>NC_140176.1:15908176-16186449 GCF_963971535.1 Notolepis coatsorum
GGGGAAATCAAATGATTGTGGTTTCCAAGGGAGCTGAGCAAGAACCTATTCTGCAGGTCCTAGTGGAGGGCAAATTAACAGAGATGATGGCAGACACTGGAGCAGGTTTTTCCTGCATAAAGCAAAAATACGCCGCTCACTTACCCCAGTCTGGACAGTATGTTCGGACGGTCGGATTCTTGGGGAAAAACAACCGATAGCATATTACTCTAGAGCTCTTTCGCCGGTAGAGCAGGGTCTGCCACCTTGTTATCAGGCCCTGGCCGCCGCACATTTGATGTATGAGAAGGCAACGGCCGTGACAATGGGATATGACATTTGCATTTGGACACATCACAAATTGGCAAACTTGATTGAAAGAGGCAAATTTGTTCTGACCAGCCAACGGCAACAGGCTTACATGAGGCTCCTGCAGTACTCGGACGTTACGATAAAAACATGCCACGGCAGTAACCCGGCGGATCTGGTACCACTCCCGAGCGAGGGTCAACCGCATGAGTGTGAGGTGGAAGCGACAGGCTTTCGTGAAACTCCGTCCTGATTTGGGAGTCGACCCGCTCGCGATAGCAGAACTCTCACTTTTTGTGGATGGGTCCTGCTATCGGGAGGGGGAAAATTTAAGGTCAGGATACGCCGTCGTACAGTGCAAACCTAACGGAGAAACACTAACAAGAAAGGCCGGGCAATGCATGCAACCATGTTCGGCCCAGCTTGCAGAACTAATAGCACTAACAGAAGCATGCATAATAGCTAAAGATCGTACGGTTAACATCTTTACAGACTCTGCGTATGCGCATGGCGTATGCCACCTATTCGCGGCCATTCGGAAGGCAAGAGGCTTTAAGAAATCGGACGGCTCACCGATCCTTCACCACAAGCAGGTTGTGGCGCTTATTCAGGCTGTAAAGTTGCCCAAAAGCATTGCTATCGTAAAGTGCCAGGCACACAGAAAAGACCTGTCCTTTGTGACGACGGGAAACAACGCGGCGGACGAGGCCGCGAAGGCGGCGGCTGCGGTGCCGTCCACGGCTGTTCTGATGTTTGCGGCCGAACTGACGACTGAGGTAACTGAGGATAATTTGAGTGATCTTCAGGACTCAGCCACGCAGGCCGAGAAACAGTCGTGGACGGAGAGGGGGGCTGTAAGGGGGGCAGATGGTCTGTGGAGGAGTCATAACGGTTTGATAGTCGCCTCCATCGATCTTCTGTCCTTAGTGATACCTGAGGCTCATGGTGTTGATCACTGTGGAAGAGCAGAGACCCTGAAACGAATCACGAAAATGGGATTTTGGTCCCCAAAGCTTCAGGCACAAATTGACGTTACACTAGCCAGGTGTTTAACATGCTTACAGGGCAATGTGCGCAAAGGAGTACCGACAGTGGCGGCTTACACACCCCTCCCTGAGGGACCATTCAGACATCTGATTATGGACTATACAGACATGATAACGCCAGTGCAGGGCAAACGATACCTCCTGGTAGTAGAGGACTGCTTTAGTCGCTGGATTGAGGCCATTCCATCTAAACACAAGAACGCGGACACAGTGATCAAGTTCCTGTGTCGCGAGGTCATTCCGAGATTTGGAATTCCCACGATATTACAAAGCGATAATGGCCGCGAGTTCATCGACAAGGTGGTTAAAGGGCTGATGCAGAAATTAGGTATAAGACAGCGCCTTTCCTGTGTCTATAAGTCCCGGGTCGCAGGGGAAGGTGGAAAGGGCCAATCTGGTCATTAAAAACAAACTGTTGAAAATCTGTATGCAAACTAAGCTTAACTGGATTGATGCTTTGCCGCTTGCTCTGATGGCTATTAGAAGCAGCGTAAACCGCCAAACACAGCTAACACCGCATGAAATGCTTACAGGCCGCAGCATGCCAGCACCGCCATTTAGACACCTGGCTAGGGGCCCGGCATTAGATATTTTTGAGCAAGATCTGAAAAAATATCTTCAGCAAGTGACTAAAATACATGAAGCTGTGTTTCGACAGGAGCAGAGAAAGGAGAGAAAGGGGGAAAAGGAGGCGGAGAAGGAAGCCACCAAACCGAGACTGATCCCTGGGGACTTGGTCTTCGTAAAGGTCCACAAGAGAAAGTGGTCATCACCCCGGAGAGAGGGCCCGTACGAGGTGATCCGATCGACTGGAACGGCAGTCCAAGTCAAAGGATCAGCGACCTGGTTCCACTTCAATCACTGCATAAAGGCCAGCGGCGATCTCTTGGGGGATACAATCGATCGCAGTTATGCAGAACCCGACATGGAGGGTCCGAGACGGCAACTGGAAGGTGCAGTGCCTGCTGATGCTCCCGCAGATGTTGGCAGCAGTGTGCGGACGGTCGGCCGGGCACAACGACGTCATTAAGAACCGTCACGGTCGACCCGTCCTTGAGGATGACGGGTTTGAGTGGGTAGGAGTCCCACGGGGTCCCGCTCAGGCTCAAGTACCAGCAGACTTTCATGACCAGGCTCAGAATCAGGCGCCCCCTTTTCCCTCCATCGAGGAAGGGGGGGAGAAGATAAGACTACAACCAAACGGGGTGTTTCCCGTAGGACCGCAAGGGCATGTTTTTGATTTTGACCATTCCCCCGTTACAGGCGGGGATACTTACCATTATACTAACGAGCATCGGGTTGTGGGGGTAGATAGGAGAGTTGAGCCTGTCCCGAACCAATCACAGGGGACAGGGGTGAGGGGAAAAAGGGAGGTCAAGGACACTGAGTCGGAAGAGGTGGGGGGACAGGATATGTTCCAGAGGACAGCCGGAACGTTGAGGGACTCAGTGGGCTCACTCTGGGCCAGGTTGAGGGGTTTGCTTCCTTCCGGGGAACAAGATGGGGGCGACTATGACTATGACGAGGAAGACCCGGAGGCTGACCCGATGTATAGGGCGGCTTTAGGGAATGAGTGGTTTAAGTGGGTCCAGTACACGAGCGCGCAGAATCAGATAGAGGATTGTTATGTCTGCTCCAAGGCACGTCCGGATAGGCTGCTGGTGAAGGGCACGAAGTTCAGTTGGGCTCAGTGTGACAGGGACGCAGAGGCATGGGAGGGGCCCCATAATAGTCGCCCTTGGTGCGAGGCAGAGTGTTTGGGGTTTCTCGGCTCTAGTCGTTTTAAGGCGGCAGGAAACGTCACGGATTTCAAGGATGTCACTATGCGGGAACGGTGTAGGAAATTGGATGTACGTGTGCAGGGGGCAGCGACGGGGTTGCCAATACCCAGAGGTGTCAAACTATGGCTGACCAAGGATTTCGAGTGCTTGCAAAAGGAGGGGACCCGGGATGTAGGGGAGGTGGCAGAGGGGCGGTGCACTACTATTTGGAGCATCACGACTAACTGTACGAAAGAAGGAAAGTGTGGACACGGGGTCGTGTTAAAGGGAGTGGATACCAACCCACGGCCTGTAGCTTGCCCTTTTCATGTCCAGGATATGGCACTGGCGGACCAATACTGGCTCTGCGGCGGTAGGAGGTTGAGGAATACACTTCCTTTAGATTGGTCAGGTAGATGTGCCCGGGTTCAGGCGATCATGCCAATGGTGGTCCTACCATTATCAGTGACGGAAGGACCTTCTGAGTCTCCTATCTCTCGAACGAAGCGTAGCTACAAGGCAGACCCAAGGGTGTATCTGGACAGCATAGGACAGCCAAGGGGCATTCCAGCCGAGTTCATGGCTAAGAATGAGATTGCGGCAGGGTTTGAGTCTATTCTGCCATGGATATCGGTCAATAAGAACACCGGGTGGATCAACTATTTGTTTTACAATCAGCAGCGGTATCTCAATTACACCGAGGAGGCGTTGGATGCAATGGGGGACCAGATGCACGCGACCAGTACGGTGGCGTGGCAGAATAGACAGGCTCTGAACTGGTTAATGGCGGAGAAGGGTGGAGTCTGTTCCATGTTTGGACAGTACTGCTGCACATTCATTCCGACGAATGTGGGGCCAGGGGGAAAGTTCTCCGAGGCCATGGCTAAGCTGAAGGATTTGAGGGAGGAATTGAGGGGGAATTCTGGCCGGAATGAAGAATGGTGGGGGAGTGGGGTGTTGGAAAGATTGGGACAGTGGGGAAGCATAGTGATGCAGACGGGGATATCCATCGGGGTGGCAGGGTTGATATTGGTTCTCCTTTTCTGTTGTGGTATGCCTCTCTTGGGTAGGCTGGTAACTTCACACGTAACGAGCCAAATGCTGATGGTGGGACAGAAAGAGATTGAGCCACAAATCGGGCCATATCCTCAGCTTTATGCTGCCTTAGAGGGAGACGAGGGGATAGAGGATTAGGGGTATGGTGAGGTAGGGACATTTTCTTTTTGTTGGTTCTTTCCTTTAAGAGTGACGGGGGATGGTCTGAGTGCAGTTTTGTTGGTTTATTCCTTTAACTAGGAATTTTAGTCTGATTTTCTAATGATCCTTCGGCATAGAGATTGCAACCATTGAAAATCATTGCATTGTTTTTTATTTTATTTTTTTTTATTATTTTTTGTTTATTTTACTTGTGGTCCTGGTCAAACCGGAATGGGAAGGGGCATCGGCAGAGTGTCGGTTCTGAGCCTGAGGAAGCATTGAGAAGAAGTGGTCGGGGGATCGGTTCTGGGGACTGGAGGGACAAAAGGGGGGGGCTAACGCAGTGGGCAAGATGGGCACCTCCCGTCGAAGATGGGGGGACACGTGGTGAGGTCGGTACCAGCGCCTCCCGTCCAGGCATGGGGACATGCTTCTACGAGGACTGGAGGTGTGGCGTGGTGGTTGCTGTATTGGCAAAATGTGACTTTTGGCAATACGGTGAGGAGACTATGGCGTGGGCATGGAAGGGGGGCTGAGCGATGGACACTGGGACTCAATGTTATGGAAGAGACAATGTCATTTTTTTTTGGGAGGGATGTTCTATGTTTAGTTCTGACGGTCAACTTCTCCTTTCCCTGATGAGAGTCGCGGTTTCCGGCCGGAACTGTGGCTCATTTGGTAAGCGGTGGAGGTTGGGGGGATTTGTCTGTCAGGTTAGGATTATAAATTTTTTTTATTTTTTTTTTGATGTTTTATTATTACTCTTGTTTTGAGCGGTTTTGTGTTTATTGTGAGAACGGTAGTCAGCTTTTGTTGGTCCGTTAGGGGTCCAGTGAATGAAGTAAGGTTTCTTGTTTAGTTAGACGTTCACATTTTCTTGGTTATATGATTTGGGTGGGACTAGGGATAGCCCCAAATGGGGGAATGTTGGGGAAAATGTGTATACGAGGGTGGAGGTAGGAAAGGGGTTAGTCTTGACTAGTTTAATATAGGTCAACTAGCAGGGCTCAAAGACACTAGGGCGACAGTCTGGCTGATGTTCTTAAAACAGCCTCAAGATAGTAGATGGACATTTCAGCACATCATATCGTGTGTTCTAATCTTGTGTCTTTTCTCTCTTACACACATACACAGCACACACACAGACACAGCACACACACACAGACACACACAGTCGCACAGACATACACACCGGCACACACACACAGACACACACACACATACACACACACACACACAAACACACATATCTCACTCTCTCTTCATGTTCTTAATGTTTTACATCATATCGTGTGTGGATATCATATCTTGCTTATCTCTCCTCATGTTCTCTCTCTCTCCAATGTTAAATCTACGTATCATCTTAATGTACGTCATGTCAGATCTGACATGATGTGACACGTCATCATATCTGTCATGGGGGCAGGACTGAGAGGGGATTTAGGGACAGGCAAAGGGTTCCAGGACAGAGTGTTTTTGTTCAAGCTGTGGCGATCATCTTTGACCCATAGCTCTTGCTGTTAACGAACTTCTTTTCTTAAATAAATTACCTATTTGTTACAATTGGAAATATCGTCTCCTGCTGTGTCAAACAACCTTTCCACAACACTACCGGATGACATTAAGTACCCGATAGTCTTGAACAGCCGACACAAGGTCACAGAGCTGATCATAAAGAAATACGACGAGGATGTACACCACGCAGGAGCAGAGAGAGTCTTCGCGGAGATCAGACGTCGTTATTGGATACTGCAAGGGAGAGAAGCAGTGCGGCGCTTCCAGCGAACCTGTCTAGACTGCCGTAAGTGGCGCGCGCAGCCCAGCATACCACGGATGGCTGACATACCTCCCTGTCGCCTCCGACTCGGCGACAAGCCATTCCACTCCACAGGCATGAACTGCTTTGGCCCGTTGTATATAAAGAGAGGAAGAGGAACCGAGAAGCGGTGGGGTATTGTATTCAAATGCATGACCACCAGAGCGATACATATCGAGCTCCTTCCGACCATGAGCACAGACTCATTCCTTATGGCAGGGATCGGCAATAGGCGGCCCGCGGGCCGAAATGGGCCCGCCAGCAATAATTTCTGGCCCGTCAGGTTATTTTGAGAATATGATGTTTATTTTACGCGCAGGAAATATTCACTCGTTGTGACGCCAGAGTGTCTTTTGAAGCTGTATCTATCTATTCATCATATCTATGGCTGTCACTATAGCCAATTGAAATGCTAGAAATGGTCACATGGACTGGGAGAACCAATGGAATTTCACTTTCACTTCCGCGTTTGGCATGCCGGCGAGGCGAGCGAACGTTTGCAAAAACAAAACAAACGTCTTTGAATAACTTCTTTGCAATGCAACGGGGAAATATGATGAGCCAGAAGAGGAGCTTACGACCTATAAAGCTTATTTTAATAAACAGGTGTCATTCTTAAAATACGGGTTTATCGCAACAGGTAACTCTTGCAATAAGCAACCGGTGACTCTCGCTTGTTGACATGGCAACACGAGCAAGCAACTGTTCAAGTTGGGTGGGCATTCAACGCGAGTGGACATTTAACATGTTATTAACATGGATTTTGGAGGACCGAAGCAGAAACAATATCAAGTCCAGGGCAGGGCTGCCTGCATTATGCCGGTGAGTGTTGTGTTTTAATAATAATAATAATAATAATACATTCGATGTATAATACACCCGCTGTGGTGCTTAAAATCAAATGCACCCTACTGATCTCGATTTATAATGCGAGCACCTGCATTAAAATCAAATTACTGATCTGTTCATGTGTAATGCACTGTCTGAGAGGCACTTTATAATAGAAAAAAGACAGTGCAAACATGTATATGTCGTTTTTTTTTTACAGTTACAATTTTTACGCGCAGGAAATATTCACTCGTTGTGACGCCAGAGTGTCTTTTGAAGCTGTATCTATCTATTCATCATATCTATGGCTGTCACTATAGCTAATTGAAATGCTAGAAATGGTCACATGGACTGGGAGAACCAATGGAATTTCACTTTCACTTCCGCGTTTGGCATGCCGGCGAGGCGAGCGAACGTTTGCAAAAACAAAACAAACGTCTTTGAATAACTTCTTTGCAATGCAACGGGGAAATATGATGAGCCAGAAGAGGAGCTTACGACCTATAAAGCTTATTTTAATAAACAGGTGTCATTCTTAAAATACGGGTTTATCGCAACAGGTAACTCTTGCAATAAGCAACCGGTGACTCTCGCTTGTTGACATGGCAACACGAGCAAGCAACTGTTCAAGTTGGGTGGGCATTCAACGCGAGTGGACATTTAACATGTTATTAACATGGATTTTGGAGGACCGAAGCAGAAACAATATCAAGTCCAGGGCAGGGCTGCCTGCATTATGCCGGTGAGTGTTGTGTTTTAATAATAATAATAATAATAATAATACATTCGATGTATAATACACCCGCTGTGGTGCTTAAAATCAAATGCACCCTACTGATCTCGATTTATAATGCGAGCACCTGCATTAAAATCAAATTACTGATCTGTTCATGTGTAATGCACTGTCTGAGAGGCACTTTATAATAGAAAAAAGACAGTGCAAACATGTATATGTCGTTTTTTTTTTACAGTTAAAAAATGTTCACTTATCATTGGCCCGCCACACAATGGCTTGGGGAAAATTCGGCCCGTGGGCAAATCTAATTGGCGACCCCTGCCTTATGGCCTTCCGAAGATTCACATCACGGAAAGGAAAACCGTCTACATTGTTGTCTGATCACGGGACAAACTTCAAAGGCGGAGAAAGAGAGCTGAGAGAGAGCTTCCAAGCTATGGGCCCAGAACTTAAGACCCACCTCGCTCCATCCCAGATTGACTTCCAGTTTAATCCCCCGAACGCACCTCACTTCGGCGGAACCTGGGAACGAGAAGTACGTTCTATAAAGACAGCCCTGTACGCCGTGCTTGGGGCCCAGACTGTGGCGGAGGAAGTCCTAATGACAGTCCTCACGGAGATCGAGGGAGTATTGAACTCAAAGCCCCTCGGTTACATCTCCAGTGATGTAGCAGATGTCGACCCAGTCACCCCCAACACACTCTTAATGGGGCGGCTGGACCCCGCGCTACCCCAGACAATGTACAGGCCTGAAGAAGCGAACAGCCGAAGAATGTGGAGGTACAGTCAAGTACTAGCTGACAAGTTTTGGAGCAGCTTCCTACTCCACTACCTACCGTCTCTACAGACCCGCCAGAAGTGGGTAAAAGAGAGAGACAATTTGACAGAAGGAACAGTCGTCATGAATATCGACCAGTCACTACCCAGAGCTATGTGGCCGGCTGGCCGCGTAAGCAAAGTGATCACCGGTGCCGATGGCAAGGTCCGAGCAGCTGAAGTACTCGTCCAAGGGCGCACTTACACACGACCCGTGGCGAGGCTCATAGAACTGCCCCGACTCCCAGATACTATCGATGATGACCATGACCCCATGACTTTGTGAGTTGACTGACCCTTACAGCGGACCTTGAGTGGTAGACAGTGCGGTTAATCTGTCTCTGCTTAGCTAATTAGGTGGGACTAATTAGGGGGCGGCTGTTGTGAAGGATCAGATTAAACCGAATATATATGTTTATTTATATATATATATTTAAATAGTATTTGTATATCGTTTGATATCCCCTGTATATTCCTTGTACAATATGCACTGAATATCCCTTTAGTCTACTAAACAGCCCATAATAGTTTCATTCTACCATTGGACGAGAACCTGGCGCCATCAGCCATACCCCTAGGTTCAAGTTCAATCGTGCCGCCCAACATGTCGTGGCAAGCCCCGGTTCCGCGTAGGAATACGTCTGGCGAAATACGAATGGTACTATTTGTTCACAGCGCATATATATATGGCGCAAGTAAAGTAGAACTTTTTTTTAGTCCAGTTCTTTACCCTCCAACAGAGTGACAGACGCGAAGCCTCACCCACGACGCACGTGTGGTGTAGTAAGGCCTACTTGGCCTCAGAATAGGCATTGAGATATCGTGTGGATTAATAGTTGAATAGTCATAGTTTGGCACTATACCGTCGAGTTGGACGTATTCTATTAAGCTAATAATAGTCTATTTATGTATGGTGCATCGTTCGGTTAGAGTTATAAAGTTATCAGTACCCCCATCGTTCCTGACGTTATCTGGACGCTTAACCAGGCTGGGCAGACCACTAGTGGTGCTTGCATCCGAGGAGCTCCGGGCCAGGGCGACTGGACCTGTATATTGGATTACTCTACCCGGACGACGGCGAGCCTTCCACGGCTTGGATTATGCTTTGGGTGCTTTGATTATTCCATGGATAACGGCCAACACTGCGGAGTGTTGGAACTACCCCCCGGAGAGGACTCCAGGTGAGACGGTGCTCTACACCAGTGAGGTCGCCTCACGTCTCTCCGTTGTGGACCGGCAGCTACCGTCCACCAGAGGGTCCAGCTGTATTCGTCTGCGGACCGAGGTTCTGTGGGCACCGTGTTCAAGACTTTGAATTCTCCCAAGAAATCGTCGGCCAGATGGGATACCAGCGGCTTCTCTAACCCCCCCCTCCTACTGTCTTACAACCAGCGGGACACCCCCCCCCCCCTTAGTGTATCCAGCTATAATCATTTAAGTACCATCGCTATAGTTTCCTAAATATCCAGGTTGTATACTTACTCCCTGCGTAACCAGAGATTGGACATTCAATGTTGATTTACCTACGAATACTCATTTGCCATACAAGTGCATTTCAAATCATAAGTGTAAACAAGTGAACGTTGTATATACCTTTTGCTATATTAAATATTCGATTTGTACATTTGTGTGGACTTCGTTTCATCAGGTGGGAAAGTGTTCATCATATTTATATCATGTACTGGATGGCCAGAAGTTAAAGTACAAGAGGTAGTGGTATTAAATACCATATCTAACAATACAGTCAGGGAATTGTACCCCTCAGTTACAATTATTATTATTATTATTATTATTATTATTATTATTATTATTATTATTATTATTATTATTATTATTATTATTATTATTATTATTATTATTATTATTATTATTATTATTATTATTATTATTATTATTATTATTATTATTATTATTATTATTATTATTATTATTATTATTATTATTATTATTATTATTATTATTATTATTATTATTATTATTATTATTATTATTATTATTATTATCAAACTTATCAGGACAGGATAGTCTGGCAGGATACGACATCAGGAAGGATTTGATTTTATCATTAAAAAAAGGGGCATACCATGGAAAGCATGGACTTGCACATCAGGCATGCTATAGGCAGTAAACTGGCGCTCCCTTTACTGGTTCCCAGCTGGATATGTAATGACTTCCTGGACATGTCATCACGTGAAATACACTGTGTAATATACCCCAGAACCTGGAGAGGGTTTTTCAAACTGTGAGCCATATATGATGAAATCCATGTTGGATACTCTCCAATCACTGCCTTGTCATATCTGGAGCACATCTTATCACCAGATTGGGACCACATTGATACTATCAGAATTATGTAGTTAAGATATTTTTCCCATATGACTGAACGTATTTTGAACGTCGTCACATTCCTGGTGTCAGCAGATCACATGATACTACCGAAATGTCTCGCATCATATTTATATATAGGGCTGACCCCTATTAGTCGACTAATCGGTCGAAAGGAGCCGTAGTCGACTGGCCAACCTCTTAGTCGAATATAATTTTTTTTTTTTTAAAGATTTATTATATTTTTTGTATCATTCTTTCCAAAAGAAAAGAGGCCAAGAAGCGTGGCTAACGCTAATGGCACGCATACCAGAGGCTAACTGCCTACGAAAACAGGCACAGAGGCACTGAAAGAGGATTTCACCCATCTAATGAACACACTAGACTAGACAAATATCAAGATGTATCCATCAGTGGACCAATTGCATGCTTTTGCAGAGGACAAGAAGCCTTCAGTCGACTCCTTCAGACATTAAGCACCCCTCACGGCGCAAATGCAATGAAAATATTAAAATTAAAATTAAAAAAAGTTGTATACTTTTTTTTTTTTTATTTATTTTTGTCGACAATCCAGACTAACGGCAAATTTTGGCCAATCATAGTCGACCATCCAAATCCTTAGTCGGGGACAGCCCTAATATATATGATAAAATCCGGAAAGCTTTATAAATCTTGTATCTATGGCAGGAAACTTTGAGATATTACCTATATCTTCATGTCGGATATTCAAAGACATGATTCAAATTTGTTTCACACACTGTACTACCAAAATGTCTCACTCTGTTTTAAAGGTGCACTATGTAGTTTTGTGAGAGTCAGATTTCTTAGGTATATTTTCAAAGGCAGGGCCCACAATTTTGTTAACAAACATTATTCTAGGCTTACGTTTGCTTCAGAGTTCACCAAAATTATTTTGTTTTCATTTATGATAACACAAGATAGAATCATTCTAAGAATTACAGTAAATGTATTTAGCAGGCTCTGCAAACAATTCCTCCCTCCTCCGAAACTGCACAGTGCGGCTTTAAAATCCGGAAAGCATTATACATGTGAGATATGACTTATAGCCTCATATTCAAAGATATGATTAAAATCTGATCATAGTGACTGTGGAGACTCACCATTTATGACGTATACCCGGATCATATCGACCTCCGGATTGGGACCACTTTGATACTATCAGAATATGAAGTTAAGGGCGGCTAGGTGGTGTAGTGGGCAAGGCACTCGCCACCAATGCAGGAGACGCTGGGTTCGAGCCCAGCTCTCCGCATTGCTATCAGCTTGGCTGGTCGTTCATACTAACACAATTGGCAGTGTTAGGGGTGGGAAAGCTGATGGGTGGGGATCGGACGTTGTGGACAGCGACTCCTACAGGTCGGTTGGTGCGCCTGCGCAGCAGAATCAGGAAGCGACGGGGGCGACGTGTCCCTCCCACGCAGACCCCGCCGCTGAGAGATTGCGCTGTGCAGGTGAAAAGATGCGACGGCTGCTTCCTCGAGTACCGGAGGGGACACGTGATGTAAGGCTTCGTCCACATTGCAGCCGGCTTGTGGGAGGCATGGCCTAACAGCGTTCGAGACAGGGGAGGGTAGAATTGGACGATACGAAATTGGGATGGGAGAAAAAATAGAAAATGGGAGAAAAAAAGTAGATAAAAAATATATATATATATATGAAGTTAAGATATCTTTCCGATTTGACTGATGTCGTATTTTGGATGCCACACACATCACATATCTGGTATCAGCGTATCACATGATACTACCGTAATGTCACACATCATATACCAATATGTTAAAAAAGAATTTAATAATGGAATGGAATGGAAACTTTGAGATTATGACCAATAGCCATGTTTTGGATATACCAGTATATTAATCAAATCTGATCAGAATTACTCCCTCCACATACGGCCTATAGATCAGAGCCAGGATTCTGTGTGGCTTCAACACAAACAGCAACATGTATCACTGTGTGTTGTTGTAGCCACCGGGTAAATCGCGATTTTTTTATTTGTTTGTCATGACAAACCAATTACATAATCCAACATATGTGTAAAGAAACAACATATTCCAGTTAACGGTATATTTTTTTAATGATTTGTTACGGCGTAGTCAATACTTCCATGCGTATAAATTGAGGACGTTGAGAACACACAGGGACCTCTGCCGCTCTGCCTTGGCGCGGCGTAGCGGCAGGCGTGGATAAGGGGGCGTGCTAGCGCGTGGTCACGTGGGCGTCGTGGCCAATCAGAGGAACCCGGAAACCGAACTGCGTTGTATTTGGCATAGACGCAACCTGTGTTGAGAGTGATGGATGAGGAGGTGCAGTTACCGGCTCTCACCACTTAGTGGAAGTCCAAGACCCACTGGCAGGGGTCGTAGTTCAAGCCCAGGTCTCGGAGCTTGACGACGAGCTCGGAGGTGACTATGGTATTAAATGCTGAGCTGTAATCAATGAATAGCATTCTCACATAGTTCCCCTGCCTCCAGGTGTGATGCTGCCGTGTGCAGCACATGGGCTATGGCGTCCTCCGTGGACCTGTTGGGCGATATGCAAATTGCAGGGGGTCCAGGGTGTTGGGGAGGGAGGAACAGATGTAGCCCGTCACTAGCTTCTCAAAGCACTTCATGGCTATGGAGGTGAGAGCTACAGGGCGATAGTCATTGAGGCAAGAAAACATTTTCAAAGGAAATAGATATGTTTATGAAGGGTAGGTATAAAAGCATAGGCTTCTTCCTCCATCTTTTAGGCCATTTTAATATTGTTTAGAATCTTATATTAGACTTGGCGACTTTGATTCACAAATGCGTGCAGGTTGGATGAAAAACATCAGAAGATTTGTGAACTCAGAACCTCCGGGGACCATGTCTGCATTTTACTGACGGACAGACTCTAAATGATCACATAAGCAATCACACAAAAGCACACTTTAATTTAAACCTGGCAGTTGTTCATCAAACATTATCTCTGGAAATGTAAATGTTTTGGGTATTCATAATTTACACTTTTAAATAATATGATAATAAAATAATACTACAATTCTATGTACTTATGTTTTTGGGTATACCATTCACAGATTCACAGGGATATTGAGGAATAAGGTTGGGGAAAAGTCAAATATCAATAACATGCTATTTCTAGTCGGCTTTCTTGCATCTCTCTCTCTCTCTCTCTCTCTCTCTCTCTCTCTCTCTCTCTCTCTCTCTCTCTCTCTCTCTCTCTCTCTCTCTCTCTCTCTCTCTCTCTCTCTCTCTCTCTCTCTCTCTCTCTCTCTCTCTCTCTCTCTCTCTCTCTCTCTCTCTCTCTCTCTCTCTCTCTCTCTCTCTCTCTCTCTCTCTCTATAACACACAACCTTGCCCCCCTTCGGTCAACAGAATCCAACAGCAAAAACGTCCTGAAACAGCAGGGTCCTAGAAAAAGGTCATCAAAAAATAATAATAATAATTTCGCTAGATGGCACTGTCATGAGAAACGAGACTGTGGTCCTGAAACTGTATGTCTCCGGGGGTGCAGCTACTAGTACCTACTATAGGCGATCCCGTCATACATGGGTGATTGAGCAATCAATCAATCAATTCTAGAAAAGCACATCAATAAAATCACAACATGACATTAAATTCCAAACAAAAAATAAGAAGCATTTATACAGGGGTATATTGTTTTTCACATAGAAATTCTCACAATGTATTTGGACACCCCTCTTTGATAAGTTTAACAAACAGCTTTCTATGATTAACACGATCAGAGGCTTTGGAAGCATCAATAAACTACACAAGAACTGATGAGTTTTGACATCTATATGTGTTTATGTATGTGTTTATCATTTTTTAAAGACATATAGCCAAGTCAGTGCCATATTTAGCTTTATTATGTGTGGAGTTAATCAACTAATTGAATCTATCCACCGGAATTTTCCTAGGACTTTTGACAGCATGCTGGCTAGAGCACAAGTCAGCTGATTATAATTGAGTACACCTGTTGCTTTCTCAATTATAAGTGAGCACACCTGTTGCATGCTCAATTAACACATAGGGTTATTGAAGTATAGGATCTGATTGGTTGATTTAAGAATGTGTCTACCTGGTGCCAAAATGTACCCACTATTAATAGCCGTGACTCAGCACTTGCTTCCCATGTGTTTTGGGTGGTTGTCTTTAACATGGCGCACATAGAGGAAAGAAAATGCACAACATATCTAGTTGGGGCAGTTCTTTTACTCTTGTGTTTGTTGACCCCGTGTCTAGATGGCTTTGGGTTGAGAACATTGGATGAGAATGTGGCAGGCAGTAAGACCACAACGATGGAACTCAGAACAACAGGGAGGATTCTCTTTGATGGGAAAGACCTGGACTTGGTCAAGACTGCCAAACAAAACCGTGGATCCCTGCATGGTGACACTTATCAAGCAGATGGGCCAGGTACAGAATTTGCTCCTGTTTCTATATTCATGCTATAGACCAGTGGTTCTCAACTGGTCTAGCCTCGGGACCCAACATTTTCCTTAGTCATTAAGTCGTGACTCATTTTGAACCACTATGATTTATGTAAAAAAAAAAATGCAGTAATACGCAATCTTTCAAAACATGAAATAAACAAGTGCAACAAAAGTGCAACTATTGCTAAAAACCCAATGAAATCAAATGATGATAAATAATTATGCTTAGTAGATTTCTTAGCTTAACATAACAGACCTAAGTTTGGGGGAACTAATGGGAACTAATGGGATAACTGGGGTTGCAACAAAAGTGCAACTAGGGCTAAAAACACAATGAAATAAAATTATAATAAATAATTATGCTTCTTAGCAGACTTCTTAGCTTAACATAACAGACCTACAGTAAGTTTGGGGGAACTAATGGGACAACTGGGGTTGCAACAAAAGTACAACTAGGGCTAAAAACACAATGAAATATAATAATAATAATAATATATCCTTCTTAGCAGACTTCTTAGCTTGACATCCCAGGGAACTAATGGGATAACTGGGGATGTTTTTTGCTCCTGACAAGTCTTAAAGTCTGGGGCGATGGTAGACAAAGCAACTCTGAGGTCATCTGTTCCTCTAATTCAGCTGGACCAGAGCTGAGGAGGCCACTTTCACAAAGATGGGTAGTGCAAAAAAAATTATATAAAAAAAAAAAAATCTTTATTTTTTTACATACATCCACATAATACACTCAAAGATGGCCCCGCGACCCACCAGTTGAGAAACACTGCTATAGACCACTTGCACAATTTGCTCCTGTTTCTATATTCATGCTATAGACCACTTGCACAATGTGGAGGCGGCATACCCGGTTACATCTTCCAACGTGTAGACTTCTTCTGGTCCCATCACAATACATGGACTTTAGCAACTTTTCTCCCATCAATTAAACAACTTTATCATCACTTTTCTTTTTGAATTACTTAAATTATTTAAGCAAATGTTTGTAAATTGTTTGTCAGTGGGGTATTAAGGTTTTTGGGCTCATTTCATGTACAAAAGTTTACTGTTAGCCACATTAGCATTTAGCTCCGCCTAATACAATACAACCAACAGTTTACCAGATTAACAGAAAGCAACTTTCCATAATATCAAACATGGGTCTAACAGATGCCACGTCGATACTAATTTAGGTAACATTTCATGCCCCATATCTAATGGATTAATGTATGGGATTTAGGTGTAGCTAATGTGGCTAACTAACTAAACTTTTGTACATGAAATGCAGCCCAAAACCTTAAAAGACCCTGCTGACAAACACACTTTACAAACTTTTGCTTATTAAATCATTTCTAAAAGTAATTAAAGAAAGTGACTAAAGTTGTTTAATTGTCGGGGGGAAAGTTGCTAAAGTCTTATGTATTGTGATGGGACTGGAACAAGTCTACACGTAGGAAGTGTAAGTGGACCATGGTATTACCATCAGTATCATGGTTTAAATCATTTATACCATGGTATTGAATACAACATTGGTACCATGGTGATGGTTGGCTTTTACCATTAATACAATGGCTGGTACCATGGTAAAATAAAAAATTGCCACCAACTGCCATGCTACTTTCTGGGAGTGGACATACTAATGTGAATTCATAATTCTTGTTTTTAGAGGTGCCGGAAGGTCAAGCATATGGCCATTCTCATGAAAAGCAGTGGCTGCACATGGGTCCTTCGTTGCAATGTGGTGGAGACCAGATGCAGTTCAGAGCCATGGGACCAGGAGCCTCGTACTTCCAGCTGGACCGAGGTAAGACCGCTTTACCTGGTGCTATAGATGCTCAAGACGTGTGGCTGCCATCATGTTTATCCTGCAACAATGTCTTTCTCCACTAATAAGCTTTTCATTCTTAACAGGACATGCGCCTCCACTGCCTCTGTTCCAGGTGCCTCCAACCTGTGGCTACTCTATGCACAGGAACACCATGGGCCTGGTTTTAGTGGCTCCGTACAATGGCTGCAATATGATGCAAGAGGTAACTTGTTAGCCTGTTTTATTCGGCTTACTGTACCGTCAAAAGTGCGATGACCCTTTTTAGATGTAAACCTATTTAATGTCTGGAATTTGTTAGTTTACCTGTGAAATGGATTTTCTAATGGTAATTTGCCCTTTCAGAATGGATGTCATGTTTTGCCAATGCGTTGGCAGGGGATTCCAGTAACGCTCTCTTGCCCCCGAGGCTCAACTGAAGCAACCACTGCAGAGCCAATGGCCACTACAACAGAGCCTTCGACAACCGAGGAGACGACCCCTGAAGTGACTGCAACGCAACCTCCAGTACCATCTCACTTGCATCCACACTTCCACCCACATGGCCATGCCTGGAATCCTTATCTCTTCCCTCCCTTTAATCCCCTTCGTCCCCCTCAAGAGCCAATGGCCACTACAACAGAGCCTTCGACAACCGAGGAGACGACCCCTGAAGTGACTGCAACGCAACCTCCAGTACCACCTCACTTGCATCCCCACTTCCACCCACATGGCCATGCCTGGAATCCTTATCTCTTTCCTCCCTTTAATCCCCTTCGTCCCCCTCAAGAGCCAATGGCCACTACAACAGAGCCTTCGACAACCGAGGAGACGACCCCTGAAGTGACTGCAACGCAACCTCCAGTACCACCTCACTTGCATCCCCACTTCCACCCACATGGCCATGCCTGGAATCCTTATCTCTTCCCTCCCTTTAATCCCCTTCGTCCCCCTCAAGAGCCAATGGCCACTACAACAGAGCCTTCGACAACCGAGGAGACGACCCCTGAAGTGACTGCAACGCAACCTCCAGTACCACCTCACTTGCATCCACACTTCCACCCACATGGCCATGCCTGGAATCCTTATCTCTTCCCTCCCTTTAATCCCCTTCGTCCCCCTCAAGAGCCAATGGCCACTACAACAGAGCCTTCGACAACCGAGGAGACGACCCCTGAAGTGACTGCAACGCAACCTCCAGTACCACCTCACTTGCATCCCCACTTCCACCCACATGGCCATGCCTGGAATCCTTATCTCTTCCCTCCCTTTAATCCCCTTCGTCCCCCTCAAGAGCCAATGGCCACTACAACAGAGCCTTCGACAACCGAGGAGACGACCCCTGAAGTGACTGCAACGCAACCTCCAGTACCACCTCACTTGCATCCACACTTCCACCCACATGGCCATGCCTGGAATCCGTATCTCTTCCCTCCCTTCAATCCCCTTCGTCCCCCTCAAGAGCCAATGGCCACTACAACAGAGCCTTCGACAACCGAGGAGACGACCCCTGAAGTGACTGCAACGCAACCTCCAGTACCACCTCACTTGCATCCACACTTCCACCCACATGGCCATGCCTGGAATCCTTATCTCTTCCCTCCCTTTAATCCCCTTCGTCCCCCTCAAGAGCCAATGGCCACTACAACAGAGCCTTCGACAACCGAGGAGACGACCCCCGAAGTGACTGCAATGCAACCTCCAGTACCATCTCACTTGCATCCCCACTTCCACCCACATGGCCATGCCTGGAATCCTTATCTCTTCCCTCCCTTTAATCCCCTTCGTCCCCCTCAAGAGCCAATGGCCACTACAACAGAGCCTTCGACAACCGAGGAGACGACCCCTGAAGTGACTGCAACGCAACCTCCAGTACCATCTCACTTGCATCCCCACTTCCACCCACATGGCCATGCCTGGAATCCTTATCTCTTCCCTTCCTTTAATTCCCTTCGTCCCCTTCAAGAGCCAATGGCCACTACAACAGAGCCTTCGACAACCGAGGAGACGACCCCTGAAGTGACTGCAACGCAACCTCCAGTACCATCTCACTTGCATCCCCACTTCCACCCACATGGCCATGCCTGGAATCCTTATCTCTTCCCTTCCTTTAATTCCCTTCGTCCCCTTCAAGAGCCAATGGCCACTACAACAGAGCCTTCGACAACCGAGGAGACGACCCCTGAAGTGACTGCAACGCAACCTCCAGTACTATCTCACTTGCATCCCCACTTCCACCCACATGGCCATGCCTGGAATCCTTATCTATTCCCTCCCTTTCATCCCCCTCAGAGCCAATGACTACCACAACAGAGCCTTAAACCAGACAACCCCCAAAGACGGCACATGGCACCCTCCAGTACCGTCTAGCTTCAATCCCCACTTCCACCCACATGGCCAAGTCCACCCAACGACCACTACTCAGGCACATTTCAGTGGTTTCTGCTATTTGTTATGGAGAGAAATAAAAGTGAAGAGAAATTATGTTCTTGGGTCTTGTAATTCATTTGGTGCTTTGAAGTTCAAACAAGTAGAGAAACGAGCATTTGTGGCTTTACATTTACAAGTTTTACTATCTGCAATCTTGCAGTCATCTGTTCCACTTCCAGGTTTCAGGCTCCTTCACTTCCAGGTCATACTTCTGAAGTAAACTATACTGCTGTAAAGATTAAAATTCTGAGTCAAAGGTATTGTTTGTTTCAATGTCTTTACAGTATGAGCAGATTCATCAAATTCGATCAGTGTGCTGTGCATCTCTGCCTTACATAGAATGATGGTGTTTCTTGCTGGAGGAATCATTCTGGGAAGAGTGGTTGCTAGCTTATTTGTAGATGGAGTTTTGACTTCTAAAGTAACTTCCCTACTAACTGTAGGAGCAGATTTTTTAACTAACATTACTTTACCAAGTCAAGAGTTTTATTCACAGTAAACAGTGAAATGCGAGGGGTCTTGCCCGCAACGAGTGCAATAATACAATAAGAATAGGATGAGAATAAGACATTTGTGCAATAATACAAGGAATAAGACATAACTGGTATGTACATAAAGTTTACATGCTAAGGTCCTGCGATAGTGCACTACACTGTTAGCTACAGATGAGGCACTGGGTCTTATGTACACTACTATACAATGCTATACTAATCTACAGTTATATGTGTCTTAATGCTAGCTTGCTATATCCATCCATCCATCTATAATATATCCAGGACTGGAGTATCTTCCCCGATACTCAGAACTTCCTTAACTGTCTCAGGTGGTAGAGGCGCTGCTTCGCCTTCTTTACGACTGAGGTTCTCAACGCAAGAACCAGTGGTGAAAATTATTCTAGGTGGGGCGGTGCCATATTCAATCCGTTTCAGTAACTACAGTATAGAATCAGACCTGCAAACTGATAAGAGGTGAAAAGGTGACATGTTTACGAACCTGTAGGTTTGTGGGCATTGTCCCCCACAAGAAAATCATTGTGATTTTAATATGTAAACGAAGCACTCTGAGGAGAAAATAAATGGAAAAGACGACCTGTACCCGTACAATTACATTTTCATATATAACGCAGAGGCTGAGAATCACTTTTCTTGCTGCCAGTAGAACTGGAAGAGCTGTCGCGTGTCGCCCTAACCTTTGAGAAGCTTTGTGGTCCGGGCTTGAACTTTCCATAAATGTGTCCATAAATCCATTTAGTTAGATCCAACACTGTCTGAATGTATCTAGTGATTATCAATTTCCGATGACAACTATTAGTGTTAAGTTATATCCTGGTTGACGTGATGTCTGCGCCAAGGTCTTTTATTTGTATTTTCTCCACCAAATTTCTCCTTTCAAATGGCTTTTGGAGAACAGATATTATTGAATTTGGGGGCAGCTGTAATCCTGTCTCTTGAGTCCCTGCGCTCATCATTGTCGTCATCACGTTAGTCCGCACCCCCTAACACACCAAGGACTCTGCTTGGGGCGCTAAATTAATCGCCTTTTAGGCATCATATTTGAAGACACTGATTGGCTAAATTTAGTTGCTAGGTGCATTTATGTTGCCATGTGCATTTTTCAATTGGCTGCGTTGTGCACTGTCAGTGGGGCGATGTTTCTAGTGCCCCAGAAGAGAGAGGAGATGAACAGGAAGCACAATGATTTATATTTGATATATATTATACGTTATTGTGCATTTTAAATACAAACCTACTTAAAATGAGTTATTATTTATTAAAGAAAATTTTTATATTTATAGCGGTCGAAATCTACTATAATAGAAAAATCCAAAACCACTTTCCACCAGGGGGGGGCGGCACCCTAGCGCCCTCTATGGACCAGCCGCCACTGTGTAGAACCTTAATATTATAGCTTATAACATTATGATCACTGAAGCCAACAGGAGCAGATACTGACTTTGATCACAACTCCTTAACATTGGTATATGATCAATATGTGCAGCAGGTGTGATCAATACAGGTGGCAGATAAGAACCCAGAGATCATACTTTTAAATGGAGCAAAAGGAAGAACATTCGGCTTCAGAGTCAGTTTGAGGGCATTCCAGATGTTGGAAGCATTAGAAGGAAAAAGCATTTTTTCCTAATTTAAAGCAAACTCGAGGAACCATGAGAACCAACCAGTCTCATCAACTTGTAAGTGTCAATTTCGTTAGACATAGACAAACGGTGGAGGCAACCATGCAAGGTGCTAATTTGCAAGGTTTGGGGAAAATGTATTGAAAGTTAAAGGTGAAACACAACACGTGAAAAATACGAAAATGTCCTATAGACAACATGTCAAGCCAATTTAAAAAAAAAGCAAGAACATGAGAACAACATTTATTTATTTGAGATCAACATGGAAATCGTTTTTCAAACATGTCTTCTCAAGCATCCTAGAGTCCCTGGTCCAGCTTGCGCTTGCAGCAGTGGCGAAGATTCGGCTGTTTTGAGCGGTCATGCTCAACTGCCTGCAGCACATTTTGCAGGTGCTCCTGGCTGCTGCCGCCGCACTCTGGGCGGTCATTCACAACATTGACGGCACGTACATTCACCACACCCATCTGAAATGGGATCAGCTCGGAACAGCTCATCTGTGTTCCGAGATTACAGCGGGAATGTGGCATCCAGCCCAGGGACGCGGCAACTGGGGGTGTGGCGGGGAGTGTAACTGCAACTGCAAGGTTGTTTTGGCTTTATTTATTCCATTGTAACCGAGGCTACTCAATGTCACAGAGCGGAGCGGCACTGCAGATTTACCCTACTCTTGGAATTCATTGCCAGATCGTCATAGGGGCGCTGTCTCGATAATGCAGTGTTGTTAACAGCGTGTAGCCGACGCATGAACCGGTTGGGATTCGAATAGACGCGGCCTGGAAGCGTCAACGCGGAACTGGAAATCAGTTGGTAAAAAAAATAGACGCAGTCTGGAATAGTTTTGGGACGCTGAATTCGCAGTAAAGGAATATATATCTGCGGTTTCCCTGGCGTGAACAAGCCAGCAGAACTATCCGAGCCCCCGGGAGGGTGGTCGAAGACCTTTTGCATGTCTGCAATCATGTATGCAGGGAACGAATTGCAGAGGGAGGGTGCAACAGGTGGGGTAAGCTGGGCTGTGATGTGTGCATCAAACCGGTTACATGTTTGTCTCGCACGCTCCGCAGAGCTGAGCGTGAGAGCGCGGTCTCTAGTGAACGAGAGTGTTGGTTTACCAGAGTGGTAAACCTATGACGTTATTATTATATCACTTATCTCAGCACCCCCTCATAACACGTTTCAGACCCTGTTGAACGCTCTGACTCAATAGTATCCATCTGCAGAACGTCAGCTCCAGCACTCTCAGGCCCCACGCTGAATGTGATTTGACCAAAGCAGAGTATACACACAGACAGTGGAGCTGTTTGCAGATAGCGAGCATTTTGACTTGTTGCGTGGTGGCGATGTCTCGCAGACAATACAACTACAAGTATAATTATATAATATATATATTTTATTAAAAAAAAAAATTATATAAAAAAAAACATTTTAATCAAAAACGATCAATATCTCAGCACCCCCACTTCCAGCCTGTTCTCCATTGCATCCACCAGTCAAGCTGTAGCCTCACTGGAGCGCCTGGCCAACGCAATGTTCCGCAGCTTGTTTTTAGCGCCGAGAAGCGCCACCATCTTGCTCACCATTGGGATATTGGTCTTTCCATAAACTACTTTAGCCGCCTCGAACCGCGACAAAGCTCTGTTCAAACCTGGTCGCATGGCATGCAGTTGCATGTTGCAGTTGTACATCATGCACCGCAATATCTGGTGACCACTTGGCACTGGCAGCTTGGTGCCAGTGATGATGGCATTTGCATTGGTGAGACCGAAGACCAGGCTGCAACTGCTCAGGCAGGAGCCTCAGCTGGGCATCTTGTGAGAGCTGGATCCTGTGGATGGGTGATGGCGGTGTTGAGGGAATTGAGTGCCTGTAAATGTAAAGTGGTGTAACCATGAAAAAACACAAAATAATATATATTTTCAATCATGCACCTTGAATACATAAAATCATTATATTAAACATCTCAGACTAGTATGAACCTATAGGGGCTCAATCCTCAATTTATTTAACCCTTAAATCTAAGTAACATGTGTTCCTTGGGGTCAATTTGACCCCAGCAATTTAAACGTCCAGATACTGATTATAGTTTTTATAATTAAAATCGTTACCCAAGTTTGTGTCAGGTACTTAATGCTGTGGTCATGTGCGGTGCTATTCCCAAACCAGGAGGTGATGGTACCAGTCAGGATGCTCTCTATTGTGCACGAGTAGAAGTTCTTAAGGATCTTCTGACTCAGTTTGAACCTAAGGAAGTAGAGGTGCTGCCGTGCCTTCTTCACTATACTGTCTATGTGTGTGGTCCATGTCAAGTCCTCGGTTATGTGGACTTCGAGGTACTTGAAACTGTTCACTCTCTCGACCGGTGGCCCGTAGATGCTGAGGGGTTGTAGTCCCTAGCCCCCGACCTCCTAAAGTTCTCAATCAGTTCTCGTCGTTTGCAGAGATCAGGCCCACCACAGCTGTGTCGTCAGCAAACTTAATGATTGTGTTGCTGTTGTTCTTTGCCACACAGTCATGCGTGTAAAGCGAGTAGAGGAGGGAGCTCAGAACACAACCCTGGGGGGCACCTGTGTTGAGAGTGATGGATGAGGAGGTGCAGTTACCGGCTCTCACTACTTAGTGGAAGTCCAAGACCCACTGGCAGGGGTCGTAGTTCAAGCCCAGGTCTCTGAGCTTGACGACGAGCTCGGAGGTGACTATGGTATTAAATGCTGAGCTGTAGTCAATGAATAGCATTCTCACATAGTTCCCCTGCCTCCAGGTGTGATGCTGCCGTGTGCAGCACATGGGCTATGGCGTCCTCCGTGGACCTGTTGGGCGATATGCAGATTGCAGGGGGTCCAGGTTGTTGGGGAGGGAGGAACAGATGTAGCCCGTCACTAGCTTCTCAAAGCACTTCATGGCTATGGAGGTGAGAGCTACAAGGCGATAGTCATTGAGGCAAGAAAACATTTTCAAAGGAAATAGATATGTTTATGAAGGGTAGGTATAAAAGCATAGGCTTCTTCCTACATCTTTTAGGCCATTTTAATATTGTTTAGAATCTTATATTAGACTTGGCGACTTTGACTCACAAATGCGTGCAGGTTGGATGAAAAACATCACAAGATTTGTGAACTCAGAACCTCCAGGGACCATGTGAATGTGGCATGTCTGCAGTGTGCCCCAGAGTTTATGGTGCGGATGGTTCTGGTAAACTCAATAACCTGTAAATTGATCAGGACCAATTCATCTATACAAGACGATATAGTGTGCAGATGTTATTTTAGGTAATCATTTGAAGACCAATTAGCTCACTTACTGTGCACACATTTGGAAGAAACATTAGGTTGACATGGAGCTCTGAAGAAAGAATATCTTAACTCAATTCCTTTAGAAAATGTGATTCATGAATCATGACATGTTGCGTCGTGATCTTTTCTAAGCGATACAATGAGAAATGGCAAACGACTCAGGGTCCATTTAATTTAAAGGGAGGACATTATAGAATAAAATGCATATAAAACCATAAAATAAATCATAGTTTAAAATAAAAATAAATTGATTAAGTAATTAATTCCATATAGACATGACTGCTACGACTATATGTATGAGTCAGATGAGTGTCACACCTATATAAGTCAGATGACTGCTACGACTATATGTATGAGTCAGATGAGTGTCACCTATATGTATAAGTCAGATGACTGCCAAATAGGGTTCACATAGCATAGTTTCACAGAAGCAACTAATTAAACTGGTGTTTTATGTAAACTGGTGTTTTATGTAGTTCCAAGTGTGCAGACCTCGTGAATGAATGAATTAATGAAAACTTTATTTAACAGATTGCAGAATGGGTACAATACAGTACGGCTCAATACATTAAATTGTTAAGGGGATGCAGACCTGAGAAAGACGTTTGTCTTGTTTCCATCAGGGTCCCCCATTTTCAATTCATATAGACATTTATGACATACACAACATACATGACATTTATGGCATAGGGACATAGGTTTTTAGTACCGATACATTTGTGACATAAGCGGTATTCAAATATACAGTACTGTTACCCCTAGATCCTGACAGATCTAGGGGTAACTCTTCAGTCAAACACCTTACTGTACCTTGATTAGATTCCAATTAGTCAATCGTACAGTATGAACATTGGCATCCAACCAGAGCACACGCTAACAGTAAGTATATACTGTAACAAAGCTACTGCGTAAATTCTAAAGTATACATACTAAGCAATGGTGGCCAGTGGTATAACTAAGTAGTAGGTATGGGATGTATAGATAGGGGTCCTAATGAGAGGATTCAACGCCATCGATTATAAATGAAATCAAATCTTTTTTGATGACCTATAGTCATGCTGAGTGAATCAGTTCCCCCAGCCACATTCATGTATTCAAATATTTTTGGGGAATTAACTGATACGAAGGAGATTCATGATGCATTCGTTGCCTGAAGAAAATCGTAATCGTTGCGAGGTCGCATCATTACACCCCTAATCTATATACTGTAAATGGCCATCATAGTGTTATAGGCAGACTATAGGACGAGGTAGGTAGTTGTGATAGTGTAAGGCAGTGAAGCCAGTAGATGGTATGGGCAGAGTTCCTATGCTATGGTCATGGTCATAGAGTTCAGCGAGTTGACAGACGGGAACCAGCCAAACCAAGCACCTGCCAGAAACGCCCACCACATCCAAAAAGACACCAGCACAGGGAATTAGCCGGCCAAGAGTGTAAACTAGGGATGTCCAATATTATCGGACGATATTGGCATAAACATTTGATGGAGAATATCTGTATCGGTTAAAAAAAATAAGGGGGAAAAAGTATTTTATTTACCCAGGCAAGCAAGTAAGAACAAAGTATTATTTTATTTATTGTCAAAGTATGCATAATGTAAATGTTAACCTGAAATTATTCAGTTTTTGGGGGGGGGGCCTGCATATATCGTATCGGTTGATATCGGTATCGGAAATTAAGAGTTGGACAATATCGGTATAAAAGCCAATATAAAGCATCCCTAGTGTAAACACTTGAAGTTGTCAAATAGCCACACAAGATACAAAATACTTTGAAAGCTTATTTATTTCAATAAAAAAAAAAAACAGCTTTACTTTTCCATTTGAACACAGGTCATTCAGTTCTAGTCCTTCACGACAGCTTAATTTGACAAACATAAAATGGAACATTAAAATTATACAGAAAATCTGAAAAGGGAAATTCCTTCATACCAGAACACACTGGTAAACAAAACTCTTGATTACTAGACAAGACTTAAAATAAAATTATTTACAGAGTGGACCCTTCTCAGGTTTCTTCAATCCCTTGTCCTTCTCCACCGATTTGATGACACCCACCGCGACAGTCTGCTTCAAGTCCCTCACAGCAAACCGTCCTGAGGAAAGGAGAACCAACACGTCTCGTCAAGCCAGCCTACAGTTTGAATGATACAACAGCAGTATACAGTGTAGACATGTGCCAAACCAAGAGTGACATGCTTAATTGAGACAATGTTCGATCTAGTTGGAGCTTAAAGGGGAACTCCACTTTTTTTGGAAATTAGCTTATTTAACATCTTCCCTGGAGTTAGACAAGAAGATGCATACCTTTTTTGTCTCCGTGCGTGCATTTTAGCTTTGGGAATAGACGCTCCGTTAGCATAGCTTAGCTTAATCACTGGAAGTGAGGCAGGACAGTAGCCTTACAGTGTATTGCAAGGTCTGACATTGACCAAACTTGATATGCATGACCTTGGTGGGCTCTAGGTCAACTCCTGAAAAGGGGGTCAATGTCAGACCTTGCAATCAAAAGTTAGGGGGCGCACTGAAATTATGGCAAGGGTTATTAGCCCCCTAACTTTTGATTGCAAAGTCTGACATTGACCCCCTTTTCAGGAGTTGACCTAGAGCCCACCAAGGTCATGCATATCAAGTTTGGTCAATGTCAGACCTTGCAATACACTGTAAGGCTACTGTCCTGCCTCACTTCCAGTGATGAAGCTAAGCTATGCTAACGGAGCGTCTATTCCCAAAGCTAAAATGCACGCACAGAGACAAAAAAGGTATGCATCTTCTTGTCTAACTCCAGGGAAGATGTTAAATAAGCTAATTTCCAAAAAAGTGGAGTTCCCCTTTAAGTAAATACAAGTTGTCCCAGTAAAGCAGTTTAGCAAATACATACTGTACATCTCATGTAGAAAACCAGAAGGACTATAAGATACTATACCTAGGGGAGGATATGTGAAGAAGCTCTCCACGCAGAGGGGCCTGATGGGGACCAGTTTTACAGTAGCCGCATCGCCAGACACCAGCGTCTGTGGAGAGTCCTCCAGTTTCTTCCCAGAGCGGCGGTCAAGCTTCTCCCTCAGCTCAGCAAAGCAACAGGACACGTGGGTGGTGTGGCAATCGAGGACAGGAGAGTAGCCAGCCTTGATCTTACCTGGATGGTTCAGAATGATGACCTAATGGGAGACAGCAATGATGAAAATTTAACAGTAGCCTTCAGTCAGGATGTCAGCAGTGACCAACCCGAGCCAAACCCGTTAAACCAACCTGAGCCACAAAGCTGTGGACATCAGAGGGAGGATCTTGCTGGGCGTTGCCCGCCACATCCCCACGTCGCAGGTTCTTCACGGACACGTTCTTAATGTTGAAGCCCACGTTGTGTCCCGGCAGAGCAGTCTGCAGCCCCTGGTGGTGCATCTCTATAGACTTGACCTCAGCAGTAAGCTTGGCGGGGGAGAACATCAGCGTCATACCAGGTTTAAGGATGCCAGTCTCAATTTTGCCCACTGGCACAGTCCCAACCCCTGCAGAGTTGAACAGAAGGGGCATCAAGTCACCCACACAAGTAGACCAATCTGAAGATGTATCTTAGAAGAAAAATCATTCCAATCAATGCAAACTACCAAACACTGCCAAGCGTGCTCATTATAATTCCCCTGCTGTGAATCTGAAGGAGATTATGAGACCCTGTACAATTTAGAACAGGTGAGGTGCTTTAATAAGGCGAGGGACTGGTCAAGCCATAAAGAGCACAGCTGACCTCCAATCTTGTAGACGTCCTGCAGAGGGATACGTAGTGGCTTGTTGACGTTGCGCACCGGAGGGCGGATGGAGTCTAGGACTTCCAGCAGAGTCCTGCCGCCTTCATTACCATCCCTGCGCCTCACTTTCCAGCCTTTGAACCAAGACATCTGCCAAGACAAAATGTTCAGGATACTGCAAGTGATACAAGAAAATACATGTTCCCCATGTTGTCAAAACATACCTTTTGAGTTGCGGTGATCATGTTCTCCCCGGTCCAGCCAGAGATGGGGACAAAAGGGACCGCGGTGGGGTTGTAGCCGATCTTCTTAAGGAACACGCTAACGCTTTTCACCACTTCATCAAAACGTGGCTGGCTGTACGGTGGTTCAGTCACGTCCATCTTATTGACACAGACGATAATTTGCTTGACACCAAGAGTGTAAGCCAGCAAGGCATGCTCTCTAGTCTGACCCTTCCTGGAAATGCCAGCTTCAAACTCCCCCTTGGCTGCAGATACCACCAGGAGAGCAACATCAGCCTGGAAAGGAATTCATAATGTAGTAGGGCTTCAATTAAGGAACACCAACATTTTGGGAAATGACAAGATGGATACCAATTTCCTCCGTGTTCAGTAGAGCTATCCGACTGCAAGCTAGTACAAATGAAAACAGATACGGACCACTAGCCTAGCTTAAAACACCAGGAGAGATGTTTGTCAACAGCTAGGCTAGTGGTCCCCATCCATGGTTTGTGACAAGCTAGGCTATAGCTTGCAGACCGATTGCCTGCTCTGTTGACCGCACAGAGGAAAGTGGCATCCATCTGGATAGTCTTTGAAGACATAGTATATAGCAGCGTAACATAGAATAATAATATATTAAAATATTGTACCAATATGGTGTAGTATAAATAGTACGATTTAGTTATATTATAGAAAATTATATAGTATATAGAAGTATAATACATTATATAAATGTATAGCTACGTGTGTGTGTGTAAATGAATGAACCTAAATATGTAGTTTGACTGATAGATACACAAAATGGGTTTATTTATGTTTATTTAATTTGGTTGTGTTGATGTTTCCAGTTTTACAAAATGGGTATATTCTGTTTGGTTTTACACAATAAGTCAATCGGTGTGTTGTGTGTGTGTGTGTAGGGGCAGGTATATATAAGAATTTCTCTTCTTCCTGTTCCTTTCGGCCATGGGATTTGGTGAATTATATGAATATGTACCGTTGGACTGTGGTAATTCCATGTACGAATAAATAAATGGTAAGCGCATTTCCTGTAGCGTTTGTGTGTTCATTAGGTATAACATTAGCACAAATTATAGTCAAGGCCTACAGAAAATACAAACATCATACCATTCATAAATAGTGAAAGGGCATAAATACACAGAGTGGGCCAAACGTTGCCATCAGCCCTGTGAAGGCCACTACCTGTGATGTGCCCGTTATCATGTTTTTGATGAAATCACGGTGGCCTGGAGCGTCAATTATGGTGATGCTGTATTTGTGAGTGTTGAATTTCAGCAATGAAATGTCAATGGTGATCCCTCGTTCTCGCTCAGCTTTCAACTTGTCCAAGACCCAGGCATACTTGAAGGAACTCTTCCCCATCTGTGGGACCAAAAACAAACCGTAGATTCAAGGCACTCTTCCAAAAGTTTAGGCTAGTTCATCATGCAACTTAGAGCCACCATGAGGCATTACAATGACAGTTCACGTTTCAATTATGAACTAGCCAAATACTAAATTACTCCTTGGACCAAATAGCAACAGTATTTGCCACAGCCCTCCATTTCTGCTTTTTATCCATATAAGCCGGTTGATGTTTTCAGAGGGAACACATCTAGCCCAGGGACTACAGCTGAAAACTAGCAACCCTGCTAACGTTGGCATATTTACAGATTAATTTGCATTCATTTATAAATATATAACCGTTGATTGATGTGCATGCACGGTCACTGATAATTTTTTAAAGAGTAAAACGAATTTAGAAACAGTAGAGGCCAAGTGCCTTTCACAAGTGATTTGGATTGATTTTAAAACAGCAAACAGCAAACAGCACATGGGCTATAAATCTTTAAGAAAAAAAATTAATAGTCATTCCATACCTCAGACGCAGCCTTCTCGAACTTCTCGATAGTTCTCGGGTCGACGCCGCCACACTTGTAGACGAGGTGTCCCGTGGTGGTGGACTTGCCGCTGTCGACGTGGCCGATTATCACCACGTTGATGTGGGTTTTCTCTTTCCCCATAGCAGCAGGGTTTGATAAACAAGATCACTGTAAAATATCCAGGAACAGCAGAACAACACTTAACCTTCTCCGTCTCAAAAGGAATGAGACTATGAATGATCACAGTGGAAGAGATTAAATACCACAACACCTTAATTGAAGACAGCTGCACTGCTGCTCAATAGATCTGGTTGTGAAGCTGCATCCTGATTGGCACTCCTGATTGGCACTCCTCCAATGTACAGTTTCTACGTCAAATGTATATACACTCTTTTTCTGGACACTTTTGTATCACAAACAGTACTGTATTTGCAAATCTGATATGTCATAAATGTATAGATGTAGCAGTACTGTATATCTGTATGTCATATATGTTATGATGAATTGAAAATGGGGGACCCTGATGTAAACAAGACGAAAGTCTTTCTCTGGTCTGCATCCCCTTAACAATTGTATGTATTGAGCTGTACTGTACTGTACCCATTCTGCAATCTGTTAATAAACTTTTCAATCAACCAATCAAAACTGTTGTATTGGGGTTGTGAGGCGATGAAGCGAGAGGTAGTGGTCCAGCAGGTGAGAAGGGAAGATAGGATTTCGTATGCAGAAGCAGTTAGGAAGGTAGGATGCTTTCATATGACCTTATGGTGAATATTCCATGATGTGATTAAATCCAACCAAATGCTTTTACTCCTGCCCTGATATCAGTCTGGATTGAGACCACTGCTAGAATCTAGAAACTATTTTACGCTGTAACAGTACAGAAAATATCTTGTATACATTACAAATATCACTGTGCTATTGTCATAAATGTAACCTTATAGAGAATATACATGGCTTGACAGATATCATCTACTAAGATTTACGTAGAATGTTGTGTCAATTACAAGGAGACATGATAGATTATGATCATAAAAATACTCTTTGAATTGTGTCCAATATGTTTTTTCTTCTCCCTCATTGAAAAATACACAATCTATGAATATGCTAATTGTGTTTTATTTAAAAAGTACCAAAACATTTAAATACAACTAATAATTTTTTTAAATAAAATAATTAGAGAATAAGATAACAATAACAATAAGCCATAACAAAAGATAACATTGAAGCAGCGTGGGTGAAAATGGAACAGTTCCTAAATGGGCAGGACCTTTAAACTGCCGCTATCATTAGCGCTGTGAGGTCGCTGGACAAGTCTCAAACTAAGTCCGAAAAACTTCAATTTAGTGTAAAAATGTTCAGAACACCTTCAACATGTATGGGAAGGTCTGATATTTACCTTAATTACAATATTAAATGATCAATAGGCAACTGATGATTTTTGACAAAAAAAAAGTATTTCGTATTATATCTTGACAGTAATCGATAGTGGGAAAATAAGACGTTTGACAGTGAAATGCACAAGACCACAGCAGACTACAGAGAGTGGTCCGTTCAACCGAATTCACAATTGGAGGGGGGCTTCCCACTCTCCAAGACATTTACAACAAGCGGTGCATGGGCAAGGCTAAGAGAATAATCAAAGACTCCAGCCACCCAAACAACTGCCTCTTTGAACTGCTGCGGTCAGGCAAGCGATACCGGAGTCTCATGGCCAGTACAGAGAGACTCAGAAGGAGCTTCTATCCCCAGGCCATCAGGATGCTCAATGAACAATGAACAATAAGCAAATCATCAACACACCCACAACACACATACACTCACTTTAAATAAACAACACACTGTAGCACCCACTTTACCACTTTAGACACACTTTACACTTTATATTTATATTTATATTATTGGTAAGGAAATTGCACATCATTCTCATTCCTTATTGCACCTCACCACTACAAGGTGGCACCACAAGCTAAGCTATACAGTACCATTTTTGTAACAGCTGTACATACTGTATATATAGATACACTGAACAATTTAGTTGTTTACAATTTTGTTGTTTACACTTGTTTACGTACTTGACTTCTTCACTTTCTATTTTATACTTTTTATACTTATTTTATACTATCTTGTTATTATCTAGCACACTCTCAGGAGCAACACAGAAAGAAACATTTCATGCAAAGTATTCTGTATTCTGTATGACAACTAATAAAGAAACTTGAACTTGAACTTGAACTTGAAATGAATCATTCCAAGTAAGGGGCAGTCCTCCTGAGCTAAAACAACAAAATCCAATCAAACAAACAACCAAGTCAAATGATTGGAACAAGCGAGTTGTCTATCAAACCCTCTAGTGACACACACGCTTGTTATGCACGTACACAAAGGCCGGCTGCTGCTAACACATAGCAGCCTGCTAGCTAGTGGGTGTGGCTTTGGATGCATCCTGATGCGTTCTAACTGGGAAGGGCGTTGTCGAATTCAGTTTAAGGATTTGAAAATATTTCTAAGTTCTTCCCAAAATCAACAGCCATCTTTTTGCTTTTTCAGTTGTTGTTGTTGTTGTTGTTGTTGTTGTTGTTGTTGTTGTTGTTGTTTTTAAACCCACTCTCAAGGTAACGAAAGTTGGCACCAATTGATCTAACGTGAATAGGTATGCTATTAGATTAGATGGTAGATGTTACCGACGTTAAAAGTACAGCGTTTGTTGGTGCGGCTGGGTATCGCAGTGGACTAAGCACTCGCCTACCACCGCAGAGACAATTGGCAGTGTTAGCGGGTGGGAAGCCCCGCCCGTGGGGTATGTGTCCTGGTCGCCTGTTCTAAACTGAGACTCCTACTGGTCGGTCGGGGAGCCTGTTCAGCAGGGAGGGGATCAGGGGGGAAATAGCGTGAACCTCCGCACGTGTTACCTTCCCCCGGTGAAACTCCTTGCTGTCGGGTGAAAAGAAGCGGGTCCACATGTATCGGAGGAGGCATGTGGTAGTTCTATACCCTCCCCAAGGCCGACAGTGGGGCAATGAGCGCAAGGACCCGGAAGGGAATTGGCATAACGAAATTGGGATGGGTGAAAAAAATACAGAAAGCCCCAACTAAAATTCTGTACCCAACCCTACTTTCCTCTTCCTGCTCCTTCTCTGGAACACGGTAGTCCTCCTTCCTCCTGGATGCAGGAGATATTCTTTTAGAATATTGTCTTGACGTAATAGGGTGATGACTGGAGCGGGGAATTATTATTATTATTATTATTACCTTTATTTAGCCAGATAAAACATTAAGAACAGGTTTCTTATTTACAATGTCGATCTGGTCCAAGAGGCCCCAACAGGAATACACAAAAAAATATTAAAAAGATTATATATTAACTCATTCCACGCCTAGAGGTCGCTGTTTACCTTGTGGTAAGAATGCCAGCGCTCTGTTCAATGGGATAATGCCGGTGTTTACGAGTGCTAAAACTATATTAAATATTATAGCTATGGATCTAACAAACACGTCGATTGTCAGTTTCTTCCGGTCAACATGCAAAAAACAGATACTTTTTTCATACATACATTTCCGTTTTATACCATGGTAAATATGAGTATAGTTTTAGAGTGATCCTGTCGAATCCCAATAAACTCCAGCAAACGGCGCTTCAATGCATTTCCTTAGAAATCGTGCCATTTGTCGCTTGATTTATGAATTGTTCTGAAATAAACGCTAGATTAGATTATCGGTATTATATGTTTCATCATGCGCGCACGGAAGCGGGGGCTGAAAAGTCGCCCCTCTGTGCTTTGGTCGGCGCCAACAGCACGCACACACAAACACACACACACAGACACTTGTGATCGTTACGAAAGAAACATCGGATTAACCCAAGATTGGTAACATAGAGTCCTTACCTCACATGTGATGTACTGCAAAAAGATGAATCCAATTCCTGATCGCCATTCGAAATATTGATTGCGTTTATTGATCCAACGTTTCTCAACCAAAACACATGAATCCACGCTGCTCCAGTGTCCCCCAATCCGTGTGTTAAAAGGTTACTCCTGCCTGAGAAGGAAAACCTGGACCGGACTTCTTAGATCGATGCCCAGCCCCAGCCAGAGGGATTCCAATGCTGTGCAATACCGGCCGCAAGGCGTTAGGCGGCGGCATTGGCCTTTTGCAAGCTCAGACCCATTCCCAATGATAACGTCAGGCGGGATGGATGAAAAATGAATGGATATAGCGAATAAAAGAAATAACGATTAAAACCCGACTTTTCTCGTGGTTGGCGCTCAAGCGATGGCGAGTAACCCGACTTTTTCCGTGATTGGTGCTGAATGAGTTAATAATGAAATAAAAACACAGTTTCATACACATAAACAAATAAACACATGCACAGCCTAGCCTATGTACAAACAAGTTAACAGGGGAGGAGTAGGGGGGGGTGAAAGTATGTGTGTGTGTGTGTGTGTGCGCATGTGTATGCAAACAGATGTGTGTGTCTAGGTGCGAGTATGAATATGAATGAGCGCTTGTATGTTGTGTGTGAGAGGGTGTATACAAGTGTGAAACTGGGGTATCAGCAAGAGCAGGAGGGATCTACTAAGAGCGTGTTGAGTATTTTCTTGAAGGCAGTCAGTGAAGTAAGAGCTGTAAGTTTAAGGCTGTCTTGAATAGCGTTCCATGTCAAAGTGAAAGGAGTTTGACATTTTTGTTCAATACATTTTCTTCTCAGGCCTATGCCGGGGTGGGTTGGGGGGGGGTTACTATTATTATTATTATTATTATTATTATTATTATTATTATTATTATTATTATTATTATTATTATTATTATTGTTATTATTTTATTTATTTTTTGTCAACAGTGGTTGGTGCAGGGGTTAGGGGGTAGGAGTTTTTATTTTAAATGAGGCAAGGGGCAAGCCAATGCATGTAATTGGCAAATAATTTAAATGTATGTTTTATGTGCATTGTATGCCTGTACCTGTGCCCTTTCTTCCAAAAAATGAAATAAAAATATATTAAAAAATAAAAAAAAAAGTGAAAGGAGTTTCGGCCGAAGGTGGCCTTGGATCTTGGGATGTTTAGTTTGATGATCCAGTCCCTTCCTCCTGTTGTCATCCAACACCGTCTGGCAGGACATTACAATCCTCGTCAGCTATGGTGTCCACCATTTTGGTAGAGGAAAAATGTGTAAAATAATAGTTTTGTCCTCATCACTCTCCTCATCACTCATGATGAGACTGGCATCCGCTCCCTTCCAATATGCCATGTTGTCACGTCCGAGAAGCCTTTCCTCCACTTTCACCCTCTTATTCAAGAGCTATAAGAAAGAGAGAAAGAAAACAAGAGTTGTGAGTGCCGGGGGGGAACGTGGGGGATTTCCATAACTCTGCTTTTCACGTCCTAACCTCTGGTCACAAATTTTTATCGCAGGTGGGGATACGATTTAGCCTCCCTTCTGGTAGTCTATAATAGACTATCTTTCATTCTTGCATTGAATTAAATACATTAATTTCTCAAAATTGTCAGCAGCCCACACACCAGTGTCTCCCCGCCTGCCGGTGTCTCAGCTGCTGCAGTGAGTTGTGTTGTTGTTGCGTGCAGTTTGTTTTACTGGCTCTACAGCTGGAGGAGAGGCTGCTCTCCCCCGCGCGACCGGTGCATCGCGAGCAGGCCGGAGAAATGGATGCAGCGTGGATCTCATGGAGAGCGACATTCAAGTCAAAGCGAATTTCTCTCTGACATTTCCGAGAGAGTTTTATAAGAAAGGCTCTACTAAGCTGCGCGGTCTGGTAAGAAATACAATTAGACAAAAGGCCCTATATGGTAGATGTCGACCAATTTTGAAAGGCCGATACAATAACGTAATAACGCTAGTTTGGAGCAGGAAAAGGCTGATAGCCCAATCCCATTAATTGGCCGATATTCGACACTGCCTGGTTTGGGACAGATAGGTCAAGGTGAAAGGTCAAGGGGCCTCTTTGGAAATGGCCATACCCATGGCATTTTCCTCCCATCAAATTTAAGCTAGCTTAAAATAGCTTAACTTTGGACATAGTAACAACTATGAAGACACCATTCCTATGTTCTCTTCTGCAGTGATTCTGCCGCTTAGCCATTTGGCCTATTATTAATCGTTAACCTACATAGAGGTCCAGAAGGAATGGCAGCGGTTGAAGCCATAGCAACAAGAGCAGGATAATACAGAAAAACAACACACAAAGTAAATGGTAAATGGCTGCATTTATATAGCGCGTTTATCCAAACTCACACATTCACACATCGATGGCAGAGGCAACCATGCAAGGTGCCAATCTGCACATCGGGAGCAGTTAGGGGTTAAGTGTCTTGCTCAAGGACACTTCGACACGCTGCTCGGGAGGAGCGGGAATCGAACTGGGAACCTCGGGATTACCAGATGACTGCTCTACCTCCTGAGCCACTGTCACTGTCCGTGGGATTTTTATATATTACATACATTAAATGTATGACTATAAGACTTCAGGCTATGGAACCGTTATGTTTTCCAGCTCGCGCCTCTCAGCTGGAACTTAAAGACAGGCATCTGGCAACCACTAAACAGAAATGTGAGTACACAAAACTTTTACTTTACTGTGTTCAAACCTCTGTCACTCTATTTCATTAGCACTCAGAGTGATTTTTCTTTATTGTGTAAGAAACTTCGGAATGTTACCTTTCAAAAGAGAAAAGGTCCTTTGCGCTATATATATTATTCCTAAAATTGCTGCACTTTGTTAAAAATTGCATTGATCTGACTGTTGGTCTGTGTAGTAGCTAATAAACAAGATTTTAAATGTATGTATAATGTATATTCATTGATTCACTCATATACCAAAATCCATTTGAATTGAAAAATGTTGCCTTTCGCATCAAATATCGATATGCGTTGAATGCGATTAATTTCGATTCATTAACTATTAACTAGTCTCGAATTAATTCGATTACATTTTTTTATCGAGTCCCACCACTAGTTAATAGGTTAGCCAGAGAGAGAGAACAATAGCTAGATATAGGGGAGAGAGACCCAGCTGAAAGACAAGCACATGTGCTCCGACCAGCAACCCTTTTAAATCACATGCAGAGGAAACTCTTTATGACCTCAGAGAGGAAGAGAGAGATCCCTGAGAGAAAGATATGATACATTCTACAATGTGAAGAATGTACACTTTTATTAGGGTTATTTTCTCCTGCCTTTATTTATAAAAAAAAAAAAAAATCAAATCTTTAATCATTCTTATGTTTGTTTTTTTAAGTGTTTGTTTGAGTTTCTGCCTTGGCAACATGTGCCACGTGTCAATAAAGTTCACTGAACTGATGAGGAATCTCGAGGAAGAGACGTAGACTGTGAGAGACAGACGTACAGACAGGAAGAAAAGTTGTTTACAACTCAAGGACACTCTCTCTCGTTCCCTCTGAGGGCTATTACACTGCGCTAGCAGTGATCTATGAGGATATGTGTGGATGTTTTGGGGGAAATTGCCCATGTAAAATACATATGCTGTCTGGCTGAGCCGGACGTACTGTATGGGGAGTATAAAAGGATTTCCTCTACAGTCAGCCTGCGTGGACTTTATGTGAACCGTTGCCTGTTTTTTTTATGCTCACCTGTATTGAGGCCTTGATAGATGGCCATCATATTGAGGCAATGTCTATTATGTTATAATGTATAGTAGTCGGCTGCTGACAACCACACCTATGGGAACCTTTCCATTATACCTTTATTCCTTATAGCTTATTGTATGATCAATTTTCTTTTCTTTTAGCCACATTTGAGAAGATTTACTTCATTGCCCATTTTACACAAGGAAATTACACATAATATGAGTATAATATACGCAATAGTAATTGGTCTTGGGTGGAGGGCTGTTTGCATACCTGATAGAACCACAGTTGTAATATTACAACATTTCAATAAAACCTTACAAAAACGTTTCTTTTTTTTTAAACACTATATTTTCCTCTCCTCCTACAACACCATCTGAAAGGTTGAATTGTTTTTTTTTCCAAGTAGAAATATATCCGGGTCTATTTGTCCTTGCCTTTGTGATATTGAAGACACAAGTTCCCCTGAGTTTATACCAGCTCTCTCTAGTTTGGTTAATAACTATATATATATACATGCTTTGCTTCACTCATGTCATCATTGAGCTATATGGTGTCATTATGTTGATTATGCTCTCCCCAAGGAGCCTTCAAGTGTAGGCTTTTTTGCTAACATGGTTGTACTATCCCCTAAATAATATTAACTTTCAAAAAGAATGTGCAAATACCCGAGTGAACTACAAGACCTCCAAACTCAAAACGTACTTACAGTAAGTACAGTGCTTGAGTAAAACGACTTAGTAACTTTCCACCCCTGGACATCACTCTGGGGAGAAACTAAATGACCTTTGACCTTTTAGAAGCATTCCTTCTTTTATGACAGCGATCCATCACTGCCTGATGTGGCTTTAAGCCAGCGGGGGATGAAAGATGAGGACAAAGCATTTTAGGATCAAATCGGCTTGTACTCCTTTTTACTGTTTTTGTTGTTTGTTTTTTTATACATCTCTGCCTCTTTCTTTCTTTCTATCTCTGTCACTTTCTCTAGATGTCTTTCTTTACATTGTCCCTATTCCTTTGTTCTCACTTTAAAAAATGTCTTTCACTTTCTCAGTTTTCCTATACTTATACTTAGTTGAGTCTCTCTCTCTCTCTCTCTCTCTCTCTCTCTCTCTCTCTCTCTCTCTCTCTCTCTCTCTCTCACTGATGGACTGACAGACCGCCCTCCCGTGGTGAAGATGTAACAGTAGAACACTAGCATGGCAGGAAGTGGTCTCTAGGTTTCTCCTTGGTGAGCCAATTGTAAGTCAGATGATGGCTGCCCTGTTCCCCAAAGAGGCCAGTCATCCATCAGTCAAAGAGACGTCTGTGTGAAGCGAAACACAGGCCTGCCCTCTGCCTGTCAGAGAGAGAGAGAGAGAGAGAGAGAGAGAGAGAGAGAGAGAGAGAGAGAGATTAGATTCACTTTATTGTCATTACACAGTACAAGACAGTGAAACGAGATTGTGTCCATCCAACCAGGATGTGACAATCAACAGTCAGTTGCAATATAAGACACATATAAATAAAACTGTACAGTAAAGTGCAATGGTTAGCACAATGTGCAATGGTGAGAATAAAAAATTATAATTAAAATAATCATTAAAATAAAGTCTACATAAGCTATGGCTATATACACAGGTATACAGTGAGGTGCAGTGGGCTACTGTAAGTAGAGTTTTGGTTCAGAAGTCTGACAGCTGAGGGGAATAAACTATTTGTGGTCCTGTTGGTTCTGCCTGGGAGGCTGCGGTAGCGTGCCCCAGAGCGAGTACCCCGCAGGCGGGTGAACAGTCCATGGTTGGGGTGAGAAGCGTCTTTGATGATGTTCCGTGCTCTCCATGAGCACCGCTTCTTGTAGACTGATGAAATGGGGGGGAGTGGGTAGGTAGAGAGAGAGAGAGAGAGAGAGAGAGAGAGAGAGAGAGAGAGAGAGAGAGAGAGGCAAACAGACTCAAGAGAGAGGACAGACAGGATGACAAAGATGGACAGAGAGATATAATAATAATAATAATAATAATAATAATAATAATAATAATAATAATAATAATAATAATAATAATAATAATAATAATAATAATAATAATTATTATTATTATTATTATTATTATTATTATTAATTGAATTTATATAGTGCTTTTCTAGACCCTCAAAGCACTCCCCACAATGTAGGGTGGAAATTGCCTCCTTCACCACCACTGGTAGCACCCAACCTTGGGCTACGCAGGCTCAATGGCTGCCATACACTGGCACCCGGCACACATCACACTACACAATGGCTGAACGGCTCAGGAGACAGGGATTGATATCAGTCAATTAAGGGGAAGGGATGATTAGGTGGCCTTGATGATTGGGAATTTGGCCAGGAACGACAGAGACAGAAAGAGAGAGATAGAAAGGCACAGAAGGGGAGAAGAGAGAGAAGCAGACATAAAGAGAGAGACTATAAAGACAGAAACCAGCAGACAGACTGGTGTCTCATTTGTTTACATTTCCTCTGTCTCACTTGAGTGCCCAGTCCAAGAGTCAGAGGGCCACACACGGTCTGAAAGAGGCGCTAATGTACACAGCATCGGCATCGCTAGAAGACACAGTTTCAAATGTTTAAAACTTTATTTAACTCCACAAGCAAGATGGTAGCGTCTAGATCCCATCGCCTAGAAGGTTAGGGTTAAACAACTTTTTAGTAGGAAATTATGCTGAGTCGCAGCTTTGCTGCTTGGCCTTGCAGATCCCATCGTTCCGAGCCATGGGATCAACTCTTAACGCGACCACGGCTTGCAGTGTAATATGTGGCTGGAGGACAACGCTTTGTAAACAAACCGACAAACTTTCTAACAGCTATATATATACTTTATAGTATTGCTATCTGTCCATTCTCATTGTCACTTGAGTGCATAAACCGTGCCTTCATAATGGCTTAAAGAAAATAAAAATCCATCAGTTGGTTGTCATTTTATAGCGTCGTGAATATAAGCTTTATCACAGTTTTCGTCTTTTTTCTGGGAAGCTAGATATGAGGCTAAAGGCTAGTCACGTTATATCAAACGCCATTTCTGTTGTATATATACGAATGAAATAAAACAAACTGCTTAGCATCCGGACTATTACAGAGCATCTATGGCTGAAATGGGGGCGATGGGGGACGCCGATTAGTATTATTGATTAGCAATACAGTGTGCGTTCAAGTAGCCACATTCACTGATCGATCGCTTGCGTGTTACAACAATGTCCAATCCGGCTGAAATTTGGGTGAATAGTATCCTACCGTCAGCCCATGTGATCGCCGGCAGCATTTCCCCATTATTCATTGGCATCTGGTAGATTGACATGTCCATTGGCTGATCATAAATCCCATTATTCCAGGCTGAAATCTGCGTTCTGTAACGTGATCAAAGATGGAGGATGTTCGGCTGGGATCCAGGCTCATATGAAATGCCCTAGACAGTAAAAAAAATAATTTTCCCATTCTGCCTCAATGATACTGCAGTGGAGCGATGGCGCCCCTAAGAGGATCTGGCCGGTATTGCATGTTGCCGATTTAAATCTGGCGGGTAAATCTGCAGAGCCGATCGGGGATCTTGATCCGTTTATTAATATGGAATAAAACAATAACAACTTGCCACGAGTTAACTCGTGGCTCTGGTCCACAACGGGTGGAATCAAAACACGAGTTAACTCGTGGACGGTCCTTAATGTGTTAGGAAAGTATGTTTTTTTTCTCTGAAATGTAATTGAGTAAAAGTACAAGTATACAAACCTAATAATACTAGAGTCAAGTACAAATCCCCCAAAACAGTACTTAAGTATTGTAACACACGTCCTGGCTCTCACTGTTTACATCCCACCCAGCGCGGCGGCGGCGCAGGCGAGTGACGTCATACACTCCACCGTCGCGGCGCTTCAGACAAAACACCCGGATGCATTTATTTTTAGCAATGGGGACTTCAACCATGTCAGACTGAACAAGACCCTGACAAACTTCACCCAGTATGTCACCTGCAAAACCAGGGGAGACAAAACTCTGGACCTCCTGTATGCTAACGTGAAGGAGGCTTTCAGTGCGACTTCCCTGCCCCCCCTCGGCCAGTCAGACCACAACCTTGTGAGGCTTGTATCCACATACACGCCTCTCATTAAGAGACAGCCTCCGACCACCATGTCTGTCCCACAGTGGTCTGACGACGTCGAGGAGGAGCTACAGGAGTGTTTCAGGTCGACAGACTGGGATATGTTTGAGAGGGCTTACGGTGATGACATTGATGGACTATCCCACTGCATCACAGACTACATCAGGTTCTGTGAGGAGAGCATCGTACCCACAAAGAGGGTACGCTGCTTCTCAAACAATAAACCCTGGATTAGCAAGGACATTAAACACCTGCTAAACAGGAAAAAGAGGGCCTTCATGGCAGGGGACACTGAGCAGGCCAGGGCTGTCCAAAGGGAGCTCAAAAAAGAGCTAAGGGCAGCCAAGGTCAGCTACAAGGACAGGCTGGAGGGCAGACTACAGGCCAACAACACCAGGGAGGTGTGGGCGGGGGTCAGGAAGATCACTGGTTTCAAACAGCAGGGCACAGCTGTGGAGGGCCCTCCAGAGCGTGCAAACGAGTTCAACTCGTTTTTCAACCGCTTTGACCAGAGTGGCCTCCCCACACCCCTCCCCCCACCCATCGACACCAGCACCAGATCACACCTACAAAGCAGCCCCCCCACCCCCCACCCACCCACACCCATCAGCAACGGCACCCCACCCCCAACACCAGCAGACTGCCCACCACCCCCAACCCTGACGATCACAACCAGTCAGGTCAGTAGGCAGCTCTCCAAAATTAATGTAAACAAGGCCAGAGGACCGGACAACACCAATCCCAGGGTGCTCAAGGTATGTGCAGAGCAGCTGGCAGCACCGCTCCAGCATCTTTTCAACCTCTCCCTGAGGCTGGAGAGGGTGCCCCAGCTCTGGAAGACCTCCTGCATTGTCCCGGTGCCCAAGAAGGGACGTCCCAGCACCCCCAACGACTACAGGCCAGTCGCTCTGACGTCACACGTCATGAAGACGTTTGAGAGACTGGTCCTGCAACACCTCAAGCCCCTGGTGCGTGACTCCCTCGACCCCCTGCAGTTTGCATACCAGGCAAACATCGGGGTGGAGGATGCCATCATCTACATGCTCCACAGAGCGTACACGCACCTGGAGAAGCCGTGCAGCTCAGTGAGGATTATGTTCTTTGATTTCTCCAGCGCCTTCAACACCATCCAGCCGTCACTGCTAGCGGAGAAGCTCTCTGCGATGCAGCTGGAGCACGGCTTGGTGGCCTGGATCAAGGACTACCTCACTGAGAGGCCACAGTACGTCAGACTAAAGGACAGTCAGTCTGACGTACTGGTGAGCAACACCGGCGCCCCCCAGGGAACTGTGCTGTCACCCTTCCTCTTCACCCTCTACACCTCAGACTTCTGCCGCAACTCCAGCGGGTGCCACCTGCAGAAGTTCTCAGACGACTCCTCCATCGTAAGCTACATCACCGACGATGATGAGGAGGAGTACAGAGCCCTGGTGGAGAGCTTCGTGGGGTGGAGCGACAGCAACCACCTCCAACTCAACACCAGTAAGACCAAGGAGCTGGTGGTGGACTTCCGGAGGGGCAAGAAGAGGCCCCCCCCGATTCCCATCTCCATCCGAGGGGTGGATGTGGAGATGGTGGACTCATACAAGTTCCTTGGGGTACACCTGAACAATAAACTGGACTGGTCGGACAACACAGAGGCCCTCTACAGGAAGGGACAGAGCAGGCTGTTCTTCCTGAGGAGACTCAGGTCCTTCAATGTGTGCAACAAACTGCTGCAGTCTTTTTACCAGTCTGTTGTGGCCAGCATCCTCTTCTATGCTGTGGCATGCTGGGGAGGCTACATCAACTCAAGGGACACCAACAAGCTCAACAAGCTGGTGAGGAAGGCTAGCTCCGTGGTGGGAGTCGAGCTACCTAGACTTGAGGTGATGGTAGAGAGGGGGATGATAAGGAAGCTGGATGCCATCATGGAGAACCCCTACCACCCCCTCTACGACGAGCTAGTCAAGATGAGAAGCTCGTTCAGCCACAGACTCATCCCCCCCCGACACTCAACTAACCGCCTCGGACAGTCCTTCATACCAGCGGCCATCAGGCTCCACAACAGTGGGCAGCGACTAGCAGCCTCCAGGCCCCACAACAGGGGGCAGCGACAGCGACTGCTACCAGACATTGACCTGGGACTTATAGGAACCCAAGGGGGACAAAGTAGACTACCCTGGTACTTTGATTAATGTATACTCAGTAGATAGTAAATGATAACACTACCTCTTGCATACTGCACCTCATGTGACACTGTGAATAATGTGAATATTCCTCAGCTAGTCAGATAGTAAATTATATTGACCATATTGATCAAATTGTTTACACTGCCTGTGTTGTCTTTTACTACCTGTATGCTGTGTTGTTTTACTACCTGTACCCCTCCCCCCCTCCCCCCCATGCTGCTATGATGCCTGAATTTCCCCAAGGGGATCAATAAAGGAATATCTTATCTTATCTTATCTTAACAAAGTACAATTACTCAAGTACTTTACACCCCTGGAAACTGGTATCTATCTTCTTGTCTCTCTGGAGAAGACGGTAAACTAATTTCCCAAAATGTTGGTGTGTTCCTTTAAAAAGGCAAAACTCGACAGTCTGAAATGCACCAACCCTCGGGGGTGGGATGTCTGTCTGTGTTGCTTGTGATGATGCTGTAGCTGCCGTCTCTCTGCTTGGGTTATGCTGGGTTGAAAGGCGACTGGGACTCCATTATGGCCCATGGGGAGACCAGTTTGGCTTTTAGCTCCCTCTCTCTTTTGGCCCGGTGGTCCCTCTTCCATATATACAACATGTATCCTTTTAACACCAAAGCCCTCACACACTGTAGTGAGACATGGAAACGTCGGTACATTAAAGTGTTGTCGCAAAACAACCTTTCCTTTTTGCTGGGTTCTTGCTGAAATTCAAGCCATGTCTCTTTCATTAAAACTTTCACCCCAATAGGTGAGATTTACTTCCTAAGCTATACACGCTGATTACATTTTGTATCTCACACTGCAAAGACTACTATCACCATTGTCTTTGCACTGTTTACATAACTTTTTAGTGTCACTTTCGGTATGGCAAAGTTGTAACGATCTCCACTTTGGATTGTCTAATAGGCAATGTCTAATAGCAAACTTAAGTTTAAGGGCGGTGTAACTGAGGGGTACAATTCCCTGACTGTATTACTAGATATGATACTTACTACCACTACCTTTGTACTTAATATTCGGCCACCCAGTACACGGCATAAATATATTATCATGAACACTCTCACGTAGATGAAACGGATCCAACACAAATGTACGAATTAGAAACAAGTCTTTATTGCCTACACAGCGATGGTGTGTAGACTAAACACTTAATCACTTAATTACATTTATGAATTGAAATAGTATGCACTTTTATGGCAAGGAGTATTCGTCGGTATATCAATAGATAATGTCCAATCTCTGAAGGCGCAGGTGGTAAATATACGACCTGGAATAGTTAAGGAATAACAGCAATGATACTTTAATGATTATAGGCTGGATACACTAGAGGGGGTTAATCCGGTCGCTTGTAAGCCGACAGGAGTAGGAGGGGGGGGGGTAGAATCCAGCTGCCTCGTCCGGCCAAGGGTATCCCAGGAGAACCCACTGTAGTGCCGTTCAATGCGCCGGCGATCCTTGGACCACAGATGAAAGCAGGTGGACTCTTTGTGGGCCGGCTCTCTCCGGTCCACGGGGGAGAGATGTGGAGAGACCTCGTCTTGCAGAGCGTCTCCTCACCTTGTGTCCTCTCCAGGGGGGGGGGTTCCAACACACGGTAGTGTCGGGGGTCTTTATCCATAGAATAATCAAAGTATCCAAAGCATAATCCGTGCCTGGGAAGGCGGGCTGTCGTCAGTAGAATAATCCGGTATACAGGTCCACTCGCTCGTCGGCTCTGGGGCTCCTCGGGTGCAGCTTCACATAGGGTCAACCACCCTGGGTAAGCAGCCAGTTCTCTGCCCGAAACGATGGGGTACTGACTACGGTAGTATTCTCACCGCACGAAGCACTATATATTAACAGACTATTATTAGCTTAATAGACTACGTCCAACTCGACGATATAGTGCCAAATATGACTATTCAAATATTAATATACACGATGTCTCAATACCGATGGTAGGCGAACTTGGCCTTACTCCCACACGTGGCATCGCGGGGAGGCTTTACGTCTGTGACTCTATTGGAGGGTAAGAAACTGGACTGAAAAGAAAGTCCTACTTTAGTAGCGCAGTATATATACGCACTATGAACAAATAGTCCCATTAGTGGTGCGGTAGCCAAATTCCTACGCGGAACTAGGACTTGTTCGTACATGTCGAGCGGTACGTTTGAACTGGGTCTGAGGGGTATGGCAGCCTGGCACCAAGGTCTCGACCAATAGTAGAATGGAGACTATTATGGGATGTTCAGTAGGCTAGAATGGATATTCAATGCATATTGTACAAGGAATATACAAGGGATATCAGGGAATATTAGAGAATATACAAATACAATTAAATATATATATATAAATAAATATATATATTCGGTTTAATCTGGCCCTTCACAACAGCCACCCCCTGAATAGGTCCCGGACCTAATCAGTTAAACGGAGACAGATTAATCGCGTTGTCTATTTACACATAAGGGTTTGCTGTAGGGGTCAGTCAACTTCACAAAGTCATAGGGTTGTAGGGTCATGGTCATCATCGATTGTGTCTGGGAGTCGAGGCAGTTCTATGAGCCTTGCCACGGGACGGGTGTAAGTGCAACCCTGGACGAGCACTTCAGCTGCTCGGACCTTGCCGTCGGCACCGGTGATCACTTTGCTTACGCGGCCGGCCGGCCACATAGCTCTGGGCAGTGATTGATCAATAATCATGACGACTGTTCCTTCTGTCAAATTGTCTCTCTCCTTTACCCACTTCTGGCGGGTCTGTAGAGACGGTAGGTAGTGCAGTAGGAAACTGTTCCAAAACTTGTCGGCTAATACTTGGCTGTACCTCCACATTCGTCGGCCGTTCGCTTCTTCAGGCCGGTACATTGTCTGGGGTAATGTGGGATCTAGCCGCCCCATCAGGAGTGTGTTGGGGGTAACTGGGTCGATATCCGCCACATCACTGGAGACATATCCGAGGGGCTTCGAGTTAAGTACTCCCTCAATCTCCGTGAGGACTGTCATTAGGACTTCTTCCGCCACAGTCTGGGCCCCAAGTACTGCGTACAGGGCTGTCTTTATGGAGCGCACTTCTCGTTCCCAAGTGCCACCGAAGTGGGGTGCGTTTGGGGGGTTGAATTGGAAATCAACCTGTGCTGGAGCGAGGTGGGTCTTAAGTTCTGGGCCCATAGCTTGGAAGCTCTCTCTCAGCTCTCTTTCGCCGCCTTTAAAGTTTGTCCCATGATCGGACAATAGGGTAGACGGTCTTCCTTTCCGTGATATGAATCTACGGAAGGCCATAAGGAATGAGTCTGTGCTCATGGTCGGGAGAAGCTCGATGTGTATCGCTCTGGTGGTCATGCATTTGAATACAATACCCCACCGCTTCTCGGTTCCTCTTCCTTTCTTTATGTGCAGCGGGCCAAAGCAGTCCATACCCGTTGAGTGGAATGGCTTGTCACCGATTCGGAGGCGACATGGAGGAAGGTCAGCCATCCTTGGTATGCTGGGCTGCGCGCGCCACTTGCGGCAGTCTAGACATGTTCGTTGGAAGCGTCGTACCGCCTCTCTTCCTTGTAGGATCCAGTAACAACGTCTGATTTCCGCGAAGACTCTTTCTGCTCCTGCGTGATGTACATCCTCATCGTATTTCTTTATAATCAGCTCTGTGACCTTGTGTCGGCTGTTCAATACGATCGGGTATTTAATGTCATCCGGTAGATTGGGGGCTCTGCGTAGGCGACCACCCACTCTGATGAGGGTGTGAGCGTCGCTCTCGGGGGCCAGGTGAATTAATCTGCTGTCGGATGGGACAGGCTTTCCTCCCTGTAGACAGGCCAATTCATCGGGGAACGAGTCTCTCTGGGCTCGCTGCAGTAGAAGCAATTCTGCTTCCTCGTAGTTAGCTGCTGACATATCAGCGGGGGACTTGCACTCCGGGTGGTACCGCAGGAATGTTCTTTGTTGTGCACTCTCTATGGACGTGCAATCGTTTATGTTAGGGTCGGTGGAGGCTACGGTGCTCAATCCACAGAACACAGACTTCTTAATTTCCACCTCCTCTGGACTTGCTGCCCTCGGGATAGGCATGGGCCACTGTCCTTCCGGGAGTCTTAGGAATGCGGGGCCGTCACTGTAGACATTGCGACGGGTGAGGTCATCCAGGGGCATCCCCCGGGTGATGACGTCAGCTGGGTTCTGTTTTGTATCAACGTAGCGCCACTCTGTTTCTCCGGTTAACTCTTCGGTTAGGTCTTGAATCTCGGTGACTCTGACTCCCACGAAGACTTTGTACTTGCATGAGTCCGATTTGATCCAGGCGAGTACCGTCGTGGAATCTGACCACAGGATTGTTCTAGACACCGGTATGGTGAGCTCACGTTGGATGAGCGTGGCTAGGTGCGCTCCGGCTAGGGCTGCGCAGAGCTCTAGACGTGGGATAGATTGTTGCTTGCGTGGGGCTATTCTCGAGCGGGCGAGGACAAATGCTGTGTAGATCTCTCCCCCTTGGTCTTGGGCCCGCAAGTAGGCTACTGATCCGTATGCGACCTCTGAGGCGTCACTGAAGACGTGTAAGTCCATTTTACATGTCTCTGGCCTCACCGTGGGTGGGAAGTAGCTTCGGCGCATATTAACGCCTGGGAGTGAGTGGAGCTCCATCTCCCACTCTCTCCAGGTGGATGCAAGGTGTGCGGGAATGGGGTCGTCCCAGCCCTGGTCCTTGTCCCACAATGCTCGTACAATCATTTTTGCCATGGTGGTGTACGGTAGAATACATCCTAGCAGGTCATATTGTCGGGCGAGTGTTGTGTACACACTCCGTCTGGTGGTCGGCGCCGCCGCCGGCCTTCCCTGCTCCGTAGTCAGGGGCTTGTGTCTGTAGTGAAGCGAATCTGTTTTGAATCGCCACACCAATCCCAGGGTCATCTCCTGGGCTTCTCCCGGGATTGTAGCCATCCAGGTCTCGCTGCTGGCTGCCTTGTCCTCGGAGGAGAGGCTGCGCAGTACTTGCGGATCGCTGCTGGCCCACTGCCTGAGATCAAAGCCGCCTTTGATCAATGAGGCGCGGAGTTTAATCAGGAGAGCCTCGGCTTCTTCCTGGGTTGAAAGGCTTTGTAGACAGTTGTCTACGTAGAAGCTGTTCTTTACGCTGTGTCGGACCTCTTCGTCCGCTGCTGGGTCCTCTGCTACATGTTTCTGTAGTGCAAATGTCGCACAGCAGGGGCTGCACGTCGTTCCGAAGGGGAGGACTTCCCATTGGTAGATGGCTGGGTGCTCATCTCCTGGCTTCTCTCTCCATAGGAACCGTAACAGGGGCTTGTCCGCCTCTACTAATCTCACCTGCAGGAACATTCCTTTAATGTCCCCGCTGATGGCCACCTTTTCCTGGCGGAAGCGGAGTAGAACGCCGAGTAGGGAGGGGCCGAGTGTGGGACCGGGCAGTAACTCTTTATTCAGATTTTGGGATCCGATCTGGTAGCTGCAGTTAAATACTATGCGGTCTTTACCGTTGTGATGGACCTTGTGGTGGGGCACGTACCACGATTCAGTGGTCTGGTCAGCCTCTTTAATGTCCATCTTTGTGACGTGTCCCGCTGTGATGAGCTTCTCAATCTCAGCGCGGTATACACTCTCTTGGGCGGGGTTCTTGGCTAAGCGCCGCTCCGTGTTCAGCAGGTACCGTTCTATGGCGTCTGTCTTGGCGTGGAAAGTAGGCATTCCTTTTCGCCGCAGGAGTGGCGTGGCGTATCTCAACACGCCGTTGACCGGGACTCTCTTGGTCCCTGTCTCGAGGAGGTGAATGGCGTAAATGTCATCTTTAGAGCGAATGTCTTTCTTTCCATTCTTAAAGGGCATTTGTTCCAAGCTCCATAGCCGCTCTACGTGTTGCAGGAGTGCGGTTTCTCCCTCTGTGACTCGGGAGTGGAGACATCTAGTGGCTGTACTTCGGTTGAGAGATTTGGCGAGCGGGCCTTGGAGAGTCCATCCCAAACGGGTCTCGACTGCTGCAGGACAGCCTCGGGGTCCGGTATGAACCCGGTCTATCGGGACAATGAGGTCTGCATGGTCGGAGCCTATCAACAGGGTCGGCATAGCATTGTCTATGAGCGGGATCGGTAACTTGCGCAGATGTGCATATTTCTCCATCAGCTTGGCGACGGGGTATGTGTACCGCGACAGTCCTATTTCTTGGCTGGTGAAAGCGTCTGCAATCTGGTACCGTCGCTCAGGCTGGCCGCTTGCTGCGATAGAGAATGAGACATTCTCGCCCTTTATCGTCTTCAAATCTCGTCTTATTGTCCGAATTGTCATTTGGGTTTCGCTTCCCCGCAGCCCTAGCTGGGCCGCAGCGGAGGCGAGCAGCAGGGTCTTCTCTGACCCGTCATCGAGGACGGCGTAAGTGTCCAGGACTTTATTCTGGTAGCTTAGTGTCACACGCACTACTTTTAAGAGTACTCGGGCTCCACTGCTGCTGGCGGGATCGATGTACATGACGCTCGCTTTGCGGCTGGATGGTGCAGGTGAAGGGCGCCGCCTGTTACTGTCGTGAAGTATGTCCAGATGGGCTCCATCGCACTTGGTGCACCTTTTCTTTAAGCGGCATTCGGCTGCCATGTGTGAGCGCGCACAGCGAAAACAGCGCTTGTTGGACTTTATCCATTGACCTGCTTCCTCCGCGTTCAGCTTGGGGAAGGAGTCACATTGCGCTAGCCAGTGTTCTTTCTCACAGTAGGGGCACACTATCTTCCACTTCTCCGTTCTGGAGGGGGTACTGTGGCTCCTGCTGCTCGGTACTGACTCCGATTGGTGCATCACAGTCACCGATCTTCTTCCATCATTTAGTCGTCTGGTTCCTTCTCTGGAGCCAGGGGTGCTCCGTCCGAATGTATCTAGCCGTAGGCTGCTGACTTCTCTCGCCAGGAAGTCTGCTAGATCGAGGAGGTTCGGTTCGGGGCCATTCGGGTCTCTGTGGTCCCTCTGCCGCCTAAAGCGCTCCTGACGAGCGGGCGGCAGCTTCTCCAGGATCCTTTCCACATTTGAGTTGGCGTAAAGTTCATACTTCCCCTTCTCTCTTTGCGCTCCCAACATCCCTACCAGGGACTGCACTCTGATGGACAGGTCGTCCAGTGCTCGATTGTCTATTGCTGGGGGTAAGCGGTCGATGTGTCGGATCTCCTGGATCACGTAATCCCATATGCGCCCATACCTCTGGTCCAATGCTACCAGCGCTGCTGTGTATGGGGTGGTGGAAGTCGCGTAGGCGAGCGCTATATTATGTGCGCGGGGCACCTTTAAGTGCTGCAGTAGGATGGCGTATTTGTGGCGTTCATCCAATACATCCACCAACATGGTCTCCAGACACATGCGGAGTTCTGTATACTGGGCCCGGTTCTCTTGGGTGAAGTCGGGTACCATAGGCGTGCCAATGTATGACGCTGACTGTGGATACATCGGCGAGCGTTGGGGGAGAGGCCTTCTAGGCGAGTCTCCTCCCGCTTCTTGGTATGGGCTGGTACCGGCAGTGTACCATGGCCCGCTTGTCCAGGTGCTGTTCCTCGGTGCGGGTCGTGCGTCGTGCTCACCCGTGTATAGAGTCGGGGGTCTGTAGCGCAGCTCCGCGGGAGTATAGCCTGGGCTGTACCGGACCTCCTGGTCCGGTAGAGTACTGTGCTGTCTTCGGGCGTGGTTCTCCTCCTCTTCCTCTTCGTCTTCAGTTAGGTCATCCAGTGCTTGTAGTCTCTGGTTTAGCCTCTCCACAGGATATGCTGCTCCTTCCCGGTTGCTAGGTCTCGCTTGGACCGGTGGGGGGAGGTGGTCTGTGGGGGGTATAGACCTCGTCTGTTGGTCAAGTTCAGGGTTGTTTACTCGGCTAGGGGATGCCGCCCTGGAGGTGTGTCTAGACGAGTTCCTGGAGCCTCTGGCGGAGGGAGAGGGTGTTGTCCGTCTGATCAGCTGTTCTATTAGTTGCGACTGCTGTCTGTCGCGCGCTGCGTCCCGTTGAGCACCGGCTCGTTCTCGGGCCACATTCTCTTCCATCTGAATGCTTCTTATTTCTAGACGTATCTGCTCGTGTTCGCTTCGCTGCTGGATCTGCAGTCGGTCGCGTTCAGCAGCGGCGTTCAGGCTGATGAGGAAGGCCTGCTGTAGGGTCCTCTCTGCCTCGCTGGGAGAAGGCGGTTGTATAGGGGAGCCTTCCCTCGGGGTACTCCTTGCGGAGCCTTGGAGCTCTATCTCCACGGTGCTCTCCCCGTCTTCTTCCGTGCCGAGTTCTCTCTCGGTAGCGTTGTATTCCTCCCGGGACTCATCGGGGACTACTTCTTCAGTACTGGCGGGGTGTGAAGTCATGTCTGGTTCCCACTGGTCCCCACCGTGAACTTGGTCAGTTACATTAGAGCCCGTAGGGGCCTCTATGGTCGGGGTAGTCTGGGCGTTGGGGTTAGACATACTTTTACTTTCTAGTTTTACCGCGTTTACTGTTAGTAGAAGACTAGGTTGTTGACTGACAGCGTAAGCCTCTAAGTACTGAGGGAGCCGTCGTTCGCGCTGCGGGCGTTGGTTAGGAGGATCGTTTCGTGGAGTGTTCATCATAGGCCATTTCAATATTAATAACACTATATTAATATTACACTAATTACCCTCCGGCTCGAAGGACCAATTGTAACTGAGGGGTACAATTCCCTGACTGTATTACTAGATATGATACTTACTACCACTACCTTTGTACTTAATATTCGGCCACCCAGTACACGGCATAAATATATTATCATGAACACTCTCACGTAGATGAAACGGATCCAACACAAATGTACGAATTAGAAACAAGTCTTTATTGCCTACACAGCGATGGTGTGTAGACTAAACACTTAATCACTTAATTACATTTATGAATTGAAATAGTATGCACTTTTATGGCAAGGAGTATTCGTCGGTATATCAATAGATAATGTCCAATCTCTGAAGGCGCAGGTGGTAAATATACGACCTGGAATAGTTAAGGAATAACAGCAATGATACTTTAATGATTATAGGCTGGATACACTAGAGGGGGTTAATCCGGTCGCTTGTAAGCCGACAGGAGTAGGAGGGGGGGGGGGTAGAATCCAGCTGCCTCGTCCGGCCAAGGGTATCCCAGGAGAACCCACTGTAGTGCCGTTCAATGCGCCGGCGATCCTTGGACCACAGATGAAAGCAGGTGGACTCTTTGTGGGCCGGCTCTCTCCGGTCCACGGGGGAGAGATGTGGAGAGACCTCGTCTTGCAGAGCGTCTCCTCACCTTGTGTCCTCTCCAGGGGGGGGGGTTCCAACACACGGTAGTGTCGGGGGTCTTTATCCATAGAATAATCAAAGTATCCAAAGCATAATCCGTGCCTGGGAAGGCGGGCTGTCGTCAGTAGAATAATCCGGTATACAGGTCCACTCGCTCGTCGGCTCTGGGGCTCCTCGGGTGCAGCTTCACATAGGGTCAACCACCCTGGGTAAGCAGCCAGTTCTCTGCCCGAAACGATGGGGTACTGACTACGGTAGTATTCTCACCGCACGAAGCACTATATATTAACAGACTATTATTAGCTTAATAGACTACGTCCAACTCGACGATATAGTGCCAAATATGACTATTCAAATATTAATATACACGATGTCTCAATACCGATGGTAGGCGAACTTGGCCTTACTCCCACACGTGGCATCGCGGGGAGGCTTTACGTCTGTGACTCTATTGGAGGGTAAGAAACTGGACTGAAAAGAAAGTCCTACTTTAGTAGCGCAGTATATATACGCACTATGAACAAATAGTCCCATTAGTGGTGCGGTAGCCAAATTCCTACGCGGAACTAGGACTTGTTCGTACATGTCGAGCGGTACGTTTGAACTGGGTCTGAGGGGTATGGCAGCCTGGCACCAAGGTCTCGACCAATAGTAGAATGGAGACTATTATGGGATGTTCAGTAGGCTAGAATGGATATTCAATGCATATTGTACAAGGAATATACAAGGGATATCAGGGAATATTAGAGAATATACAAATACAATTAAATATATATATATAAATAAATATATATATTCGGTTTAATCTGGCCCTTCACAACAGGCGGAATCCACAGAGAATGGATTGCATTTGCGGAGCCTGCTCTGCGTCTGGGAGCTATCCACGAAAGCACATTGCACGATGAGATACCATGAATGAATGAATGAATGAATGAATGAATGAATGAATGAATGAATGAATGAAAACTTTATTTAACAGATTGCAGAATGGGTACAATACAGTACGGCTCAATACATACAATTGTTAAGGGGATGCAGACCTGAGAAAGACGTTTGTCTTGTTTCCATCAGGGTCCCCCATTTTCAATTCATATAGACATATATGACATACATGACATACAGATAGTCAGTACTGCTACATCTATACATTTATGACATACCAGATTTGCAAATACAGTACTGTTTGTGATACAGAAGGAGTCAAGAAAAGGGAGTATATACATTTGACGTAGAAACTGTACATTGGAGGTTGGGTGGGGGGGGTTGGGTACATTGGGATATTGACAACCATACTGGGTAATTTACATTGGAGGTGGTTGGGGGGGGGGGGGGCGGGGGGCATACTGTATAAACAAGTAACACTGTACATTGAGGGGGGGGGGGGAGGAGACACTGTCCAAACAAACACAATTGTACATTGAACTATTGACAAAACCATACTAGGTAAATGACTGTACATTGGAGGGGGTTGGAATGATTGGGTTAGGATATTTACAGGGGCCAGTGTTGAATTGCAGTCTCCCGTAGGTGTCCCTTGAGAGAGGTTTTGAAAGTGGGTAGTGATCCACATTCCTTTACAGCTTTGGGTAGGGCGTTCCACATTGATGTGGCATAATTGCGAAACGTGTTTAGTCCCTTATTTGAGCCGAATCTGGGTTTGACATGATTTGTGGAGCTCCCTCTGGTGTTGTGATCGTGGTATTCACTGACCTTTGGGAAGTATTTTGACATGTACATGGGTACCTTGGTCGTGTAGTGTATCTTGTAGACCAGGCCCATTGCAAGTTGTTGTACTCTGTCGTCTACTCTAAGCCATCCTAGGTTGTCGAAGTGGGCAGGGGTGAGGTGGGTTCTAGGAGTAAGGTCAAGCAGTAGTCTGACCAGTTTGTTTTGAGATGTTTGTAATTTTGTTTTTAGCGCCTTTGAGGTGCTTTGGTACCATGAGGTGCAAGCATAGTCGTAGTACCCCTGAATGAGTGCTCCTGCCAGAGTCTTCAGGGTGTTCTTGTTTACCAGAGAGGAGATCCGGTACAAGAATCGAGTTCGTTGGTTGACTTTTTTTATTACATTGGATGCCATTTTGTCACAGGAGAGATTAGCCTCTAGGATGGACCCCAGGTAGGTAATTTCATCTTTCCTTGTGACAATATTGTCACCCACTGTAACTGAGAAGCCGTCGGTCTTGCTGAGTTTGTTATTTGAACCGAAGAGAATGGACTCTGTTTTGCCCATGTGTAATGATAGTTTGTTATCAGCGAGCCATATGCAGATTCTGCCTAGTTCCGAGCTGAGGGTTTTTTCAACCTGTAACTTGTTCTTGTCAGAGACCAGCAGGGCTGAGTCGTCCGCAAACAGGAACAAGTTGCAGTCACAAGCTGACGACATGTCATTTGCATAAATTAGGAACAGTAGCGGTCCTAGTATGCTTCCTTGTGGAACACCACAGCTCACTGTGAGGGGGGGGGATAGGGTACCGTTTACCTCCACCATCTGTTCCCTCCCCTCAAGGTAGGATTGCATCCAGCTCACTGATAGACTATCAAAACCAATTGCTTTTAGCTTGTCAATCAGAATGGAGTGATTGACCGTGTCAAAGGCCTTTTGTAGGTCCAGCATGACCATGCCGCAGTATTTGCCTGCGTCCACCTCTTGTTTGATGTGGTCATTCAAATAGAGAAGGCATGTGTCAGTGGAGTGGGATGTTCTGAAGCCAGATTGGAATTCGTAGATTAGATTTTTTTCCGCTAGGTACTTTTCGACCTGTTCGTAGACTATTTTTTCCATGACTTTCGAGATGGAGGTGAGAATAGAAACAGGGCGGTAGTTGCCTGGGTCTAATTTGCTGCCCTTTTTGTGCAGAGGGGTCACCCTCGCAATTTTGACACGCCCAATATGTGTGGCTCGCGAGCAGTCTGCACTCTGCACCCCTGACAGCACTCTTGGCAGAAATGTGTGTGTCAAAATGTAGAGCGCTGTCAAGTTTAGCGCGCTGTCCAAAAAAAGAAAAGAAACATTAAAAGCGAACTAGAAATCAAGAAATCAAGATGGAAAGCAGTTAAAACCAAGAACGGCAAACGACACATGCCGTTCCTTCTAAAACCCAAAAATGATAGCCATGCAGACGGACAAAGCCACTGCCGCTAAGATAACAAGCGTAACACGCCGGCTGCCAGTGCCACAACGAGAGATCTAATTCTGTATTGTAATCTGTATTTAACCTTTATCTATTCGGTGAAGACCAGTTATTCTAATTAAATAATTTACATTATCTATCTATCCCACTTTGTCCCACCAAAATCTTACTATTGCCCCCCCCCCCCTCCCTCCATCCATTAAAACTCAACTGGACTGTCACTGTACTATTTATTTGCACTAGCACTATTGCACTTGGGACATTGATATTATATTATTGATATTATTATTTTGCACATGCTATATTCAGTATGTTTGTATGTGATGCTCTAAACTCAATTTCGATGTACCAACGATGACAATAAAGATTCTATTATTTTGCACTCCTCTATACATTACGAAGTAAACGAAAATACAATACAAAATGAACGGAATACTAAAGAAAATAGATCTTATGAGTTATGAACAGTATCTAACTTGTTCGAGAAATATAAAGCCGCGTGCCAATAGCCTTCGCAGCGCGTGATTTGGAATAAGAATATATATTAAATGGGATAGAAACTAAATTAAATGTATACAATGAAAGAATATAGTGCTCTTTATATTGGGCTATATTTAATTCCGTTTATATCCCATTTAATTGTATTCAATCTATTTATTAAGTTGTAAAGCCCTGGCCTATATCTGATTTCATAATTAGATTATAGTGAAGGAGAGGAGTTCTTATTAATTAATTATTAATACATTTTTAATTTAATAATAATAATAATAATAATAATAATAATAATAATAATAATAATAATAATAATAATAATAATAATAATAATAATAATAATAATAATAATAATAATAATAATAATAATAATAATAATAATAATAATAATAATAATAATAATAATAATAATAATAATAATAATAATAATAATAATAATAATAATAATAATAATAATAATAATAACTTCAGAATAATAATAATCATGACATTGCATTACTGCTGATCAGCACCTATATCAGAAATAAATGTTTACTGTATTGATCATCTCAGAACCAAGCATTTGGAATGTCAGTGCTATAGCCTTATTCTAAATCACGTGTTGCGAAGGCTATTGGCACGCGGCTTTATATTTCTCGAACAAGTTAGATACTGTTCATAACTCATAAGATCTATTTTCTTTAGTATTCCGTTCATTTTGTATTGTATTTAGTTTACTTCGTAATGTATATAGGAGTGCAAAAGAATATAATTCAAATGATAGATCCTACACTGCACTGTCTTTGTCCTGTGTCTTGTTATGTGAAAAGAAAATGTATGGGAAAATGCATACATCGCTGTGACAACAATTACCAATGGTTACACATATGGCTTAATAAAGGAATCTGAATCTGAATCTGACGTTATATATAACGATATTTAGATAATGAGTACGATTGCATGGGATCGCTGCTGCATGCGCTTGATTTGATATTGTCCTTCGAGATATTCTCGATATTCTTTCACGGTCATGCCTGTCTGCACAATTACTGCTGCCATGATCACCTGTTTAGAGGCTCGTTTACATAGAAAGGACCCTTGTTCCGCCCCCTTTTGACCTCATTTAAATATACGGCAATTGCACGGACGCAATGCCTACGTTACTAGTGATGCACGATATATCGGCCGCCGATATAATATCGGCCGATATGGCAGTTTTTTTTACACATCGGTATCGGACCGATATCAAGATAGGGCCGATATTAAAAAAAAAATAAAAAAAATAAAAATTATCTTTTTTTTTCTTTTTACATGTTTTGGCATTAAATAGTTTCAAAATATCAGTCATTTCTGAAAATAAGTTACAAAAGTAAAAAAATTATGCGTTTTGGAAAATAGCTCTTTATTTGATTATCATAAAAAAGTGTTTTCTATACAGAGATATCGACATCGGTAAATATCGGTATCGGCCAGAACAGCAATATTAATATCGGTTATCGGTATCGGCCACAATTTTCACATCGGTGCATCACTATACGTTACGCATGAGCAACCTCGTTTCACCCATTTGAGAGCGAGATGCACCGGCTCTGCTTCGGAACAAGCTGCGCAAAGCCTTTGTGGATTCTGCCCTAAGTTTTAAGTTTACGTTTTTTAAGTTTAAGTTTAAGTTTAAACTGGACTTTGAAGACGTCTTTATTCATTGCACACATTGACAATGTCGGCATGCAGCGACACACATGCGATGGGTGGCACACACAGGAACACATACAGTACATGCAATTTTTTGGGTCGCAGAGGAAATTGCGCTTGACCCATCCCATCGTCCTTCCCCCCAAGGGCAGTGTGGTATAATATGTCCTCATGTAAATATGTTCCCCTTACCTGTGCCCCCCCCCCTTCTCTGTGGAATCACCCCCCTCCCCTGTGTCCCCAAACCTGTACCCCCTCCCCCCCATCTGACCTATCAAATGGGACCACACACCCCCTTTGTTGAACTATAAAGGGCTCCTCCCGACCACAATCAAGGTCGCTTTACCTGGGTCATTTCAGCTGACTACCTGGGGAGAGCCCCTCAGCCATTCTCTCTATGTAATCTATCTGTTTGGTTAATAAACCCTTGTTATTACCCAAGCCTCGGTTGACTGAGCACATTCTTCATCAGGATATCTACAAATATCCCACAGCAGCCGGGAGCAGACATGGGCTGCGGCTGTGGGCCGAGCCTGGGGACCAATCCAAGTGCTCCTGTCCATCTTCGTCAGTGCATGTTTTTCCATTGGGTTTCTCTTATCGGGGGGGAGGGAAACCCTTACGAGCACGGGGGAGAACATGCAAACTCCACTCAGAAAGGCCCGGGAGATACCCCACCTGGGTACCTGGCAACGCGGCGGCCTGGTCCCCGAGCGGGAATCGAAACCTGGACCTTCTAGCTGTGAGGCGACAGTGTTAACCACTACACCACCATGCCGGAGGGTGGAGGGTGAAGTCAGTGGCGGCCGCTGGCGCTGGTGCCTTGTAGGTCGCAGTTCAGGTCGAGTTGAAAATGTAATGCTCTGAGATGCTCTGGAGCAATCTCTCTCTGTCTCTCGGATCAATCAAATCAAATAATTAACACATGTATGTTGTCATTTTAAGAGACTTACTGTTTAGTTGAAACGTCCAGGGCAGGAGAGCTTGATAAACGTGTATAATCCACTGTTGAATGATGTATTCCAGACCACTGTCCACTGTCTCCAGACTGCATCCGCCAGTTAGCTTGTTAGCACAACACAAGTACATTTCTTTGTCCATTTTTCCGCGTCGAACAGACTGCAAACTACCTGGCGTTCTATCGCCCTGCTCTAAGACAAACTCTAACCTTAACCAACTTTGAAAGAGTGCCTAAGCTTAACCATCTAAAGAACTTGCAGTCACGGCACGCTCTGCTGCCTGCATTTCACAACAACACAACAACACAACTATCTCTCACCAACGGACCGGAATAAGCTAGAATTGGAACATTAGAAATTGGATTCGGCCAATCAGAGATCGTCTCTGTGAAATTCTGCTACGGAAAAAAATACTGGCGTCGGCCAATCAGAGAGCGTCTCCGCGAAATGCGGCTACAGACATTCTTGACGCTACTGGCTAGACCACTTCAAATCGCGCCCGGATTCCAACATAATAGTCATATTTCAACGCACAACGCGTTACGCACTGATTGGCTTCGACGGATACAGCGATCAAACCGTGACGCGCACTCAGAGCGCTATTGCGTCTAGCCCGGGCCGAGAAATACAAAAAAAAAAAAGTGATGTCACTTCCTGTTCAAGAAAACGAGTATTTTTTTATTTTATATAATAACGTTATATTGTGCATTGGAAACACAAACATACTTAAAATGAGTAAATATTATTAATTTTAAACATGTTTATATTATTTATAGGGCTATAAAACTAAAAACTAAAAAGTTTTATTTTATTCTTCTTCTCTGATTTAACAGCAGTCAGCAGGTGGGTCGGCGCCCTTGCGCCCCTAGTGGCAGAGCCGCCACTGGGTGAAGTATTAGACCAATCAAGGTCATGCTTGCGTCGGCCTGTGCTTGCCCTGGTGCTTGCCCCTGTGCTTGCCCCGGTGTGTGCTTGCCCCGGTGTGTGCTTGCCCCGGTGCTTGTGGCACACTCATGCGTGGGTTCCTCATCTCTCAATAGGCCAGGATGCAGAGGTTTGTTGCACCAGGCTTTTTCACGTGGCTTGGTGAAGAGAGGGGAGACTCGGCACTCTGCAATTATGCCAATAAAGACCTTTTGCAAACGTGTAAAAATGAAATGCAATTAACTATACACTTGGTAAATGTAACTATAGGCATAGTTTGATTTGCAAAATAGCTCTCTAACAACAACTATGGCTATATAGCAAGCTATATCGGTCATGGTAGTGTTCTAATGTGTTCAATGTCTTACAGTCCCCTGAAAAACATAGGAAATGTATCATGGAATGAAGACACAACCCGTTCATTTCTCTTTCCAGAATTAAGTTTATTACCAAAAGATGTGAATCATATTCACATTTTCCCTACTGCATAAGTGTCTTTGTTTCAATGTCCATTGTTTGGTTCACTGCTTAGTCTGGTGTTCTTCCCTGGTAGCTCATTGTCTGTTCCCCCACACTCCAGAATGAACATTATTACTTGTTCAAGTGCATATTTGCAACATATACAGATTCCATGGCTACTATCACATTAATTGCAATTAAATCAACTAGAAGTTACACTTCACAAATACCATTAATTCCCTGAGCAACATAGATAAACATACTTGTACTTTTAACTACTTGCAGTAGTTTAAGACTGTTCTTAAACTACATAGGGAATGTTAATTAACTCAAAATACTAGCTACACTCAAACTTCACAAAATTGTGTATCCCTATTTTAAACTTTGACTACAGTAAGTGCATTTGTGAAATGTACCTCATAAAACCTTATAACCAAATTCACAGATAACAAATAACCGTATTCAAAATAATTCTCAAGTGTTCAGGGCCCCAGCATTGAACAAAACATTTTCAATATACACAATTATAACAATAGGGTCTTCAATGACCCATTGGCGTGTGAACCCCGTCTGTACCTTATAACGTGACAATCGCCATGCGCACTCGTATTTTTTATACTCAATATAAAATACTCAAATCAGTTTACCTTTAGGAGGTAGTGTTTTTGTACTTTTCAGTGTACTGACCTGAAAAACATGTATTACGGAATGAAGACACAAACCGTTCATTTCTATTTCCAAAATTCCTCTCAGGAGGGGGGCAGAAACCCTCACCTTAGGGAACCTGGCCCAACATCACCTGGACTCATTGGTTCCGCTCTTCTCTTCCCTAATAAACTAAAGCTTCTTTTCACAATAAATGTGAAATTACTGTAATTACTAATGTTCTCATACTGCAATGTTTAGCTTGTTACAGCTGGCAAAGATAAAGTACTCCACAATGCTTAAAATAATAATAATAATAATAATAATAATAATAATAATAATAATAATAATAATAATAATAATAATAATAATAATAATAATAATAATAATAATAATAATAATAATAATAATAATAATAATAATAATAATAATAATAATAATAATAATAATAATAATAATAATAATAATAATAATAATAATAATAATAATAATAATAATAATAATAATAATAATAATAATAATAATAATAATAATAATAATAATGATAATAATAATAATAATAATAATAATAATAATAATAATAATAATAATAATAATAATAATAATAATAATAATAATAATAATAATAATAATAATAATAATAATAATAATAATAATAATAATAATAATAATAATAATAATAATAATAATAATAATAATAATAATAATAATAATAATAATAATAATAATAATAATAATATAAACAATTGCAGAAAATAAACACAATATCCCTCCCACCCAGCACACCACATATACCAATGCATGCCCTCAGGTCGCTACAGGTCAATTTTAACCAGACACACACACTTCACAAACAGCTTTTCCCCCACAGCAGTCCGAACACTAAACACCCTGCACAGACGGGCAAGCATCTGTCACTGACTGACACTGTTATATGTGACTGTCCTGTATGTATTTATGTATCTATGTATTTATTGTGGGGATTGTGTGTGTGTGTGTGTGTGTGTGTGTGTGTGTGTGTGTGTGTGTGTGTGTGTGTGTGTGTGTGTGTGTGTGTGTGTGTGTGTGTGTGTGTGTGTGTGTGTGTGTGTGTGTGTGTGTGTGTGTGTGTGTGTGTGTGTGTGTGTGTGTCTGTCCGTGTGTGTGTGTGTGTGCGTGCGTGCGTGCGTGCGTGCGTGCGTGCGTCTGTGTGTGGGTGCGTCTGTGTGTGGGTGGGTGGGTGGGTCTGTGTGTGTGTGTGTGTGTGTGTGTGTGTGTGTGTGTGTGTGTGTGTGTGTGTGTGTGTGTGTGTGTGTGTGTGTAGGTGTGTGTAGGTGTGTGTGTGTCTGTCCATGTGTGTGTGTGTGTGTGTGTGTGTGTGTGTGTGTGTGTGTGTGTGTGTGTGTGTGTGTGTGTGTGTGTGTGTGTGTGTGTGTGTGTGTGTGTGTGTGTGTGTGTGTGTGTGTGTGTGTGTGTGTGTGTGTGTGTGTGTGTGTGTGATGGCCTGTAAAACGAGTGCTCCTACGCATGGAGGTGATGTGGTGATTGGTGAAACTATCCCTCCCTTTATCCTGGGAGAACTGTTCTGAGATCTGATTTGGCTCGACATCTCCCTCCCTTTATCCTGGGAGAACTGTTCTGAGATCTGATTTGGCTCAACATGTCCCCAACTGCAAAATCTGAAGATTCCTGAATGGTCTGTCCCATTATGTGTCTTCAGTACAGTATCTACACTATACATGTTACTAGGTGTCTTCAGTACAGTATCTACACTCTTGTGGTGTTCTCCATTAGGCCTGTAGGCGGAGCTCTAACATAGAGTATGTCTTTCACCTTACTGGGTGTGCTCCTGGAAGACACACAAAGTAGAGTGCATGACTGAGCAATGCAGCTCTCGGTATGGATGTGAATAAAGTAAGACGCTAGTACTAAAGTGTCCATTCATCGTTCTTACTACGACATAACATATTGGCGACGAGTGATGTCGATGTTGAACCTAAGCCAACCGGCACCTTTTCTTCAAAACGCCGGAGAGCCAGCCATTCCATTCAAGGCATGGATCCGCACGTTCGAAAATTACCTGCTAGCCATGTCCGAGAAGGAGCTACCTGACGCGCGAAAGCGTGCCCTGCTCGTCCATTGTTTGGGAGTGGAAGGACAGAGACTTTTCTATACAATGACGGTTGCAGATGATAAGTACACCACAGCATTATCAGTTATTGGAAAGTTCTTTACACGGAAAGTTAATGTAGTGGCGGAGCGCTACCGTTTTCGCCAACGTAGCCAACACAATGGCGAGAGCACGGACCAGTACGTTGCCTCTCTAAAAGAGGTAGCTACAACTTGTGAGTTTGGGGTGATGGAAGAGGAAATGATCCGGGACCAGCTGGTCGAAAAAACCAACTCAGCACGCATCAGGGAGCGACTACTACTGGAAGTTCCACTGACACTGACCAAGGCTGTAATGATCGCTGGTCAGATTGAAACTGCAGTGTCGGAGGCAAAAGTCATGCTTCATGGACAGCCGGAGAGCACGGTAGAGTTCTCCCGCTCGCGACAGCACAGGTCACATGGGGTAATTTTAATGCATCACCGCAACCCTTGCCTACACAGTTAATGCAGGGTAAGACATGTTACAGATGTGACTCTCCTCAACACATCGCCAGCTTTGATGGATGCCCTGCTAGGGATGCACTGTGCAACACATGTAAAAAGAAGGGACATTTTTCAAAAGTTTGTCAGGGTTCTAACAGAGTGAGTGAGATAACCGAGTCTGAGACTGTACCTGAAGTGACTGTATTGTGCATGGTAGACGGGGCACGTTCTGTTGAAAAGATAGTGTGTACAGTTCAGGTTAGCACAAATGAACGAGACGGTCAGGACATTGAGCTCATGCTAGATACAGGTTCAGCTGTGTCTATTTTGGCCAGAGCGAGTTACATGCAATTATTCCCTAATGCATCTCTTACAACACCAAAGCTAAGTCTTGTCAGCTACGGAGGTAATGCAATCCCCGTCCATGGATGCTTAAAGGCTAGCATAGCTTTTGGTGACCGCTGCACTGACGCAGATATGATGTCATAATCAAACATTCTAGAACATTTGTGTATCTATTCAACAATTTTCTCAGAAGATCTCAGATCTCAGAAGACAAGTGAAGATCTCACTTTTTCCGGCTACTTGTCTGTAAGCTTGAATATATTCTGTAGATACAATTTAAAAATCCCCACATGGAAAAGGAAACTATGTCCTGTACATTCCTTAATGAACTGCGTCTGTAGGGAAGGTTCTGTGATGTGGTTATTATAGTCAACAGCACTGAGTTTAACGCCCACAAGGCAATCCTGTGTGGCTGCAGCGCCTATTTCAGGTAAGTTTAGCTTGGTTCAGGTTAGCTTGGTTCAGGTTAACTTGGTTAGTAAAAAGATACTATACTGTACGTCTACGGTAAAAAGATACTATACTGTATGTCTACTGTAAAAAGATACTATACTGTACTTCAGCACACTCGGTTGGCACTGCTCAAAACGTACCTTTTTAAAATAGCTTTATGAATTATTATCTTTATTTTATTGTCTTATTTTTCTTTATTTCTATTATTTTTACTTAAATATTTTATTATCATTGTTATCATTGTTTTATGTATTTTTAAAAATAATTGTATTTGTTCTTTTTTAATGTCTTATTTTAGTGTTATTAGTTAAAGAGAGAGGAATGTTGTGTGGAGTTCAGGGAGAAGATAAGACAGGCGCTGGGTGGTAGGGAGGAGCTGCCGGTTGGTTGGGCAGCCACAGCAGATGTGGTGAGGGAGACCGCTAAAATGGTATTTGGCGTGTCTTCAGGACAAAGGAAGGAAGATAAGGAGACCTAGTGGTGGACTGAGGAAGTGCAGGAAAGTATACAGAGGAAGAGGTTGGCGAAGAAGCAGTGGGACAGACTGAGGGATGAAGAGAGTAGACAGGCATACATGGAGAGACGGCGGGAGGCGAAGAGAGAGGTGGCAAAGGCGAAGGAAAGAGCATTCAGCGAGCTGTATGAGAGGTTGGACACCAAGGAAGGAGAAAGGACCTATATAGGCTGGCTAGGCAGAGGAACCAGGCAGGGAAGGATATACAGCAGGTCAGAGTGATAAAGGATAAGGAGGGCAAGGTGCTGACCAGCGAGGACAGTGTGGTGAGAAGGTGGAAGGAGTACTTTGAAGAGCTGATGAATGAGGAAAATGAGAGAGAGAGGAGGACGGACAGTGTGGAGGCAGTGAACCAGGAAGTGCAACAGATCAGTATAAGGAGGAAGTGAGGGCAGCTTTGAAGAGTTGGAAGGCGGTAGGCCCAGATGACATACTGTACCAGCGGAGGCCTGGAGATGCCTAGGCGAGATGGCAGTGGTTTTTCTAACAAGATTGTTCAACAACATCTTGGAAAACGAGAAAATGCCAGAGGAGTGGAGGCAAAGTGTGCTAGTGCCGATTTTTAAGAATAAGGGAGACGCACAGAGTTGCTGCAACTACAGGGGAATAAAGCTGATCAGCCACAGCATGAAGCTATGGGAAAGGATAGTGGAGGCTAGGTTAAGAGGAGAGGTGAGGATTAGTGAGCAGCAGTATGGGTTCCTGCCAGGGAAAAGCACGACAGACTCATTGTTCGCCCTTAGAATGTTAATGTTGAAGTATAGAGAAGGCCAGAAGGAGCTGCATTGCGTCTTTGTAGACCTAGAGAAGGCGTATGACAGGGTACCAAGAGAGGAGGTGTGGTACTGTATGAGAAAGTCAGGAGTAGCTGAAAAGTTTGTGAGGGTAGTACAGGACATGTATGAGGGCAATGCGACTGTGGTGAGGTGTGCAGTGGGAGTGACGGACAGTGGCGAATCCTCCTGGAAGCCAAGGGAAGCCAGGCTTCCCCATTAAAATATGAATATGAAATATGAAGAAAAAAATATATATATATTTTTTTATATATAGTTTACAATCATAATCAAAAATCATTATTTTTCATCTCTGTGTTATAATATTTTTTTTTAGAATTTTCTCACTCTCTCTACACTGTCAGACTCACTGAAGCAGGCTGGCAGTCACTGTGCTCAGTCAGTCACTGCAGCTCAGGCAGGAGGGGAGGAGGGGGGTGTCTTTCCCTAGCTTCCACCACGTGATCCATCCAAAACCAATTATTAGCCAATAGGATTCGAGCTTACTAAAGCACTTTCCACATGATAACACTGGTCCCTCTGGCAGAAAAGTACTCTAGCATCCAGATACTGGCATCTAACGTGAGTCACGTGACAATGTCTGAACATCATCCCCTCGCGGGATTGATTGAACATTTTATTAACAGAGCAGGCACGTTCGAATCCTCTATTAGTGTATCAAACATTTAGCACTTTATTAGCCACTTATTTTTCGCCGGCGGGACATTTACTGAGGACCAGCACAGCACACCACTGTGGATATTATGATTTAACAAATCTATCTGTCCAGGAGGAGCGAGGAGGACCAGTTTATTGGCCAGGTAAGAAGCAGTTTCTAGCTTGGATGCTAAGTTACTAACGTTATCAGGCTAGCTTGGATGCTAACTAACGTGATTGATTGATTGATTGAAAACTTTATTAACAGATTGCAGAATGGGTACAATACAGTACAGCTCAATACACACAATTGTTAAGGGGGTTAAATAGTAGGGTTAAATAGTAGCCAGGTTAATTTTGACATATGTACCTGTGATGTTTGTTTGGTTTATTTAATTCTTTTTGAGGCATGCTGTCTTATAAATGCCAAGTAATAGTTGTTTCATGGACCAGGACCACAACAGTCTCCTCTCCTATAGCGTCAAATGTTTTATCTGCTGACAAAGCACAATACCTGTTGGTTTTTAGTTCACTCATTGTTCAGGGAAACACATTGTTAATGACATTGACGGATTGTGAATTTTGTGATTGACTCAAATTATATTTATTTGGAAAAATAAATATAGTCACTTTATTTGAAGAGTCAAAACTGTTCTCTTGGCTTTGTTTTGTTCATAGTAGTAACGCCGCCGAGCCATACTGTACATGGTGACTGCTTGGTTTGACTGGCAGTGGCCGCCGAGCCATACTGTACATGGTGACTGCTTGGTTTGACTGGCAGTGGCCGCCGAGCCATACTGTACATGGTGACTGCTTGGCTTAAGTAAAAAAAAAAATATATATATATATATATATATATATATATATATATATATATATATATATATATATATATATATATATATATATATATATATATATTAATTTAAAAAAAAAGATTTATAACTTTTTTTTTGGCATCCCCTGTTATTTTACCCACGCGACGCCACTGGTGATGGAAGGGTTCAAGGTCGGGGTAGGATTGCACCAAGGGACGGCCCTCAGTCCTTTCTTATTTGCAGTAGTGATGGACAGGCTGACAGACGAGGTCAGGCAGGAGTCCCCATGGACCATGATGTTCGCAGATGACATCGCGATCTGTAGTGAGAGCAGGGAGCAGGTGGAAGAGAACCTGGAGAAGTGGAGGCATGCACTGGAGAGAAGGGGGATGAGGGTGAGCAGAAGCAAGACAGAGTATATGTGTGTGAATGGGAAGGAAGACGGAGGGGTGGTGATGATGCAAGGAGTAGAGGTACCAAAAGTGGACGAGTTTAAGTACTTGGGGTCAACAGTCCAAAGTAATGGGGACTGTGGTAGGGAGGTGAAGAAGAGAGTGCAGGCCGGGTGGTGCGGGTGGAGAAGGATGACAGGGGTGATCTGCGATAGAAGGGTACCAGCAATAGTAAAGGGAAAGGTCTACAGTACGGTAGTGAGACCAGCTATGCTGTAACAGTGGCACTGACCAACAAGCAGGTGGCGGAGCTGGAGGTGGCAGAGATGAAGATGTTAAGGTTCTCTCTGGGAGTAACAAGGTTGGACAAAATCGAAAATGTCTACATCAAAGGAACAGCCCATGTTGAGCAGTTCGGGCAGAAAGTGAGAGAAGAAGCAAGACTGAGATGGTTTGGACATGTGCGGCGGAGGGAGGTGGGGTACATCGGGAGGAGGATGCTAGAGATGGAGCTGCCAGGAAAGAGGAGGAGGGGAAGGCCCAAGAGGAGGTTTATGGACACAGTGAAGGCGGACATGCGGGCAGCGGGAGTGACGGAGGACGACGCAGATGACAGAAACAGATGGAAACGGATGATCCGCTGTGGCGACCCCTGACGGGAAAAGCCGAAAGAAAAAGAAGATTATATTACATTATATTATATATAACATTACATTATATATTATATCATACATATTATTTATATTATTCAAATGGAACTCAAATATGTTCTGTTGTGATGTCACAGTATGATGTCACAGTATGATGTCACAGTATGATGGTCCATTGTGATGTCACAGTATGATGTCATAATCAAACATTCTAGAACATTTGTGTATCTATTCAACAATTCTCTCAGAAGATCACAGATCTCACTTGTTTGTTTCCGGCTACTTGTCTGTAAGCTTAAATATATTCTGTAGATACAATTTAAAAATCCCCACAAGGAAAAGGAAACTATGTCCCGTACAATCCTTAATGAACTGCGTCTGGAGGTTAGGTTCTGTGATGTGGTTATTAAAGTCAACAGCACTGAGTTTAACGCCCACAAGGCAATACTGTGTGGCTGCAGCGCCTATTTCAGGTAAGTTTAGCTTGGTTCAGGTTAGCTTGGTTCAGGTTAACTTGGTTAGTAAAAAGATACTATACTGTAGTCTACTGTAAAAAGATACTATACTGTACGTCTACTCTAAAAAGTTACTATACTGTACTTCAGCACACTCGGTTGGCACTGCTCAAAACGTACCTTTTTAAAATAGCTTTTAAATGAATTATTATCTTTATTTTATTGTCTTATTTTTCTTTATTTCTATTATTTTTACTTAAATATTTTATTATCATTGTTATCATTGTTTTATGTATTTTTAAAAATAATTTTATTTGTTCTTTTTTAATGTCTTATTTTAGTGTTATTAAATGTTTTCTTATTATTTACTATCAAATTTAGCTATTTTAACTATTAAATTTATTTGTAATTATTTTATTGTCTTATGTTATTGTCTTACTGTTTGTCTTATTTAGCTATTTTTACTATCTTATCTAGTTGTTTTATTACCGTTTTTATCATTTTCATGTCTTATAATTTCCATGCTTATGGAGTGATTGTAATTAGTTTCTTATTTTCTTTTTATCCTTTTGTTTCGTTTTTTTATGTAAAGCACTTTGAGCTGCAGTCTGTATGAATGGTGCTGTATAAATAACGTTATTATTATTTTACATTTATTTGAACTTAAATTAAAAATATATATTTTAAGACTTCTAAAGAATGTCATGTTTTAGACATAATATCTATATTATTCAAATGGGAGCTAAATATATTATACTTTATTATTATATTACATTATATTATAATATATAACATTACATTATATTATATCATACATATTATTTATATTATTCAAATGGAACTCAAATATGTTCCATTGTGATGTCACAGTACGATGTCACATTATGATGTACAGTATGATGTCACAGTATGATGTTTCGTTGTGATGTCACAGTATGATGTCATAATCAAACATTCTAGAACATTTGTGTATCTATTCAACAATTCTCTCAGAAGATCTCAGATCTCAGAAGACAAGTGAAGATCTCACTTGTTGTTTCCGGCTACTTGTCTGTAAGCTTGAATATATACTGTAGATACAATTTAAAAATCACCACATGTAAAAGGAAACAAGCGCCATGTCCTGACGGGAAAAGCCGAAAGAAAAAGAAGATTATATTACATTATATTATATATAACATTACATTATATATTATATCATACATATTATTTATATTATTCAAATGGAACTCAAATATGTTCTGTTGTGATGTCACAGTATGATGTCACAGTATGATGTTCCATTGTGATGTCACAGTATGATGTCATAATCAAACATTCTAGAACATTTGTGTATCTATTCAACAATTCTCTCAGAAGATCACAGATCTCACTTGTTTGTTTCCGGCTACTTGTCTGTAAGCTTAAATATATTCTGTAGATACAATTTAAAAATCCCCACAAGGAAAAGGAAACTATGTCCCGTACAATCCTTAATGAACTGCGTATGGAGGGAAGGTTCTGTGATGTGGTTATTAAAGTCAACAGCACTGAGTTTAATGCCCACAAGGCAATCCTGTGTGGCTGCAGTGCCTATTTCAGGTAAGTTTAGCTTGGTTCAGGTTAGCTTGGTTCAGGTTAGCTTGGTAGGGATGGATGTGTCCGTCATCTAGACGCTTCAATGAAGCAGAGAAAAAGAAAAGGATGAAGCAGCATCAGCTGAACTTTCAGAGGGTTTTGTGTCGAGTTTTTCTCATCTTCATTTAGGGTTAAAGGTCAGGAGGTGTTGTTGTTTTGATATTGAGCTATACTAATTAATTTGATTTGAATAATTTACTTTGACTGTGCTAAGACTCTATAATGTACTTCTACTATGAAAATATAGTATACTTCTACTGTGATAAGACCCTATACCAGGGGTCTCAAACTCAATTTACCTGGGGGCCGCTAAAGGTAGAGTCTGGGTGAGGCTGGGCCGCATCAAATATTCCACAAAAAAAGGGTTTCAAGTATTCCAAAAAAAGTACAACTGATCCAATCTTCTCACAAACTCACTAAAACCTCACAAACACCAGCAACTGAGCATTCTCAGTGGTGTCAGTGGACTCATCCACAGCTATGGAAGTGCACTGTGAATTTTTTTTATTCTATCACAAAGCTGTTTAATCAAATCACCAGCCAGTATTTCAGTTATTCTGATTGCTGTGCTATCTGAGGGGGATTTGCTTTTGTTTGCCTTCAAACATGATCTCCATCACTTCAGTCATACATTATTTTATTATGTATGCATCAGAGAATGGCTTCTTGTGGTTAGCCAACACCCATGCCATGCCACTGAGTGAAGACTTGGTTGGTTTTTCTCATTGTGACATAGCTTTAACAATAATTCTGCTTGCAGCTTGATATGATGATTTCATTCCATTTATTTGTGTGGTTCTTAGCACTGAATTTTGAGGAAAGGCTGCATCAAAATAACTGTGTTTTGTTTCGTAGTGGCATTTCAAATATGCCACTCTTCACAAGAGCTACCGTTTCTAGGCACAGTGGTTTGGTGCTGGGAGGATGCACATATATTTTTCTACTAACTGCCTGCTGGCGAAACTAGGCTAACTAGCTACATTTATCTCACGGAGATACTGTAAAATGGGGAACGAGGTTACTAGGTACAGTACCTGCTAATTAGACTACCAGTAGTTGCGTGGTCAACTCTCGCTCTGACTGGGACCCGCTGAAAGACAACACTCATTCCGTGAAAACCCACCCTACTCTGCTCTGATTCGCAGACTGTGGGTGGGGGGGGGGGACGCTGACGGGATGCTGAATGGGATTGGATCATAGTAGCCAGACACAGACAGGCAGAGCACTGCTTGCAGAGGAGACAGCGGAGAATTTCGAGGATGCCTGCCATACGCACGCACTGGATATATTTTCCTTCCACTTGGTATCACTCCGGAATCACGTTTCAACCAAGTCACTAACGTAACGTTGCTGTCATGAGCCTGCGCTTTGGTAGCCTGCTACAAGTGATCAAATAAATAAAACATCCAACTCGCACAACGACTCTGAAACAAGTTGCGTGCGGGGCCGCGGGCCGCACTAACACTAAACTTTGATGTCAAGTAGGGGGCCGCAAAATATCTTCCCGCGGGCCGCAATTGAGTTTGAGACCCCTGCCCTATACTCTACTTCTACTGTGAAAATACCCTATACTGTACTTGTACTGTAAAAAGTTATACTTCTACTGTGCTAGACCTTATACTTCTACAGTGAAGATATATTTGTACACAGGACAGAATGTTGCTTACTGTTTACTCATCAGATATCTCTACTCTGCGGCGGCTAGGTGGTGTAGTGGGCAAGGCGCTCGCCACCAATGCGGGAGACGCTGGGTTCGAGCCCAGCTCTCCGCATTGCTATCAGCTTGGCTGGTCGTTCATACTAATACAATTGGCAGTATTAGGGGGTGGGAAGCTGATGGGTGGGGATCGGACGTTGTGGACAGCGACTCCTACAGGTCGGTTGGTGCGCCTGCGCAACAGAATCAGGAAGCGACACGTGATGTAAGGCTTCGTCCACATTGCAGCCGGCTTGTGGGAGGCATGGCCTAACAGCGTTCGAGACAGGGGAGGGTAGAATTGGACGATACGAAATTGGGATGGGAGAAAAATTGAAAATGGGAGAAAAAGTTGATAAAAAAATATATATATATCTCTACTCTGCATCCCACAGAACCCTCTTCACTCGCTGGAGCGACTCAGAGAAACCAGTCTACACTATACGTGGGGTGACCGCGGGTATGATGCAGCTCATCATAGAGTACGCCTACACATGCTTTGTGCCGGTGACAGCAGAGAACGTGGAAGAGCTTCTGGTGGCTGCAGACCAGCTTCTCGTCACTGGCATAAAAGGAGCGTGCTCTGACTTCCTAGAGGGCCAGCTGTCTCTGGAAAACTGTGTCGGCATCTGGAGGTTTGCGGACATCTACTGCTGCCCTGACCTGATGCGCAAAGCCTATCTCTTCATCGTGTGCCACTTTGAGGAGATGCTGCGCGTCTCACAGGAGTTTGTGGAGCTGTCCCTGCAGCAAGTGGTGGTCATCATCGAGAGGGATGACCTGAACGTGAAGAACGAGGAGACGGTGTTCGAGGCCGTCCTCCGTTGGATCGACCACTCCCGTGAGGAGCGTAAAACACACATCCCTTTGCTGCTGCCCAAGGTAACTAATTGTATTAAAACAACACTAGGATCCCTAGTACAGTGGTTCTCAAACATTACATTTGGGTCCAAACTGTTCCCTAGCAACAGAATTCCAGTGAAACCGTCAACCGTCTACAACTGCTGTCTAAGTTGTACCCGCTGTCTGCTTGTCTCTTCCCAGGTTCGCATGGGCTTGATGGGGCCTGACTATTTCCTGAACAACGTCTGGAACAACCCTATGGTGAAGGATAGCTACGACTCCACGCCCATCTTCCTCAGAGTCCTGAACCTCCCTGGCTCTGACAGGCTCCCAAATGCCCTGACCCGCCCACGCCTGCCCCAGGAGGTCCTATTGGCCATCGGAGGCCGGAGTCGCGGCAGCACGACCAATGGCATGGAGGCTTACGATATCCGAGCCGGTGGATGGATGGACGTGAGTGTTGAGGGGGAGAGTCCCCGGGCCTACCACGCCACCACTTATCTCCATGGTCTTGTCTACTGCGTCGGCGGCCGGGACTGCATTGAGCCTCTCAGCAGTGTGCGCAGGTTCAACCCCGTCACTCGCATCTGGCTGCAGGCGGCTCCCATGCACTCACGCCGCTGTCACTTCAGTGTAGTCGCGTTGGACGGCTGTATCTACGCCATGGGAGGCTTCGATGGACACGTGCGACTGAACACCGCCGAACGCTATGAGCCTGAAACCAACCAGTGGACACTGATCTCACCCATGCTGGAGCAAAGGAGGTCTGCCGGGGCAGCAGCCCTCCACGGCAAGGTGGGTGGAACTGAGGGACACAAGGTGGTAGATGAACCCAAGGAATGTTAAATCAGAAATGTCTTTATTACCAAGTAAGCTTGCACATACAAGGAATTTGTCTTGGTCCTTTGGTGCATCAACATTAACAGACAATTAAAGTAGAATGAAATAAAATGGAATATATAAACTAAATTAGAATATTCTTTCTTATTACAGGTTTACATCTGTGGTGGCTCGAACGGGGAGTGTCTGCTCACAGCTGAGTGCTACAGCCCAGACACCAACCAGTGGACTCTGATCGCCCCCATGAGCAGCAGGCGTTATGGAGTGGGAGTCGCTGCGTACGGAGGACAAGTCTATGTGGTAGGTGCACACAGAGACAAATGCTTTATACTATATATTTTTATAGATATTAGGGGTGTAACGGTGGACAAAATCCACAGTTCGGTACGTACCTCGGTTTTGAAGTCACGGTTCGGTATGATCTTCGGTACAGTGTGTCTATTTATTTTTAACTGTATTGAACAATATAAAACGAATTGGCCATAATTTACTGAGCAAACTAAGGTGTACTGCTGTAACCTACTAGTACTAATAACACTTAAAGTAAATCTGAAGATTATTATATCAGATGCCTTGGACAAGTCGTGGACAACTGTAGCGTGTGCTTGTTTATACAGAGCTGGTATGACTTGCTGGCTGAAATACGGACGAGAGGGAACTAGGTAGCGGGGCTCTATTACTTTTAACATGTGCTTAAACCCTGTGTTCTCGACAACGGAGTATGGTCGCAGATCTGCTGCTATAAAAACACCTATGGCGTTCGTTATTGCTTTGGCCCGGTCTGAATTAATAGCGAGATGCTGCTTGAATGCCACGGGGAGCTGGGTTTGCACTAGGGTCTGTTTCTTCCTTGTACCAGTGATATTCACATTCGGGTGATGCCGTTTCAAATGTGTGATAAAGTTCGCAATAAAGTTGAACAATGCCGGCACGTAGCCCCTTTCATGACTGTGATGCAAGGCTTGCAAGTTGCATCACAGTCACGAAAGGGGCTAGCCGGCACGTAGCTTTAGTGCGATCCACTCGTCTTTGTCCATTACTGTCGTTAACTGGGAATCCGAAATAATCCCAAACGGGAGACTTGAATGTTGTGGGAGCATCTTCTAGCTCTGGCTTGTCAGTTAGTATTGACTCGCCATACTAAGGCTAAGCTATGCTGAATTACAGCTATCATTCAGTGTAGCTGCGTGCTGCGTGGGATGAACAAACAACATCCGGTTAATTGTGCACGTTATATTTGGGACGGGGGGATTTAAGTTCCGCAAAAAAAGGTTCCGTACCGTTGCAATCGTTCGGTGCACAGAGGACCACATTGAGGCGGTACAGTATGTATTCACGTACCGTTACAGCCCTAATAGATATGTATCATTTGACTTGCAATGCTGCTGTGATGCCCTCATTTCCCTAAGTGGATTAATAGTGTCTGCCTGTCGGGCGGCTACGTGGCGTAGTGGGCAAGGCGCTCGCCACAAATTACGGAGACGCTGGGCTTGCCTGTTCGAGCCCAGCGCTCCACATTGCTTTCAGTTTAGCTGGTCGTTCATACTAATACACATTGGCCGTATTAGGGGGTGGGAAACTGATGGGTGGGGATCGGGCGTTGTGGACAGCGACTCCTACAGGTCGGTTGGTGCGCAGGTGAAAAGATGCGACTGCTGTTACCTCAAGTACCGGAGGGGACTTGTGCTATGTATGACTTAGTCCACATTGCAGCCGGCTTGTGGGAGGCAAGAAACAGCGTTCATGACAGGGGAGGGTTGAATTGGATGATACGAAATTGGGATGGGAGAAAATATAGAAAAAATGGGAGAAAAAGTGGATAAAAAAAGAATAGTGTCTGCCTGTCTTAACCACATACTAAAACATTCCTCTCATGTGTCCTGTCCTCAGGTGGGAGGGTTTGATGGTGAAAACCACCTATGTAGCGCGGAGGCCTACAGCCCCTTGACTGACTCCTGGCGTGCCCTGCCCACCATGCACACCGCCCGCAGCGAGTTTGGCATCGGGGTGCTGGACGACCTGCTCTTCGTGGCCGGAGGCCGCTCCAATGGCTTCACCTCCACCTCCAACGTGGAGCGCTACGACCAGAGCAGCGACAGGTGGACTGAAGCCAAGGACATGGAGATCCGCCGCGCAGGCCTAAGCTGCTGCATAATGCATGGCCTGCCTAACATGAGCCAGTACGCTGCTCCCCGTGGCGGCCTGCAGTGACCCCTGGAGGAGGAGGAGGAGGAGGAAGAGGCAGCGTGGGGATCCATCTAAGAAAATAAACATTTATTAGACCAGTCCAAAAGAAATCCTAATAAATTAATGAAATTACTATCAAAAGGTGGTGACGTTTCTTTCTTCTAGTAATTCCGACAATATCTGTTTTTAGTTTGTGTAATGCACATAATATGAGTACTTTTATCCATATGGTTGAGCCTGTTAGGAATTGCACCCCCAACCCAAGCAGATTGCAGATCACTCTCTCTATATGGAGGCTACCATCTCTCCTCACTGAGAGATACTGGACACCTGACAAACACACACACACACACACACACACAGGGCCGCCGCTAGGGGCGTGCAAGCAGTGCAATTGCACGGGGCCTCGCACTTCCCCTAGGGCCTCGCGGGAAGAGATTTTTTTTTTTTTTGATTAACATGCTTATCTGCCCCAGTTGCTGGGATGTACAGTAGGTGGCGGTATGCGCCTTCCTGTGGTTGCGACCCGAAATTAATTCCGAAGAAGAAGAAGTCATGTGACTGTGCTGCACACAGAGCGGTGTTAGCTCATACTAACGTGCATCCATTTCAAATAGCGCTCTAGTCTAGCTATCAGGGGCGGGGCTAGGGGGTGGCTACTTGGGCTCAAGCCCCGAATGTTTTCTGAAAAGCCCCGAATCTATTTAAAAAAAATAAAAAATTGACAATTCATCATTGTTACATGAAAATATGTTTGCACCAGATTTAGCAGAAGCTAATTTCCATCTGTGGTCTATCCAGCTGCTAACTGTATTTGAGTGAGTTAAGTCTTGGTGTTATGGTAGACTCAGACCTAAGCTTTAAATCACAATCAACAAATTGACAAAAACTTAATTCTTCCACCTTAGAAACATAGCTAAAGTACGGCCATTTATAAATCAAAAGGACGCTGAAAACCAGATCCATGCCTTTATCTCAAGCCAACTCGACTACTGTAATGCACTCCTTACCGGCCTCCCGAAAGAATACGATGATAACTATTTTATTGCAATGCACTATTGCATTATTTTATTCTATTTTGCTAACTATTTTATTGCACTGCACTATTTTACTTTGTATCAGTGAATCATAGACGCCTGGCCATAAGAGCATTCGGAGCATCTCTGCTCTCCCACTAGTGAACTTGGGGGAGCAAAGGTATGCTCTTGCTCCACCACTTTTTGATCATATGAAAAATATGATATATCCGCCCCCAATATATAAATCTAACCATAACTACGTTATGGTTAACTGAGTTTTATAGTGAAAAGAGCAGCTTTATTGGTCAAGATTGAAGGCTCTATATTGCAGGAAATTGCACGTACAGGTTCATTAAATTAAAAATTAAAAAAAGGTCGTGCCTGACCCCCTCCAAACCACCCCTTGCCTGCCAAAAAGAATTACAAAAAAATTAAAAAAATTAAAAATTAAATAAAAAAAATATAAATAAAAAACTGGCACCTATCTGGGCCCCGGATCTCCTACAATCCTAAATCCGCCCCTGCTAGCTATCTATATGAGAGTGACTCTATACCAAGTATAGTGATTAGGTTACGCCAGGACGTTCTGCAGATGGACTGTGAACTATTTTTTTTTTGTGATCAAATCTTTTATTTTTCATTTTTCAAACATGAAACAACAGAACTCACAACACAATAATAACAATAATACATAAAAGACATCCAAAAACATAAACTAACACAACAATGATTAGACAATAAATTAGACAGATTATACATTTACATACATAACCAGTCAAAATAAATTGTCACAAAATATAAGGAAAATAAAACATTTACTATAAAACGGGCTTCCCGAGCCCCCTCCACCTCCAGGCCCGGCAGCCGCAAGCCACAACCCCGGAGGACCCACAGCCCGGCCCCCCCGCGAGCCAAAGCACCACGCCTCTTTAGTGCCTCGACCCGCAGAGACCCCGAACCACGCCCCCCCCCCCCCCCAGTCCGAGCCCACGACCAACAGACCCAGATCAGAAGGGGGTCAACAAATATACATAGGATACCAAAGAATGAAAAATAATAAATAAAACAAAAACAAAAAACACCAACATACATGAATACTCGCTCGTTCTACCCCTTTACATGTACAGAGGTCGGCAATTGAGAAACATAATTTAACAATAACACAGAAGGCAAGGACGGTATGGTCAGAGAGAAAATCTCTGATAACTGAGAGGTAACATTTTCCCAGAAGCTCTCAACAGGAGGGCACTCCCAGTACATATGCATATATGTTCCAATGGCACTGTTTGGACACAAGGTACATCGAGAGTCAGGTCTGAGACCCATTAGGTTCAATCGCCTGGGGGTCAAATAAGTCCTATGAACAAAATTTTGAAGAATCTGTTGGTGATCTGGGTTGCGTGATGATAGCCTAATATTTTCCCAGACTGCATCCCAATCAAAATCTATCCAACTCAGGGATATCCTTTTCTCCAAATCGTATCTAGGGGTAGGTCCTTATATGAGGACATAAGTAAGTGCCGATAAAAGTCAGAGACGAAGCCTCTCGATTTCTCCCTGTCATAAAATAATTTGTGAAACCGGTGTCGCTCTAGTGGAGCGTCCCATGGAACGCCATGAGCCTTCAGAGCTGCTCTCATTTGTAAATAAAAGAAAAAGGAGTTTCCGGGGAGATCATATCCGATGGATAGATCCTGGAAAGATCGGACACCAGAGTCATCAAAGATATCCCCCAATGTATGGATGCCTTTCCCTTCCCATCTAGGGTGTACTGTGCACCATATTATGCAATACCAGCCACCCTCCAGTTGTGAGCTCGCAACTCGAACACACCCTCTTGTCGATCAGACCAGCCAACCCCTCGGCCATTTTGCAAACAACAAGTCAGTTTATTAGCTGCACAGAATAACACCTCTATCGCACTCATGTGTTGAGTTGTTTGGTTGGTCGGTTAGCTCGTTTGTTATTTCAGTGATTTGTTTGTGCATGCCTAGAACAACTTCCAGATGCTTTTAATAAAATTGTATTTTATTTATTTATTTATTTATTTATCTAATATACGTAGATACATACTGATGAACATGTTCATGTAAATATACCAGATTATAGCCAGATCTGTGGTCACTTTGCAGTTGATGTTAACAGAGCAGACAAATTACAAATGTACACAAACGGGGGTGACAGCGGTTCAGGAAATAGAGTGGTCGTCTGGTAATCGGAAGGTTCCTGGTTCGATTCCAATGTCCTTGAGCAAGACACTTAACCCCTACGTGCTCCTGATGAGCAGGCTGGCACCTTGCATGGTTGCCTGCGTGAGTGAATGGGTGAATGTGAGGCATAAATTGTAAAGTGATTTGGATAAAAGAGCTATATAAATGCAGTCAATGTACACACTTCATAACCATAAGAACAGACAACAGTATATGTACTAAGTCACTAAACTACACAAACTTCACAACCTTAAAAAACAGACAATAGATGAAACAGACAATGACAACACAATATGTGTGATGTGGCGAGACAAACCGGGAAATAGGAAGACTATACGTTTAAAATAGGCAAAGTATTCTGATTGGAATAGAGCAATATGGATTGTGTTTTAGGGTGGATGTTCCCTTTAACATAAGTGCTACATATACCTACTTTATTTGTCAACCAATCACAAAATACATTAATATTACATATAATGTTTCAAATACACGTAGTGGATACTTATGTGTGGATCTCCACTAAGTTAATTATTGGTCTATTGCGCCATCTAGTGTTCTTTTCTTTATGTGAAACACTGTGAAACTACAACACAAACATACTTGTTTTCCACAAGGAAGCTGAATGGAGCTGTGTGAATATCCTGTGAGAAATTGGCCATCATTATCAACCGAATGACACTTAATGTCAGTCATGAACATTCATAAACGTTAATGTAATGTAAGATGTTATGTCATCTTCATGACAGTTTTTGTCAGCCTTACGACCACCCATTCAAATAAAGTGTTAACTTTGTTCAAAACAGGACCAAAAATGTAGTCAATTAATTCATGGTTTCATTAATTTAGTAAGAGTGCACGTTTACCAATTCTACAGGAACCCCCCTGAATGCACCATTAATGGACCTACCTGCCCTCTTTTCTCAAACCTCCAATCACAACTGTTGCATCCCTTGGACTTTGTCCGTAGGCTGGTAAAGATATGCCTCCTAAAGTGTGTAAACGGAAGTACAGGAAATACAGGCTACAGGCTTTCCGGTTTCGACAAAACAATTATAGAAACGTTTAAGCCACTGCAACGGCTTTGCCTGAAGAATTTACTACATGACCGGGACATTCTAGCTTTTTTGCCGACAGGATTCGGGAAAAGTTTGGTCCATTCGGAGGCAGCTTCCAGGGGAAGTACATACACCGGAAATTCTACCCCATACACACTTTCGGCCGTAGTTCTTTACCAGGCTTTATCTCACGGAGGAGATAAAACTGGGAACAAGGTTAGTTTGTCTGTAACCTCGTTCCCAGTTTTATCTCCGTGACATACTCCACACATGTCCACACTTCACGGAGCACTTTGAGCTGCAATCTGTATTGGTGCTATATATAACGTTATTATTATTGACAAATGAGTCTGACAAATCTAACTTCAACTGTGAAACATGTACACAAGGAAAATTTGTGGAGTCTAGAAATAGACAGGCTGATAAAGCTAAAAGAATACTGGAACTATAGTCCATACAGATCTGTGTGGCCCGATCGAGCCTGCTGATAAAGATGGTTATACACCATAGCTTTCACAGATGACTATAGCAGTATGACAGATGGACATATTTCATGAGGTCAAAGAGTGATACAGCTAAAGCTACAGAAATATTCTTAGCTGACACGGCCTCTTTTGGGCAGGTGAAAACAATTCGGTCTGACAATGGTACTGAGTTTACATCAGAACGGCACAGCAGAACGAAACTGGAGAACACTATTTGACATGGCACGATGTATGCTTCTAGAGAGTAAGATGCCAAAGCAGCTATGGAGGTTTGCGGTGCAGACAGCTGCACAGATATGCAACAGGTGCTATAGTAAGCGATTAAGGCGAGACAGCACCCCCAAAATTGCCTTTTTGCTTTTTTTCTACGATATTGAGATTTTGTTATATTTTGCTATATTTGTCTTCTATGAAACTATGACAATAAAATGTCAATAACACACATTTAGTTGTTTATTTGACTTCATTTAGCCTGATTGCATCCATAAATGTGCACATATTTAATGGGGAAGTGCCTCATTTGCATATATAAACATAAAATTCAGAAAACTTGCAATATATTTTTTCTTAGTTTATATGTACATAACAAACTGGGAAAGTCTCATAGTTTTGCCTATTAGAGGGTACTACACTGTTTGTAGCCTGTGTGTAGTTATGTTCAGTTCAATAACATCATTATATCATTATTATTATTATTATTATTATTATTATTATTATTATTATTTTATTATTATTATTATTATTATTATTATTATTATTATTATTATTATTCAGTTATCAGGCATGTGTTTAGGTTGTCTATTACTAATGGTTTGATTGGGTGTTGTGTTTGTAAATAGCTGTTTCAAATAAAAATGTATGGCATTTTACAATACAAAACTTTGAGGTTGTTTTCTGAAAAACTAGTTTTTATGCATTTGACTTACTTACACAAAGAGTTGGAACTCCATTTCCCTAGTACCTACACACACCAAACTTTCCACATTTCTTCCCATCCATATTATGCTTCTTTCTATAGAAAGTTTTGTTGATATATATCATTCATAGCCAGGTTTATAGTACATTTTATACCAAAACTAGGAGAAAAATCATTTTTATGACAGTAGACAGTATTTCCTGATGTATGTGCTGATAAGAGGACATAGCCACAAAGTCTTTCCAAACAAAGTTTTGTTTTGAATGTATCAACAAAATGAAACCAAGTTTTTGAATCTGGCATTATCCATTTTGGTGATGAGTCTTGGCGATACATGCAAATATGTGCATATTTAATGGTGGAAGTGCCTCATTTGCATATATAAACATAAAATTCAGAAAACTTGTAATATATTTTTTCTTAGTTCATATGTACATAACAAACTGGGAAAGTTTCATAGTGATATCTATTCAAGTATTCTCTTTCCCTATTAGCGGGTGCTGTCCCCCCTCAAAGCAAACCCCATACAGTGCTTTCACAGGGAAAACACCAAATATTTCCCATATGGTTTTTGGCACAGAGTGCTATGCCTATAGACAAGACAAAAAGAAACTGGATCCAAGGTGCGAGAAGGGCATTTTCATAGGATATGATAAATACAGCCCTGCATACAATGTCTATTATCCAAAAACAGGTAAAGTGTCAAAGCATAGATTAGTTAAGTTCATACAGAAGAGCAACGGAGACTGCCAGACACAAACAGGTCCACACAACGATGGAGACAGCTATCAGGATAGAGACTCATACAAGCCTGATGTAGTACCAGTTAGGACTGGTGAGCAGCCCCAGACTACAGGTGAAAGTGGTACACTTTCTAGTAACCAGGGGGATAGTGGGGGCAGAAACCGCTACCCAACTAGAGAGGAAGACCCCAGCATATCTTGAAGAATACCAGTGTAAAGCAGAATGTACTGACGAACAAGATGTAGATTATTTCTATAGAGCTGTATTTGGGGTACCAAACACATACAAGGATGCCATGAGCTCTAATAAGTCTCAGAAGTGGGCTAACGCAATGGAAGAAGAGATTAACTCTTTAAAAGAGAACGAAACGTTCACTTTGACCACACTTCCTAAAGGGAAAACTGTTGGGTCTTTACGATTAAAGAGAGCCAGGATGAATCTGAAACATACAAAGCTAGATATGTAGCTAAGGGCTATAGCCAGATAGAGGGGATAGATTATAAAGAGACATTCTCCCCAACTGCTAACATGACATCAGTGAGAATTCTAATGCAGATGGCGGCACAGGACGGTTTAATGCTCCATCAGATGGACATGAAAACGGCGTACCTACATGCCCCGATGGACTGTGAGGTCTATATAGAACAGCCGGATGGATTCATAGTTGAGTCCAACACTGATGATCATTTGGTTTGTAAGCTGAACAAGTCGTTGTATGGCCTGAAACAATCAGGGCGCAACTGGAACAAACTCCTACACGATCACCAAGTAGAAAACGGATTTATCCAGAATGCAGCCGACAATTGTGTATATGATAAACAATCTGAAAATGAGAAGGTGATCCTGGTTATTTGGGTGGACGATTTGATAATTGCAGCCAAACAGCAACGACTTGATCAGTGAGGTGAAGGAAATGTTGAAAATGAAGTTCAAAATGAAAGATCTAGGGGAAATTAAACATTTCTTGGGTATTGATTTCACACAGAAAAAGGGAGAAATCAAGATGAGTCAGGCAAGACACATTGCAAAGGTGCTACAGAGGTTTAACATGTCTGACTGTAAACCGAGGTTAACACCCTGTGAGCAAAAGCTAAATTTTGATGAGGACGGTGAAGTTGTAGATGCCACAGGTTACAGAGAGATAGTTGGCAGCCTGATCTACATAATGACCTCTACTAGACCAGACCTAAGCTGGGTGGTCAGCAAGTTGTCACAATACCTAGCACAGCCAAAACAACAATACTGGGTAACAGCTAAACTGGTGCTATGTTACTTGAAGGGCACAAGTGAATATGAGCTATGTTACAAAAGAAGTGACAAAGACCTTAAACTAGAGGGCTATAGTGATGCCGACTGGGCGTCAGACCAAAATGACAGGAGGAGTACTACTGGGTACTGTTTTAGTTTGGTCAAAGAGGGTCCAGTTGTATCCTGGAAGACCAGGAAGCAACCAACAGTGGCTTTGTCAACATGCGAGGCGGAGTACATGGCTCTAGCAGCCACTGTCCAAGAGAGCCTATATCTTGTTCAATTACTCCAAGGTATGAATAAGGAAAGGCAGCACACACCAGTGACAATATGCAAATGTATTTCTCTTTTAAATGTTTATATATAGAATGTAAGTTTCAGTATCAGTAAAACATCAATGTCTGTTAAATACAGGTATACAGTTTTATCTCGTATAGAATGTTTAGTATTGAACTATAGTTAATCAATACACTGTTATAATTCTGGATATATATATAGATAATTCCACTAAAGATACACCCTAGAAATGTTTTATTGTAACATGTTAAAAAGAATGGCTCTGATAAGAAGACACCAACAGTCTGTGAACAGGACGCGTCTATATTAAAGGCGGCCCAAGAGTGCTTCCGCGTTTCTCTGATTGGCCACGACGCCCATGTGACCGCGGCTTATCACGGCGTGCGGAAATAGGCTGCTGCTCCGGCGAAAGAAAGACAGGCATTCTATTGCCATGCTCTGCGACAAACTCTAACCTTAACCAACTCCGAAAGAATGCCTAAACTTAACCCTAACCTTAACCAACTCCGAAAGAATGCCTAAACTTAACCCTAACCTTAACCAACTCCGAAAGAATGCCTAAACTTAACCGGCGAAAGAAAGACAGCCATTCTATTGCCATGCTCTAAGACAAACTCTAACCTTAACCAACTCCGAAAGAATGCCTAAACTTAACCAACTCCGAAAGAATGCCTAAACTTAACCGGCGAAAGAAAGACAGACGCTAGTTACGTTTATATAGAGAGATGATAAATTAATTAAACGTTAAAAAAAAATTAAAAAAAATGAAGTGATTCGAACTTGTCACCAACTGACCGCAGGCTCCAGAGCAAGCTGAGGAACGAGTTGAGCTAACCATCGATGTTAAAACAGGGGGGATTACGAATGCATAATGCCACGGCAACCTATGCGCCGCTGCCGCTCTGCCGCGGGGGCGTGCTAGGCATGCTGTCACGTGGGCGTCATGGCCAATCAGAGGAAACGCGGAAGCACTCTTGGGCTGCCTTTAATATATAAGCGAACAGGACGCCAGGTGTGAAAAAATGACATGCACATATTTGGAAGACCTGAACAGGAGGGAGACTGCTTGAATGTCACTTTGATTGGCCAGGCAAGGGTGACAGTGTATGATGTCATAACGGGTATAAAAACCCCATCTGAAAGTATTAGGAGTTAGGCCAGACAACCAGTCTGGACCTCCTCCATCCCATATTTTTTTTGATCCACTTTTTCTCCCATTTTCTATTTTTCTCCCATCCCAAATTCGTATCATCCAATTCAACCCTCCCGTCTCGAACGCTGTTTCTTGCCTCCCACAAGCCGGCTGCAATGTGGACTAAGTCATACATAGCACGCGTCCCCTCCAATACTCGTGGTAACAGCAGTCGCATCTTTTCACCTGCGCGGCGCGATCTTTCAGCGCCAGGGGTCTGCGCTTTGGAGGGGCGCCGCCTCCATCGCTTCCTGATTCTACTGCGCAGGCGCACCAACCGACCTGTAGGAGTCGCTGTCCACAACGCCCGATCCCCACCAATCAGTTTCCCACCACCTAATACTGCCAATGTGTATTAGTACGGACGACCAGCTAAACTGAAAGCAATGTGGAGCACTGGGCTCGAACAGGCGAACCCAGCGTCTCCAGTATTTGTGGTGAGCGCCTTGCCCACTGCACCACGTAGCCACCCTCCTCCATCCCATCTTGAGAGATTGTGCAGTACGTGAGTAACCTTGCTTCTGAATGTATATTGAACAATTGTTAGTTTGTAAACGAGTATGGATAACCATGTAATGCACAATATTATCATTGTTTCCCTGTGTTGACCCAAACTCTCTCTCTAGGGTCTCTCCACATCAATAAATATGGGATAACAAAACACCTTTGTTGTGTACAGCAAACTCATTTTCCCTCCTGGCTAGGAGTCTTGGGGGAAGCCTTGTTCTGTTCATCTTCTCTCCATTAAGCAAACAGTGTTAGTTAACTACCTTTGACTATTACAATATACGACACTTGTCAATCAGAATCTACACAAAATGTGTAGATTTGTGTGTAAGTCACTCACTCTTGTAGGCCAGCAGCACCTCACGCATTGCCTTTTGGAAACATCTATAGTTAAAGTCTGATCCAGAGAACATTCATAAATAACTACTTTTACATGAATTCCTACGTACACACGTTGATATGATCAATAGTTGACTGCAAGACCTTTCTATAAAATTAAGCTCCCTGGTGTTATGTCCACATAGTACATACTGGCTACGTTCACACTGCAAGCCTAATGCTCAGACAGATTTTTTTTTGTTTGGCTGTTCACATTATTTTTTAAATGTGGCCAATATCAGATTCCAGTGTGAACTAGTCACACTCCTGAACTGACCCACATGCGCTAATTAACAATAACGAAGGTGGGCGTAAACATGGAGGACACTGAAGTCAGTTTATGGTTTAATCTATAAGTTCATGTGCAGTGGAGGCCAGCTCATTCTTGAGCAGATGATAATGGGGGTGAGGAGGTGAGAGAGAGCCATGTCTTCTTTCAATACGCATTCAAACACAGACCAGTTATGACATGTGCCCTCAAGTTTTGCTTGTACAGAAGTGTCACACTTATGAGTATTTAGTGAGGTAAACACCTCACCGTCCCTCCACTGTCTCCATGTTTGTATGAACGTAGTGGTCACCATCTACACTGCTCATAACACCCATGTTTACAGTACATTACAACACATCATTAAAAAAAGGGTAAGATAATATTTACTTTAGAGGGGACATCTTATGTATCTTTAACAAGTTTATCCAACTTCCTTGAATCCATAACATGGATTATTTTGAAAAAAAAAAACTAGTCCAAATAAAATGTTGGCACCTTTCTTCCCTTTTGTTGTACAGGTCGTTTTTGGTGGTTGTAGCACATGCCGACTTTTAGAGTATATGAATTGTTTCCTTCCCTGCCTGGCTGCCAGACACTCACAACACGTTTTAGAACCTGCACAGTACAATAGACAGGCAGTGTTCCAGGCTCCAAGAAAAGCACAGCCAATTCATTAATTAAATGTATAATTTATTCCATTGTCACATCACCAAGGGCAACCATTCTCAACAGCTTGTTTAGGCGTGTTAATGTGAAGACTTCAAACCCTGGCCTCTTTTCATACTATGTGCCCTTTAAATTATGTTATGAATGTGTATACTGTACAGGAGGTTTGAGGTTTTATGTGTGTATTCATGACTAAGTGCACAAGAAATAGAACCCAAGTCCTTTACAAGAAATCTCAAGAGAAAAAGGTTGGCGAAAAAAACAAGGCAACTGTGATTGGACATTCTAAACCGCCACTGACTGAAAACCACTCCTTTACCAGCACTATTATTTTTACAATATTATTATATTATATAATAATAAATACAATTATGAGGTTTAATTCTTAAAGGTGCACCATGTTGTTTTAATAGAAGTTAGTAATTTCTAGAAGGTATATTTTCATTACTGAATAAACAAAAACTGTCCTCGGAGGATAATTGGATCCCTGGAACAGTTTTGAAGCTAGACAGGCTAGACTCATTTGGTTCATAGTGCCTCAACATGATTGTTTTCATTTACGATAACAAAATAATTCTAAGAATTACAGTGAATGTCTTTTGCAGGCTCAGCAAACAAATCCCACTCCTCCAAAACTGCATAATGTAATCCTTTAAGTGTTATTCATCCAATATTTAGCACAAAAAAAATCTATACCAACAATTCTTCTATGAGTGCCATGAGAACCTGTTTCCATCTCAACTACTAATAGTAACTAGTAAGAGAACTCATAATTTCTCAATTGCCAGTTCTAATTTCTCAATGATGTCCGACTCATTAACCAGCCCCATCAACATTCATTATGAAAACATTACGCAAACTACAATTATAAAACACATCTGGTTCAGCCCAGAGCCCTTGATAGACAAGAGGTTGCCATTTATGTGACAGACATGCCGCCAGTCTGCTCCTTGTTGGACGTTGCTGAACATGAGATTCTATAAGATCTGCCTTTTAGTCGGTATGTCACTATGGTGATGTTATGGAGAAAACCGTTACATGAGCCAACTCTTGTAGAAAGAGCAGTAACGTTGTACCCATAGTACAGCCTGGCTAAACTCTAGATCTAGGACTCTGGGCGAGCCAGGCCTCTCTCTCTCTCTCTCTCCGTTACAGCTTGGCCTTGGCCTGAAAGAAGTTCATCACAGCAGCCATGCACTCGTCTGACAGCCAGCGCTCCACCAGTCTCTCCACCTCTGCGTCGTTCACCGCGTGGAGACGCTCCTTCTCGGCCCCTCGGATGAGCTGCTTGGACAACGCTAGGGACTAGAGCGAGAGACAGAGAGAGAGAGCGAGAGAGAGAATACAATTGCAGGTGCATGAATATGAAAGTAAAGAACAGCCACGCTTTTTGCCGGACCTGGAGGGCCGGTCTAGAGTAGGCAAGCCGGGGTCAGCCTTAAAGGAACACGCCAACATTTGGGCAAAATTAGTTTATCGTCTTCTCCAGAGAGAGACAAGAAGATAGATACCAGTTTCCTCTCTGTGTGCGTTCAGTAGAAAGCTATCTGGCTGCATGTTAGCCTAGCTTAGCACAATGAATGGAAGCGGACACCTCTCCTGAAGGCTAAGGTGCCATGTCCGCTTCCATTCATTGTGCTAAGCTAGGCTAACATGCAGCCAGATAGCCTTCTACTGAGAGGAAACTGGTATCCATCTTCTTGTCTCTCTCTGGAGAAGACAGTAAGCTAATTTCCCAAAATGTTGGCGTGTTCCTTTAACTAGATTTACCAAGTCTTGTTCTTTCCTTTACTGTAAATTGCATGATGTTTTATGTTACTCTGGGATTATAATGTGTTTTATTCACTAAGTCGTCCATCTCGCACAACGGAAATTGCAGAGCCTGATCTCAATGATCTTTTCAAGATTAAATAAAGATTGAATGAATGAAATTAAAGAATGTTTACATAGTCACGTCATCACGAAATTAACCGTATAACCGATCAGTCGGCAAACATTCTTACTGCCAGTTAGCGGTTAAAAGGTGCTATGGATAACATTCAGCCACTAGATGTCACACTAGAGTACCCGCATGACATTTATCCAATCAGGTGCATTCTATGTGGGGCAATTGGAAGTAGGGAGGAGATACATGCCTGCAACATGTAAACAAAATTCATTTTGGACCCACAACATTTTTTTAAATGATAAATGAATTAATCAATAATCATTTTGGGGGAAAATCAATACTTTTCCACACCTTTCTCAAAGCTCTGTGGATGTATTTGATTTTATTATAATAAAACAATAAATTATAACTCTACATAATGTTTTATCTATAGCACCTTTAATCATTGACATCCCTAATGTGTGTAACTCTTACATTGCGAGGAAGCTGAGCGTAGGCCTTCAGTCTGGCCCACACCTCTGTTTGGAAGCTGCCGTCGGGGAAGACCTCAGTCACCAGGCCCTGCTCACACGCCTGGACCGCAGATAGCTTCTTGTTGAAGAGGAGAATCTCACTGGCCTGTTGGATGATGGATCCAGGGAGGAAGGTTTAGTATATTATATTGATAACTGTATCAAGTATATAATTGCAATTGCAATCTTATGTTATGTATCTAAAATAAACGTTATGGAACTGAAACAGTTTACAAAGGAGTAAAATAAAGAAACAAAAAACTAAAAGGTGGACAAAGAATTACATAAACACTCTATACAGATGTGTTTTAACAAGTAATATAAAAAGGTTCCTCTGAGTAGTCGTACCACAGACTGAGGTTTGTTGAGACTGTGGTAAAGACACAAGGGCCTTGCTGTGCTCTGGCTCACAGGGTTAAGAAAAGGTCTGCGATTAGGTACACCATTTTAATTCTAAAAATCGCCATCTGTAAGACCTTAGGTTAAGAGTTTTGATGTGCACTATTCTGTCCATCAAATCAATGTCTGTGTGTGAGTGAGTGACTGATGAGTGAGTGAGTGAGTGAGTGAGTGAGTGAGTGAGTGAGTGAGTGAGTGAGTGAGTGAGTGAGTGAGTACCTTGGCTGGTCCCATTATCTTAGGGAAGGTGTATGAGGAGCAGCCTTCAGGACTCTGTCCCAGCTGGCTGAAGGGAGTATGGAATGTTGCCTGGAGACACAAGTGACGGAAAGTAAAACATCACAGGCTTACTGAACAGACAGGGGACCACTGTTACATAAATGGTAAATGGCTGCATTTATACAACAGCTTTTATCCAAAGCGCTTTACAATTTGTTCCTCACATTTTACCCACTCACTCACACACCGATGGCGGAGGCAACCATGCAAGGTGCCAACCTGCTCATCAGAAGCAATTAGGGGTTAAGTGTCTTGCTCAAGGACACTTCGACATGCTGCCCGGGAGGAGCGTGAATCGAACCGGGAACCTCCGGATTACCAGACTGCTCTACCTCCTGAGCCACTGTCGCCCCATAATAAAAACGTACTGAACAGACAGGGGACCACTGTTACATAAAGACTTACTCAACAGACAGGGGACCACTGTTACATAAAGACTTACTGAACAGACAGGGGACCACTGTTACATAAAGACTTACTCAACAGACAGGGGAGCACGTTTAAGTTTGTGGTCGAAAATATTATCATGTCCATAGCTCTGTTATAAATACATATTTCTCTGTACAAAGCTTTAACTAGTCAAGACACTAGGCGACAGTCGGACAGTGGTCTTAAGACAACTTAAATGTCAGGCCAGCATGACTTAGATATCACATCTTGTTATTTTTCTTGTCGTCTTCATATCAATCTTGTGACAGATAAGACAAAACCCCTAATCTCATCTTTGTTTACCTTTCTTGTCATATCGGTTATTAATTTGTCATCTTTTGACGTCACGTCAAACTATGTATTTATTGTAAGTCTGACCAGAGCTTTCTCACTTTCTGGTCAGACGCTCGTGTTTAGACTCGTCTCCGATTGTAAACTGAGGATACTTTTTTTCTGTGGCCACAGAAACAGACATAAACTATGTTCTATTTTTTATTTCTACAGTACACCATTTTGACCCATTTAAAATATTCCACAACAGTTACATACAGGCTTAAGACTTACTGAACAGACCACGTTTACATAAAGGCTTGGAAATAAATACTTGACGTACAAATACAAATGTGTTTGCGCATGTAGCATACCCTCTCTGTAGCGTAGACCAGATCAAAAAGACCCAACACTGTGACCGGCACACCGACAGCTGGACCGTTCACCACGGCTATCAGAGGCTTGGGGAAATCTATATAGGCATTTACAAACTTCCTGGGTGGGGGGGGGGGGGGGGGGGGGGGGGCAGAGAGAGAGAGAAAGAAGGAAAGAGGATGAGTATCCATGAGAGAGAGAGAGAGAGACAGATAAATAGTTAGTTCAGTTCCATCTACAGTTAAGTCCACACTTTACTGAGAGTACTACAACCTACACTTTTTTGGGTGGACAACAACAATAACAATATATGATCAATATATTGTCGACCAAAATCAATTATTAAAAAAAAGAAAATCACTCAATCTTTACCGGAGTAGTTCGCCACCATCTTTGGCCATCTGTTGAAGCCCTCCCTCTGGGATCTTGGTAAAGTTAGTCAGGTCATTTCCACTACAGTAGAAGTCTCCAGCACCTACAGTGATAGAGGGTGGGTGTGAGAGTGAGAGTGCGAGGGCGTGAGTGAGTGAGTCCTGAGCATTACATATGGTCAATAGTCCTATACCAGCACTTCGCCAAAATAATCAATGACTTCTTGATCTTTCATTGTTAAAATCGAATGGGGTTAGGAAGTAGATCCGATTCCACAGAAAAGGTGGGTGTACACCTGTGAGTGCGTGTGAGAGTGTGTGTGTGTGTGTGTGTACACTGTACCAGTGAAGACGGTAATGACAGAGTCATCTTTGGAAGCCTGGTCCAGAGCTCTGATGATCTCATTGTACATCTGGAAGAAGGAAGGAAGGAAGGTGAAAGAAGCTGTGGTTTATATTCAGAAATACAGGCTCACTCACTCACTCAGAATGTTCCCTCTCTCCAAGATACACACACACACACACACACGTGCATATCCACATGAAACAGACACACACCCCACCACCCTGTTACCTCTGTGTTGATGGCGTTTTTCTTGGAGGGCCGGTTGAATTTGATGGTGGTGATGGCATCTTCTGTGGAGACCAATAGCATGGAGTACGCTGCCTCGCTCCCAGCAGGCTGTGCGGCCACCTCGGCGGGGCCTCCCTCCGCCGACACCAGGGAGCCAATCAGATCACAGTACTGCTGCCTGGCTTCTTCCTGATTGGAGGAGCATGAAACTTGAGTGGCAACACCAAGGGCCGCCTCCTCAACTAATCGTTTATTAGGGTTGGTCAGTTTAAAAGAAAAATTATTATTATACTTGTTTTTATCCCATTTATTTCTCATGACAACGCATCTCGGGCATCACAACCATATTATTCACAGATATGCTTTTGGTTCTAAATAAGATTTAAAAAGAGTTTCCTATGTGTAACTGCATTAATTTGCAGAGGGACAATAATAAAAAGATTTGTCGATTGAATTCAACCTATTAATTCAACAAAATCCTATGATTATTTGTCAACTGAGAATTTCTTTCATCATGGACCGCCCTAGAGTCAAGTGGGTCAAGCCTCCTACAAAAGGAAACCCAAGTCAGATTTGCTCTCAGTGAATTACTGAGGGAAGCAACAGCTGGGATTGGAGGATCAAGAAAAGAACATTCTATGAATGCCATCTTTAAGTTTTTGATCCATTTCAAGTAGGGAAATGATGATATGTCGACTCACTAAACTACCAACTTTCAACATGGTCTTCGTGTCGGCGATAATGGTAGTTTTTGTTGTTGTAATAAACCTATTCAAAACTTGTTTCAAAATGGGAGAGTAGTGTTCTAATTTTGTAAACCATTTAAATAGCAAGGAGGCAGTTTATACTCCTTTTACGGAGCACAATGGATATGGGATACCGGAGGTTGCTGTTCCACTTGTTACCACTAGGCGTTCCCCTATAATAACGAATGGAATTGATACAGTATAGTGCATGCTTTAAGTCGATAGGTCTGAATCAGAATCTTAGAAAATGCCCACAGAAAACTGTTCACATCCCTAATTTCAAGACAGTGCAGTGGAGGAAGATGGACTAAGGAAGGCGTTTAAATGGCAAGTGTAGATCACCTGTGATATGGAGCCCAGAGATTTCCAGGCATCCCATTTAGCCTTGTTGATGAAGTCGAGCATCCCTGGTTTAGGAGTGTTACAGGTGCCCTGTGTAGCCTAGAAACAGATGAGCAAACAGATGAGACACACATAAAATAAAAGTATGACAGACCACCTTCTTTCTCTTTCTTTCTATCCATCTATCCCTTCTTTCTAGCTAATGGAGATGAAGGGGGCATCGTAAAACGGGGTAAATCGATTGAGATAATATTTTCAAAGATAAAAAATTAGGGATGTCCGATATTATCGGCCGATATTGGCATTAAAATTTAATATCGGAAATTATCGGTTTTCCAAAAAAAATAATGCGATTTTTTTTTAACATTTATTTAACCTTTATTTATATTACCCAGGCAAGCAAGTAAGAACAAATTCTTATTTAATTTATTGTGAAAAGTATGGATAATGTTGTGTTTTTTGGGGGGGGGGGGGGGGGGGGACCCTGCATATATCGGTATCGGTTGATATCGGTGTTGGAAATTAAGAGTTGGACAATATCGGTATATCGGATATCGGTAAAAAAGCCAATATCGAACATCCCTATTAAAAATCTATTCATAAAATCGGCAGAGATAGATATATGGATCCTAGAATAGAATCCTACCTGTTTGAAGAGGCCGTAGATCTTGAGTTTGGCCTCATTGCCTGGGTCCTGCTTCAGCGTGCCCAGCTGGCCCTTAGCCTGGTTGAACTGCTCCACTGATGCACCTGCAGCACAGACGACGAGGATGAAAACTCTACAATAATGAAAGGCCCAGAAGAAGTGGTCGTGTTTAAATGAAGAAGCTGCATCGTCATTCCATCCTGCACTTGGTGGCGTAAATGAAGCCGTCGCCAACCTTTGGTCATGATTATGATTGCAAGTTGGAAACACAACTGAACAGGTTTGTCTAAGAAATAAATTATTAAAAGACAAGGTCCTAGGGTAGTAGCTGACTAAGAATTCCTTTAGTCGAGAACAGCCCTGCTTAGGCCTAAAAAAAATAATGGTTTGTTTCCGGTTGCCGACCGACCCTGCCGATTTAAGTGCGACCCAATATATTTTATGAGTTAATAAAAAAAAATAAAATAAAAAAAAATGTAATAAAGTTTCATAGAAATCTTAGTCAAACCTTTAGTATCATGGATATTAAACATGCTGGCAGAGTACATGCATCCATGTTGTTGTGAACATTTTAATTAAATAAAGAAATTCCCTATGCATAGTCGCTGTGGGAAAGAATAAAATAAAAAATTTAATTAAATAAATTCCCTACCTACCCATGGCCTTAACTGACAACCAACAGGAAACAAACAATATTTTGTTATGCCTTATATTAACATAATATGAACTTATATATTATTAACATAATAATACCCAAATAGCATGTATCTGCTATACCTACCCATCATCGGCAAGCCAGCAGTGTGGAACTTGAGACAGGGAACAGCAGCGAGCTGGACTGACCTTGGAGAAACACAACCATAGAAAGTCAACGTTTATGTGTCATACGTTACACATTATACAAATGCAGTGAAAAATAAAACTCAATAAATCTCTGAATGAAACTAAGAAAAAAAAAAGCATTAATATTATTCATGTGCTAGTCTAGTCTTTGGTTTATCTGGATGCCTGAGATGACGTGGGAGGACAGAGAGAGGGAAGGAGATGAGAGAGGGCTGAATGATTGATTCTTTTGACTAGGGTCCGATACTGTGCTCATGTACTTGGTATAATCATGAAACTACTCCAATGCAAGTTATTTTTGTAGGGGTCTGTACCAAATAGGCCTACCTAAGGATGTTTTCTTGAGTCTGTGCAACATAATGACTTGTAGAGCCAGAGCGTCTCTAAAGCACTGCAACGCTTAGTTTAGAAGGGTATTTTGACACCCAATTTGCCCTTGTCAAATATCGCGAACGGGTCAATAGGTTTTGTGATCTGCACGGCCTCAGCCAGCTAACCACCCAACCCACACGTGTATGTGACCCAACTCAGACTACCATTGACCTCATCCTGACCTCTGGCAAGTCCAAGATCTCCAATAAAGGGGTTATAGCATGCAGGTTAAGTGATCATTATATGATATTCTGTACCCGCAAAAAGCTAAAACAAAAGGCTGGCTGTCACAAAACAGTCACATCTAGAGACCTCAAAACCTACTCTAGCGAGGCCTTTAACCTTGAACTGGAGAGCCTGGACTGGTCAGATGAGCTCAATGGTACACTGGTTGAAGAAACATGGCTTGGTTTCAAAACTAAACTAAGAACCACCAGGGTAAAAAATCGCACTGAGCCGTGGATGCACACTGAAATACTGACCGCTATGAAAACCAGAGACAAAAAATGCTCTTGAGTTTCGTAAAAGTCAGTCAAAGCTTACCAAAAGCACGAGCCGTGAACTCCAAGCCCACGTAACTGAACTCAAACTTGAAAGAAACAGACTAAGAAATGGCGTAAACTCCATGATCAAAACTGCAACAAAAAAATCAATGACAAAACTGAGGAAAACAAAAACAAACCATGTGAACTTTGGAAATTACTCAATAATCAACTAGGCTGCAGTAAAAAAAAATTAAAACCAGATTCTCAAACATAAACATAAAGACGGACAACACGCTCATCACAGACAAGCTAGATGTAGCCAATTACTTAAACATTTTCTTCACAAACATAGCCATAACACTGGTAAACAAACTACCCTCCCACTCAGGGCATTATGGGGTAGAACACATAGTAGCATACTACAAGAACCTAGGGGTCCACAAAGACGACTTCAAACTGGAAACAACAGATGAGGTACTCAAAAAACTGAGCGCCCTCCAACCTAACAAGGCCACTGGCCATGACAACATCCCCTCCAAATTCCTCAGAGACTCAGCAGCCTCCATCACCCCAGTCATCACACACATAATAAACCTCTCCATAAAACAGGGACACGTCCCCAAGGCTCAAGGACTTGAAAATTGCGAGAGTAACACCCCTGCACAAAAAGGGCAGAAAATTAGACCCAGGCAACTACCGCCCTGTTTCTATCCTAACCTCCATCTCGAAAGTCATGGAAAAAAATGTATACGAACAGGTTGAAAAGTACCTAGCGGAAAAAAAATCGAATCTACGAATTCCAATCTGGCTTCAGAACATCCGACTCCACTGACACATGACTTCTCTATTTAAACGACCACATCAAACAAGAGGTGGACGCGGGCAAATACTGCAGCATGGTCATGCTGGACCTACAAAAAGCCTTCGACACGGTCAATTATCACACCATTCTGATAGACTATCAAAATTGTCTATCAGTGAGCTGGATACAATCCTACCTGGAGGGGAGAGAACAGATGGTGGAGGTAAACGGTACCCTATCCCCCCCCCCCCTCCCAGTGAGCTGTGGTGTTCCACAAGGAAGCATACTAGGACCGCCACTGTTCCTAATTTATGCAAATGACATGTCGTCAGCTTGTGACTGCAACTTGTTCCTGTTTGCGGACGACTCAGCCCTGACAAGAACAAGTTACAGGTTGAAAAAACCCTCAGCTCGGAATTAGGCAAAATCTGCATATGGCTCGCTGATAACAAACTATCATTACACATGGGCAAAACAGAGTCCATTCTCTTCGGTTCTTAACAAACTCAGCAAGACCGACGGCTTCTCAGTTACAGTGGGTGACAATATTGTCAAAAGGAAAGATGAAATTACCTACCTGGGTTCCATCCTAGAGGCAAATCTTTCCTGTGACAAAATGGCATCCAATGTAATAAAAAAAAGTCAACCAACAAACTCGATTCTTGTACCGGATCTCCTCTCTGGTAAACAAGAATACCCTGAAGACTCTGGCAGGAGCACTCATTCAAGGGTACTACGACTATGCTTGCACCTCAAAGGTGCTAAAAGCAAAATTACAAACATCTCAAAACAAACTGGCCAGACTACTGCTTGACCTTACTCCTAGAACCCACCTCACCCCTGCCCACTTTGTCGTCTACTCTAAGCCATCCTAGGTTGTCAGAGTACAGCAACTTGCAATGGGCCTGGTCTACAAGATACACTACACGACCAAGGTACCCATGTACATGTCAAAATACTTCCCAAAGGTCAGTGAATACCACGATCACAACACCAGAGGGAGCTCCATAAATCATGTTAAACCGAGATTCGGCTCAAACAAGGGACTAAACACGTTTCGCAATTATGCCACATCAATGTGGAACACCCTACCCAAAGCTGTAAAGGAATGTGAATCACTACCCACTTTCAAAACTACTCTCAAAGAACACCTACGGGAGACGGCAATTCGAAACTGGCCCCTGTAAATGTCCTAACCCAACCCCCTCGAATGTACAGTAAATGACCAAGTATGGTTTTCAATATTCCAATGTACAGTTTTGCTTGTACAGTTGTACAGTGTCCCCCACCCACCCCGCTGTACCCATTCTGCAATATGTTAATAAAGTTTTCAATCAAGGGCGGCTACGTGGCGTAGTGGGCAAGGCGCTCGCCACGAATGCAGAGACGCTGGGCTCGCCTGTTCGAGCCCAGCGCTCCACATTGCTTTCAGTTTAGCTGGTCGTTCATACTAATACACATTGGCCGTATTAGGGGGCGGGAAACTGATGGGTGGGGATCGGGCGTTGTGGACAGCGACTCCTACAGGTCGGTTGGTGCGCCTGCGCAGTAGAATCAGGAAGTGTCGGGGGCAGCGTGAGCCTCCCACGCGTTACTCCTTGCCAATGAGAGATCTAGCTGCGCAGGTGAAAAGATGCGACTGCTGTTACCTCAAGTACCGGAGGGGACTTGTGCTATGTATGACTTAGTCCACATTGCAGCCGGCTTGTGGGAGGCAAGAAACAGCGTTCGTGACAGGGGAGGGTTGAATTGGATTATACGAAATTGGGATGGGAGAAAATATAGAAAATGGGAGAAAAAGTGGATACAAAAAAAATAAAGTTTTCAATCAATCAATCAATATTGCACTAGGTGAAATTGTGCTCCAGACCGGCAGAATGCATCCTGAGAAGTTGTATAAAATACCACCATTGTATGGACGGATTTGCTGGGGTGCTGGGGAAGAAATTGGACCCAAGTTTATTTCAGCTATTGATATTAGCAAATAGGTGACATTGACTTGTGTTCCATCATGACAACAAAAAAAAAGACAAAACAAATATCCATTGTTACTCATTCTCTGAGATTACAGGACATGTCAACTAGGGCTGGGCGATATAACGATAAATATCGCGATATATTTTAATAATCGATATCGAATAAAAAAATATCAAATTATTATTTTATTTTTTTTGTGACCTGCAACAGGGCAGTTTTAAAACCAGAGACAGTGGACAGACTTGTCTTTCTTGCCTGCAACTTAAAGTAATGGCTTTGCTTGTCCAAATGACAATACTGACCAAATTGAGATTTATTTTTCTCTTGTCCATTTATTTTGTTTGCTTTCTAATTTAAAATACAGTTTGAAACCGTCTGTACACAGTAGGCTATGTGTGCTAGCAGAGCTAGTCTCCAGTCACGAGTCACGGTGCACATGTGCAGTGGTTTGTCCACCAAAAAAGCACCAAAAGATCAAAAATAAACTAGCAGAGCCAGAACTGTTCAACTCCCCTGGAGCCACAGCCAGCAGAGAAGCCGGTTTACTTTAGCTTTTAAACCAGCTGCAGCCTGAGAACTGGAGTGTGAGGGGATGCAACACTAAAGATGGCGGCAACGACAAAGAATTGCTGCAAAATAAACATACATCTGTTGTTTAAAAAAAGAAAATAACATTTTTTTGTTTTACTTATAATAATTTCGATAGAGAAATATGATAACATTATCATATCGTTATCGCGATATGATTTTTTGCCATATCGCCCAGCCCTAAAATTGTCAACATATTATAAGCACAGGGCAGATCATGTATAATCCTGTTGATATTAACAACAAAAAGCAAGTTTAATGCAATATCAGATGCAAGTATAAACTCTTTGACCTTTCTTCCATTGATCATTACCTCACTAACCTATCATTGGCTACAATGACGGAACAAGCCATGAGGCCCATTGATTGATTGATTGATTGAAAACTTTATTAACAGATTGCAGAATGGTACTCAATACACACAATTGTTAAGGGGATGCAGAGCAGAGAAAGACTTTAGTCTTGTTTACATCAGGGTCCCCCATTTTCAATTCATCAGGAATTGCTGATGGCTATATGTGAGACTGCAACAATCAACACTTGGGGAGTCTGGGGACACAAAATATATTAGGTTGCAAATAATATAGCTTTAACACTTCCGTTTCTGTTGTGCCTCCTCCTTCACCACAGTTTATCTATGAGATCAACGAGTTGCACTGTGATGTAACTGGTTAGGAGCACCAGTCAGTCAGACTGCACACCCACACGGGGAATCTGGAGCAAAGGTGACACGGTCAGCTCAGCTAGCTAGCTAACATTACTAGTATTGTCATCGTAGTGGGTAGTGGTGCTATTGCTGCTAGTATTTGTCTAGCGAAATAAATTAGCTAAATAAGTCATGGCTAATGTAAGATGAGGGTGATGATGATCTCAAGTTAAAGAATCCATTCAAATCCATTCATCGTGAGCATTAGTTGACACTGTCAATGTCAGCTTACTCTGTAACGTACAGTGTACATATAACTCAATGGCTATTGTATATAACTGTGGTTGTCATTCAACAATGACCTCCTTTAATAAGGACTGGTGTTAGGAGGATATCTAACACAGTTAACTTTACTGGATGGTGTTGCTAAGCTAGTCGGCTAGAGACGATAGTTAGATAAACGTTCCACAGCTGTGACCTCGGAGCTCCCGTGAAATAATCTACAACCAATTCGCTGCTAGCTAAACGTTAACGTTACCAATGAATGAATGAATGAAAACTTTATTAACAGATTGCAGAATGGGTTCAATACAGTACGGCTCAATACACACAATTGTTAAGGGGATGCAGACCAGAGAAAGACTTTCGTCTTGTTTACATCAGGGTCCCCCATTTTCATAATACAATAGTAATACAATACCATCTCGTTTTTCTTACCTCCTTGCAAACCTGACAAATCGCCACGGTGCAAACATGTTCAAGGCTACACCAGCCATTTACACAGAGAGAGGGAGGTCCAAACTAAGTAGAGAAACTAGGTAAGAATGAACTGTGGCAGCAGGCTGCTACTTGTGTTCAATGGAACCAAACGCCTGAACGCGTCTATTCCGCGAACCCGGAACTGGAAATCCGTTGGTAAAAGAATAGACGCCACCTTGGACGGAGACGTGCTTTACTTACTACCTTAACCCCGCCCCTTACTGTAATGTCTACTCTTCCATTGGCGGACGCGTTTGATGATTGACGTCTCTACTTCTTCTTCTTCTTCTTCTTTTTATATGAGTGGCGGTTGGCAACCAACTTAAGGTGCATTACCGCCACCTACCGGACTGCGTGGAACGCTTGATTGACAGGGGGGAATAAAAATGAAAGAAATAAACAAAAATGGCGGGGGGGGGGGGGTATTAAATCCTATCTATTAATCCGGTTTCTTTCAAATACAGTATTGACTGACTGTATATTATATAGCTGTATTTCCCAGTAAACTCCCTATATTAAAACTTAGCTTGATTGATTGGTTGATTGAAAACTTTATTAACAGATTGCAGAATGGGTACAGTACAGTACGGCTCAATACATACAATTGTTACGGGGATGCATTGCAGACCAGAGAAAGACTTTCGTCTTGTTTACATCAGGGTCCCCCATTTTCAATTCATCATAACATACATGACATACAGATAGACAGTACTGCTACATCTAGAAATGTTTGACATACCAGATTTACAAATGACTTAGCTTGACTTTCTGAATGGCTGATTTCAGTGTCTTTCTCTCTCTTCCTCATTGGCGGACGCGTTTGATGATTGACGTCTCTAACGACGCCATTAGACCAATAAGCGGCGCTTTTGAGTGAACAATTCTTCACCCAACCGTAACACGGGAATGCCCCCGAAGACCCTCCCCGTTAGCCTTGATTTGACCAATCAAAATGTAGCTCGGTGAATATCGTAACAGGTTTCGGTGTGTGGGGAGTGATGCCAGTGATGCAGGAACATTGATGCTGCTTGCTGGGCTGTTTTGGTTTTGGATGCCAGGAGAAAGAGATCATGCCTAGTCCGCCGAAATCTCGGAAAATAGCCGTGCTAGGATATAGATCCGTGGGTGAGTGTGGCTCCATAGTAGCTAAATGTAACCGAACAGTCGCATTTGATTTATGCCTTATTTCAGAAAACTACCCACGTCGTCATGTGAAAGTCGCCATCATCCTACTCTTTTGGAAACGATTAGGCAACATTGTTTGTAACAAATAGTTTAAAATGGCACACTGAATGGATTATGTTGTGTTGACTGATTGATGTAAGAAGACGTGGTGTCACCAACACATTATGGGTTTGGAAATTACATACCGACATTACGATATTTGCATAATTGTATCGTAAATCAAATCAAACCAAATGTATTTGAATAGCCCGAGATCACATGGAATAGCCCCCGCCCATGGGCTGTACAAGTCAAGAAGAAACATCACAAAGGGATCCAAACACCATCAAATCCAAATATGCAACACTCCCAGACTTTCCCCAAATGAAGATAAGGAATGACTCACTAAAAACCTAGCATGAGGGGAAAAAAGCACCACAGGCGGCATAGAGGAGAGAAACCTCAGATGGGCTTGTATCAAAGGTATGATGAATGAGTACTAATAAGTGATGGCACATAGTCAAAAAGTACATTCCCACTCCCTCTGTTCCACTCTCCCGAGTCAGTCTCTCCACACTAGTTGTCAAAATACATTGACCTAAGCGAGCTGTGCCTGGTACCTTCTGCCTAGTTTGGGCAGGCCAGCTGAGCATGGCATCATATTCAGCCACATTCTCTCTCTCACACCATGGAGACAGTAAGTCTCGATAAATTAATACCGCTTGACCTAGCACTAGCCTTAGTTTTGGGAACTGAGACCTTCGGCCAGGCTAAAGCAGCCACTGAAGCCATCCCCAACCAAGTGTCAGATGACACACAAAACTGCATATAGTGTCTGTTTGTGTTGATGGAACCTTGTTCCGCGGTGAGGCGTGAGGCTCGATGCGGGTCCCAGCAAGTATTATCTCTGTACCCATGCTTCAGAAAGTAAACCCCAGTTGGCGATTAACCAACTTGAATCTACCCTGTCTCCTGTGTCTCAATCGATGTTCAGCCAGCTCGTAAATATCAATAGAAAGAACTCAGCTTTTTAATATCTACATAAGTACTATTTGAACCACAAGGAGGCTATATCGGCAGGCAGCTGAGTCAGGCCGACAGCATGGGCATCTAGTCCTGAATGGTCCTGATGCTGCCCCCGTTACATCAGGGTAGCGTCATGGCAACGGCTGTGGCGGCAACAATCAAGACACCAATACAGCTGATATACTGTAGTAGCTCTAACTCTGGAACTAAAGGTTTTGGAGCAATTATACAAACGTTTGCCCTCTTGATAAGAGGTTACCTTATCTGCTCCCGGCTGCCCTTGGGGGGGGGGGGGGGGGGGGGGAGGACGACGGGGTTGGTCAAGCGCAGAGACTCAATCGCATCGGTGACCCAAAAGCAATGCATGTGTGTGTGTGTGCCACCCATCGCAAGTGTGTCGTTGCATGCCGAAAGCCGAATAAAGACTTCTAAAAAGTCCTGCATTATTATTAGATTATTTTATTATTACCTGAGTTGGTTAGAACAGACTTTGCAGTATTTCTTTTCTATGTGTTTGGCTATAAAAGAACCACATAAAATAAACATGGCCCCACACAGAGAAAGGTAAGCTATACTCTGATCATTTCATTTGAATGTTTACTTCAAGCTATGAGCCCAGGGTAAGGGCATTTGTGATGGATATCCGGTCAGGGCAAGTTGCCACATTGATTTCAGGGCATGTTGTTGTCACATATGAACCCCAATAGCATGAATGGAAATGTTTCAATTGAATAATATTACAAGACAATTCATATGATTTATTTGTGTATTTAAAGTAGTATTCACCAGAAACTGGCCACCATGTATATTATGGTGGTATATAATCTGGGATTAAAACAATATAAATAAAAAATAAACAGCAGTTTTGTATAGTGAACAAATGAGCAGTCGTAACATTAATTTCACTGCAATAACTTCAGCCCCTCCCCCCCTATTCTTTATAATTTATTAATGGGGCACACATCAATGCAATAGTTGCCTGAAAAGACTGACACCAAGTAACCTTTTCTGAACACAAATTATGCAACTGGTTTGTTTTAAATGGATTGTTTAAAAAGTGTTAATTATTAATTTTATTTATATAAGCGGCAGAGTTTATAGTATTTTGACAATATGCCCCGCCATGGGGAAAGTTGTCACAAGTTGCCAAGGTGTGTTGAACTGGTCATTATTTTTGTTTACAATCATTTTTGAAAAAGTAAGAGTGTGCGCTTTTAGATTCAGTCTAGTTATCAGTATATCGGACAGCCCTAACACCTGTGAGTTAAAAGTGTGACAACTAGCCCCGGCCTCTCCTACAATAAGCCTACAGGCCTAGTATGTTTTCTGGTTCCAACCATGTAGAGATGTGCTTGATTCCTCTCTATAGGGAAGTCTTCCCTGACCATTCAGTTTGTGGAGGGGCAGTTTGTTGACTCCTATGACCCCACCATTGAGAACAGTAAGTCTCCCTCTCTCTCGCTTGTGTGTGTGTGTGTGTGTGTGTGTCACTATGCGTGCATGCACTCAAGATATTTTTCTTTAAGCAGGGAAGGGCTTGGGGTTCCAAATGTGGAGTGGATCTACACTGCCACGAGACTAACTCATCTCATCAACATGCTTAACCCTTTCACTACCACACTACCAAAGGGTTAACCCTTTCACGACCACACTACAGAAGGTTAACCCTTTCACTACCAATGTAGTGTGGTAGTTAAAGGGGAAGTTCACCCAAAATAACAGATAGTTTCAATGTGATTTGCCAAGTTTTGGAGATATCTGCCGTAGAGATATCTGCCATAGAGACATCTGCCGTAGAGACATCTGCCATAGAGATGTATGCCGTCACTCCAATACAATGGAGGAGCTGAAGCACTTGGTTTGTGGCTCAAAGCACCAAAATAATTACATTTGAAGAACTCAAAAGCATGTCTCTTTCCAGAAATCACGACGGCTAAGTGTAAGAAAACAGTCTACATTCTACCAAAAATGTTTAACATATTTTGGGTGGGCTACCCTTTTTAACCGTGATGACATTACACTACATATCTTGCATGATTCATATCAACATCCAGAATCTGTTGCACATGTTGTGAATGGCTGTACTACATGTAAAGGCCTGTATAGTGCTACACATGATCGTATTGTGGATTTGGTCACTACAGCTGTCGGGAGAGGTGCTACCAAGAAATGTATGCGGGTATAAACATTCCTGATCGCTTCGATGTAACTTGTTGTGTTGTTTTCAATATTCCACATACCCCAGGTGTCATGTTTGTCAATGAGCATCACAAAGAGGTGCTTCTCTTTGAGATAGGCTGTGCATTCTACCTTTTTATATGGAACAAGTCTTCTTAGACAGGCTAAGTATCGGCCCTTGGCCACAGAAGTCAGAGGCCTTGGCTAATAGACCTGTTCGCCGACGACGTCATGACAAATATGCGTACTGCGCAGACCAGAAGCAGAAAGGAACGTAATCCTGGTCAGAACAACTGGGGAAGACTACAATGTATTTGCATCTTTTAGCCATGCTAGCAATCTAAACAATCAATCCATACTAGGGATGCTCGATATTGTCTTTTTTACTGATACCGATATACCGATATTGTCCAACTCTTAATTTCCGATACCGATATCAACCGATACCGATATATGCAGGGTCCCCCCCCCCCCCCCCCCCCCCCAAAACATTTAATAATTTCAGGTAATTAACATTACATATCTCTTGTTGTGGAATTAACACAACATTATGCATACTTTTGACAATAAATAAAATCAGAATTTGTTCTTACTTGCTTGCCTGGGTAAATAAAGGTTATAGAAATGTAAAAAAAAAAAAAAAAACGATACAGATATTTTCCGATATCACATTTTAATGCCGATAATATCCGTAGGCCGATAATATCGGACATCCCTAATCCATACCAAAGCTAGATATGTAAAAGGTGAAAGACTCACACTCGCATGCTGATTTGGCAAAATGACATCCAGCCGTTTTCATTTGAAACTACTTTTAGTCAGGGGAGTGCCATGGTTTCTCCATAGAGCCCCATTGTACTTATTTTGGCACAGCAGCTCGTGCAGGTCCGACCGAGGCGACTTAGTCACGTGACTCAGTTGGTATTGTTGATTGGCTCTCGAACACGGTATGTTTGTAATAAACCGCGAACATGTCTATAGTAGGCTGATGATTTTGATATTTGGCAGTCTCTGGCATGTTCATATACTTGCTGCTAGTGGCCTGAGGATTGCAGGCCTGTCGAGGAGAAGCGCCAAACGGCTTGCTAGGTTCAGTTCTAGCTCTGCTGTAATGGGTCGCCTGGCAGTGTGGCAGAGAAGATGCCTTTTGTGTCCACAGGTGTTCAGAAATCATCTGGAACCTTTTATCTCATTTGAATCCAATGTGATTCAATCTGCGGATTCAATAAAGTATGTCAAATGTGTGTGCTCATTCACTACAGACTAAATGTAAAATGTAATTGTTAATGATACACAAATATTGTCGTATTTATTATTATTATAATTATTTAATTCCAAGGATGTCTGTAGAATCGAAGTGAACACAATCGCCAAGGATTTCTCCCAAATTAAGCCGGTAAAAACACGGACACACACCAGTCTGTCCGACTTATGACTGCCTTTTCAAGTTCATAAATCCTGTTTGTAGCTAAGAACAAATTTACGAAAATAAGTCGTTCGAGAATGCCAAAAAAGTTTGTAAATCGAGTTACAAAGAAATTAGTTGGTAGCTTTCTCGTAAGTCCGTTCGAGAATGAGGTCCATTGTTCTATAGATTGACTGGTAGCATGATTTACTATTTACTGTCTCTTTCTCTCTCTCTATGTATCTCTCTCTGTATCTCTCTCTCTCTCTATGTATCTCTCTCTCTGTATCTCTCTCTCTCTCTCTCTCAGCGTTCACCAAGACAATAACAGTGGACGGCCAGGAGTACCACCTACAGTTGGTTGACACAGCCGGTCAGGTGAGAACAATCCCAATCCATTCTTAAAGGCATACTAAAATGTTTTTATTAAAGTAATTTCAGCCACTAGATGTCACTAGAGCAGCACCAAAACAATGTGGCACTTACCATAAGAAACACTGTACCATCAAACTGTACCATCAAACAAACTATCAGATCAAACTAGGCATTGCCGATCAAATATGACTCAGGATCCAGCAATATTATACCAAACAAACCGCAAACATTTTTGTCAGAAGCATATTTTAGGTTCAACTTCAGGTAGAAAAATGTACAAGCAAACAAGCCACCATTTTCTTTTTGAAAACGGCAGAGAACTACGGACTGCCAGTGCCCACTAAAGTGTTTATTATCCAATCAGGATAAGGGAGGGATAGGATGGGGAAATGGCAAGTAGGGAGGGGATACATAAGTGATGATTGAGAGGGAGTCTGTTTGTATGAGTCTATACATAGTTTCTTAGTCAAATGCTACTTGTTTTCAATTTATGACGTAAGACGCAAATAAAATATAAATACATAAATGACAATGAACAGGATAAAGTGTTTCCATGGCATCCTGTTGGTGTCAGTGGCACAGCCCTATCATGGTTCACCTTCTACCTCAGTGATGGAAGCTTTTCCGTTAATATCGTAAACTGCTCCTCCCCCTCCGCCTCCCTCTCTTGCGGGGTTCCACAAGGCTCCATCCTTGGCCCTATCCTATTCTCCCTATACATGCTGCCCCTTGGTCTGATCATTAAAAAACACAACATCTAAAACACAACATCTCTTTCCATTTATGCCGATGACACTCAGGTCTATCTCCCCATGAAACCCAACAATATAAACAATCTCGACAGTCTTCGTTCCTGCCTAGACGACATCAAATGCTGGATGGCACACAATTTCCTACAGCTTAACCAGTCAAAATGTGAAATCCTCCTTTTTGGCCCCCCAAACCAAACCAGTGTCATCGCCATCAGCCTGGGTAACCTGTCTGCCCTAGTCCAGCCCTTTGTAAAAACCTGGGCGTGCTCTTTGACCCCAAGTTTACTTTCAATAGGTGTGCTTTTGCGGTCGCAGCCCCTGACCTCTGGAACAGCATCCCCATGTCCATTAAATCTGCCCCCTCCATCGAGTCTTTTAAATCGAAACTCAAAATCCACCTATGGCTGACTCACTTTGACTCTTGCCTTGCTTGTTGACGTGTTGTTTTGTTTCCTTGTCTATCCGTTGTTTCTTTTTTTTAACTCTTTTTATTCTATACTTGTCTTTGTTCTTAGCTATGTGAAGCACTTTGGTTGACAAGTGTCATGTCTAAATGTGCTATATAAATAAATTTGATTGATTGATTGATCCATGCCTCTGTTTTCTGGCTCATGATGGGCATTTGGTCATAGTTAGAATATGTCTATCACGGCAACAAACAGTATATGGTATTTACATGCACCAACTCAAAGATGGAATTCTCAAGTGTTCTGAATAATATCGGAATATTAATATGCATGTAAAGACATGAAATTTACATTTACATGAACATTGTTTTCCCAAATGTTTGAAAGTAACAACCTCATAAAAAAAATGTTAATTTGGTACTATTTGACTTCCAAAAAAACACCAACCTGTCAGCTACACAAATTAAGTTGTGTGTGTGTGTGTGTGTGTGTGTGTGTGTGTGTGTGTGTGTGTGTGTGTGTGTGTGTGTGTGTGTGTGTGTGTGTGTGTGTGTGTGTGTGTGTGTGTGTGTGTGTGTGTGTGTGTGTGTGTGTGTGTGTGTGTGTGTGTGTGTGTGTGTGTGTGTGTGTGTGTGTGTGTGTGTGTGTGTGTGTGTGTGTGTGTGTGTGTGTGTGTGTGTGTGTGTGTGTGTGTGTGTGTGTGTGTGTGTGTGTGTGTGTGTGTGTGTGTGTGTGTGTGTGTTCGTTCATTACAGGATGAGTACTCTATCTTTCCACAGAGTTACTCCATAGACATCAACGGTTACATCTTGATCTACTCTGTCAACTCATACAAAAGGTTGGTTCCCTCCCAAATGTAATTTAATTCAAGAGGGACTTGTCAAAATGGCCGATGCTAACTGCCTACAGAGGGTATTGTGACATCACAATAGTACAAATTGATTGATTGATTGATTGATTGATTTAATTTATTAGACCGTTAAAAAATATATTTAAACAGACATTCACACATGTAAAATAAATAAATAAATCTATATGGTTATGTATTTTTCATCCAAGGATTAAAGCCAAATGGCTTATTCGGTATCGGCCCCCTGGGATGACGACCTATAAATATTGGAACTGGACCCAAGTTAAAGCTGCAATATGCACATTTATTTTGTTGTTGTCCATAACATGGACTCACTGACTTAAAGTCTACCGTGAGTGAGTTTCATTTCTTCTCTTAAGTGCAGATGTTTAGATTCTAGATTAGTCAGCTGTTCATTGATTAAACAGCCTTCCCATAATCGGAGGCGGGTCAAGTCTCTTATCTTTCTTCTTCGTCCAATCGTCTAATCAATCAAACATGCTAAAGAGCTCTCCTAGCTAGCAGGTGATTTCTGGCCACGAGAGCCCGTTACGAGTCCATTTCATACACATGACTGGTAGTGAGTCGTCATGGTAATTGGTGAACACTTCCGAGCTGGCAGCCTGGTAAGTTGTTATTGAATTAGCTGTGGGGAGGGGTGGGTACGGCTAAAAACCTAGATCATCTCTCCATTGGCTTCCCACTCTCTCGCCAGGTATCTTTTTACTCTGTCTTACTTACTTACTCTATAAATACAATAGAAACCCAAAGTGGAATTCCCCTTTTTTCAAAAGGCCCAATCAGTGATCGCAACATGTTGTGGCTGTGAAAGGTTTGTTTACGTCAGTATTGTTAACTTTGTAGACGATACATTTTCCATCTACAAATAAAGCTCTTCAATATATCGCTGCTGGCGGGACAAAACCTCATAACTCTAAAAACCCAACTTTTCAGCAGATGAAAAAAACGAACACAGATTTGAGGGCGAATAGAGTTACGAGATTTAGACAGATGATTGGTTTAATGCTTTCCCATTGTGTAGACTTTGTAAAACCACACACACATGGAGGATGATCTACTGAGTTGATCATTTGAAAAAGAAATATATATATGGAGTTAGGAGTTTTTGTAAAAAAATGTAAAAAGAGGGGGCAGGGTTTGACAGGTCAATTTCCCCTTGGGGCCAATAAAGGTCTTATGATACGTGCCATCTCACTACCTGGTCATCGTCCCCCTCCCACCCCCCAGTTATTGTACTTTCATCAAGACAAACCTGTCTTCTCGTCTTGTGCCCTCGTCCCTGTTGTAGTTTTGAAGTCATCAAAGTGATCCACGAGAAGCTACTGGACATGGTGGGAAAGTAAGTCCAACACTTGCAGTAAGCATTTCAAAAAGGTATATTGTGTAATATATGGTTTCAAAAAGGTATATTATGTAATATACGTGTTCAAAAAGGTATATTATGTAATATATGGTTTCAAAAAGGTATATTATGTAATATACGGTTTCAAAAAAGTATATTATTATACACTGTTTCAAAAAGGTATAATATATACAGTTTCAAGTTTATTTCAATGTATATTGTGTAAAATAATTTTTTTGTAAAGGTATATTAGTTTCAAGTTTATTTTTGTCACATTCCTATCCTTTTTACAGTATAAAATACTATACTAAATAAGTAAAACATTTGTAGTTTCTTGGCTCCGCTGCCCCACGACTCACACTTAAACAATAGAAACAGTGTAGGTAGTGCGGCTGGGTGGCGTAGCGGAGATTGCGCTCGTCACCAATGCAAGAGATTCCGGTATCGAATCCCAGTCTCAGCATTGCCTTCGACTTGGGCCGGCCGTCATACTGGCTCATTTTGGCAGAGCCAGCGGGTGGAAGTCGATGGGTGGGGATTGGACGTTGTGGACAGCGACTTACAGGTCGGTTGGGTCGGGTGACGCCTGCACAGCAGAGACAGGAAGTGGCGAGGGTAGTGTGAGCCTCCCACGCGTTACTCCTCGCCACTGAGAGTCCGCGCTGTCTGGTGAAAAGATGCCTCCTCGTGTACCGGAGGGGACACGTGATGCAAGGCTTCTATCCTCACTACAACCGACCAGTGGGGGGCATAGTCTAGCAACGTTCAAGCCAGGGGAGGGGAGAATTGGCAAATACGAAATTGGGATGGGAGAAAAATAGAAAATAAGGAGAAAAAGTGGATAAAAAAAAAGAAACAGTGTAGGTATTTTTTTTAAAGTTAACATAGCAATAACAAAAAAAAACAATAGCATCTATTTATAGTAGAAGTGTAGTGTATGCAAATATGTGCAGATCAGCGTGTGTGCACGTCAGTATTATGTGGAAATCATTCTTGTGTGCAAATCGGTAGCAGGGACGGTGATAAAACAGCACTGGTCATAGGCCACTAGCCGACTGGTATTTGTTTGTGAGTCTGACTGCCTGCTGGAAAAAAACTGTCCCTGAGTCTGCTGGTCCGGGCCTTCAAGCTGCGATACCGTTTGCCGACACACCATGAAATTACTCGAGCAACAAGCAAAGAAAGCTTTAAAAAGGTTACTTTTTGGGCACAGGCACAATGCTTGATATATAACATTTTATTATTGTATTAGTCATTTTGTAATATTTTGGTATAATGCTAATGTAATGAGGTGGGTTGGGTTGGATGGGTGAATTATGTTTGATTATGTTATGTATATTGTTTCGTATGTTTGTTGTTTTTATTTTTAATTATGTTTGTTTGTATTTATTGTTTTGTGTGGACCCCAGGAAGAGTAGCTGTTGCTAGTGATGCACCGATGTGAAAATTGTGGCCAACACCGATAACCGATATTAATATTGCTGTTCTGGCCGATACCGATATTTACCGATGTCGATATCGCTGTATAGAAAAAAACACTTTTTTATGATAATCAAATAAAGAGCTATTTTCCAAAACACATTTTTCTTTTTACTTTTGTAACTTATTTTCAGAAATGACAGATATTTTGAAACTATTTAAACATGTAAAAAAAAAAATTATATATAATTTGTTTTTATATCGGCCCATATCTGCCCTATCTTAATATCGGACCGATACCGGCGATATTATATCGGCGGCCGATATATCGTGCATCACTAGCTGTTGCCATTTGTAACGGCTAATAAATAAACATCAACATCCGTTGTATATATCCTGGGTGGAGGGGAGCTCACAACCTTAATGTTCTGGGCTCTTCTCACGACCCTCTGTAGCGTTTTGTGGTTGAAGGCAGAGCGGTTTCCATACCATTATGTAATACAGTTTCAAAAGGTATATTAATGCACTGATATCTGTTAAATCTTGGATAGACTCATGAATATTCAAATTGGTGCTGCCATGCACTGAGAGTAAGTTAGAAATGGTCTAGACTGGCGGCCGGGTGACACAGTGGGCAAGGCGCTCGCCACCAACGCAGGAGACGCTGGGTTCGAGCCCAGCTCTCGGCGTTGCTTCCGGCTTGGCCGGCCGTCGTACTAACACAATTGGCAGTGTTAGAGGGTGGGAAAGCCGGTGGGTGGGTCCTGGTCGCTGTAAACAGCGACTCCTACAGTTCGGTCGGGGCGCCTGCTCAGCGAGGAAAGGATCTAAGGGGGGGTAGTGTGATCCTTCCACACGTTACACGTCTCAGTGAGAGTCCGCGCTGCCAGGTGAAAAGAAGCGGTTGATTGGCTACACATGTGTCGGAGGAAGCATGTGATAGCCTCCACTCTCCCAGACCGACTGTAGGGGGTAAGTGCGCAGCGACCAGGAAGGGGATTGGGAATTGGCATAACGACTAACATTGGGATGGGAGAAAAACAGAGGAAAAAGGAGGGGGGAAAAGTTTTTTTTTTTAAATGGTCTAGACTACATTTCCCATGGTTTTTGAAGGCTAGAACACGTGCCCCATTGGATTGGAGCCTAGTGAGGAACCATGTAAATTAAAAGGTAAAGGAATTCTGTATTGGGCTTTTAATAAACCCAGACATCTCAATTCCTTTGTCAAATGATTTGTCAACATAATCATAAGTCTATTCCATGAGTCTTGTAACTAATCAGTCATATACTGACAGTTCACACAATGTGGTCAGTTAATCTCTCTCCCTCTCTCTCTCTCTCTCTCTCTCTCTCTCTCTCTCCAGAGTACCTGTTACTTTAGTAGGAAACAAGAAAGATTTGCACATGGAAAGGTATCTCTCTCTCTCTCTCCAGGGTTAAGAGTTATATTTATCCATTTATTCCATAGGGAGGGAATAGGGTCAGCTTTCTCTCCATAAGAAAGAAGATGACAGGGGAGGAGGAGGAGGAGGAGGAGGAGGAGTAGGGTTAGACCGATATGTGTTTTTAAAAAGGTGGATACCAATATCATTCGTTTTTAATTTAATCTGCCTTAGCCTGATACCTCCGACCCATGGAATGATGCGCAATCTACAGTACCTCCATTGGTTCTGAATGCGGCACACCAAGAAGTAAACAATTGGCCTAATAAAATGGTCAATATATAAATATAAAATTATATACAGTTATAAATAAAGTCAATTTGAGTTACCAAGGTGATGTATTGGTGTTTTGTCTCATCCCGTAATGAACCCCTAGCGCTGTAATCACATTAAAGTGTGGCGAAAAGACGATTTCTCCGTTTATCTGAGAACCAAGGCAACAGGCGGTCAGTCTTGTTTCTAGTGGGGATAACTGTTGACTAGTACAGAGAACCACACTTTAATGGAATGACAGCGCCAGGAGTTTGAGAGACGAGACACATCACCATGGTAAGTCAAATTGGCCATTTTGTTTGTTTACATCTTGGTGTGTCGAGTTCAGACCCAATGGAGCTTGCATCGTGTTCCATGGGTCTGTGTGTCAGGGGTAGGGTAAGGCTGCCTGTAGGGGTGACATTTTGTGCCCATATTCAGTATCTTTTAAATAAAACAAATTTTACGCCAGAAAAATTGCAAGTGTGGTACTATACAATCAAGAATAACTTGTTAAGATTATTGAACAATTGAAGGATATTTTTGAAAGAAACGTATCTTTTTTGAACATTTATTTTAATCGCCAACATTAGTGGTACAACAGTGGTATACTGGTAGCCTATAGACTGAATGTAGGCTATAAGTACAATATAAGTAAATTAATGTGTTACTGTAATGAGTAATGTGCCTATTGACACCTTAGAAAAAATCAGATAGAATTTAATGGTTAAAATGCAAGATTTTACGATGCATTAAAGCTTTAAAGGACCATACCAGTTTAATTTTGACTTCTCGCTATTCCCGGAGATTGACCTCGTCTTTAACACATGCTATGTCTCAGTTTACTGATCTCAGTTTACCACCTTACTAAATGCCATTCAAACTGCCATTGATGTTGAAAGGGGATGGAAAATACTCCATGAGACGAAAAAGTTGTTTTATCGTTGCTAGGTAACTCAGCCTCGTGTAAAACATTGAGTTGCTTAACTTTTGCAAACACGCTACTACCAGCCCTGCATGTTTTTATTTTTTATCCACTTTTTCTCCGTTTTTTTAAATGTTTCTCCCATTCCAATTTCGCCTCGCCAATTTCTCCCTTCAATTCTCCCCTCCCCTGTCTCGAATGTTGCTAGACTATGCCTCCCACTGGTCGGCTGCAGTGAGGACCAAGCCTTGCATCACGTGTCCCCTCCGGTACACGAGGAGGCAGCTGTCGCATCTTTTCACCTGTACAGCGCGATCTCTCAGTGGCGAGGAGTAACGCGTGGGAGGCTCACGCTGCCCCAGATACTTTCCTGATTCTGCTGTACAGGCGCACCAACCGACCTGTAGGAGTCGCTGTCCACAACGTCCGATCCCCACCCACCGGCTTTCCCACCCTCTAACACTGTTAGTATGAACGACCAGCCAAGCCGGTAGCAACGCCGAGAGCTGGGCTCGAACCCAGCATCTCCTGCGTTGGTGGCGAGCGCCTTGCCCACTGCGCCACTTAGCCGCCCACCCAGCCCTGCATGTTAAACTTCCTATTCAGTTGGGTGTCCTTGTTATTAACATACGGGTGCTCACCGGTTAGCTTGTAGTAGAGTAATACAGTAACATTAGAGACAATTGCACAAGGGAGAATTACATTATGCCTAGTGACTTTCAAGTTTCATGGAGCATATTTTCAACACTTCAACATCAATGGCAGAGTGAAAGGTAGCCTGAGATCTAACAAAACATACATTTTATACACCTATAAACTAGTGCTGTCGATAGATAAAAAAAAATTAACTAATTAATCTCACAATATTCTGTAATTAATCTAGATTAAAAATCGCTTTTTTCTACTGAAGACGGAAGCTTGTAACAGATATTTACTTGAGTAAAATCATGGAATTAATGTAAAATCAACACAAAGAAAGTATATTTATATTCAAAGACTATTTTAATATCTTTCTTTGAATACAGTTTTTCTCCTGTGAAATACAAATGTTCAACAAAACCATCAACATTGACTCAGCTAGACCGCTTTCTTATATCCGCGGCGCTAACAGAAATAAAAACAACCCAGGCCTATGTTAAAGTGCAGATTGGCTTAGAGGACGATAATGTCTGAACTACCAGTAATAGAAATCATATTAACAACAAAAATGTGTTCCATCTTCATGTCGGATGATTTTCAAAAAGGTGCATGAGTCGATGCAAAAAAAGAACAAGCAAATATACTGCTGAAAGTTCAGAACGTTGAACATTTTTCACTCTATAGATTAATCAAGATAAAAAAAAATTAACGCTTTAAATAATTTTTATTAATCTCCAGAGTTAAAGCATACATTTTGACAGCCCTACTATAAACACAACATTAGTTAAAGACAGGGACAATCTCTAGTAATGGAGATCAAAATGACACTGGTATGGTTAAGAGTGAAGAATCAAATCTAATTGTGTTGTATTGAAACCCTTTTGTTTGCAGGGTGATTAGTTTTGAGCAGGGAAAGGTCCTGGCTGACTCATGGAGCGCTGCCTTTCTGGAGTCTTCAGCCAAAGAGAATCAGGTAACATTATGAACTCAATAATAGACTTAATAACAGTTGGATTTATTATTTTGAAGGCAAAAAGGGCGGTGTATTGTCCTGTAGAGACGTTTGCATCTCCAGCACTGGCTCTTTGATTGTGATTAAAGATATATAAAAATATTAATGTTTCCATCATATCATAGTTTCTTCCTTTTGGGGAAGGTTTCTGCAATACAGTGACGGTCAGAATTGACCCATCTCAAACCCCGCCCCTCTTTTCTCAAACCTCCAATCACACCTGTCCCTTCCCTCTGACACACCTTTAGGGAGGTTACTGTAAGCTTGTAGCCTGTGACATAATCCACTGGAATATACTCACACAACTATGTAATCTGATTACTTTGAGTTACTTTCATTACTTTCACACTGAATGTGTCTGATTGCGTCCATTAACATTTAGAAAATTAAGCGTGTGTGTATAAGGGCTTGGGACGTTATTATGAAAATATATTCCCAAGCTACATTATGTGTAGTGGATCACTGCAGCATTTGATAATAATAACCCTTTCACTACCACACTACCAAAGGGTTAATGACACAAATTTGGTGTTTCACCGAACCATTTTCGACCATTCGGGGCAAATTTCTTTTTAAATAGAGACATTAAGTAACACTTAGGAAATGTCCATATTGTGATTGTGATTTACACTAGTATGAATATTGATTTGGTATCAATAACCTTTCATGGAGATTTCTGCAAGAATATTCTTTTGGATGACATTCAGAAAACGCCCCCCTCATTGACTCTACATCTAGACAAAACAACACACTCTTATTGGCCCAAGTCTCTAGTTTCACAACTTCCTGTCAGCATTTGTGGAAATTAGAGCTTCATCCAATCCCCTCACTCTTATTGTTACTTTTTGATTTTTGATTTGATTTGAAATCTTTATTTCGAACATGCAATGAATACAAACAAACAATAACAAAAGCAAAACACAAATCAATCTACATGTTCGAAAAGGAGTAGGAAGAAGTATACACTTATTTAATCCTACCCCTTTTCCACTACTCAAATGAGTGTACTATTTTAAAACATAAAAAAGAAAAGAAAAAAAGAATATATATATATATGCAAAACAAAAAAACATAAAAATGTAAACACCCGTGAATATCAAGTCCCTTCCTCATCCATGTACCTTGTGAACATCATTTCCTTATACATCAGTTTGAATTGTCTCATGTTTGTACATGTTTGTCATGTACTTACTCTCTGACACACGCACGCACACACACACACACACACACACACACAGCTACCATAGCTCCTCATAGAGGCAGGCGGCTATCCATCACCCATCCATCACCCATCCATCCATCCATCCATCCATCCATCATCAGTCAGATTTCCATCACAATGTTAACCCTGTCCTGTTCCCTGTTGACAGACAGCAGTGGAGGTGTTCAGAAGAATCCTCCTGGAGACAGAGAAGATGGAGGGCGGTCGGCCCCCAGACCGTCCGTCCTGCTTTCTCATGTAGAAGATGGAGGGGGGTCAGTCCTGCTCCCTCATGTAGAAGATGGAGGGGGGTGGGCCCCCGGGCCGTCCTGCTCCCTCATGTAGAAGATGGAGGGGGCCGTCCGTCCTGCCCCCTCATGTTGCCCGCTGTGTCCTTCCCTCAGCCATTCTGTGGACAATGTCATCATGTCCAGTCAGAATCAAGGTGTAACACGGACACCAGTGGGATTTCCAACATTCCGGTCAATCTGTTTGTTTTCATTTTTAATAATTAATAATAATCCAAGGAAGGTTGATTTAACAAGTTTGTTTACCCCCAAATGTCCTCACTTCTCTCTGACATACCGTGAAACTTCATTTAAAAGCCGAGTCCCAATTAAATGCAGAGTCCCTTTTCATTGGTGAGATATTGCTGCACGTTTTGACAAATAAAGGTGTAAAATGTATTGTTTACGCGGTTACCACGGGTGCAGTCATGATCATTTGCAATCATAAGTCAATGCTAAGAAAAGCATTTCTCCGTTCTCTCTCTAGCTCAATCTCTCTCGTCCCTATCTCTCTCTCTCTCTCTCTCTCTCTCAATATGTCCACAAAACAAATAACCTGCAGAAAACATCTACCAGACACCCTGACGACATACACACAGCGATCAACCACGAGTGAGCACTGCACCAACACTGCTTGCTGGCGCATTAATGTTAATTCCAAACGTGCAGTGGGCCTGCATGACAACTGTTGGGTTAAAGGAACACGCCAACATTTGGGGAAATTAGCTTACCGTCTTCTCCAGAGAGAGACAAGAAGATGGATACCAGTTTCCTCTCTGTGCGTTCAGTAGAAAGCTATCTGGCTGCACGTTAGCCTAGCTTAGCACAATGAATGGAAGCGGACATGGCCGGTTAGCCTTCGGGAGAGGTGTTAGTTGGACAATGCCTAGGCTAACTGGCACTGTCCGCTTCCATTCATTGTGCTAAGCTAGGCTAACATGCAGCCAGATAGCTTTCTACAGAACGCACAGAGAAGACGGTAAGCTAATTTCCCAAAATGTTGGCTTGTTCCTTTAACTTTACCAACATTACTCACCATTATTATCCTAGAGCTGAAGGCAACGCTTGTAAACCGAGTGAAACCCTGGAGAACAACGTCATCCCGCGCATCATCCTGCCCCTGGCCTGAGAACACACTTTTTGAAAGTGGAAATAAGGAATCTTCGCAAGTCTAATAGGCTACAGAGGCCAAATGCTACTCCGTCTCTCTCTGCCTCTCTCCCTCAGAGTGCACGAGGCTGGTGCTGAAATGCGTCTCTCGGAGTGAGATCATAATGATGGAATGATTCATAATTGATATAAGATTTGACTGCCTTAACTTTTATACGGGTAATATTCATATCTGTTTAAATACTATTTCGTTATTTTCCCGGTTTTGCGTAGCAAGAGGAGCGAGGAATTAAAGGCCAGTCCCAAACACCAGCTTGTCCAAAATATAGGCGTTGTGTTGATGATTGAAGCAAATAGAAACCCTGGCTGATAATTGAAGTTTTACGGTGGTCCACTTTTAAAGCTGCACTATACAGTTTCGGAGAAGGGGGAGTTGTTTGCAGAGCCTGCAAAATACATTTACTGTAATTCTTAGTTATGTTATCATAAATTAAAACAAAATAATTTGTATGCAATATATGATTTCATAAAATGCTGAAATATCAAGTTCTGATGAAGAGTTAAAAGGGATTTGTCAGATTTTTGGAACCCTGACCCTAAACCAGTGCAAAGTCAATGGGGTCAAGCTCTTGTCTGTACAAGTGGACTGAAGACAACTGAAATCTACTTTGTGTGCGATGAGGAGAAGACTTTAGTCTTCAGCTTGTACAGACAAGAGCTTGACCATGTTGATTAGTTAGTTAGTTTGTTGCTAACTAGCTGGAGCTACTGTAGTATGAGGAACAGTATGGATTGTGCTGATAAAGATATACCGATCAACAACATGATTGGTAGCAAACAGGACTAAGGTTAAACTATCCTAAAGTGTTTTTGAAGAAAAACTTAAACCCCCAGTTCCTTTATTTTCCCAACTATGGCGAAAATAAATGATTGGGTTTAGTTCTTATTTATAATTATTTTCCCGTTTACCAGTAATTGTGTCCTTTACAGTGCATTTGTGGGGAGAGGTCAAGTGATGTTTTACAGGAGGATTATATGTTTTGCTAAATATAGCCTATTAAGAGCCACGTTACTAACATTAAAGGAGCAGATGTTGCTGTTGTTATGCCCCCCCCCCCCCCCCGCTACGAGAACGCACTGGAGCTGTTGACGTCAGAGGACCTGTGCTGCAAGCTAAGCTATTTTTTGCGAGCAACCTTTCCTTTTTTAATAGCTACTTTGACAATTCTAAATCCCCTGCCTTATCAGAGAGCGAAGTAGATATTAGAAGATGTTATTCAAGGTAAAGAGCCTGTGTGAACCACAGACAAAGCTAGTTTAATAACCCATTCATTCTCCCATGCCATAGGAGACGGAGTGAATTGCCCTCCCTTACCTGGAGAGGGATTTTATAATAAATAACACATGGCTCTCAGTACAAATACAGTCTGACACTGTTGACCACTAGGAGCTGCCCAGTACAACCACAGTCTGACACTGTTGACCACTAGGAGCTGCCCAGTACAACCACAGTCTGACACTGTTGACCACTAGGAGCTGCCCAGTACAACCACAGTCTGACACTGTTGATCCACAAGGAGCTGCCCAGTACAACCACAGTCTGACACTGTTGACCACTAGGAGCTGCCCAGTACAACCACAGACTGACACTGTTGACCACTAGGAGCTGCCCAGTAGAACCACAGTCTGACACTGTTGACCACTAGGAGCTGCCCAGTACAACCACAGTCTGACACTGTTGACCACTAGGAGCTGCCCAGTACAACCACAGTCTGACACTGTTGACCACTGAGCAACTCCGCTAGAGCAGTTGGAGTTTTGTTTTACACACTAATACTTTCAGTTTGTTGAGGTACTGTAGCAACAGTTTTAACATGGCATGGATGGCAATAGAGAACCTTTACATACCATGTTAAGGCCTTGGGGGAACAATGTCTGGTTATGGAGGTGATTTGAATAAAGGATAAAGGATCATGTCTTGGATGGAGTTGGGGTCAGTTCACTTTAAACAACTCATTGACCATATTCACACGGTGGCCATTTTACTCTTATGTCATGCTCAGGTTGGGATTCCATCTTTCCAAAGGAATCCCAACCCGAGCATGACATAAGAGTAAAAATTGCCACCATGCGAATATGGTAAATTGTAATGGTCCTATAGTTTGTCTTTTTTATTATTGTTCTCATTAAAGCTGTGGTTATTTTGTTTGGCTAAATATCTCCTCTGTGCGTCTTTAATTTATGTGACGATGATTATAGATCCAAGAAAAACACAATGTAAAGGTCAGGCAGAGTGCATAGAAATAGGGTGGAAAGGGCACATCCTGGTGTATTACGCTGCTATCACTTGGCTGCCATAACCTTTTGACAGTGTTGTAACAGAAACTATATTCCCACAGTCGTAAAAATCCTGGAAAAGCTATGACATTTTAAAAATAGGTTTTCATTTTAAATCATGGTCATACGTTTTATGATTTATATAAATACACTAAAAATATGAATTGTAAGAAGTAGGTGAGAATAGGTTGCTTCTTTTGGTATTCCAACCTCGTATCTACAGTAGCCTAAAGCCTTTTGTAACCTTATCCATAACACTAACCCCACCCTTAACATGACCGTAAACATAACGTTAATTTAACCAGGAAAGCCGCGGTGAGACCCTGCTATAAATGGGTTAATGTGAATACATTGCGGATACATTACACCACATGAAGTTACGGAAAGGTTTTGTTTAAAATGTTTATTGTTTGAGCTTGTTGACATAATGCACATGCATAAATGAGCACATACAGTACATATATTATTATTCAAATATACAAGTAAAAAAACTCAAATAGATTGTATACAATATAAAAGGTAAAGAAAATTGCAAACACAGTTTATATATGAGGTCATGGACAGGGGTGTAAAAAGTACCCAGAAATTATACTTAAGTGAAAGTATGAGTACCGTCTCAAAATCGTACTCAAGTAAAAGTCATTATCTGGCTAAAAACACACTTGAGTACAAGTCAAAAAGTTTCTACTTTTAAATGTACTTAAGTACTAAAAAGTAAAAACTTTTTTTCTGACTGTCTATTCTTCTGATAGCAGGTGTTTAATCAAAGAACCCCGCTTTCTAGTCTTGCACAAGGACCAATCAGCATGGGTATGGGCGGGTTCCTTTTCCATTGATGGGGATTTGATTGGCTGTTTTTAAATATAGTGTGGCCGCAGGATTAATAACGTTAGTTCGGCCAGAGAAACAAATATACTAATTAAAATAGTTGGACCTGTGAGATTTGTACTTTGTAGGTCTGCATTTTAAATGTAAGGAGTAAAAAGCATTTTTTTTTCTCTGAAATGTAATTGAGTAAAAGTACAAGTATACAAACCTAATAATACTCGAGTAAAGTACAATTCCCCAAAAGCAGAACTTAAGTATTGTAACGAAGTACAATTACTCAAGTACTTTACACTCCTGACGATAAATCACCAGGACTGAATTTGAAGGGGGGGGGGGGGGGTGCAGCAGTGGGCGTGGCTTACACCAAATGGAGGGGCTGGATCCAGCCAATGAGGAGCCCACATACTGTGCGGTGCACCGTTAATTCAGTCAGTGATTCTGGAGAGAGATTGTTGATATTTGTTAGCATGTGCCAGATTTACCTTCTCACTCCCCTCCCCCTTCCCCCGTCCTGTGCACGAGCAGGAACATCCCGAAGCACACACAGAACACACAGAACAACACAGAACACACAGAACAGACAGAACAACACAGAACAGAACACACAGAACAACACAGAACAGAACACACAGAACAGAACACACAGTCTATATACTACCTACTATGCTAATATGTCTACACTATACCTACTATGCTAATGTGTCTATACTACTACCTACTATGCTAATATGTCTATATACTACCTACTATGCTAATATGTCTATACTACTACCTACTATGCTAATATGTATATACTACTACCTACTATGCTAATATGTCTATATACTACCTACTATGCTAATGTGTCTATATTACTACCTACTATGCTAATGTGTCTATACTACTACCTACTATGCTAATATGTCTATACTACTACCTACTATGCTAATATGTCTATATACTACCTACTATGCTAATATGTCTATATTACTACCTACTATGCTAATATGTCTATATACTACCTACTATGCTAATATGTCTATATACTACCTACTATGCTAATATGTCTATACTACTACCTACTATGCTAATATGTCTATACTACTACCTACTATGCTAATATGTCTATACTACTACCTACTATGCTAATATGTCTATACTACTACCTACTATGCTAATATGTCTATACTACTACCTACTATGCTAATATGTCTATACTACTACCTACTATGCTAATATGTCTATATACTACCTACTATGCTAATATGTCTATACTACTACCTACTATGCTAATAAGTTAAGAAATAATAAGTTGTTATGAGAAAACGGTAATGAAATAATAAAGATGTGGCCGTAAAGACAAGCTTGCACGCACACACACACTAATTTACACACAAACTCACTATAGAGTACACACACACACACTCATTTACACACTGTAGAGTACACACAGACACACAATTTTGAAGAAACTGAAACAATGAAAACATATTCACACATTAAATAAATAATAAACATTAAATAAATGCTGCATTATATAGTGCTTTTATCCAAAGCGCTTTACAATTTGTTCCTCACATTCACACATGGACGGCAGAGGTGCAAGGTGGCGACCTGCTCATCGGGAGAAATTAGGGGTTAAGTGTCTTGCTCGAGGACACTTCGACACGCTGCCCGGGAATCTAACCGGGAACCTCCGGATTACCAGATGACTGCTTTACCTTCCGAGCCACTGTAATACACAATACATTACAGTTTCATCCACTTGAAATGAGTGACTAGCTTATTACTCACTTGTGACATCACAATGAGATCATATTACCTCAGAGTCCTTTTTATCGTGCAAGTGCTTCATGATGAGATATTTTGTTCAGGGTTGGCTGTGTGAGAGAATGAAGTGTCAACTTGAAAAAGTGTATTCCTACATAAAAGTCATAATTCAGGTTCATCCTACATTTCCCACTGATGCGTCTCATACCTCTTTGAGCCAAGTGCTTTTTACGGACACTAAATATTCCAAGTGAGACAGCCGTAGTGAAGTGTTTCATTACAGACTGTCTCTGGTCGTAGTGAAGTGTTTCATTACAGACTGTCTCTGGTCGTAGTGAAGTGTTTCATTACAGACTGTCTCTGGTCGTAGTGAAGTCTTTCATTACAGACTGTCTCTGGTCGTAGTGAAGTGTTTCATTACAGACTGTCTCTGGTCGTAGTGAAGTGTTTCATTACAGACTGTCTCTGGTCGTAGTGAAGTGTTTCATTACAGACTGTCTCTGGTCGTAGTGAAGTGTTTCATTACAGACTGTCTCTGGTCGTAGTGAAGTGTTTCATTACAGACTGTCTCTGGTCGTAGTGAAGTGTTTCATTACAGACTGTCTCTGGTCGTAGTGAAGTGTTTCATTACAGACTGTCTCTGGTCGTAGTGAAGTGTTTCATTACAGACTGTCTCTGGTCGTAGTGAAGTCTTTCATTACACACTGTCTCTGGTCGTAGTGAAGTGTTTCATTACAGACTGTCTCTGGTCGTAGTGAAGTGTTTCATTACAGACTGTCTCTGGTCGTAGTGAAGTCTTTCATTACAGACTGTCTCTGGTCGTAGTGAAGTCTTTCATTACAGACTGTCTCTGGCCGTAGTGAAGTGTTTCATTACAGACTGTCTCTGGTCGTAGTGAAGTGTTTCATTACAGACTGTCTCTGGCCGTAGTGAAGTGTTTCATTACACACTGTCTCTGGTCGTAGTGAAGTCTTTCATTACAGACTGTCTCTGGCCGTAGTGAAGTCTTTCATTACAGACTGTCTCTGGTCGTAGTGAAGTGTTTCATTACAGACTGTCTCTGGCCGTAATGAAGTGTTTCATTACAGACTGTCTCTGGTCGTAGTGAAGTGTTTCATTACAGACTGTCTCTGGTCGTAGTGAAGTCTTTCATTACAGACTGTCTCTGGTCGTAGTGAAGTCTTTCATTACAGACTGTCTCTTGTCATAGTGAAGTCTTTCATTACAGACTGTCTCTGGTCGTAGTGAAGTCTTTCATTACAGACTGTCTCTGGTCGTAGTGAGACGACACCTATTGTTTACTATGTTTTGTTATATGAATTGTTGAAAAGTGAACTATGCTCTGAATATTTGCGTTTGCTTTGTCCATTTTGGACGTAGCAGGTAGCCTTAGCAGGAGGCTGTATGAATGATATCTTCAGATATCTATACTGGGAAAATGTTGTATAATTGTTGATTAATAATGCCGTCTTTTTCCGTGCCATATTTGATTGACTGTGGTCTACCTTTTGGGTCACGTTGTGTATGTCTGAATAATTGTGTTTTTTAAATTTTTATTAAAAATCTAAAATTATATATTGGTTGTCGATTTAACTTCATGTTACTTATGATGTAGTACGACAACAACAATCATCATCATAAACAGAACTTCTGACCTCATAAGGATCAAGGAATCTATAAAAGAAGGAAGGGTCATCACGTCAACGTGAAATGCACATTTGGTGCGAAGTGTGGGAACGTTCAGTTCGGCCGACGTTGAGTTGAATGGGATTGGCCGTCTCTTCGTTTATGACCTGTCATTTAAACAGGTTATTATTACCAGAATCATTGGCAATTTGTTGCTTTGTTAACTAGCTAACGTTTGATATATTGATTGATGTATATATGGTGGTATATTTAGAATTTTAATACAGGCTTCAATAAAAACTGGCACCAAAGTCCTGACACCAAGCAGAGAATAGAACACTGGTATTTTGACGTGACGATGACCCTTCCTTCTTTTATCGTTTCCTTGTAAGTGTAAGTGACACCAAGACCATGAAGATGACCTGGAACCAACTGGAGGGAACGGCTCAGGACAGAGATGCCTGGAGATCGCTTGTTGACGATGGCGGCCTATGCCCCAGAAGGGGTAGTAGGCGTAACTGCAAACTTGTAAGTGTAACAGAAAAAAGACAAGGAAACTATTTATTTTTATTTTTATTTATACTAACAGGAAATATTGAAAAGTCCTTTATTCTACAATTAGGTGTTGTGAACAAACACATCTACACTACGGAAATAGAGGTACTGCTGGGGAACGTAAACGGACTGAAATAGAGGTACCGCTGCGGAACGTAAACAGACTGAAATAGAGGTACCGATCGGTAAATATCGGTATCGGCCAGAACGGCAATATTAATATCGGCTATTCATCATCATTGTTATCGGATTGGGCACAATTTTCACATCGGTGCATCATGCTGACTGACAGTGCTCATGACCTCAGTAATTATGCTCATGACCTCAAGAACACTGACTTCGGCTCCCACCCGCTCCATTACTTTGGTTCCGTCATGCATGTTCAAGTCATGGTATCCAGCCAGGGCCCAGGGGTGAAGCTCGCCCGGCACGGGGGCCGGGTCCGCTGCCTGCGGGGCGTTGCCAGGAGCATTGTCGGGCACTCTGCCAGCACCTGCCAGCACCTGAGCAGCCCAGAGGTCCCAGTGGGCAGGATCCAGGTGTAGCATATGGTTCGCCGGTTGCACGGGTGCCCCGGCCGGCCAGGCATTGACCATCACCCTCACATCTATGCGAACGACGGGCAGTTGTTGACCGGCAGCTGCGATGATAAGCTTCTGCATGTCTGCTGCCAGGCGAAGGGTGTCTATGGTGGTTTCTCACACAAGTCAAAACTGCAAAAAATAATTAACAGTGGTTAAAATAGTAACAGATAATGAGTCGGTAATGTAAGGTAAATGTAACCTGTAACCAAAATCCCTCATTTGTTCATGTTGTTTTCAATTTGGTGATTTTCTTGGTATTGTCTTAGATTTTCCTATTGCGCCCTCTATTGGTAGAGAATAGGCTGGTTTTCAACACAGTTACATTTTTCAGGAACACTGTCTTTTCGTCTCAACCTGTTTTCTTATACAAACAAATTGTCAGATGCAGTCAGGTTCATTCTTATTTGACTAGGTCAGCTGATGATGGACAGATTATGTTACCACGTCCAAAATCAAATGCTTTAAAGAGGACTGTTGTTTATCGTGCCATCAATCATTGGAATAACTGCCCACTGAACATAAGTAAATTGAATAGTAAAGTGTCTTTCAAATACCACCTGAGAATGCACTACTTAAATATGTGAGCAAAATATTCTGATGTTGATAATGATGTCTACAATGTTTTACTGTTTTTAGATTATCATTGTTAATTGTGATTGTCATATGTATCTCATGTTGTTATGTTTTGTGTGTTCTGTTGTCTTTCTGTGTGGACCCCAGGAAGACTAGCTCGCCACTTAGGTGACAGCTAATGGGGATCCTTTTAAACAATAAACAATTGGCCGCTCTAGTCAGTCTGCACTGAACTTGACTGCGGGAGGTACGTTTCTAATACGGCATAATTGTAACAGGAACGTTATAAATTCTCACTTTGATTTAATTGTTTAAATTTATTATTTTGTAATATCATTGGACCTCATTCACCAACATTGTCATAAGATTCCTCTTACGACAACCACCTTGGAAGGTCGTAAGAGAAAGTCGACGACAATTACCCCCGGATTCACCAACTCGTGGAGAGGCTGTCTTAACTCGCCAAAATGATCACAGTACACTGTACATTGGAATACTGACAAAGCCATACTTGGTCATTTACTGTACAACTGGGTTAGGACATTTGTAGGGGCCAGTTTCGAATTGCAGTCTCCCGTAGGTGTTCTTTGAGAGTGGTTTTGAAAGTGGGTAGTGATTCACATTCCTTTACAGCTTTGGGTAGGGCGTTCCACATTGATGTGGCATAATTGCGAAACGTGTTTAGTCCCTTGTTTGAGCCGAATCTGGGTTTAACATGATTTGTGGAGCTCCCTCTGGTGTTGTGATCATGGTATTCACTGACCTTTGGGAAGCATTTTGACATGTACATGGGTACCTTAGTGGTGTAGTGTATCTTGAAGACCAGGCCCATTGCAAGTTGCTGTACTCTGTCGTCTACTCTAAGCCATCCTAGGTTGTCAAAGTGGGCAGGGGTGAGGTGTGTTCTAGGGGTAAGGTCAAGTAGTAGTCTGACCAGTTTGTCTTCTGATGTTTGTAATCTTTTTTTTAGCGCCTTTGAGGTGCTTTGGTACCATGAGGTGCAAGCATAGTCGTAGGTCCCTTGAATGAGTGCTCCTGCGGCAGGAGTCCTGCCAGAGTCTTCAGGGTATTCTTGTTTACCAGAGAGGAGATCCGGTATAATAATCTAGTTCGTTGGTTGACTTTTTTTATTACATTGGTTGCCATTTTGTCACAGGAAAGATTTGCCTCTAGGATGGAAGGAACCCAGGTATGTAATTTCATCTTTCCTTGTGACAATATTGTCACCCACTGTAACTGAGAAGCCGTGGGTCTTGCTGAGTTTGTTATTTGATCCAAATAGAATGGACTCTGTTTTACCCATGTGTAATGATAGTTTGTTATCAGCGAGCCAGTAAGCTGGTAAACTAATTTCCCAAAATGTTGGCGTGTTCCTTAAGATGACATTTTATGTATTTTACCATGTTGGCCTTTTCGTCGGACATAACATGGCAACATAGCCAAACTATTTGACATATCTTGGGGCGAGTGGGGAGAGATAATATCTATATTAATATATATTATATGGACAACGATAGAGGCTACCCGTACTTGAAAACAATGTCAGCCCAAAACGCGCAATCTAAAGATTCCCGCTTCTTACTAGTGTATGCATACCATGTCATATCTAATCGGGTTTTTTAGATTACTAAATATAGAGGAATACTCGTGTATATATATATGTTCTAAAATAAGTATAATTTCATGCCACTTAAGTTAGTTAGTGCCGCTCATGCTAACTGCTCAGCTCTGCTTCTTCGAACTACTAACAGCGAAAACGAAAGTGAAAGTTCTCCCGCAGCAGCTGGGCATAAGAGGATCATACCATTATGTCTCCAAACACGGATTACTTTAAAAGGGAGTAGGGTCCAGCTGCATCCCCGGAGATTGTTAAAAGGAGGTGCCAGTTCATTCAAGTCAATTGATTTATTTCCTTAAATTGCCTGTGACTGTCAGCAGAGGGCGCCAACCTCTCTGGACCACTATCTGGGGAATATGACCATTGATTGATTGATTGATTGATTGAAAACTTTATTAACAGATTGCATAATGGGTAAAATACAGTACAGCTCAATACACACAATTGTTAAGGGGATGCAGACCACAGAAAGACTTTTGTCTTGTTTACATCAGGGTCCCCCATTTTCAATTCATCATAACATATATGACATCCATGACACACAGATTGACAGTACCATATCCATGTCTGTTAGGAATCCAGGTAAGAATGTTGAGTTCAAGTATGGCATGGAAGAATGGAGACGGAGAGGGTGCTGCTCTTCTCGAATATGTGTTATTTTTATTATCAGAAACACTTTGAGCGATAACAATACTGTACCAGGTAAAGCAGGTAGTAGTAATAAGGAAGGATACTTAGAAGGACAACTTAAATAACAAGAGAGAACAGGGCGGTGAGAGATCCGACTTCTCGACCTAAAGCAAAGAAATTAAATCATGATAACGGGCGAGATATCCGACTTCTGCTCATGGACGGCTGTTCCCGGTAACACTGCTGAAGAACCGACAGGGAGAGAGGGGCAAAGTATTACTACTACCGTAAATCCTCTAATAGTGGAGGGTACTTGAATAAAGGACGGGCCTCTTATATAAGCCGGGGGTATGGAGACAAATACAGGCCGGCTTCCAATATAAGGTAGCAAAAAAAAGTAATTTTTCGTGCCGTGATATAGAATGAGATAAACTCTTGCCAATGCAAATTAAGTGCTGCCTCCCGCTACACTAAATCCATTAACGTTTCCCTCTCGCTGGCGTTAGCTTTAGCGTTAGCTAACGTCGTCACATCTAGATCTGTGGTGTCGGCTGGATGACGGCGGCTTTGTTTTGCAAACGTTAACGTTGGCAGGCGGGGCTGGCGTTGTCCAGTCGGCATCACAGATCATGATGGCTATGATAGCGTCAGCTAAAGCCACTGCATGTTATCATCAACTCGATTAGACTGAGGAAGTCGAGAAGGTAGGTACCACACGCTAAATCGTCCCCGGACCCCGCAAACCTATAGACAGTTCCAACTTCAGTGTGTGAATTACGTTAATCCACCACAGTTTCACCCTGACAAAGCAAATACTCATGTGATCTGTATATTTATGTCTAAATAAAATCAATCACAATTACAATTGGCCAGTTTGTGAAATTAAGGCCTGCCTCTTATATAAGCCGGGTGCTCTTTGCAGCTGAGGTAAATACAAGACCTGTCCTATATTTGAGGATTTACGGTATAAAGGAACGTCGGGTGGACCCTCATAGAGGCTGGGAGCCGCAGCCGCAGCCTGTAAGCCACAGGGTTCATCCGACGAACCACTCTAAATGGTCCTATGAAGCGGGGAGCTAGTTTCCTGGATTCCACCCGGAGAGGGAGATCACGGGTGGAAAGCCAAACCCGCTGCCCAGGACGGAAAACCGGAGCCGGACGCCGCTTACGGTTAGCCTGGTGCTGAGCCTTAACCGAGGCCTTCCACAGCGCCGTCCGAACCCGGTTCCACGTCCTGCGGCAGCAAACCACGTGGGCCTGGACCGATGGTACCTCAGCCTCCTGCTCCTGTTCGGGAAACAGAGGAGGTTGAAAACCATATTGACACTTAAAGGGAGACATACCAGTAGAGGAGGAGAGGAGGGTATTATGCGCGTACTCCGCCCCCCAGGCCAACCTCCTACTCCAAGTTGCCGGACACCCGGCAACGTAACACCTCAGGACGCCCTCCAGATCCTGGTTGACGCGCTCCGTCTGCCCGTTCGACTGCGGATGAAACCCAGACGACAGGCTGACGGAGGCACCGAGGCTGGAGGCAAATGCCTTCCAGAACCTGGAGGCGAACTGAGGGCCCCGGTCAGACACAATATCCACTGGAAGCCCGTGGACCCGAAAGACGTGCTGCACCACCAGGTCAGCAGTCTCTCGAGCCGAGGAAAGTTTGGGGAGGGGAATGAAGTGGGCCTATGTGATGTGTATACTATGTGGGGATTGAACTGTGTATATTGCAAGGGTTAAATCAAATCAAATAAAATCAAATCAAATTTATTTATAGGGCCCGACAACACACGTTAATGTCCCCATGGGCCGTACAGATCTTCTTTAAACAAGTCAAGAAGAAAACATAACAATAAGTCAAGAACAGAACAAGAACACCATAAGGTCCAACACATTTTTAGATGGATGCAAATAAATGAAAGAATGCAAGCACTCCCAGACATACCCCACGCGAAGGTAAGGAAAAACTCACTAAAACCTAACAATAGGGAAAAAAGCTCCACAGGCTGTTTGGAGGAGAGAAACCTTAGAAGGGCCATTCAAGGGGGGATCTCCCTTCTTAGATGTTGGTGATAGTAGTGTTGCAGACGGACAGTTGGTAAGCATGCACTCATGATGTATGATGATGTATGTTATTGCTAATGTGTTTGTACTTGTGTTTTAATCTTTTTTGTACTAGCCCATTGTTTCTGGCAGGGGGACTGCCAATGGAAACTAGCCTTTTGGCTACAATTGGGTACATTACATTTTATTTTATAAAATGTTCCTTGAAATGACGTTGTCCCTCTCTAACAAATAAATTAAAACTGAAACTGAACCATAAGTATTCCCTCTCCTTCTCTCACACACACACACACACACACACACACACACACACACACACACACACACACACACACACACACACACACACACACACACACACACACACACACACACACACACACACACACACACACACACACACACACACACACGAATGCTTCACACTGTACCTACACAGGGCCCTCAAGAATCTTTGGCACCCTGCGGGTAAAAGGCGGTGCAAAGATGTAATTGGTGTTTACCAGCTTGATCGTACACTCAAAGAAAATAAATAGCTAAATGTTGTTTTCTTCTCAAAAACATACATTGTCATTCTGAGAAATTATTATGAATATGCCGACGCTCCCTCAATACACTGGGATGGGACTACGGGGTGTACAGTGGACTGCCGAATACTGCATTTTAAAAGCTTTAAATCAAAACAGTATTTATAGATCAGATTTTATGAAGAAGAAGTTTCGGAGACACGCCTGTTTTTGAAAATAAATGAAGAACTAAAAGATCTTGAAACATTTCTTTCTTTGAACCATTTTAACTCAATGAACTGCTCGATTCCGCTCATATTTGGAGTACAAGATCAAGCTGATGAACGACAATGACATATTCTCACAGCCTTTTTGATTCATATTCATAGGGTGGTACACTATACTAATATAGGGTGTATTGTACAATCGCCATCTCTCTTCTTACTCTCTCACACACACACACACACACACACACACACACACACATGCACACTCTTACTCACGCCAGCCCCAGCCGGGTCTGTAAACGCATCCATTCAGTGTCCTGTCTCCTTGTCCCCACGCAGGAGAAACATGTCATGTGCAGTCAAATTGACCTGGCAAAGCCCGGGCCAAGCAAATTCCATTGTTGGGCAGCTCTGCTCCCTCACACACACACACACACACACACACCTACACACACACACACACACACACACACACGCACACGCACACACACACACACACACACACACACACACACACACACACACACACGCACACACACACACACACGCACACACACACACACACACACACTGGTAACACAGGCACATGAGCCCCTGCTTCTATATGCATTCATTCAGCAGCCTGTTCAGAGACAAACACACAAACACACACACACACACACACGCGCAGACACACACACACACACACACACACACACACACACACACACACACACGCACACGCACACACACACACACACACACACACACTGGTAACACAGGCACATGAGCCCCTGCTTCTAAATGCATTCATTCAGCAGCCTGTTCAGAGACAAACACACAAACACACACACAAACCCCAACATCAGCAGACCCGCCACACGTTGAAGGGAAAGTGCCGGGGCAAGCAGAACCTTTAAAGCCCCCCCTCCTTTGTTCTGCCTTTGTTCTCCCAGCCTCGCGATATCCCCCCGCTCGCCCCCACCCATATATATTGAGGGGTCCAACTTTTTCACTGTTACACATTGTGTGGTTGTGGGCCTGGTTGGACAGTATACGTCGGTCAATATGTCGCAGTACTCCGGAAAGGTAAGCAAGCAACTATACCTGTAGGGCCTTACAAACAAATATACCTGTAGGGCCTTACAAACAAATATACCTGTGGGGCCTTACAAACAAATATACCTGTAGGGCCTTACAAACAAATATACCTGTAGGGCCTTACAAACAAATATACCTGTGGGGCCTTACAAGCAACTATACCTGTAGGGCCTTACAAACAACTATACCTGTAGGGCCTTACAAACAAATATACCTGTAGGGCCTTACAAACAAATATACCTGTGGGGACTTACAAACAACTATACCTGTAGGGCCTTACAAACAAATATACCTGTTGGGCCTTACAAACAAATATACCTGTAGGGCCTTACAAACAAATATACCTGTGGGGCCTTACAAACAAATATACCTGTAGGGCCTTACAAACAAATATACCTGTGGGGCCTTACAAACAAATATACATGTGGGGCCTTACAAGCAAATATACCTGTGGGGCCTTACAAGCAACTACTGTATACCTGTGGGGCCTTGTACTAACTCAAAAGGACACAGTAGATAATAGACGATTTCACTGGAATTCTGTTGCTAGGGAACAGTTTGGACCCAAGAATATTCCCTGTCAACTACTGCATTAGCAAACATCTCAACAGGAAATAAACACAAGTCCTTTTAGAATATTATCACATTGAAACAGTCTATACACACACACACACACACACACACACACACACACACACACACACACACACACACACACACCTGGTGGTAAATCTGTCACATGTAGAGAATATTTGGAATAATGAGGATAGAGATAATATAAACAATATACAGTGTTGGGACGTAGCTTCGCTACATATAATTAAACTAGTAGTTTAACTAGTGTGCAGTAGCTTGCTGGTAGTTCAACTAATTTCAAATGTACAAAGTTATTGTAGTTGTTAATTTCTTTTGTAATTAGTCTGTCCATTCTTAAGTCCATTGTTCTGATTAAGTTGTTGAATGGTCTAAACAAGTGACAGTTAAAGATAAACATATGCAATGTGGACTGTTGGACAATGGAGTTTCACCACAATGGACGTCTCTAGAGGATAACTCTTCAATATCCAGGGGCTGACAGTATTGATCCTTTTAGCACATAAACCACTAGATGCTTTTCCTTTGTTCATCATGGAATCCAGGGGAAAAGTGATGGGAATCTAAATTGAAACGTCCCACTGCCCTCCTTACTCTTCATTTGACAACTGATTTAGATACTCGTATTAGTTTGGATTTCCTCTGATAACCAAGAGATGTAAAATCAACTGGTTAGGAGGATCCAACAGGACACGCCCCAAATGCTGCTAGCTGACATTTCAGTGTACGATTTGGTTAGTTGATCCTGTCATCTCAACCAACTAATTTCAACATGTACTTTTACATCAAGCCTGGCTTAGAGGCATCTGTTTGACAATTGGAACTTCATCATTACACTGATGTGTGACTGTCAGGTTTGACAGCCAATGAATATCAGCATGTTGAGCGTGAAGCAGGGCGTTGAAAAAGTGTTCTCAACCCACTATTGAGTAAATAAAGTGAAGAAAGAAAGAAAGAAAGAAAGAAAGAAAGAAAGAAAGAAAGAAAGAAAGAAAGAAAGAAAGAAAGAAAGAAAGAAAGAAAGAAAGAAAGAAAGAAAGAAAGAAAGAAAGAAAGAAAGAAAGAAAGAAAGAAAGAAGGAAGGAAGGAAGGAAGGAAAGAAAGAAAGTAATAATAATAATAATAATAATAATAATAATAATAATAATAATAATAATAATAATAATAATAATAATAATAATAATAATAATAATAATAATGAAAAGGTAACAATGGGTCAGCTTAAATCTGTAGTGCAATTATTAAAGATGATCTACTATAAGTACACTATAAAATATAAAACATATAAATGATGTATCTAGGGGGGGGGGGCAGACCACATCGAGCATTGAAGCTCATCGGTAAGATCATTTCAAAGACCAACAGGCAACCGAAGAAGAGAGGCTAGAATAAGTGTTTTAGTCTCCATACATTTAGAACGACTTGCATTAGCATTAGAAGCGTGGCAGGCAGCGTGGTTCTGGCTGTGAGTTGCCAGCTTCACCCACTCCTTTCAGTCCATTTCATTCCTTTGTTTTTCTCTCTCGTTCTTCTCCAGATCACCTTCTACGAGGGTAAATGTTTCACCGGCAGGAAGCTGGAGGTCAGGGGAGACTGTGATAACTTCCAGGACCGTGGCTTCATGAACAGGTATTTCTTTGTTCATATTAATAAGAAATATAATAATAATAATGAAAACATGTATTTAAAAAAAAAGTTGAAAATGAAATTAACCAAAAGTTGTGTGTATCACATTGTTGCCTAAAATATTGGAATTGAATCCTGTTAGATTTCATTATTACGTCCCTTAATTATACTAATATTATTGATAATAATAATTATAATAATCATCATCATCATCTAGGGCAGGTGGGGTAACCTCAGTGTAGTCAAGTTTCAAGTTTGTTTATTATTTGTCACATATAAAATACATGTACTTTACGGTGAAATGCTTGGTTCTGTATGAGCCCCTGAGAGTGTGCTTCATACAGTAAAGAAAATAAGTAAAAGTAAGTAAAAGAGGAATATACAATATATACAATACAATATACAATCTAAAGTACAACCTAAGTACAATCTAAGTACAATGAGTACAAAAAGTTAAAAAAAAATGCAGACAATGAGGTACAAATGCGGACAAGGAGGTACAAAATTATAAGGTAAGGTGCAAATGCAAATGAGGTATGAATGTAGTGCAAATCTCTACATTCTGTCACATGAATAGATCAATCTATTGTACAGTAAGTCCTTGTGTAACGGTGTGCTGCTCCGCGGGCACCAATGAAGTCGTATGAAGAAGTCATAAACCAAATTCCATGTTGGCATCGTCTCATTCTCTCTTCTCCCCCCCCGGCCAGGGTGAACTCCATCCGCGTGGAGAGCGGAGCCTTCATCTGCTTCGATCACCCCGACTTCAAGGGCCAGCAGTACATCCTGGAGCACGGAGAGTACCCCGAGTTCCAGCGCTGGAACTCTCACAACGACCACATGGGCTCCTGCAAGCCCATCCGCATGGTGAGCTCACAACTACTATAATAATAATAATGCCTTACAGGAAACCCAAGGTCGCTTTACAATCAAGAGGGCTATAGGGGAAAGGGGGGGGGGGGGGAGGATGAGGGCAGGTAAGGGATAATGAACCTAATCTAATCTAAACTAACTAATGGGGGAAAAGCCTTGGTGAAGAGGTGTGTTTTGAGAGCAGTTTTGAAAGTGTACTATAGGGTCCGAACCGGGAATCCCAGTTGTAGTAGGAGGGCCTATATAACAAGAGCTAAAACTACTCCACTTAGTGATCGAGTGTACCCTGAATGACCACACCGCTTCCTGTAAGATCATTAGGATGTTGGGGGGGGGGGGTGCAGAGATAGAGATGTTACTCACTTGCTAGCCATTGTGTTATGGTAGAGTGTAAAATCATCCTCCTCACTTAACAGAGTCTCAGAAATAGTCCCAACATCCTCAAGAGTCTCAGAAATAGTCCCAACATCCTCAGAAATAGGACGTCTGGCTATAATGCCCATAATCCTACAGGTAAATCCCTGGAGGTTTATTAAGTGTTGAATGGCAATTCCTATTATATCCAACCTAGAAAATAGAATAGAATTCAATCAAATGGGGGCAATTGCTCGACAAAAAAAAGCTAAACTCAGAACTCCGAAATGACCCTGAGAGAGGATATATTTTTGGATGTTTTTTTTTGGTAACGTTCTTCATCCGTCGTGCACTTTGAAAAGAAACGCAGTTGGAACTGCAACCAACCCCAAACCACAAAGGTTTGGAGAAGCCAGCTAGATCTCTCAAATGGAGAAAAAAAGTGTCACGACGACTCAATTATCTTTGTCCAAATACCCCCCAAATAAAAGGTTTGTTAGTCTATATGCCATTCAGTTAAATAGTAACGGATTGAATCAGCGCACCCCGCTATCAGGCGACGGTTAAAAATCTAGTACTTAGAATCAGTATCAGAAGTGAAAAGGGACGCATCCCTAACATATCCACGTATCTAATCTGTCTTTCCTCACGCAGCACGGAGAGCACTACCGCATGGAGCTGTTCGAGGCCTGTAACTTCTCTGGCCAGTGTGTCGAGATCTGCGACGACTGCCCCTTCCTGCAGAGCCGCGGCTTCTCCAAGAACTGCATCAACTCCATCAAGGTCTACGGAGACGGAGCGTAAGTCTTACCACAGGACACACACACACACACACACGCACACACACACACACGCACACACACACACACACACACACACACACACACACACACACGCACACGCACACACACACACACGCACACACACACACGCACGTGCACGCACGCATGCACACACACACACACACACACACACACACACACACACACACACACGCACGCACGCACGCACACACACACATAAATAACTCCCAAGATCAAAGATCAATGTATAGGGAGATGGAATAACACACACACACATACTGGGTTCATACATGCATGCACAAATTCACTGATAATCAAACACAAATGCACTCAAACATGCAAGCAACACACACACACACACACACACACACACACACACACACACACACACACACACACACACACACACACACACACACACACACACACACACACACACACACACACACACACAACCGTTTACATGAACTTGTATCACCGGTCCATATTCACAAAGTCACTCACAGTGTGAGTGCTGATCTAGAGTCAGCTCCAGTCTGTTGGTTTGTATACGGTCATGTGAATAAGACATGTGATCCTGTGGTCTACTGACCTCAGATCAGCCCTCTGTCCGAGAAGCTTTGTGAATGGAAGGCCCCTGTGTTTAGCCGTTAACCCTTTCACTGTCACACTACCAAAGGGTTAACCCTTTCACTGCGACAATACAGAAGGTTAACCCTTTCACTACCACACTACAGGTTAACCCTTTCACTACCACACTACAGGTTAACCCTCTCACTACCACACTGCAGAATGTTAACTACAGACGGTGCGGTAGTGAAAGGTTAACCTTCTGTAGTGTGGTAGTGAAAGGGTTAAGAGTGACATACAACCGATGGGTCTCCTCACACAAACTCTGTTTCTCTCTCCGAACAGCTGGGTGATGTACGAAGAGCCCAACTTCCGCGGACGCATGTACATCGTGGAGAGGGGCAACTACTGCAGCCACAACGAGTGGCAGGCCCAGAACGCCAACATCCAGTCCATCCGCAGGGTCGTCAACTACTTCTAAACTCTCTCGCCGCCCCAAACCACCTTCATGACCCCCTTCTACATCATCCTACCCTGAACCATGGACTGTGACTTTTACCACCCGAAAAATGTACAATAAAAAAAACTAAAAAACAACCACGACGAAAAGATTTTTTATTATTTATTTTTTACCCATGTGTCTCTGTTGAGTTGTACATGTTAGCTTGGTTTAAATGTGACATATTAGAGTTTTTGTATGAATTTAGCAGTCTGAAATGTAGGGCAGAATGAAGAAGAATTATTGCCCTTTGTGATGTCACAAGGATACACAAGCAATACATTAGCTTTGATTAACCAATTAGCTGTCCTTTCTGGAGCCAGGAACACTGTCAACCGTATGTACTGCCCAATTTGGTCAAGTGTTTTACTGTAGGGTAGGTAGGGAAGGAAATAATTCATTTACAATTTTGGTGTGCGCTGTACCCGCCAAAAAATTAAATCAAATCAAAATAAATGTATTTGTAAAGCCTGCAATCAAACGTTGTCCCCATGGGCTGGACAAGTCTTCTTTAACCTCATAACGTGCAGCGGCACTATACGTCCCGTTTCGCACTAGAGCGCATGTCGCGGCACTTTGTCTGCTGGCTCTGTGCTGCATTTTTCGCGGATCATGTAATAATATTGAGGTGGCGTTCGAAAGGTGGCAAATGAAACTTTCGAACGGTATATTATACCGTTCGAAAGTTTAATTTGCCACCTTTCGAACGCCACCTCACTCGACCAATTGCATGCCTCGGTTCTCGAGGTGAATGAATGAATGAATGAAGATTGCAGAATGGGTACAATACAGTACGGCTCAATACATACAATTGTTAAGGGGATGCAGACCTGAGAAAGACGTTTGTCTTGTTTCCATCAGGGTCCCCCATTTTCAATTCATATAGACATTTATGACATACACAACATACATGACATTTATGGCATAGGGACATATAGGTATTTAGTACTGATACATTTGTGACATAAACGGTATTCAAATATACAGTACTGTTACCCCTAGATCCTGACAGAGTATATACATATGATGGGGAGGGGACTGTACATTAGGAGGGGGTGGGTGGGTGGGAGAGAAATATACATACGGCGGGGAGGGAATATATACATGCGGTGGGGAGGAGACTGTCTATTAGGAGGTGGTGGAGGTTTTGGGCATTTACGGTGGCCAGTTTCGAATTGCAGCCTCCCGTAGGTGCTCTTTAAGAGCGGTTTTGAATGTGGGCAGGGATTCACATTCCTTTACAGCTTTGGGTAGGGCGTTCCACATTGTTGTGGCATAATTGCGAAACGTGTTTAGTCCCTTGTTTGATCCGAATCTGGGTTTAACATGATTTGTTGAGCTTCCTCTGGTGTAGTGGTTGTGGTATTCACTGACCTTTGGGAAGTATTTTGACATGTACATGGGCACCCCGGTCGTATAGTGTATCTTGTAGACTTTGAAATTGATTGATTGAAAACTTTATTAACAGATTGTAGAATGGGTACAATACAGTACAGCTCAATACACACAATTGTTAAGGGGATGCAGACCAGAGAAAGACTTTCGTCTTGTTTACATCAGGGTCCCCCATTTTCAATTCATCAGGACATATATGACATACATGACATACAGATAGTCAGTACTGCTACATCTATACATTTATGACATACCAGATTTGCAAATACAGTACTGTTTGTGATACAGAAGGAGTCAAGAAAAGGGAGTATATACATTTGACGTAGAAACTGTACATTGGAGGAGGTTGTGTGGGGGGGGTTGGGTACATTGGGATATTGACAACCATACTGGGTAATTTACATTGGAGGTGGTTGGGGGGGGGGGGGGGGGGCACACTGTATAAACAAGTAATACTGTACATTGAGGGGGGGGGGGAGGAGACACTGTACAAACAAACAAAATTGTACATTGAACTATTGACAAAACCATACTAGGTAAATGACTGTACATTGGAGGGGGTTGGGTTAGGATATTTACAGGGGCCAGTGTTGAATTGCAGTCTCCCGTAGGTGTCCCTTGAGAGAGGTTTTGAAAGTGGGTAGTGATCCACATTCCTTTACAGCTTTGGGTAGGGCGTTCCACATTGATGTGGCATAATTGCGAAACGTGTTTAGTCCCTTATTTGAGCCGAATCTGGGTTTAACATGATTTGTGGAGCTCCCTCTGGTGTTGTGATCGTGGTATTCACTGACCTTTGGGAAGTATTTTGACATGTACATGGGTACCTTGGTCGTGTAGTGTATCTTGTAGACCAGGCCCATTGCAAGTTGTTGTACTCTGTCGTCTACTCTAAGCCATCCTAGGTTGTCAAAGTGGGCAGGGGTGAGGTGGGTTCTAGGAGTAAGGTCAAGCAGTAGTCTGACCAGTTTGTTTTGAGATGTTTGTAATTTTGTTTTTAGCGCCTTTGAGGTGCTTTGGTACCATGAGGTGCAAGCATAGTCGTAGTACCCCTGAATGAGTGCTCCTGCCAGAGTCTTCAGGGTGTTCTTGTTTACCAGAGAGGAGATCCGGTACAAGAATCGAGTTCGTTGGTTGACTTTTTTTATTACATTGGATGCCATTTTGTCACAGGAGAGATTAGCCTCTAGGATGGAACCCAGGTAGGTAATTTCATCTTTCCTTGTGACAATATTGTCACCCACTGTAACTGAGAAGCCGTCGGTCTTGCTGAGTTTGTTATTTGAACCGAAGAGAATGGACTCTGTTTTGCCCATGTGTAATGATAGTTTGTTATCAGCGAGCCATATGCAGATTCTGCCTAGTTCCGAGCTGAGGGTTTTTTCAACCTGTAACTTGTTCTTGTCAGAGACCAGCAGGGCTGAGTCGTCCGCAAACAGGAACAAGTTGCAGTCACAAGCTGACGACATGTCATTTGCATAAATTAGGAACAGTAGCGGTCCTAGTATGCTTCCTTGTGGAACACCACAGCTCACTGTGAGGGGGGGGGATAGGGTACCGTTTACCTCCACCATCTGTTCCCTCCCCTCAAGGTAGGATTGCATCCAGCTCACTGATAGACTATCAAAACCAATTGCTTTTAGCTTGTCAATCAGAATGGAGTGATTGACCGTGTCAAAGGCCTTTTGTAGGTCCAGCATGACCATGCCGCAGTATTTGCCTGCGTCCACCTCTTGTTTGATGTGGTCATTCAAATAGAGAAGGCATGTGTCAGTGGAGTGGGATGTTCTGAAGCCAGATTGGAATTCGTAGATTAGATTTTTTTCCGCTAGGTACTTTTCGACCTGTTCGTAGACTATTTTTTCCATGACTTTCGAGATGGAGGTGAGAATAGAAACAGGGCGGTAGTTGCCTGGGTCTAATTTGCTGCCCTTTTTGTGCAGAGGGGTCACCCTCGCAATTTTGAAGTCCTTGGGGACGTGTCCCTGTTTTATGGAGAGGTTTATTATGTGTGTGATGATTGGGGTGATGGCGGCTGCTGAGTCTCTGAGGAATTTGGAGGGGATGTTGTCATGGCCAGTGGCCTTGTTAGGTTGGAGGGCGCTCAGTTTATTGAGTACCTCATCTGTTGTTACCATTTCCAGCTTGAAGTCGTCCTTGCGGACCCCTAGGTTTTTGTAGTAAGCTACTATGTGTTCTACCCCATAAAGCCCTGAGTGGGAGGGTAGTTTGTTTACCAGTGTTGTGGCTATGTTTGTGAAGAAAATGTTTAAGTAATTGGCTACATCCAGCTTGTCTGTGATGAGCGTGTTGTCCGTTTTTATGTTTATGTTTGAGAATCTGGTTTTAAGTTTTTTACTGCATCCTAGTTGATTATTGAGTAATTTCCAAAGTTCACGTGGTTTGTTTTTGTTTTCCTCAGTTTTGTCATTGATGAAATTCTTTTTTGCAGTTTTGATCATGGAGTTTACGTCGTTTCTTAGTCTGTTTCTTTCTAGTTTGAGTTCAGTCACGTGGGCTTGGAGTTCACTGCTCGTGCTTTTAGTAAGCTTTGACTGACTTTTACGAAACTCAGAGCATTTTTTGTCTCTGGTTTTCATAGCGGCCAGTATTTCGGAGTGCATCCACGGCTCAGCGCGATTTTTTACCCTGGTGGTTCTTAGGGGGGCCATGTCGTTTAGTATTGCTGAGAATTTGGTTTTGAAACCAAGCCATGTTTCTTCAACCAGTGTACCATTGAGTTCATCTGACCAGTCCAGACTCTCCAGTTCAAGGTTGAAGGCCTCGCTAGAGTAGGTTTTGAGGTCTCTAGATGTGACTGTTTTGTGGCAGCCAGCCTTTTGTTTTAGTTTTTTTCGGGTACAGAATATCAGACCAGGCCCATTGCAAGTTGCTGTACTCCGTCGTCTACTCTAAGCCATCCTAGGTTGTCAAAGTGGGCAGGGGTGAGGTGGGTTCTGGGGTTCAGGTCAAGTAGTAGTCAGTTTATGTTTGTAATTTTGTTTTAAGCGCCTTTGAGGTGCTTTGGTACCATGAGGTGCACGCATAGTCGTAGTACCCTTGAATGAGTGCTCCTGCCAGAGTCTTCAGGGTATTCTTGTTTACCAGAGAGGAGATCCGGTACAAGAATCTAGTTCGTTGGTTGACTTTTTTTATTACATTGGATGCCATTTTGTCACAGGAAAGATTTGCCTCTAGGATGGAACCCAGGTAGGTAATTTCGTCTTTCCTTGTGACAATATTGTCACCCACTGTAACTGAGAAGCCGTCTGTCTTGCTGAGTTTGTTATTTGAACCGAAGAGAATGGACTCTGTTTTGCCCATGTGTGTTATCAGCGAGCCATATGCAGATTTTGCCTAGTTCCGAGCTGAGGGTTTTTTCAACCTGCAACTTGTTCTTGTCAGAGACCAGCAGGGCTGAGTCGTCCGCAAACAGGAACAAGTTGCAGTCACAGGCTGATGACATGTCATTTGCATAAATTAGGAAGAGTAGCGGTCCTAGTATGCTTCCTTATGGAACACCACAGCTCACTGTGAGGGGGGGGGGGTAGAGTACCGTTTACCTCTACCATCTGTTCTCTCCCCTCCAGGTAGGATTGCATCCAGCTCACGGATAAGCTATCAAAACCAATTGCTTTTAGCTTGTCAATCAGAATGGAGTGATTGACAGTGTCGAAGGCCTTTTGTAGGTCCAGCATGACCATGCCGCAGTATTTGCCCGCGTCCACCTCTTGTTTGATGTGGTCGTTCAAATAGAGGAGGCATGTGTCAGTGGAGTGGGACGTTCTAAAGCCAGATTGGAATTCGTAGATTAGATTTTTTTCCGCCAGGTACTTTTCGACCTGTTCATAGACTATTTTCTCCAGCAATATGCAGAGCAATATGGATTGTGTTTTAGGGTGGATGTTACCTTTAACATAAGTGCTACATATACCTACTTTATTTGTCAACCAATCACAAAATACATTAAAATTAAGCATTACATCACACGCAGGAGTGGTTTGTGACCAATAAACCATGCCTAGGGGTGGTTTTTAGGCCCGAGGCGCAGCCGAGGGTCGTTAGACCCCCCTAGGCATGGTTTATTGGTCACAAATCACGACTGCACGTGGTGTAAAGCTTTTATACAACTGCCAGATTCATCCAACCTTATTTCTATACAATAAACACACATTAATCGAAGATTTATTGAAAAAACCATCCGCCAGAAAAAGTAGTTCCCACAACTCCATGTGGAAGCAGCTTGAAGTGCATCCAACCAAACTAACACATCCAACTGTGTATTATTGGAATGATTGATTGAAAATTTATTAAAACGTTTTCTTTGCCCTATAGGAAAAAAACGTTTTCTTCGCCCTATTTTTTTATTTATTTCTTTTAGCCTAAACTTAACCAGTTGGAAACCAGGGGTACAGTAATAAAATTAGCAATCAACCAATCAATCAATTCAATAGACCATGCTCACTTAAAACAGCGCTGCTTCTCTCTCAGTCTGACTCCCCCGCTGTTGCAGACAGGAGTGTGTGTGTGTGTGTGTGCGTGTGTGTGTGTGTGTGTGTGTGTGTGTCACAGTGTGTGTGTGCGTGTGTGTGTGTATGTGTGTGTGTGTGTGTGTGTGTGTGTGTGTATGTGTGTGTTTGTGGGTACGCCAGCGTCGGACAGTGTGAGAGAGAACGCTGCAGTCGGAAAGTAGGAAGGAAGAAATTTAAATCAATCAATTAATCTATCAATCAATCCGCGATTTTTCTTTTGTTCTAGATTGAGTCAAGACCCATCAATTACATCATCCAACATTGTTTAAAATACTAACACATTCCCCTTGACAGAATCGCTTCATATTTAGTCGTTATGGTGCTTTCAACATAACCATTTGTTGTCCGCGATCCTGTTTTCTCCCGGAGTGAGCCGGGGAGGGTTATGTGATTTGGTTGTGGGCGGGTCCTGAGCCCAGGACCGTGGATTGTTGCCAATAAAGACGTGTGAATGGCCAATCAGAATCGAGAAATTTGCATGCCGTTGTATAATATTACATATAATGTTTCAAATACACGTAGTGGATACTTATGTGTGGATCTCCACTAAGTTAATTATTGGTCTATTGCCCCATCTAGTGTTCTTTTCTTTATGTGAAACACTGTGAAACTACAACACAAACATACTTGTTTTCCACAAGGAAGATGAATGAAGGAGAGGTCGTCATATCCTGTGAGAATTAAATTGGCCATCATTATCAACCGAATGACACTTAATGTCAGTCATGAACATTCATAAACGTTAATGTAATGTAAGATGTTATGTCATCTTCATGACAGTTTTTGTCAGCCTTACGACACACACACACCCATTCAAATAAAGTGTTAACATTTTTCAAAACAGGACCAAAAATGTAGTCAATTAATTCATGGTTTATTTAGTAAGAGTGCACGTTTACCAATTCTACAGGAACCCCCCTGAATGCACCATTAATGGACCTACCTCAAACCTGCCCTCTTTTCTCAAACCTCCAATCACAACTGTTGCATCCCTTGGACTTTGTTTGTCCGTAGGCTGGTAAAGATATGCCTCCTAAAGTAAACGGAAGTACAGGAAATACAGGCTACAGGCTTTCCGGTTTCGACAAAACAATTATAGAAACGTGTGATGTGCACAATATTTCCTCGTTTAAGCCACTGCAACGGCTTTGCCTGAAGAATTTACTACATGACCGGGACTTTCTAGCTTGTTTGCCGACAGGATTTGGGAAAAGTTTGGTCCGTTCGGAGGCAGCTTCCAGGGGAAGTACATACACCGGAAATTCTACCCCATACACACTTTCGGCCGTAGTTCTTTACCAGGCTTTATCTCACGGAGGAGATAACTGGGAACAAGGTTAGTTGGTCTGTAACCTCGTTCCCAGTTTTATCTCCATGACATACTCCACACACGTCCACACTTCAGGGAGCACTTTGAGCTGCAGTTTGTATGAATGGTGCTGTATAAATAACGTTATTATTATTTTACATTTATTTTAACTTAAATTAAAAAAACATATTTTAAGACTTCTAAAGAATGTCATGTTTTTAGACATAATATCTATATTATTCAAATGGGAGCTAAATATATTATACTTTATTATTATATTACATTATATTATAATATATAACATTACATTATATTATATCATACATATTATTTATATTATTCAAATGGTACTCAAATATGTTCCGTTGTGATGTCACAGTATGATGTTCTGTTGTGATGTCACAGTATGATGTCATAATCAAACATTCTAGAACATTTGTGTATCTATTCAACAATTCTCTCAGAAGATCTCAGATCTCAGTCTCACTTGTTGTTTCCGGCTACTTGTCTGTAAGCTTGAATATATATTGTAGATACAATTTAAAAATCACCACATGGAAAAGGAAACAAGCGTCATGTCCCGTACAATCCTTAATGAACTGCGTCTGGAGGGAAGGTTCTGTGATGTGGTTATTAAAGTCAACAGCACTGAGTTTAACGCCCACAAGGCCATCCTGTGTGGCTGCAGCGCCTATTTCAGGTACGTTTATCTTGGTTCAGGTTAGCTTGGTTCAGGTTTGCTTGGTAGGGATGGAGTGTCCATCATCTAGACGCTTCAATGAAGCAGAGAAAAATAAAAGGATGAAACAGCATCAGCTGAACTTTCAGAGGGTTTTGTGTCGAGTTTTTCTTATCTTCATTGAGGGTTAAAGGTCAGGGGTGTTGTTTTGATATTGAGCTATACTAATTAATTTGATTTGAATTATTTACTTTGACTGTGCTAAGACTCTATACTGTACTTCTACTATGAAAATATAGTATACTTCTACTGTGATAAGACCCTATACTGTACTTCTACTGTGAAAATACCCTATACTGTACTTGTACTGTAAAAAGTTATTATACTTCTACTGTGCTAAGACCCTGTACTTCTCCAGTGAAAATATATTAGTACACAGGACAGAATGTTGCTTACTGTTTACTCATCAGATATCTCTATACTGTGCATCCCACAGAACCCTCTTCACTCGCTGGAGCGACTCAGAGAAACTCGTCCACGGTATCCCTGGGGTGTCCACAGGTATGATGCAGCTCATCATAGAGTACGCCTACACATGCTTTGTGCCGGTGACAGCAGAGAACGTGAAAGAGCTTCTGGTGGCTGCAGACCAGCTTCTCGTCACTGGCATAAAAGGAGCGTGCTCTGACTTCCTAGAGGGCCAGCTGTCTCTGGAAAACTGTGTCGGCATCTGGGGGTTTGCGGACATCTACTGCTGCCCTGACCTGAAGCGCAAGGCCTATCTCTTCATCGTGTGCCACTTTGAGGAGATGCTGCGCGTCTCACAGGAGTTTGTGGAGCTGTCCCTGCAGCAACTGGTGGACATCATCGAGAGGGATGACCTGAACGTAAAGAACGAGGAGACGGTGTTCGAGGCCGTCCTCTGTTGGATCAACCACTCCCGCGAGGAGCGTAAAACACACGTCCCTTTGCTGCTGCCCAAGGTAACTAATTGTATTACTGTGCATTACATTAAAAAACACTAGGTTCCCTAGTACAGTGGTTCTCAAACATTTGGGTCCAAACTGTTCCCTAGCAACAGAATTCCAGTGAAACCGTCTACAACCGCTGCCTAAGTTGTACCCGCTGTCTGCTTGTCTCTTCCCAGGTTCGCATGGGCTTGATGAGGCCTGACTACTTCCTGAACAACGTCAAGAACAACCCTGTGGTGAGGGACAGCCACGACTGCAGGCCCCTCATCCTCAGTCTCCTGAACTCCCCTGGCTCTGACAGGCTCCCAAACCCCCTGACCCGCCCACGCCTGCCCCAGGAGGTCCTATTGGCCATAGGAGGCTGGAGTCGCGGCAGCACGACCAATGCCATGGAGGCTTACGATATCCGAGCCGGTGTGTGGATGGACGTGAGTGTTGAGGGGGAGAGTGCCCGGGCCTACCACGCCACTGCTTATCTCCACGGTCTTGTCTACTGTGTCGGCGGCCGGGACAGCATTGAGCCTCTCAGCAGTGTGTGCAGGTTCAACCCCGTCACTCGCAGCTGGCTGCAGGCGGCTCCCATGCACTCACGCCGGTGTCACGTCAGTGTGGTCACGTTGGACGGCTGTATCTACGCCATGGGAGGGTTCGACGGACACGTGCGACTGAAAACCGCCGAACGCTACGAGCCTGAAACCAACCAGTGGACACTGATCTCACCCATGCTGGAGCACAGGACGTCCGCCGGGGCAGCAGCCCTCCACAGCAAGGTGGGTGGAACTGAGGGACACAAGGTGGTAGATGAACCCAAGGAACGTTAGATCAGAAATCAGAAATGTCTTTATTGCCAAGTAAGCTTGCACATACAAGGAATTTGTCTTGGTCCTTTGGTGCATCAACATTAACAGACAATTAAAGTAGAATGAAATAAAATGGAATATATAAACTAAATTAGAATATTCTTTCTTATTACAGGTTTACATCTGTGGTGGCGACAACGGGGCGGAGTGTCTGCTCACAGCTGAGTGCTACAGCCCAGACACCAACCAGTGGACTCTGATTGCCCCCATGAGCGGCAGGCGTAGAGGAGTGGGAGTCGCTGCGTACGGAGGACAAGTCTATGTGGTAGGTGCACACAGAGACAAATGCTTTATACTAGATATCTTTATAGATATGTATCATTTGACTTGCAATGCTGTTGTGATGCCCTCATTTCCCTAAGTGGATTAATAGTGTGCCTGTCTTAACCACATACTAAAACATTCCTCTCATGTGTCCTGTCCTCAGGTGGGAGGGTTTAACGGTGAAAACCACCTGCGTAGCGCGGAGGCCTACAGCCCCTTGACTGACTCCTGGCGTGCCCTGCCCACCATGTTCACCCCCCGCAGCGAGCTTGGCATTGGGGTGCTGGATGACCTGCTCTTCGTGGCCGGAGGCCGCTCCAATCGCTTCACCTCCATCTCCAAAGTGGAGCGCTACGACCAGAGCAGCAACAGGTGGACTGTAGCCAAGGACTTGGAAATCCGCCGCAGAGGCCTAAGCTTGGCCATAATGCATGGCCTGCCTAACATGAGCCAGTACGCTGCTCCCCGTGGCGCCCTGCAGTGACCCCTGGAGGAGGAGGAAGAGGCAGTGGGGGGATCCATCTAAGAAACTAAAACATTTATTAGACCAGTCCAAAAGAAATCCTAATAAATTACTATCAGCCAAAGGTGGTGACGTTTCTTTCTTCTAGTAAAGATGCCTCCCCCATCTGGACTTCCGATCCCGCGGTGGTCAGTCAGGCACGCATAATTTGGGTGGTAGTAATATCACTACAGGGCTACGGTGTGTAGAGACCCACCCTATCGGGCAGTGTGGGACCACACACCATGCATGTCCAGCTGCAAAGCAGGCTGTCCTCAGCAAGCTAAGCCGGGAAGATGCTCAGCGGGGGAGCCTATGTCACCAGGGGTGATGGCCGTTCCCCCCGTATCAGACCGCCCCTTCTGTCGGGGTCCCCCCCTTGGGTGCGATTGCCTCGTTGGTAGTCAGGGTGCGATATCCCGGCTCCGCGGGACACTGCTCGCGCGGTTGGCGAGACCAGGGTTGACAACACACAACGGGAGGGACCGGGCCACCTATCTACGATTCCTAGCGGACCAGCGGCAGTTGGCGGCGGGGGCGCTTTGGAATTTTTACCACGTATGGCTGCAGTAGTAGCCATATGTCGGTGTGGATGGAGAGAACGCTGAGGGCGGCGCTTGTCTTACAGTTTACACACCCCCGCCCTCCGTTTTTGGGTTTGGTACAGACTCTATTATCAGAGTCCGCGGCAGTGACAGCCCTGGCCGAGGAGATTCGTTCTCTGGTGGCGAAGCAGGCCGTCGTCGTGGTCCCATGGGAGGAGGCAATGAGCGGCGTTTCCTCCCAATATTCTCTGGTGCCCGAGAAATCGGGGGGGGGGGGGGTGTCAGACCCATGCTGGACCTGTCCCATTGTAGGTTCAGAATGTTGACCGTCACCCACCTGTTATGCGCTGTCAGGTGGGGGACTGGTTAAGATAAGATAAGATAAGATATTCCTTTATTAATCCCCTTGGGGAAATTCCAGTGACACACACATACAGCTCATCGTCTCATTAATAATAACAACATCACAATCATTACATTTTTACAGTAACAACGGCACAACATAAATTCACACAGACATGTACATTTGTTGACACATGTCATCTACAGAATGCCTGAGACGCCATATGCGATAGTCAGGCTGCAACAACAACAAAGTAGTTGAAAACAAAGTGTCGTCGCGCCAGGTGGCGGGAGGGAGGGAGGAAAAGATAGTCCAGAGAGAGGGGGCGGACGGGCGGGATCGGGAGACAGTATTAGGTTCCCCTCCTACAACGCGCATACTAGTTGGCAGCCGTCCAGAAAAATTCTTACGGCGCTTGGGGGGTCTGGGTAGGGATTGGGGGTGGGGGGAGTGCCGAGCCAGATCTGGTGGGGGAGGTGAGATGTCGGGTACCTGTTCTTATCTTGACTGACTCCCCGGCGTGGCCTCGTGCACAGACCTTGAGCATTCCTCTTTCTGCAGCAGACTTGAGAGTGTGGGGGGGGGGGGGGGGGGGGGGGGTGGTGCAGTAGTAGACAATGATTCCTGAAAGCACCAATTTGACTCAAATTCGATTTGTCGCGCTTTTAATGTCCTGCGCGACCCCCAGCAAGACTTGACCTCTCAATTGTTAGCTACTCACGTTCTATACACAATATGTACAACGACACAATGATTTACATTATTACAAATATGGTAATGTGGTTGTGGCTTTTACAAATAGTGGTTAGCTTTAGAGATGAATGGCTATGAACACAGAGCGTCCTGTTACACTCATAGCGAGGGGGACGCCTTGGAAAAAGGCTACACGCGGACGGGACTCCCCTCCTCCCTGGCTGGGGCTTACGGGCCCTCATGGGGTGCATTTGTCGTGGCCACGCGTCCGCTCTGCCCTTTATCTCAGAAGGCAGAGCGAGACGCGATGCCAGTAATGAAATATAACTTAAGGTTATCCTATAACCCTAGTTATATGAATACTGGCTGAGCGTCTCGCTCTTCAGCGCCCTGAAGTCCCTTGGATGTTTTCCGCGTATGGAATTCGAACTTGGAAGGGTGAGGGCGTGACCACTTCCTGCCTGTTGTCGGGGCACGCAGGGGAGTGGCGTGGTCACGTGCAAGTGGGTGCATGTGTTTTGGTTTCCGTGGCACAGTAGGTGCTGGAGATAATGATATCTCAGAAGGCAGAGCGAGACGCTCAGCCAGTATTCATATAACTAGGGTTATAGGATAACCTTATGTTATAACATGTACAGTAACATGTGGAGGGAATGTTAAGTGTGTGTCACCAGGCAGCAGTTATAACATGTACAGTAACATGTGAAGGGAATGTTAAGTGTGTGTCACCAGGCAGCAGTTATAACATGTACAGTAACATGTGAAGGGAATGTTAAGTGTGTGTCATCAGGCAGCAGTTATAACATGTACAGTACAGTAACATGTGAAGGGAATGTTAAGTGTGTGTCACCAGGCAGCAGTTATGAATGGACTGCATTTATATAGCGCTTTTATCCAAAGTACTTTATAACTTATGCCTCACATTCACCCATTCACTCACGTAAGTGGATTAATAGTGTCTGCCTGCCTGCCTTAACCACATACTAAAACATTCCTCTCATGTGTCCTGTCCTCAGGTGGGAGGGTTTGACGGTGAAAACCACCTGTGTAGCACGGAGGCCTACAGCCCCTTGACTGACTCCTGGCGGGGGCGGATTTAGGATTGTAGGAGATCCGGGGCTTAGCCCAGATAGGTGCCCGCGTTCAGGGGCGTAGCTGGGGGGGGGGGGGTAGCTTAGGATGATTCCAAGGGCCCAGCACTGGGGGGGGGGGGGGGCCCAATTTTTTATTTATTTTTTTACTAGACATCACTCAGGTGTATTATTGATGCTCTCATTGATACTATGTTTGTTTCTGAAGTGTGTGTGTGTGTGTGTGTGTGTATGAGTGTGTGTGTGTGTGTGTGTGTGTGTGTGTGTGTGTGTGTGTGTGTGTGTGTGTGTGTGTGTGTGTGTGTGTGTGTGTGTGTGTGTGTGTGTGTGTGTGTGTGTGTGTGTGTGTGTGAGATATATAGAGAGAGAGGGGGGGCTTTGGTAGACTATTGCATTGGTCCATTCATTGAAGATGAACGCAATGCGACATCCTTTACTAGGCTCACCCACCAACAGTGCAGGTGCTGAACTGCTGATCCGAATGTAGGTAAAAACCATATTATGCGTTTTCATCAATAAAAAAATGGCCAAAAAAATTAGCGTTAGCGGGCACGGATTTTTTTAACTTCGACACCACAACCTTTAACGTATACCACCACCTTAAAGCGGACAAAAGGCACTAGAGAACACTTAAATTCACACCCTTTAATTAATGAAGCAAACTATAATAATTAATAATAATAATAATAATAATAATAATAATAATAATAATAATAATAATAATAATAATAATAATAATAATAATAATAATAATAATAATAATAATAATAATAATAATAATAATAATAATAATAATAATAATAATAATAATAATAATAATAATAATAATAATAATACACTGTGTTTGTATAGCACCTTTCATACAAGAATTGCAGCTCAAAGTGCTTCACAGCAGTACAAAAAGACAGGCATAAAATGAGCACAACATTGGCAGATCAAGAGCAATGCATAAAGTGCAGACATAAAGCATAAAATAGATAGCAGTAAAATAGACAAAGTCAAGGTAAGACAGAACATTAAATCACATCGTTTTTCATATTAGGATCTAAGATCTAGGGTTAACTCGCCGAACGTTGAGCGCCAGGACCCCCGAAACCCAGAGTATAGGCGGGTTTTCATTGTTGTTTCTTTTATTCGATATTTCCATTCATAAAGACATGCCGGCAGCCTGTGTTATTATCACGGGGGATGGGTCTGAGATCTCAAAAGTCAAATACCGCCGCCTAACACCTTGCGGCCGCTATTGCACTCCATTTCTCTCACACTCATATTCACGACGGTATAAAACGGAAATGTATGGATGGAAAAATGATCTGTTTTTTGCATCTTGACCGGAAGAAACTCAATGACAATCGACTATATTATTAGATCCATAGCTATAATATATAATATAGCTTTAGGCCTGCAAACACAGCCACATATCCCCATGTTAAAATGCGCTGGCCTTTCAACAGTAACAGTAAACAGCGCCATCTGGCACTGAAAGTGTTGCGTCTTTGTTTACGGTTTGATTATCACTGATACAAAGTAAAATAGTGCAGTGCAATAAAATAGTTAGTAAAATAGAATAAAATAATGCAATAGTGCATTGCAATAAAATAATTATCATCGTATTTTTTCGGGAGGCCGGTAAGGAGTGCATTACAGTAGTCGAGTCGGCTTGAGATAAAGGCATGGATCTGGTTTTCAGCTTCCTTTTGATTTATAAATGGCCGTACTTTAGCTATGTTTCTAAGGTGGAAGAATTATATTTTTGTCAACTTGTTGATTGTGATTTAAAGCTTAGGTCTGAGTCTACCATAACACCAAGACTTAACTCACTCAAATATAGTTAGCAGCTGGATAGACTACAGATGGAAATTAGCTTCTGCTAAATCTGGTGCAAACATATTTTCATGTAACAATGATTAAGTGTCCCAAAAATATATATATATATATAAATGATTTTTTTTTAAATACATTCGGGGCTTGAGCCCAAGTAGCCACCCCCTAGCCCCGCCTCTGGGGTACAGTAATCGGTTGTGTTGTTTGTTACTAAACTGTTACTACTACTACATCATTATTATTGTTATTATGTTATTCAATTATCAGGCATGTGTTTAGGTTGTCTATTACTAATGGTTTGATTGGGTGTTGTGTTTGTAAATAGCGGTTTAAAAAAAATTTGTATGGCATTTTACAATACAGAACTTTGAAGGCGTTTTCCCAAATAGGGTAGACATGTACCATTTCCCTAGCATCTACACACACCAAACTTTCCACCTTTATTCATATCTATATCCTGCTTCTTTGTGCCAAATGGTTTGTTGATATGTCATACATAGCCTGATTTACAGACAATACAAAACTTTAAAGGCGTTTTTCTCAAAATGAGATTTTATGAGTTTGTATTACACATAAAATAAAAAATCTCAATTTCTCTAGTACCTCCACATACCAAACTGGCCACGTTTCCTCCTATCCATATACCACAACTTTCTGTTAGAGGATTTTTTGATATATCACTCATCCAGATTTTTTGAACATTTTATAGAAAAGATGTATCCCTGATCGAGTGGCATATCAAAAAAATCCTCTAACAAAAAGTTTGTTTTTTAATGTAGTAACATGAAAAACCATGAGAAAATATCTATAATCCATTTTTGCACAATTTTGCTTGGGGTAACATGGAAAAAGGGGCAATTTTGAACAGACCACGCCCCTTTTTGGGTAATAAAAGTATGCAACCAAAAAAAATTATATATTTTTTTTACTATTCTAAACAATTAAGATGTTTGCAAATGATTTCATACTTTTTTTTTCCTAGGGGGGTGGTCTCCCCTTAAAGGTGCACCATGTTGTTTTGAGAGAAGTTAGTAATTTCTAGAAGGTATATTGAAGGTATATTTTCATAACTGAATAAACAAAAACTGTCCTCAGAGGATAATTGGATCCCTGGAACAGTTTTGAAGCTGGACAGGCTAGACTCGAGGCTTATATTTGGTTCATAGTGCCTCAACATGATTTTGTTTTCATTTACGATAATAATTTTTTTTTTTTTTTGTCTTTTTCCCCCTCCATTTTCCTCCGATTTTCTCCCATCCCAATGTTAGTCGTATGCCAATTCCCAGTCCCTTCCTGGTCGCTGCGCACTTACCCCCCACAGTCAGATCATCTGGGAGAGTGGAGGCTACCACGTGCTTCCTCCGACACACGTCCAGCCAATCACCGCTTCTTTTCACCTGGCAGCGCGGATTCTCATTGAGAGGGCGTAGCGTGTGGGAGGACCACACTATCCCCCTCACGTCCAATCCGCGCTTAGCAGGCGCCCCGACCGAACTGTAGGAGTCGCTGTTTACAACGACCCGGACCCACCCCGCCAGCTTCTCCCACCCTCTGATACAGCCAATTGTATCAGTGCAGACGGCCAGCCAAGCTGGTGACAACCCCGGAGCTGTGAGCTGGATTCGAACAGGCAAATCCAGCTCAGCTCCGGGGCTGGTGACGAACGCAATCTCCGCTCGGCCACCTAACCGCCCCATAATAAAATAATTCTAAGAATTACAGTGAATGTCTTTTGCAGGCTCAGCAAACAAATCCCCCTCCTCCAAAACTGCATAATGTAATCCTTTAAGTGTTATTCATCCAATATTTAGCAAAAATGTATTTATATACCAACAATTCTTCTATAAGTGCCATGAGAACCTTTTTCATCTCAACTACTAATAGTAACTAGTAAGATAACTCATCATTTCTCAATTGACAGTTCTAATTTCTCAGTGATGTTTTTTCATACACGGCGTGTATAGAACACTGTATAGTTTAACTTAGATCACCCCCATCTGCCTGGTTCAAATTAATACAAAACATCTGCACTGTATAGGAATGCAGAGGAAAGAAACAACTTTACAAAAATGTACCTAAATAATATTTCACAGTTTTGTAAGTGACTCGACACATAATACACAACGACTGCCATTAACAACAGAGAATTTTAATTAATCCAACAGGTTTTCCAAAATCAACATGTACATAACTCAAATGGAATTACAGACAATCTAAGTCTGTGGCACTTTTACAAAAATGTCATGTCTCAATATTAATGTATGAAATACTTCTTGGCAATCCAAATTCAGGAGGGAGAGGCCGAGGGAAATAAATCTTGTGCCCATGAGGCTACAACTGAACGCGGAGCCAAAACAAAATTTTATTGAGCAAGAATTAAATAACAAATAATATCACTGGACTGATTGCTGTGAAATTAAATAATGTTCAAACAGAACATGGCTTTTCACAAGCGTATATTAGGAGGATGTTCTGTCTGCTATTTTTCTTCAAACAGCACTTGTCCCATTGTGTGTGTGAGTGAGTGAGTGAGTGTGTGTGTGTGTTTAAACAAGTCCTTCTGAGCTGGAGCCATTGTTGATGCCATACTGAGAACTAAGGTTGCAGCCGCTCTGTAGTCGTCATATAGGGAACGCGCCAGGAGTAGGGACCCCAACCTGACACTTTAACCCTTTCACAGCCACACTACAGAAGGTTAACCCTTTCACTACCACACTACAGAGGGTTAAGTCTGTAGTGTGGTAGTGAAAGGTTAACCTTCTGTAGTGTGGTAGTGAAAGGGTTAAGAAGCCAGAATATACAACAAATCAAGAATCTTTATTATTTCAGCTGAACTGTTGCTGAACTGTTATATATATATATATAAAACAAAACCATCGAAACTGGACAACCAACAATGGCACGCAGGTATGTGGTAAGGTTGTAGGTGTGTGTCTGTCTGTGTGTTAAAGTCTGTTCAAATAGGCCGCAAAGAGAGATTCAAAAGGTAGCACTGATGCAAAGTCAATGGAAACTGGCGAACAGAGCGAGACAAGACTATAGCTGTGCTCCAGGTGGCGCACACTGCAGCACAGAGATATACGCTGAAGTCGAAAATGTTTCCGCTTGAGTGAGAATTTCACATTGGCTTGATGAAACAAAATGATGAACCGCTAGAGTAAAACGATAAAACTGCTATGAATGTTCTGTAGCCTATAGAAACTGAAATAAGTTACATTTAGAAACGTTTTTTGTTAAAATGTCAACAATGGTACGGTCGAGACCAGAACGCACTAGTATGTCTTTGCGTCCCGTTTCGCTAAGTTATTGTTCAAATCCAACGGTCATACGGACACACGAGTAGTGGGAGACAAATATTTCTGAACGTGCTACTAGATGGTGTGTGTGTGGCCCGTGGTGAGGTAAGACTTCATGGTGGCGATCAGCTCGCTCTCTTCCTCCAGTGTGAGATCCAGGTAGTCCTCCTCGTCACGAGAGATGTCCCCCAACACCTCGTTCACCAGCTCACTGTCCTCTGCACAGACAGAGAGAGAGAGAGAGGAGAGAGAGACAGATAGACAGGGAGGGAGGGAGAGAGAGACAGAGAGACAGATAGAAAGAGAGATAAGAGAGACAGGGAGAGAGGGAGAGAGAGAGAGAAAGAGAGAGAGATAGAGAGAAAGAGAGAAAGAGAAAGAGAAAGAGAGAGAAAGAGAGAGACAGAGAAAGAGAGAGGAGAGAGGACAGAGAGACAGATACAGAGAGAGAGAGACAGACAGAGATACAGAGAGAAAACGAGAGACAGATACAGAGAGAGAGAGAGAGAGAGAGAGAGAGAGAGAGAGAGAGAGAGAGAGAGAGAGAGAGAGAGAGAGTTTTTGAGATGTGACCATGAAGATGTGATGTTTTGAGATTGCATGGTTGTCCACAGGCGTCTTCCGTGGGCTGGACTGTGTCCGCAGTGCTTCTCCCTGCTCTTCCTCTCGCATTTGCTCTCGTGGGCATCGTGGCCGGATTACTGTCCGGACTGTGTGCAAGTCCGATCCCGATGCGAGCTGGACCACCCCGGGATGCACTCTATGCACTTCTTATAACAGTCTAGGGCTGACCTTCGAAGCTTTTTATGGCAATCGAAGCTTCGGGGCCGAGATTCGATTTTAATTCGAAGCTTCGAGAGAGAGAAAAAAGAAAAAAATAATATATATATACCGGTATAGATTTTTTTTATATTATGTTGTGGGATTTTGGCAGTACAGCACTTTGGTCAACTTTTGTTTTTAAATGTGCTCTATAAATAAAGTGGATTGGATTGGATTAATTAAATGAATGAGTCGGGAGCTGCGCTGCCTGGGCGGCTGCTCTCCGTTACACAGCCAACCACATTACATTACATAATTATGTTGCAACCTTCGTTCGTTGCATTGGAAGCGCAATATTTTGCAGGTGGGAGGGGGGGATAAAAAAACATTTTAATAAACGAAAATTGATATATATTTTTTTTTCTTTTTTTTTAATATATTCAAATTATATTTTCCCATTCGAATCCCGTGCCCATCGAACGAAGCTTCGAAGTATTTAAGACAGCCCTACAACAGTACAATGCAGTCACTGTGCAGCATTACACACTTACATAATGCACCATCATGACTCCAGTGATGCCATATGTGGCTTCAGTTATAGTGATGAAGTAGCTAGTGTAATAGTTACATTTCCTATAGATGTTTTGAGGAATGGGACTCGTATTAAAGTACCAACCAAATTAAATAAATGTTTGTTAAGTCACTACTGTGTCTATCACACTGAGTGAGGTAACACAATGGCGAATGAGCCTATGGCCCACTGACGAAAGCTCATGCAGCATTACCAAGTATTATGAAATGGGTGCCTGTGGCGACATTCCCAGGAGAAATATATTTACCGTATCAGAAGACATCATTACATTTCTCTTTCATGCGTTACTACTGGTTACCCAGGTGCAAACTGCCAACTGATTGAAGGCACACAGTGTTTGGTTTTGAAGTGGTCCATAAACACACCTGCAATTACCACCTATTGCCATAGGTGGCACCAAAGACAATCAAATGGAAATATTCTAACAGCATGCCGTTTGTTAACGGACTGAATAGGTCAACAAGCACCATGAAAAAAACGTTTGCAAAGACAACAAAGACAAAAGACACATTTCTTTTAAATCTAGAGTTTTGTTGTGCATCAACTTTAAATCTGTATATATTTGTATATATGTTATTTGATACTATCTTGTCTAGCACAGTCTCTGGAGCGTAACCGTAAGAAGCATTTTGTATGAAAGTATTCTGTACTTCTGTATGACAACTATTAAAGAAACTTGAAGAAACTATAGGCAAAGAAGCCTACTAGTAGGTGTGCAAACTAGGGATGCACCGATATGAAAATTTGCCACCGATACCGATACCGATTGTGTTAGGTCAACTAACACAATCGGCCGATACCGATACCGATATTTGTGGCAAAAAATTAAATAAAAAAAATGTGTACTTAAAAAAATAATAATTATGAAACTACTGTATATTTGTACGTCTCTAAATGTTTTGATGCATTGAAAATGGAGGACACTTAGGTAAAAAAGCCGAAAGTCCTTTTCTGGTCTTCATCCTCCAGTCCACTGAGCTGTACTGTATTGTACCCACTCTGCAATCTGTCAATAAAGCTTTCAATCAATCAATCAGACAAATGCATAGAAAAGCCCTTATTATAACCAAATAACAAAAAATTATATTATTGTTTATGAAAATGTTTTAGCCCTATGCTTGACTATTATTTTAGCCATGGCAACAAATAAAATAATAATAATAAAATGAATAAATAAAATATTAAATAAATAGGCTACACGTCTCTCTTTTTGTGTTACAAATTGTGCTCACCGATATGAACATAGGCCTCTTTACTTACTTAAAAAAAAGGAAACATCAAGAAATATGTTTATGGTATTAATTCCACCATGCCATGTTGCACTATCTCTCTCCCAGTATGGTCTGCCGGGCTGCAGCTGGATACTATTGTCTCAACCAGAGCTCTCAACCAAAGCAATGCAACAGAACAATTTTGATTGACAGTCGATTCTGCCAATTACGTCACACCGCTTGCACCCGCCTCTGCTGTTACCACCAATCGGCAAGCACGTATTCGTTTTTTACTTCCTGGATGTCCGCCATTGATCTGCAGCGAGAAATCAACAGCAAACCAACGCGCTAATAACGTTAGCTCCCCGCCGGCCACGAGTAGATTACCAGCACTCCGCAGGATGACCAAATGAGGCATAATGATTTTACTGCAACGAATGTTATAATAAAACAAAGCTTTTCTATACATTTGTCTGATTGAAAACTTTATTAACAGATTGCAGAATGGGTACAGCTCAGTACGGGCTCTGAGCAACGGAAGGAACTGAGCTATGAATTGAGTAATGCTTGCTACTTGCTATGTTCGGGTAAATAATATGCTGATGTTATTGAACGTGTAACACTAACTATATAACGTTAATGCCACAAAACAAATGCCTTTGTTAATCATAAGTAGTAACTTTGATGCAGTAGCTTGTGTGTGTGGAGGCGGCGTTGTGCTGGTCGCGACTGAACTTATTTTTTTTTGCCTTTTGGCGCGACACAAATTGATGGATATTTATCGGCTACTGCCATCGGCACATTTGAGCTTATCGGCCGATAGGCCGATTGCAGTCAACAAGGCACTTATCGGCCGATACCGATACCCGACCGATACATCGGTGCACCCCTATTGCAAATGTTTAGCAAGTACTGGTGTTCCAAAATGAACAGCAGCTGTGGCTGTTTTAAAGGGGAATTGCACTCTGGGTCTTTCTCGTGTTTGGAGAAAAGTACTTTTTCTCAACGCCAGCCAGAGGTTGCCACGCCTACCAAACACACAAGAGGAGAGGAGGGGCTGAGCTTTTACTTATGGTTACTCCACCAGCCAGAGGTTGCCACGCCTACCAAACACACAAGAGGAGAGGAGGGGCTGAGCTTTTACTTATGGTTACTCCGTTACCATGGCGAGCGAGAGTGACAATCGAGGTATCAGAGATTGAAGTGACCTGCCCACTGTAGCTCCTCCTGAGTGAAGGCAGAGCTTGTTTGTTCTGCTTGTTTGTACTACCTGTACCTCCCCTCCCCCATGCTGCTATGATGCCTGCATTTCCCCAAGGGGATCAATAAAGGAATATATTATCTTATCTTAGCTAAGAGTCACTATGACATAATGGCTGCAGACACCACCTTCTGCTGCCAAGGTTACGGAGCAGAGACCTCGCTCATTTACCAGGTTGAGGCGTAACCTATTCATTCTCTAGGCAGCTACAATGACTGATGTTGCTTTGTGGTTGAGGTTGTGGAGGTGGTAATGCAGTGACTAGGAGATACATAGACTGCCAGGCTACCAGACAGACTACCAGGCTACCAGACAGACTATCAGACAGACTACCAGGCTACCAGACAGACTATCAGACAGACTACCAGGCTACCAGACAGACTGCCAGGCTACCAGACAGACTACCAGGCTACCAGACAGACTATCAGACAGGCTACCAGACAGACTACCAGGCTACCAGACAGACTATCAGACAGGCTACCAGGCTACCAGACAGACTATCAGACAGGCTACCAGACAGACTACCAGGCTACCAGACAGGCTACCAGGCTACCAGACAGACTACCAGGTTACCAGACAGACTGGCGACCAGGCTACTGGTTTATTCTCAACGCGGCTTGTTCATATCCAAACAAACAAACAAACAAACAAACAAACAACAACAAACGTGCTTATTGGCTCACACTGACACAGATGAGATTAACATTCGATAACAACTTCCGATACCACAGCATTTTTCCATAGTAGTGAAGCAATTCGATCTATACCGTAAAAAAAGGATCGAATTTCGATGGCCAGGCCTACCGCCCCCAAAGATAAAGTGGTTGCCTGCACTCGACAGCGACATCCCCTTCCCCCCCCCCCCCGTTCCCAAGTGCCCCGTGCACCACGTCAAAGACACACGCTCACTTTTGCGCTTGTGTGTGTTGGGTTTCCTTCCTGTTCTCCCACCTGAAGTCTCCGAGGAGGTGCTAGGCTCCTCCGACGAGGAGGAGGAGGAGCAGGGAGGAGACGGGGAGAGGAGATCCGGCGGGAGGATTCCCTGGTTGTCTAGCAACAGCTGCGTCGCCAGCTGTACGTTGCCGAGCATCAGACCCAGAGCCGCCTCGGCCATCTCCCTCTCAAAGCCAAGACACACCAGCTAGAGAGAGAGAGAGAGGGGGAGAGAGAGAGATAGGGGGGAGAGAGAGGGGAAAGAGAGAGGGGGAGGGGGAGAGAGAGAGGGGGGGAGAGAGGGGGGGGAAGAGAGAGAGGGGAAAGAGAGAGAGGGGAAAGAGAGGAGACATAAGAGAGAGAGGGGGAAGAGAGAGAGGAGGATAGAGAGAGGAGAGAGAGAGAGCGGGGAAAGAGAGGATACAGAGAGAGAGAGAGGGGAAAGAGAGAGCAAGAGAGGGGGATAGAGAGAGAGATAGAGACAGAGGGGGGAAAGAGAGAGAGGGAAAAGAGGAGACAGAGAGAGAGAGAGGGGAAAGAGAGAGGGGGGAAATAGAGAGAGAGAGGGGGGGGGGAGATAGAGAGACAGAGAAAGAGAGATAGTGAGAGTGAGAGGGGTGAGAGTGAGATGGGAGAGACAAAGAGAGAGAGATACAGAGAGATATAGGGGAAAGAGAGAGAGGAAAGAGAAAGAGAGACAGAGAGAGAGCGAGACAGAGAGAGATAATAATAAGCAATAAATCAGATGAGAGATAGCATAATACCAAGTCAAGTCAGCTTTATTTATATAGCACGTTTACAATGACTAAAAGCCACCCAGCGTGCTTTACATACTAGAACACAATAAAAAAAAACACGTACAGTACAGTAACAAATAAAATACACTAAATTACAGTAAATAAGTATAGTACACTAAGAAACAAGGTGCAATATAAAAAAAAGTGACAAGAAGTAATCAAATAGATACAAAAAGGTCCAGAGTAACAGCAAACGTAGTTGACAGGTGGCAGGCTAACTCTGATCAAAGGCCAGGGAGAACAGGTGTGTTTTCAGCAGCGGTTTAAAGGCCTCTAGGCTCCGGGAAGATCTAATGTGGGGGGGGGGGGGGGCTGTTCCAGAGCCAAGGGGCTGCAGCAGCGAAGGCTCTGTCCCCCCCCTGGTTTTGAGCCTGGTCCTGGGCACCTCCATACCAACAAGGTTACGCTGGCATAGCAAAGATGGAACCATAAGAATGATGATGTTCAGTCGTTTTCCCTCTGAAACCGCAGAATAGTGCTCGCTCAAACTATCCTACAAACGATAGTGACTTCTCCAGAGTCAAGACGAGTAAGATAGATAAGTGCAAACGATCAAAATAATAAACTATGGGGCGGTCAGGTGGCGTAACGGAGATTGCGTTCGTCACCAAACCCCGGAGCGGCTAGATTCGCCTGTTCGAATCCAGCTCACAGCTCCGGGGTTGTCACCAGCTTGGCTGGCCGTTCACACTAATACAATTGGCAGTATTAGAGGGTGGGAGAAGCTGGCGGGGTGGGTCCGGGTCGTTGTAAACAGCGACTCCTACAGTTCGGTCGGGGCGCCTGCTAAGCGCGGATAGGACCTGAGTGGGATAGTGTGATCCTTCCACACGCTACGCCCTCTCAATGAGAATCCGCGCTGCCAGGTGAAAAGAAGCGGTTGATTGGCTGAACGTGTGTCGGAGGAAGCACGTGATAGCCTCCACTCTCCCAGACCGACTGTGGGGGGTAAGTGCGCAGCGACCAGGAAGGGGATTGGGAATTGGCATAACGACTAACATTGGGATGGGAGAAAATCGGAGGAAAATGGAGGGGGAAAAAGATCAAAAAATATAAAGAAAAAAAAAAAGAAAAAAAAAACTGTTGTGGCAAGGATGTTTTCTTTAGAAACAAGACGAAGAAGAAATCCTACATGGATTCTCAATTCTTGTTTTCTGAAGCCGTGAGACATATTATTCTCCATTCCATTCTCCCTCGCACGGCTACAAAGACAATGGGTGTTATTTTCTCTGACGTTTTGCCAGTGGCGTTTATGGCTAAAGCTAGCTATTCACACTCCTTTCGGTCTATTCAATGCAACCCAACTAGTCTGCCGTTCTCTGCTTAGCACCCTGCAGAGGTCCCCAACTGGTCGACTGGAACTGAACCTCGACTGGAAAAGAAAACGACTCGGATGTCAACTTACCTGTTCCACCTTCTCTGGATCAATGGCGATCTCTCCTGTGTTGTTATTGGTTGCCTGGACAGCCTGGGTGTCTACAAGAATCTGGTGGGGGGGGGGGGGGGGGGGAGTTTATATCAATACACATATGGAAAAATATGTATACGAATCTTGCAAGCTTTTTGATATGGGCAGTTATACGAAGGCATTTAGATAATCTGGGCATCCAGTCATCTAAGATTTAATAGTATACAAAAACATAGATGAAATTAGTAAGATCATGAAAGGAACGGAGTGGGGCTGTAAAGAGACGCCAATGACCAATTTGCACTCCGACGCAATCTGCGCTTCACCATTTGGCTTGGCTTGCACTCGTTATGTATATATTTTAATGCATTTGCCATACAAAGCAACCAAAAATGCTATAGGGTTTAATTGGGTGAAATGTATATTTCCAACAATATTTCCAAAAGATTGTCATCAATACAGGATAGACTGAATGCTAGGCTACAAGGTTATGCCCGTTAGTTCTTCATTACAAACTTGGATGAATTGAAAATAGAGGACCCTGATGTAAACAAGACGAAAGTATTTTTCTGGTCTGCATCCTCTTAGCTGTTGTTTGTATTGAGCCGTACTGTATTGTACCCATTCTGCAATCTGTTAATAAAGTTTTCAATCAATAATAAATCAAACAGTAGGTTTCTTTTGCACATTAAAAACTTTTTCAAAAGAGATGTTTTCAGCTCTTAAGTGTTGCCTCGTTTTCTAATAGTGTGTACAGATGGATTTTGGAAGTGGTTCCCCAGGCGTTCTATTTCAAATAGATCCACAAAACATAGGCATAGATTGGAAGTAGGGTTACGCTCTTTTGAAAACCTACCTAATAAATGTTTCTCATAAATCCTTTCTGGATGCTAAAAAAAACTCAAGATTTCAATATTTGGGCGCTTACATTTCCAAATTTATTTTAAATAGTATTTCCTTGCAAATGTCTGATTTATCTGTCTAGTCCTAATTGACAGACGGCTGGTGAACTTGAGAACCGTTAGGACAGTGCACAGACTCTGGTGCAGTGTGTTACGACGGTTTGGACCATCATCACTATTACTACCGTTTTATTGAATCTTGTCACTCTACTACTACTATTTGCACTTTGTTCTATTATTATTATTATTATTATTATTATTATTATTATTATTATTATTATTATTATTATTATTATTATTATTATTATTATTATTATTATTATTATTATTATTATTATTATTACCTATCCTGCCCCCCCCCCCATGCTGCTATGGCAATTGCATTTCCCCAAGGGGATTCATAAAGGAACACTTGACTTGGATTCACAGACAGACAGACAGACAGACAGACAGACAGACAGACAGACAGACAGACAGACAGACAGACAGACAGACAGACAGACAGACAGGTACGCACTCCGTAGGCCTTGTCCACGTCTCCGTCAGCCTGGTACAGGGCGCTGGCCGCGTCTCTCTTGGAGTAGCCCAGTTCTCGGAGGACGGCGATGCCCTCCACTCTCATCCTCATCTTCTCCCTCTCTCTCCCCTTCAGCTCCTCACGCTCCTGGATGAACACAGCAGAACACAGTCACTCTCTCTCTCACACATCTTAACACAATCACTCTCTCTCTCTCACATCTTAACACAATCACTGTCTCTCTCTCTCTCTCTCTCTATCTAACATCTTAACACAGTCACTCTCTCTCTCTCTCTCTCTATCTAACATCTTAACACAGTCACTCTCTCTCTCTCTAACGTCTTAACACAATCACTCTGTCTCTGTCTCTCTCTCTCACATATTTTATTTATTTTTTTTCTTTCTTCTCCTCCTTTTTCCCGATTTTTCTCCCATCCCACCCTTCCTGGTTGTTGCGTACTTTCCCCTACTGTTGGTCCGGGAGACCGGAGACTGTCACATGCTTTCCTCCGACGCATGTGCAGCCTGGGGCAGGCCAACCTGGCCGCGCAGGTTCTCACCGGGGAGAGTGTAGCGTGTGGGAGGCCACACTATCTCTCCTCAGATCCAACCCTCGCTGAGCAGGCGCCCCGACCGAACTGTAGGGGTCGCTGTCCACAACGCCCAGGACCCACCCTTCAGCTTCCCACCCCCTGATACAGCCAATTGTATCAGCGTGAGAGGACAGCCAAGCTGATAGCAACGCCGGGAGCTGGATTCGAACAGGCGAATCCTAGTGTCTCCCGGTGTTGGTGACGAACGTAATCTCCGTGCGCCACCTCCCCCCCCCACATCTTAAAACTATCTATCTGAAAGAACTCGGTGTGTTTCAGTAGAAGATTATACCTCAGCTGCTCTTACTGTAAACAAAGGTGTTCCACAAGGTTCTATTTTGGCCCCTGTCTTATTTTCCATCTTTATAAATGAACTAGGAAATGGGATTAACCCAGCACGTTTTCATTTATACGCCGATGATACAGTTGTTTACACAGTGGCTTCCTCTTTAACTCAGGCCATAGAGCTTCTACAGGATGCTTTTAATACACTACAACACTCCTTGCTAAGGCTAAGACTGGTCCTTAATGCAAAAAAGACCAAGTACATGACCTTCTCTCGCTCTCGAGCTAATACAGCTGTCCCCCCGATTCTGACACTGGAAGGGACATGCCTTGACAAAGTAGCATCCTATAAATATCTGGGCATATGGATTGATGAAAAGATGGCCTTTGATGTTCATATTGGGAACCTACTGAGAAAACTTAGACCTAAACTGGGCTTTTTCTTCCGGTTAAAGAAATGTTTCCCGTCTGAAGCCAGGAAGAGAATTGTGCAGAGTTCCTTTCTGCCTGTATTAGACTATGGCGATGTAATCTATATGCATGCTCCTTCCTCCCTGCTTAAAAAGCTGGATTCTGCGTACCATACTGCCATACGTTTTGTAATGGGTGCAGGCTCTCGCACCCACCACTGCACTTTGTATCAGTCATTAGGATGGTCCTCTCTGTACCAAAGAAGACAATCACACATGTTGATTTTTATCCTTAAGTCATTGCTAGGTAAGCTGCCCTTATATATCTCCAGACTTCTGTCCTTTTATACTTGCTTTTTTAATACCAGACGAGCAGCAAATGGGATGCTGTTAAATGTTCCTTTGATGCAGTCAGAGCTTGGTAAAGCTGCATTCTCCCACTATGCTCCCTTTTTATGGAATACGCTGCAAGTAAAACTTTGTCTACAGGCACTTCCTACTGTGAATGCTTTTAAAGGTATGCTACGATTGGCCCTTTATGAAACATGTAACTGTTTTACCTGATGCTATTGTTGATGTGATTATGCTCCTTGCCACTGCACAAATGACCCTCTGTATTTATATTTGAATTGTATGTTTTTTGTTTAATGCCCTGTTTTATGTTGAAACTTGTTGTGTGCTGTGTTGGTCAGGACTCCCTGGAAGAAGAGATCTTGTATCTCAATGGGACATTCCTGGATAAATAAAGGATAAATAAAAAAAATAAAAAAGAACACAATCACTGTCTCTCTCTCTCTCTCTCTCTCTCTCTCTCTCTCTCTCTCTCTATCTAACATCTTAACACAATCACTGTCTCTGTCTCTGTCTCTCTCTATCTAACATCTTAACACAATCACTCTGTCTCTGTCTCTCTCTCTCTAACATCTTAACACAGTCACTCTGTCTCTGTCTCTCTCTCTCTCTAACATCTTAACACAGTCACTCTCTCTCTCTAACGTCTTAACACAGTCACTCTCTCTCTCTAACGTCTTAACACAGTCAATCTCTCTAACATCTTAACAGTCACTCTGTCTCTCTCTCTCTCTAACATCTTAACACAGTCACTCTGTCTCTCTCTCTCTCTCTCTCTAACATCTTAACACAGTCACTCTGTCTTTCTCTCTCTCTCTCTAACATCTTAACACAGTCACTCTGTCTCTCTCTCTCTCTCTCTCTAACATCTTAACACAGTCACTCTGTCTCTCTCTCTCTCTCTCTCTCTAACATCTTAACACAGTCACTCTCTCTCTCTCTCTAACATCTTAACACAGTCACTGTGTCTCTCTCTCTCTCTCTCTAACATCTTAACACAGTCACTCTGTCTCTCTCTCTAACATCTTAACACAGTCACTCTGTCTCTCTCTCTCTCTCTAACATCTTAACACAGTCACTCTGTCTCTGTCTCTCTCTCTAACATCTTAACACAGTCACTGTGTCTCTCTCTCTCTCTAACATCTTAACACAGTCACTCTGTCTCTCTCTCTAACATCTTAACACAGTCACTGTGTCTCTCTCTCTCTCTCTCTAACATCTTAACACAGTCACTCTGTCTCTCTCTCTAACATTTTAACACAGTCACTCTGTCTCTCTCTCTCTCTCTCTCTCTAACATCTTAACACAGTCACTCTGTCTCTCTCTCTCTCTCTCTCTCTCTCTAACATCTTAACACAGTCACTCTGTCTCTCTCTAACATCTTTTAAAGATACATTTTTTGCCTTTTTTCCAGCTTTTTCATGGTCAGACATGACCGACAGAGGAGAGGGTGAACGGGAGAAGAGCGGGGAGAACATGCGACAAATTATCCCCCGGGAGCGGGAGGCGAACCCGGGGCGACCGCGTGGGTGTGCAAGGCACTATGCGGTGCGCCACAAGGGTGCCCTCTCTCGAACATCTTAACACAGTCACTCTGTCTCTCTCTCTCTCTCTAACATCTTAACACAGTCACTCTGTCTCTCTCTAACATCTTAACTCGGATGGTTTGACATTTTAATTGAAAACATTGTCTCCATTATTGCCATTCCTTATTTTCGTGGAGACTGGTGGAGGCTACCCACGACTGGGACACGAGTATATCTTTGAATGTGCACGTGCCCGTGCGTTGGTCTGTCCCGACCCCCCCGTACCTGTCTCCTGTTGGTGATGTGCATGGCGGCCTCGTTCACGTTCCCCTGACACGCCCTGAGCCCCAGGCGGACCTCCCGCTCGCTGAAGCCCAGCGCCAGCAGCTGAGTCACCTTCTCTGGGTCCAGACTCAGGCGACTATACAGCTCCTCCACCTAGCAGGGAATAACCACACACACTGTCAAAACATACTCTTACTTTATTGCACTGCGGTGCAGATCCAGAGCCTGCAGGATCATGAAGGACCCTCATCAGCCCAACAACAGTCTGGTCAAGCTGCTGCGGTCAGGCAAGCGCCTCCGTATACACGCAGCAAGAACAGAGAGACTCAGACTCCGCTTCTTCTGGAGGGAGTAGGGCAGGTGGACTGGAGGGCGTAGGGCAGGTGGACTGGAGGGCGTAGGGCAGGTGGACTAGAGGGAGTAGGGCAGGTGGACTGGAGGGAGTAGGGCAGGTGGACTAGAGGGAGTAGGGCAGGTGGACTAGAGGGAGTAGGGCAGGTGGACTAGAGGGCGTAGGGCAGGTGGACTGGAGGGAGTAGGGCAGGTGGACTGGAGGGAGTAGGGCAGGTGGACTAGAGGGAGTAGGGCAGGTGGACTGGAGGGAGTAGGGCAGGTGGACTGGAGGGAGTAGGGCAGGTGGACTAGAGGGAGTAGGGCAGGTGGACTAGAGGGCGTAGGGCAGGTGGACTGGAGGGAGTAGGGCAGGTGGACTAGAGGGAGTAGGGCAGGTGGACTAGAGGGCGTAGGGCAGGTGGACTGGAGGGCGTAGGGCAGGTGGACTAGAGGGAGTAGGGCAGGTGGACTAGAGGGCGTAGGGCAGGTGGACTGGAGGGCGTAGGGCAGGTGGACTGGAGGGAGTAGGGCAGGTGGACTGGAGGGAGTAGGGCAGGTGGACTGGAGGGAGTAGGGCAGGTGGACTAGAGGGAGTAGGGCAGGTGGACTGGAGGGAGTAGGGCAGGTGGACTGGAGGGAGTAGGGCAGGTGGACTAGAGGGCGTAGGGCAGGTGGACTAGAGGGAGTAGGGCAGGTGGACTGGAGGGAGTAGGGCAGGTGGACTGGAGGGAGTAGGGCAGGTGGACTGGAGGGCGTAGGGCAGGTGGACTAGAGGGCGTAGGGCAGGTGGACTGGAGGGCGTAGGGCAGGTGGACTGGAGGGCGTAGGGCAGGTGGACTAGAGGGAGTAGGGCAGGTGGACTGGAGGGCGTAGGGCAGGTGGACTGGAGGGCGTAGGGCAGGTGGACTAGAGGGAGTAGGGCAGGTGGACTGGAGGGCGTAGGGCAGGTGGACTAGAGGGAGTAGGGCAGGTGGACTAGAGGGAGTAGGGCAGGTGGACTAGAGGGCGTAGGGCAGGTGGACTGGAAGGCGTAGGGAACGTGGACTAGAGGGAGTAGGGCAGGTGGACTAGAGGGCGTAGGGCAGGTGGACTAGAGGGAGTAGGGCAGGTGGACTAGAGGGAGTAGGGCAGGTGGACTGGAGGGCGTAGGGCAGGTGGACTAGAGGGAGTAGGGCAGGTGGACTAGAGGGAGTAGGGCAGGTGGACTGGAGGGAGTAGGGCAGGTGGACTGGAGGGAGTAGGGCAGGTGGACTAGAGGGAGTAGGGCAGGTGGACTAGAGGGCGTAGGGCAGGTGGACTGGAGGGAGTAGGGCAGGTGGACTAGAGGGCGTAGGGCAGGTGGACTAGAGGGCGTAGGGCAGGTGGACTAGAGGGCGTAGGGCAGGTGGACTGGAGGGAGTAGGGCAGGTGGACTAGAGGGAGTAGGGCAGGTGGACTAGAGGGAGTAGGGCAGGTGGACTAGAGGGAGTAGGGCAGGTGGACTAGAGGGCGTAGGGCAGGTGGACTGGAGGGAGTAGGGCAGGTGGACTAGAGGGCGTAGGGCAGGTGGACTGGAGGGAGTAGGGCAGGTGGACTAGAGGGCGTAGGGCAGGTGGACTAGAGGGAGTAGGGCAGGTGGACTAGAGGGAGTAGGGCAGGTGGACTAGAGGGAGTAGGGCAGGTGGACTAGAGGGAGTAGGGCAGGTGGACTGGAGGGAGTAGGGCAGGTGGACTGGAGGGAGTAGGGCAGGTGGACTAGAGGGAGTAGGGCAGGTGGACTAGAGGGAGTAGGGCAGGTGGACTAGAGGGCGTAGGGCAGGTGGACTAGAGGGAGTAGGGCAGGTGGACTAGAGGGAGTAGGGCAGGTGGACTGGAGGGCGTAGGGCAGGTGGACTAGAGGGCGTAGGGCAGGTGGACTAGAGGGAGTAGGGCAGGTGGACTGGAGGGAGTAGGGCAGGTGGACTAGAGGGCGTAGGGCAGGTGGACTGGAGGGCGTAGGGCAGGTGGACTAGAGGGCGTAGGGCAGGTGGACTGGAGGGCGTAGGGCAGGTGGACTGGAGGGCGTAGGGCAGGTGGACTAGAGGGAGTAGGGCAGGTGGACTGGAGGGAGTAGGGCAGGTGGACTAGAGGGCGTAGGGCAGGTGGACTAGAGGGAGTAGGGCAGGTGGACTAGAGGGAGTAGGGCAGGTGGACTGGAGGGAGTAGGGCAGGTGGACTAGAGGGCGTAGGGCAGGTGGACTAGAGGGAGTAGGGCAGGTGGACTAGAGGGAGTAGGGCAGGTGGACTAGAGGGAGTAGGGCAGGTGGACTAGAGGGAGTAGGGCAGGTGGACTAGAGGGAGTAGGGCAGGTGGACTGGAGGGAGTAGAGCAGGTGGACTGGAGGGCGTAGGGCAGGTGGACTGGAGGGCGTAGGGCAGGTGGACTAGAGGGCGTAGGGCAGGTGGACTGGAGGGAGTAGGGCAGGTGGACTGGAGGGAGTAGGGCAGGTGGACTGGAGGGAGTAGGGCAGGTGGACTAGAGGGCGTAGGGCAGGTGGACTAGAGGGAGTAGGGCAGGTGGACTAGAGGGAGTAGGGCAGGTGGACTAGAGGGCGTAGGGCAGGTGGACTGGAGGGAGTAGGGCAGGTGGACTAGAGGGCGTAGGGCAGGTGGACTAGAGGGAGTAGGGCAGGTGGACTGGAGGGAGTAGGGCAGGTGGACTGGAGGGCGTAGGGCAGGTGGACTAGAGGGAGTAGGGCAGGTGGACTGGAGGGAGTAGGGCAGGTGGACTGGAGGGCGTAGGGCAGGTGGACTAGAGGGCGTAGGGCAGGTGGACTGGAGGGAGTAGGGCAGGTGGACTAGAGGGAGTAGGGCAGGTGAACTGGAGGGCGTAGGGCAGGTGGACTAGAGGGCGTAGGGCAGGTGGACTGGAGGGAGTAGGGCAGGTGGACTGGAGGGCGTAGGGCAGGTGGACTGGAGGGAGTAGGGCAGGTGGACTGGAGGGAGTAGGGCAGGTGGACTGGAGGGAGTAGGGCAGGTGGACTAGAGGGCGTAGGGCAGGTGGACTGGAGGGCGTAGGGCAGGTGGACTAGAGGGCGTAGGGCAGGTGGACTGGAGGGCGTAGGGCAGGTGGACTGGAGGGCGTAGGGCAGGTGGACTAGAGGGCGTAGGGCAGGTGGACTGGAGGGAGTAGGGCAGGTGGACTGGAGGGAGTAGGGCAGGTGGACTAGAGGGCGTAGGGCAGGTGGACTAGAGGGCGTAGGGCAGGTGGACTAGAGGGCGTAGGGCAGGTGGACTGGAGGGCGTAGGGCAGGTGGACTAGAGGGCGTAGGGCAGGTGGACTAGAGGGAGTAGGGCAGGTGGACTGGAGGGAGTAGGGAACGTGGACTAGAGCAGTGGTTCCCAAAGTGGGTGTCGCGAGCAGCCGCGGGGGGGGGGGGGGGGGGGGGGGGGGGGTCGCGAGATGATTTCCAGAATGTATTGATTACATCATTTTATTTATTATTATAAAAAAGAAATCATGCAGTCAGGCCACTGAACTTAGAAACAGGCCAGGCCAGTGTGTCTAGTTGCAGCGGCGTGATAGTTAGATAACCTAGGTGGGGAACAACCAGGAGATCACTGCAACAGAGGGTAACGCAGTGTAAACTCACACAAGTTGGAGAACTATCTCTCTCTCTCTCTCGCTCACACACACACACACACACACACACACAAAGGGAGCCGCATGTGATTGGTGGAGGCGGGACCCTTACAAAAAACAAAAAATCCATCAAAATCAGTGTTGTTGCTAATCATTGACATATGCTAGCCTGTTTTATTATTTTTATTTTTTTAGATTTATTTTTTTTAGCGTTTATCGCTTTTTACTACTGGGCAGTCCAGTAGAGAGAGAGAGAGGAGGAACGGGAGACAGAGTGGGGGGAAGACATTCGGCAAATAACTAGGGATGCACGATATTGATTTTTTGACACCGATAACTTTATGCTCCTCAAGCCGATAACCGATACCGATAACCGATATTTATTGTATTATAATTTTTTTTAATGTATATATATTTCTTTTTTGATCAAAACAATTTTTTTTTTAGTATTTATAAGCTCCGACGTCATCGGTACTGCTATCGGTACTCGAGAAATTATGGAGGTTTTTTTTAGGAATTTAAACGTTGCAAACTAATCTTGTTGGCCGTTTTCTATATCTCTCCTGCCTCGGTGTCTCTGCCTGCGCGAGGAGCGGGCTGTGCTGTGCTGTGCTCACACACACACTCACTCACACACACACACACAGGTGCTGTCGAGTACAGACAGCTCTGCTCTCATCATGGCGGACAGAACGAAACGTTCAAAAGTCTGGGTCTATTTTACTAAAGTCGATGCTGACAACGCTCGTTGCCACAAGTGCAACAAGACATTTGCCAGTAATGTATAAGCGCTGGTACTTGTCAATGTGGCTGGCGGGGAGCTAACGTTAGCTCCGAGTAGAATAATGGCTGACAATCCGGAAGTAAATAAACTAATGAGAGCTTCTGATTGGTGGTAAGAAGAAGAGGTGGGTGCAAGCGGTGGGACGTAATTGGCAAATCGACTGTCTGCCTCCGAATGTAACATGACTACGTCACAGCCAAGAAAGGGAGCGCTGGATTTGTGAAAAACTCCCTGTTCCTAAACCACACGCTATCAGTCGTACCACAGTACTGGCAAAACGGGAGGAGGCTATAATAAAAACAAGCGCCCTTCATCAAAATCCACCCACACCGGATTTCTTTCAACCAAAACATTTATTATATATTATCGGAGCTATCAATAACGGTATCGGGTTTATCGGGATGACGTCATAATTGCTGATATCGGCCCGATAATTATCGTGCATCCCTACAAATAACGACAGGTCCGGGAATCGAACACGGGTCGGCCGTGCCGCGACCCTATAATAGTGGGGGTCGCGGCTCTCTGACACCGTTATTTCGGGGGTCGCTGCCTGAAAACTTTGGGAACCCCTGGACCGGAGGGCGTTACCTTGTGTAACTTGTGTCTGGCCTGCGTGTCGTTGCCGTCGATGTAGCACAGCAGACTCTGGAGCAGGTACAGCCGGAGGAACAGCACCCCCTCTCTGCCTGTGTTCCCCTGCAGAGACACACACACAACCGTCACTCACAGTAGTACATGAAACAAGGCGGGGCTCGCAACTCACTTTTGATGCTCCAAGGTGTTTTAATTGTGACAAAAAATAGCAGATACAACGTTTCGACCCTTCCGGTCCTTTTCAAGTATGAACACAACAGAAAATTGCATCTTTTTTATACAGGAAATTAAATTAATAAATGTATATAAATGCACCATGTTGAGTGGTCTGAGAATTGCTGCAATGTCAAAGAGAGAAAAGCCAAACAAATTGCCAAATATTGCTCCGTCTCAGCTATTATTGGCAGCTTAGCCGTGTGGAGAAGGAGGTGCTATGTGTACCCTTTAAGTGTTCAGTGCTGCTTGGCCCCCGATGTATTTGATTCCCCGTTTATGTCATATAATTTGTGGAACAAAATATAGTATTCAAATGTGTGTGTATAAAAGGGGAGGAACATCATTCTTGATTATTAAAAAGAAGAAATGTCATAGATGTCATCATGCATCTATATCAGGGGTTCTCAAACTGACTGAGGGCCAATTCAGGGACCCAACATTGGATTGAGGGCCGCCCAAGGAAAAAAGGGACTCATACACGACTTGTGAGATGCCTAGTCGCCGTGCAAACGGTAACCTAGCAAGCTTTCAACAAGCTGCCAATGCTAACGCAAGGGGCACGGTTTTGCCGTTCTTAAAAGCAAAGTACTGTGTGATGGTGGAGGTTGGTTTAAAACGGTATTGGAATCAGACAAAATATAACGCATACATTTACACCTTGACGACTCATCATCGCGGGGCCGCCAGAAACACAGTGGTGCACTACTATGAATAACAGACACATGCGCAAGTATGAGTTTGGCATTATACAAAGCACTAAATGGAACAGGACCAAGCTACATTGCAAATTCTCTAGTCAACTATGTGCCTCCTAGAACATTGCGATCATCCACTACTGGTCTATTGAAGGTTCCAAGCCACAGTCTAAGGAAAATCGGGGACGCAGCCTTTGCAAACTATGCACCAAAGTTATGGAACACACTACCTATGGACATTAGGGAAGCTAGATCTCTTAATATTTTCAAAAAATAAGCTAAAAACGTACCTCTTCACCATAGCCTTCTAATACACTCCGCTGTTGATTGTACTGTAGCACTATTTTACTCTGTCCATTCTATTGCATAATTTTACCATCTCTTCTACTATATTTTTTAATCTATTCTATTCTACAATTTTATTGCACAGCACTATTGCACTAGTTTACTCTGTCTATTTTATCTTACTCTTTTTATTATTGTCTATTTAAAACTGAATCAAACCATAAACTAGGTGGCCTGTTGGGATGATCCTAATGTGAAGGAAACTGTGATTTTATATGTCATTTTATGCTGTTGTGAAGCACTTTGAGCTGCAGTTTCTGTATGAAAGGTGCTATACAAATAAAGTTTATTATTATTATTATTATTATTATTATTATTATTATTATTATTATTATTATTATTATTATTATTAGAAACCCATGTAGCCAGATAATAGAAATGCCCTCTTAAATCAAATACTGCCCCGCAAATATGCAGTGACGTGACGGCCCCACATAATTCGTTTAATTTAAAAATCAATCTCATTCAAGAAATCTGCCAGAAAATTATTCTTGTCTGGTATTTGAATTCAGTCATATCTTGCAAATTAGACATCCTTACAACACCATCCCCCAAAACGAGAAGAACAACAACAACAGCATATGAAACTGAGATGTGCTGAAGACGCTATGGAACATTATCATTAAAAGTGTGAATTTTGATTATTTGTGGCACAGGATTATTTTACAAATAACCCAAACTGCCCCAGAATGTAACTAAATGGCCCCAGAAATGAGTCACCACTTGTGGTCAAACTGGTGTCTATGTGTGCTCATCTAGTATTGAACCCTGGCTTGATCGCCGGGCAGAATCCTCCCATCATCTGCTTCATAAGAGAACATGAAGGCTCCGACGAGGCCCCACCTTGATCATCAGCAGCCTCTGTTGCTGTTCCCCGTAGCACTGGATGAAACAGCCCTCCGCCCTCTGCAATCTCACTTTGCCGTCGACCAGACAGGACAGAGCCTCCAGGGCTCTATAGCACCACACGATGTCCAGCTGCAGTACTGCATAGTTATCTACCAACGACAACAGGTCTGAACCACACTGCCTGTAGAGGAGAGACACACACACACACACACACACACACACACACACACACACACACACACACACACACACACACACACACACACACACACACACACACACACACACACACACACACACACACACACACACACACACACACACACACACACACACACACACACACACACACACACACACACACACACACACACACACACACACACACACACACACACACACACACACACACGTCATCATTATCTCTCACAATGGGGAGATTGCTAGTCAAGACAAGAACAGAACAAGATACAGTAGGTATTATATCCACAACAATATACAGTACAGCACTGTGATATGTTCACATTTCTGCAAATCACACCAGAACTATCTGGACGGATAGATAGCACTCAGAGAGTGAGGGGTATTTTGGATCAACTGCCGCTTTAACCCGTTAAGCCCTAGCCAGTATATGGAAGATTGCTTCTACAAGGTCCATTTGGACAGAGCCGGTTAGCCTTCGGGAGAGGTGTTAGTTGGACAATGCCTAGGCTAACCGGCACTGTCCGCTTCCATTCATTGTGCTAAGCTAGGCTAACAACGTGCAGCCAGAGAGCTTTCTGCTGAACGCACAGAGAGGAAACTGCCCCCCCCCCCCCCCCTCCAATGTACAGCCCCCACCCACCAACCCCACCCCACCCACCCACCCAACCTCCTCCAATGTACAGTTTCTACGTCAAATGTATATACACTCTTTTTCTGGACACTTTTTGTATCACAAACAGTACTGTATTTGCAAATCTGATGTCATAAATGTATAGATGTAGCAGTACTGTCTATCTGTATGTCATGTATGTCATATATGTTATGATGAATTGAAAATGGGGGACCCTGATGTAAACAAGACGAAAGTCTTTCTCTGGTCTGCATCCCCTTAACAATTGTATGTATTGAGCTGTACTGTACTGTACCCATTCTGCAATCTGTTAATAAACTTTTCAATCAATCAATCTATCTTCTCGTCTCTCTCTGTGGAGAAGATGGTAAGCTAATTTCCCCAAATGTTGGTGTGTTCCTTTTAAGGAGGTTAAGGGCACAATTTGAGTCTAAAAAAAAACATATGCAGCATAGAGTTAGAGACATGTTTCAGACTTACTCAAACTGGTCGTCAGCTTGGAGTAGGTGGCAGAGGGCATCATCATACTCCTTCCTCTTCATTAGAGCACAGCCTTTCGAATGTAAGCCCATGGCTACAATCAGAGCCTACACACACAGAGACGTGCGCACAAACACACACACACAAATATTGACAGACAGACATACGAGTATACTGATAAATATTGATAGGCTTACAGAGACAAACATTGATGGATATCACAATGCACAGACAGATTGATAAGAAGTCAAAACAAACACACTAACTATAGTTGGTGTCAAATCACCGTTGACTCACTCAATTCAGTGGACGCTTTAGATTTTAAACTATTCTAAACATATCTATAACGGCATATCTATCGGTTAAGATTTGCATCTCACGTGTTCAACTCATTTGAAACTAAATGTATTTCACACACACACACACACACACACACACACACACACACATCAAAGTAATTATCCTCTATATATAGAATCAGTGCTCTCGCTCTACAGCCCCATGCCTTTTCAGAATCGCAATGTCATTTTAACTGTAACGTGTCCATACGACTAGTTTTGGATAGTTTAACATCGTGCAATGGTTGCCTGAGTTAGAGAGACAGAGAGAGAGATAATGAGAGGGGGAGAGAAAGAGTTTTTAATCTATGATTTGGTTTAGATTTTTGGGGAGCACACAAGAGAGAGAGGAGAGGAAGATGTTTGAGGAGCACACAAGAGAGAGAGAGAGAGGAGAGGAAGACTTTTGGGGAGCACACAAGAGAGAGAGGAGAGGAAGATGTTTGAGGAGCACACGAGAGAGAGAGGAGAGGAGAGGAAGACGTTTGGGGAGCACACAAGAGAGGAGGGGGAGGATTGGAAGACTTTTAGGGAGCACACAAGAGAGAGGGGGGAGACCTTTGGGGAGCACACAAGAGAGTGAGAGAGGAGGAGATTCCATTCATCTGGAACAATGTAAAACAGATTGTAAAATTAACAGAAGGAGACGGCACTCCAATTTTGAATTGGTCATTCAATCAATCATTACACAACACAGATAAACACACACACACACACACACACACACAACACACAGATAAACACACACAGATAAACATGGCGCTGGTACCTTCTTCTGGTTGGGAGGGATATTCAGGGGGTTTCCCTTCTGGTCAGCTATCTCCAGGAAGGGAGCGGACTCTGGGTCAACACTGCCGTCTGAGGACAGATAACAACATGATGATGACTGAATGTAACTCAACTCCATCTTGTGATCACTGGATCACTGGATCACTAGTCCGGAGCAGCGGGCGTCCTGCATGAAGAACAGCATGGATTGTGCTGAGAAAGGACTCTACTGGTCGACGACACCATTGGTCAGTAGGAAATATTAGTTAGGTTAGTTGTCATTAGAACAGGCTTAGCTCTATTGCATTCAAGGTTCTGTAACGAACCGCAGCAGATTCTGACGGTTGAGTCAAAAACTCGTCCCAAATTGTTATTGCAAGTTCGCCTTTCAAGTCCTCCAGTCGCCAAACACTCTGTGCTGCCACCACTAGCGCCGAGCGAGCGCTCATTGAGCTTTCCCAGAAAAACCACAGAAGGAGGAGGATTAGAACGGAGACTTCGGAGAGGAAAGGATCATTTCATACTGTGTTCCAGCAGCGGCTTGCGTTTTCACCTCACCGGCCTTTGTCAAGACACTTTGATCTTTCTGTTGATCCCTTCAAAAACACAATGCGACCTGCACTGGCTCCCCATTGCCGCACAAATCCGCTTCAAGGCCCTCGACCTGGAATATCGTGCGGCGAAGGGAACGGCTCCCGCCTACCTCCAGCCAATGGTCTACACACCCCTCAGACCCCTAAAGCTCTGCCTTTTCTGGGCGCCGCAGACCCACTCCTATCCGAGCCCCGGGAGGGTCATCAAAGAGAAACTGCGTATTCTCGGTCCTTGCCCCACAATGGTGGAACAAACTTCCCACCACAGTCAGGACAGCCGGAACCCGACCAATCCTTCACCGTCGACTAAAGACATGTTTTTTTATTATTTATAAATCACTAACCTTCTTATTGTCATGCACTCTTCCTAATATACTAACATACACTCAACACTGTAGCACTCAGGTCTGAACACTTTGATGAACATTGTTACTCAGCTGATAAGAGTCGTACCCTTCCTATTGACTCGTTGTACAAAACGTGTAAGTCGCTTTGGATAAAAGAGTCAGCTAAATTACCAAATGTAAATGTAAAAATGTTAATGAAAACTTGCAATAATTAGTTACCGTAATTCCTCTAATAGTAACCCCGGCTTGTATTTGTTTCAACTGTAGCGGGTACCAGGCTTGTATTAGGAGGAGGCCTGTATAAGAGGGAGGCCTATATTTCAAATTTTCAAACGGATCATAATGAATAAATCAACATTTTGTGTCAGTTTGAACCCAGTAAAATGTACTGGGTTCATTTATTGAAACCAAGTACTGTATGAAATAGTAAACAGTGCAATTACAGGTGGTCACTGGTCATTTCAACGTTTTCAAAGTGAAATCAAGTAACTAGCTCAGTATGCAGCTCAGTATATAGTAACCCGGCTTGTATTAGGAGGCCGGCTTATAATTGCTTAGCTCAAGAGCGCACCCGGCCATTAATAGAGACCCGGCTTGTATTTGAGACCCGGTTACTATTAGAGGAATTACGGTATATAAGTCATTCGAGTTTTGACTCAACCCTCCGAACCCGTGGCGGTTCGTTATATTAGAGATTTGTATGTAATGTAATGCACACAAAGCTGGTCAATAGAGCTCAGACAGGCTAGTCTCTTACCCCTCTCAGAGAGGATCTGGAAGCCTTTCTGGGTCCTCTCGATGCTCTCGTTCTGGTTCTTCATCTTCTCCTCCTCCACCCCCTGGGCCAGCCTCTCCGACTCGCTCACCCTGAGCACCATGATCTTACTGTTGTTCCTCACGCCCTGCTCATCCAGACGGCGGTCTGGGGAAAAACACACACACACACACACACTGCATGTTAAATAGTAGATCATTGCTTAGTTGTGCTCAGGACAACAACTGGTACACATACACACAATAAACAGTAGGACTAAATGTTTTGTCAACCATTTTTATCATGCAATTTTTTTTTATTTAATACATATTAAACAGAGAGATTATGTACCTTCCAACAAACAACATGATCAATTTGACAAATGTAAATCACTCGAATATCCAATCAAGTGTGTGTTGAGTTGCATTACCAGCATTTTATACCATGTCCCGCCCCTGCACCTAGCTCACTGGTCCGGTCGTTTAATCTTTTTATGATCCGATTTATTTATGGGTGAGAAGGCATACATGTTAAAATATCCATTTGTTTATACTATTTAGAGTCAGACTAGTGCATGCTGACATCTCTTAAATATACTGGTCTCCACTAGCCAGGGTTGAGCCGTGCTGTGGCCTGTCTGGTCTCCACTAGCCAGGGTTGAGCCGTGCTGTGGCCTGTCTGGTCTCCACTAGCCAGGGTTGAGCCGTGCTGTGGCCTGTCTGGTCTCCACTAGCCAGGGTTGAGCCGTGCTGTGGCCTGTCTGGTCTCCACTAGCCAGGGTTTAGCCGTGCTGTGGCCTGTCTGGTCTCCACTAGCCAGGGTTTAGCCGTGCTGTGGCCTGTCTGGTCTCCACTAGCCAGGGTTTAGCCATGCTGTGGCCTGTCTGGTCTCCACTAGCCAGGGTTTAGCCGCGCTGTGGCCTGTCTGGTCTCCACTAGCCAGGGTTTAGCCGTGCTGTGGCCTGTCTGGTCTCCACTAGCCAGGGTTTAGCCGTGCTGTGGCCTGTCTGGTCTCCACTAGCCAGGGTTTAGCCGCGCTGTGGCCTGTCTGGTCTCCACTAGCCAGGGTTTAGCCGCGCTGTGGCCCGTCTGGTCTCCACTAGCCAGGGTTTAGCCGTGCTGTGGCCTGTCTAGCGCACAGTGAGCGTCTCTGTTGTCTTTAGAACCTGGTCAAACCTGGCTGGACCCCAACCTGGGTCTGTTCCATCATCATGGTTTAGCTGGTGGACCACAGTTGGTGGTGTGAATTTCTAATGGTTGCCTAGCAACCAGATATTTTCACAAGAAACGCAATGGAGACACAGACCCGAACCATTCCATACCGCGCTAGACCATGGATAGCCCCATCCAGGCTCAACATAGCTAATGGAGACAAGGCATTAAGTATGGAGAAATGAACAGTGGCAAGAGAAAAATGCTGGCTAGTTTGGTTAAAAGTCTGGTGTCTGTTTATTTGTGTAGGAACTAGGGATGGGTACCTTTCACATTTGAACCGATACGGTACCGGTACCTGTGAATCGATACCGGTACCCAACGGTTCCTTTTTTCTGTACTTTAGTCTCAAGAAATTTTATTTACCTACCTCAGTCGTGAAAAAAAAAATCCAAACTTCAAATAACTACAATTTCGACAGTTTTCGGCTTGCCATTGCTCCGACTGCTTTGTATGTGTGTGCGCTGGGCTGCTTCGCAGAATAATGTGGTGTGTGTGTGTAGGTGTGTGCGCTGGGCTGCTTCGCAGAATAATGTGGTGTGTGTGTGTGTATATGTGTAATTATGTGTGTGCGCTGGGCTGCTTCGCAGAATAATGTGGTGTGTGTGTGTGTATGTGTGTGCGCACTGTAGAGCTGTCCCCGAAGCCTGTTTTTGGGATTCTATATATATCCAATAGACGAGCGCCCTTTTCGATCGCGTGACCTTGTTCAGAAAGTTTGGTGCACTTGACAAATTGCAGTGTGAAAGCAAACCGAACCAAATGAAGAAGGAAACAATGTTGCAACTTCTCCCCCCCGAATCGCACAGAGCGCACAAAGCGACCTGAAGCAACATTGACATGCTGGTCCATTTTGGTTGGTGGCTGCTGGTCAATTGGTCATTTAAACCAGCCACTTGGCAAATCTATTGTATTATATATTGGAGACACTATGCAGAGTGTGAATGTTCTTAACACTCAACTCACCAGCGAACAGGGTCTTCCCATTCAGGATCAGCTTGACGTATTCGAGGCCGTACTCTGCTTTAATCCTGCAGGGCATAAGTTACAAACAAACTGACTGGATGCTAATCAAAGCCTAAAAAAAAAAAAAACACATTTACAATGATTCGTCTTTCATCTCAAAATGTATTCTGTGTGTGTGTTATGTTACCTGTCCATAACCTCCTGAGCCAGGACATACAGCTTGGTTTCCAGGTTATTTTTCTTCTTGTCATCCTGTGTACACAACAGGCAAACACAACAGTGTGGGGAAACAAAACCTGTCCGCGGAGTCACACACCGATATACTGACATTAGGGATGCTCGATATTGGCTTTTTTACAGATACCGATATACCGATATTGTCCAACTCTTAATTTCCGATACCGATATCAACCGATACCGATATATGCAGGATCCCCCCCCCCAAATGGAATAATTTCAGGTAATTAACATTACATATCTCTTGTTGTGGAATTAACAAAACATTATGCATACTTTTGACAATAAATAAAATCTGAATTTGTTCTTACTTGCTTGCCTGGGTAAATAAAGGTTATAGAAATGTAAAAATAATTTAATCTTTTTTTAATTGAAAACCGATACCGATATTTTCCGATATCACATTTTAATGCCGATATCGGCCGATAATATCGGACATCCCTAACTGACATGCATTGAGCCACACACTGATATACTGACATGCAGTGAGGAGCCACACACTGATAATACTGACATGCATTGAGGAGCCACACACTGATATACTGACATGCATTGCACGCTAAGGCTGTCCCCGAAGCCTGTTTTTGGGATTCAAACTTCGTCAGGGTTTTTACAAACGAACGTTCGAACCTTCGTTTTTAATAATTATATATATATATATATTTTTTTTTAATATCCTCAAACTAAATCCTCAATTTGAATAAAGTGATTAAATGAGTCTCTTTTTTATTAAATCAACTTTCTTTAATGAATATAACGTTTTTTTTTAATACTATAATATTAGTGTAGCCTAATCTTTATCTGCAACTGTGAAGAAAAACCACATTGGTTCAAACAGAATGAATATACACATAAAATAAACTTTTTTTTAATTAAAAATTCGAATTTTGATTTAGAATTTGAATGTTAACATAACGAACGAACGTTCGAACATTCGGGCTCAGCCTTATTGCACGCACACGCTAAATTTGTTCACATCCTTGGACAGGAGCAGCGTTCATTTGCTAGGACAACATCACTCAAATTGTGAATGTTGTGTAAAGTAGCAACAGACAATATAATAAAAAAGCTGCTGAAATATATTTGTCAATCAACTAAATGTATTTCGTTTGGCTAGAAACATCTTTAAAACGTTGAACTTTTTCTGTGGGATTCAGAGAGTCATCATAGATGAACTAGAGAGCGGGGCTGCTTGGTGCGCTATAGGTTTACAATATAGCTTTCTACCTCTACTTCTACTTCGAATTGGTTTTAATTAATGGTGTTTTCAAATCCATGTTGAAATGATAGTTGCCTATATACCCACTGTTGTGAAGGATCAGATTAAACCGAATATATATATTTATTTATATATATATTTAAATAGTGTTTGTATATCGTTTGATATCCCCTGTATATTCCTTGTACAATATGCACTGAATATCCCTTTAGTCTACTAAACAGCCCATAATAGTTTCATTCTACCATTGGACGAGAACCTGGCGCCAGGTTGCCATACCCCTAGGTTCAAGTTCAATCGTGCCGCCCAACATGTCGTGGCAAGCCCCGGTTCCGCGTAGGAATACGTCTGGCGAAATACGAATGGTACTATTTGTTCATAGCGCATATATATATGGCGCAAGTAAAGTAGAACTTTCTTTTAGTCCAGTTCTTTACCCTCCAACAGAGTGACAGACGCGAAGCCTCACCCACGACGCACGTGTGGTGTAGTAAGGCCTACTTGGCCTCAGAATAAGCATTGAGATATCGTGTGGATTAATAGTTGAAGTCATAGTTTGGCACTATACCGTCGAGTTGGACGTATTCTATTAAGCTAATAATAGTCTATTTATGTATGGTGCATCGTTCGGTTAGAGTTATAAAGTTATCAGTACCCCCATCGTTCCTGACGTTATCTGGACGCTTAACCAGGCTGGGCAGACCCCTAGTGGTGCTTGCATCCGAGGAGCTCCGGGCCAGGGCGACTGGACCTGTATATTGGATTACTCTACCCGGACGACGGCGAGCCTTCCGCGGCTTGGATTATGCTTTGGGTGCTTTGATTATTCCATGGATAACGGCCAACACTGCGGAGTGTTGGAACTACCCCCCGGAGAGGACTCCAGGTGAGACGGCGCTCTACACCAGTGAGGTCGCCTCACGTCTCTCCGTTGTGGACCGGCAGCTACCGTCCACCAGAGGGTCCAGCTGTATTCGTCTGCGGACCGAGGTTCTGTGGGCACCGTGTTCAAGACTTTGAATTCTCCCAAGAAACCGTCGGCCAGATGGGATACCGCCAGCGGCTTCTCTAACCCCCCCCTCCTACTGTCTTACAACCAGCGGGACCCCCCCCCCCCCCTTAGTGTATCCAGCTATAATCATTTAGGTACCATCGCTATAGTTCCTAAATATCCAGGTTGTATACTTACTCCCTGCGTAACCAGAGATTGGACATTCAATGTTGATTTACCTACGAATACTCATTTGCCATACAAGTGCATATTTCAAATCATAAGTGTAAACAAGTGAACGTTGTATATACCTTTTGCTATATTAAATATTCGATTTGTACATTTGTGTGGACTCGTTTCATCAGGTGGGAAAGTGTTCATCATACTTATATCATGTACTGGATGGCCAGAAGTTAAAGTACAAGAGGTAGTGGTATTAAATATCATATCTAACAATACAGTCAGGGAATTGTACCCCTCAGTTACACCCACAATACCTCTGCATTCAACAGCATCCACCCATATTTGCTCTCCCGCTCTTGCTTCTCAAATATTACTGTTGCCTTAAATAATAGCAGGTATCCTGAATGCAAATCAGTTTCACCAGCAAAATAACTGCATGTGCTCTGCTCAACGAGAGCATTCTGATAACATATTGTAGTCATTGTATTGTCAGATGTTTCATGATGTGCATTTGCTCTCCATAGATAATAAGCCCTTTATTAAAAGTGAAAATAATTTCTGCCAGCTTGTGAGCTCACACACTAGGCTCCTTTCCAACATGGATTGAAGTGAACAACAAAACCATAAATTAAAAAAGATAAATCATCGATCATTTATGACCTTAATAAAGAAGCTTCGGGGGCATTCAGACACTGCTGCTATGTCAGCAGCCTGTAGCCCAGGCATTTTCCCTTTCCATGCCTACAGCAATTTAGCCCATTCATTTCACATTTAATTGTGATTATTATGTATGAGGAATTTGTTTGATAAGACACTTTAGATACGAAATCTGGAATATGAGCCAATGAGCCTCCAACGTTGGAGGAGTCACAAGAAGAATTTACGAGGCGATGATAGCTCAATTTGACATAGTGACCATTGTGAAAGAAGATAATATTGGCTACCCTTATCCCGGCATTACAAATATCTGTGCTCCAAAGATACGGTGTTTGAGCCAATCAGCAACACCCGCCGAATCACGTGACTGAGATGCCCCCTACTTGCGCTGAGCTGCAGCCTTTTACATAATCTAGCTTTGGCATTGATATTTAGATCGCTAGCACGGCAAACAAATGCAAATATATTGTCTAAAGATGGCAGACGACTACAGCCTAAAAGAGCCACAAGCGTATGCAATGCTAGTCGAACCGCTGCCCGTGGCGTGGCCACTGGAGACATTCAAGCCTTTTTCGGGGTCCCAGAGCCAGAGACTATAGGGTGGGATTGGAACATGTGTGATTTGTTCCCACGCGCCATTTATGTTCCTGGGACCAGGAAGCAGGCGTCCGTTTACTCCATGTACATCAGGCATTATCAAGGTTTCTGGCAGCTTGTTATGTGTTGTTAAGGCGTAAGCACATGCATTATATTTGGTCCGTATGAGATGCCTACTCGCGAGACCGATGACATCATCATTGCCGGTATGTTAGCCAGCGATTTCAGTGAGTCATTTTTTTGCAACATCGAAAGTTTGACCATAGTTAAAGTTTTCGTTATGGCCGGCCCTCAATCCAATGTTGGCTCCCTAAATTGGCCCTCGGTCATCAAAACTTTTAAAACCCCCGGTGTACATGGAGCCAGGACATCAGCTCAATGACCACTCCCACGTTTAGGCCGGATCCAGTACATTCTATTAACCCCTTGATGGAAACCCTGAGCAATAACTCCAGTGCTCGCTCGCTCTCGTTTCTTCTACCTTCCTACTGTCCCTGGGTAGCAGGAGCTCCAGAGTGGCTACACACGTCTCCTTGTAGGTCTTGTTGCCTTCCCCTCTCTTGACCGCCTTGGCTCGGATACACTCCAGGGCGCCCCCTACAACTGGCACCGGGAAACACACCACCGCAGCGTAGCGCTCTGCCAGCTCCTACAATCACAAGAGGGTCAGTGTGGATTTTTGAAATGATGATATATCCACAATGTAGAATGTATGCATCTACATAATATGTGCATGTGAGACAGAGAGAAAGAGAGAGAGAACTCTTTGAACTGCTGCGGTCAGGCAAGCGATAGCAGAGTCTCATGGCAAGCACAGAAAGACTCAGAAGAAGCTTCTATCCCCAGGCATTCAGGATGCTTAACGAACAATAACACTATGTAACAACCATCAAATGCACTCACAGCACACACATCCACACACTTTAAACAAACAACTCACTGCAGCACCCACTTACACACTTTAGAACACCTAAACACACTTTATATTTATTGGTAAAGAATTTGCACTACAACCCATACCTCATTACACCTTACTGTAAATTGTACCTCATCCCATTTCTGCTTTGCACTATATAGTATTGTATATTAGTATATTGTATAGTATATTGTATGGTAACTCAGTTACTTCTACTCTGCATTGAACATTGTACATATGTACATACTGAACACTTGTGCCTAAGTACGTGACTTCTATTTTATACTTGCTATACTTATTTTATTTTATACTTATCTATTTTTGTCTAGCACTGTGTCTGGAGCGTAACAGAAAGAAGCATTTTGTATAAAAGTATTCTGTACTTGACAACTAATAAAGAAACTTGAACTTGAGAAGGAGAATATTGCATCATAAACTACTGTGGCTCAACATTAACCTGATCTGATAATGGTAACTGTATAGTGTTAAAGCAAGCAGAGGCGCTTTAAGATGGGGCTCCATTAGGTTTTTGTCAAGTCAAATGTATTTCTATAGCCCATACACATAAGTGAGTTAAGTTAGGAAACGTTTCTCCACACCCTGCTGGCTGACTATGTGTGTGTTGATGGGCAGGAGGCAGGTGGACACTAAATGACCTTATATACGAAACAAGCTGAAACGTAGAGGTGTATATACTTCGACTGAATTAATGAACATTTTATTAACAGATTGCAGAATGGGTACAATACAGTATGAATGAATGAATACACACAATACACTCAATTGTTAAGGGGATGCAGAGCAGAGAAAGACGTTCGTCTTGTTTACATCAGGGTCCCCCATTTTCTATTCCTAATGAACTACCTACCTGCATGTGTTGCTGTCCCGGCTCGTTGTTGGACTCTGTGTATGGTGGACTCCACAGCTGGACCTTCTCTTCTTTCAGGAGTAGCCTCAGCTTCGCCTGGACATGCTGCTCAGCCATAGTCGTGCAGCTCGATACAAGGAAAGACTAAAACAAAACAGGGGGGATTTTTCGAGGATGGGAAAGGGGGAAAGGGTTGTGCTCAAGGTTAACGTGTGGAGTTATCTACCGTTATAACTAACGCTGCATCTCATTATTATTGTCATAGTTATTAAGTTACACCACAACAACAAGCACCATTTGTTAAGTTGAACGCCTCGAAACTGCCTGATATAGCTGCAGGTCAATCGGAAAGAGTCCGTGTCTGTGTCTTTACTTCCTAGCTATTTACACGAATGTAACGTCAGGCTTGCGATGTCGTTGTTATTGTTTTCGTTTTTGTCGCTGGCACGTGACGTTACGTCTATGCGCGTCTACCGGAGACCGGAAGAAGCTACTAGACGTTCGTCCAAAGATAGTAGTTGAGAAAAGACAACGCATTCGAACAGTTTCCCGATCTCCTAAATGGCCGCCAATGGCTCGCCTTGTGTAGCTCACGTGACATGTTACAGGAAGTGAGAAGGACCAGTCTTAAAAATATAAATTTTTTTATTCGTTTCAAACTGTCAACATACATTGATTACACAGTATCAAAATCAGGATCACCCACATACAGATTAAATAGACAAAACAAAACGATGATCAGTGTCAAACAAAAAATTACAACAAAGATGAATGAATGAAAACTTTATTTAACAGATTGCAGAATGGATACAATACAGTACGGCTCAATACACACAATTGTTAAGGGGATGCAGACCAGAGAAAGACGTTTGTCTTGTTTACATCAGGGTCCCCCATTTTCAATTCATAGTGACATTTATGACATACACAACATGCATGACATTTATGGCATAGGGACATACATGACATGATACAGGTATTTATACTGTTACATTTGTGACATATACGATATGCAAATATACAGTACTGTTACCCATAGATCCTGACAGAGTATATAGATATGATGGGGAGGGGACTGTACATTAGGAGGGGGTGGGTGGGTGGGAGAGAAATATACATATGGTGGGGAGAGAATATATACATACGGTAGGGTGCCCACGGGACAGATCCCGATATTGGGACGTTTGTCCCACGTCCCGCTACAACAAAACAATGTCCCGCAATTCAAAGATTTTTATTTAATTAAATTTTTAATTATTATTATTATTATTATTATTATTATTATTATTATTATTATTATTATTATTATTATTATTATTATTATTATTATTTTTATTATTATTATTCAAATATTATTATTAAATTTATTTTTGTAAATGTTGTTAATTGAATGCCTCGTTCCAATACCCTCTTATATTTCAAATAAAAAAATCGGGCGACGTCAAACCAATGCGCAGCTGAGCGGAGCAGCTCGACTCGAGTCTCGCGAGTCGCGCAGTGCCTGTCACTTGTCAGACAGTCCGAGGCCGAGGCGCGTGTTGTTTTTTAACAGCGCAGCAGTGCAAGAATGTGACAATTTGACCATGTGACCGCGGCAACGCGGGAGAGCGGCAGTGCGGAAATAGGCTGTCTCTAAGACAAACTCTAACCTTAACCAGCTCCTTAACAGCGCCTAAACTTAACCGTTCTAACCTTAACCAACTCCGAAACAATGCCTAACCTTAACCTTAACCTTAACCATGCCTAACCTTAACCATAGAAAGAATATTGCCATTCTCTAAGACAAACTCTAACCTTAACCAGCTCCTTAACAGCGCCTAAACTTAACCGTTCTAACCTTAACCAACTCCGAAACAATGCCTAACCTTAACCTTAACCATGCCTAACCTTAACCGGCGAAAGAATACACGTTAAAAAAAAAATCACGTTAAAAAAAAAAAATTGATGGGATTCGAACTCGTCAACAACGGACCGCAGGACCGCAGGACCGCTGCTCTGCCAGGTGAGCTGAAGCGCCGAATGAAAATCATGGCGGACATGACATAATTCCGCTCGCGCTCTGCCGCTCCGCTCGCGCTCTGCCGCTCCGCTCGCTCTGCCGCTCCGCTCTGCGGTTGCCGCGCCTGCCGCGGGGCATGGCGCAGCCAATCAGGGAAAACGCGGAAGCAAAAGCAGCACTGCTGCGCTGTTATTAAACAATAGGCGGCCGAGGCAGCTGCAGTGTGTGTGACGTCACGTCAGTCATACCTGATGTTTCTGCAGAATAGCCTAAAGCTTTTTTACGATGCAGGGCTTGAAGTTGAAGGGGATGACACATAACTGTCTGTGAGCTTTTGACCAGCTCATGACCAGTCTAAGACTGAAACTTGAACAACGATCAAAGGACCGTTATTTTGGATTCGAGACCAGTGCTCTCATGCAGGTTTTTTTTTTTACCGCACAGGCTGCCTATAACTGTTCCGCAACAGTAAGTTACTTCCGGGGTAGGCCTGATTGGCCCCGACAGGCACGTGACGCGCAACTTTCTCTGCCGCGCGGCACGCTCCGCGGAGCGGAGCGGCAGAGCTTGCGGAATTATGTAACCGTCCTAATCCGCCATGATTTTCATTCGGTGCTTCAGCTCACCTGGCAGAGCAGCGGTCCTGCGATCCTGCGGTCCGTTGTTGACGAGTTCGAATCCCATACATTTTTTTTTTTTAACGTGATTTTTTTTTTAACGTGTATTCTTTCGCCGGTTAAGGTTAGGCATGGTTAAGGTTAAGGTTAAGGTTAGGCATTGTTTCGGAGTTGGTTAAGGTTAGAACGATTAAGTTTAGGCGCTGTTAAGGAGCTGGTTAAGGTTAGAGTTTGTCTTAGAGAATGGCAATATTCTTTCTATGGTTAAGGTTAGGCATGGTTAAGGTTAAGGTTAGGCATTGTTTCGGAGTTGGTTAAGGTTAGAACGGTTAAGTTTAGGCGCTGTTAAGGAGCTGGTTAAGGTTAGAGTTTGTGTTAGAGAATGGCAATAGACAACCTATTTCCGCGCGACAGCTCTCAGCAGCCTCGTTGCGCGTCCTGAGTTTGCCGCGTCACGTGCCTGTCGGGGCCAATCAGGCCTACCCCGGAAGTAACTTACTGTTGCGGAACAGTAACACGCGCACAGGCTGCTGCGATCGAACAGGACTTTTTAATTTTCTATCAGAGAGCGCTCGCTTACCTAGACAAATGGTTTGATTTCTCTGATCAGAATTACCTGAAAACAGGTGTCATGCTTGGCTCTCAAGAAGAGAGCATTCAGCTTCCAAGATCTTCGCAAAGCAGCTGAAGCTCTTAAAGGGGAACTATTTTACTATTTCTTTCACTATTTGGACAATTCCTGTGAGTTTATGGAACACCTCTGTAATTTTTTATTTTTTTTAAATTCATTGTTTTGTATTTCTAATCAAGTCCTCAAAAACAGCATTTTTCTACCTCAAGATCTTAAGCCGTTTTGAGCCTGGGCTCCAACCACAATGGTAAACCACTGCCTCACCTGAACATTATCATGCAGCGGTGTCTCTCTGACATCACAGATCATCACATTTTCAGATGACTCAGTTCAGTGAGGGTGAATATTGTGAGAGGAGAATTGGAAGAATGCGCCAATGTGAGAATTAGAGACATCGATCATATTAATATAAGTCCACATAGCTAGGAAACAATGCTAAACACTGAAAAAGGCCATTTATAAAATAGTTCCCCTTTAATATCAGCAGCAAACTGGACTCTGCATTGTTTTTAAAAAATTGTGGGTTCACCAGACACATATTGCGGAGACTGTGCTGCCTGTCAGCCTTTTCTTTGTTATATAGGGTTTGTGGAGACTTTGAGTCTCAGCCTTCACTGCTAATAATGCTCAGGAAAAGATGGCTGAAAAGACTTAGCTCCTGCTCTTTCTATTAATGGAGTGATTTTATCAGCTTGGATACCAAGATTGATGGTTACCGTTACCTGCTTAATGATGAAAGTGTGATTAAATAAAGATGTTGGTGGTCATAGACAGTAGCGGCTGAGAAGGTGATCGGTGAAGCATATACAGTTTAATAAGATTAATAATAGGGATGTCCGATATTATCGGCCGACCGATAATACGGGGGGAAACTGAAATACGGAGTTGTTTTTCGTATTTTGGTGTCAGAATCAAATGAAAAAAAATTTGTAAATAATGGGCCGATTTTGGTCCGTGTACGTTTTGATAGTTCGTTTTTCGTTTTTGATGTGAAGAATGGAACCACGTGACAGGTTACATTTTTCAATGTAAAAGCCATGCACGACCTAACGAATATGTATAACGTTATGAATAAATACATACATGCATACGGATCTATACCAGGGTAACGTTGATACATACATTTTTTGTTTTGTGCATTTCATTTAGACATGATATTTTATGTGAAGTAATAGCCTAATATGGTCTGTCCCAAATAGTGTTGTCTAAACGCACATTACCCAACATATATCCTAGTTCAGTGGTCGGCAATAGGCGGCTCGCAGGCTGAAATAGGTCCGCCAGCAATAATATCTGCCAGTCAGATTATTTTGAGAATATGATTTGTGATGAAGATTCGCTTTATTGTATCGCAATCGGGAGACTTAGGTAAAGTTAGAAAGATATTCACAGATTCGAATTTCCGCTGTCAATAATTCTTAACACAAAGGACACCTCTTTCCTATCGTAGTAAGGTAGACAATGAGCTACAACCTTATTTTCACCTAAACGAGGCGTCCTCGGAGCTGTACATTTAATAATAGTGATCTCTATGTGCAGTCGGCTTGGAGGCAAGTGCACAGCCAGGGACCGTCTAAAAAGTGCAACACCGAAAAGAAACACTACAAAAAGATTCAATAACTTCACTGTCATACAATTATGACATCATACTGTATCATCACAAATGTGCTAGAATGTTTGATTATGACATCATACTGTGACATCACAAATATTCTAGAATGTTCTATTATGACATCATACTGTGACATCACAAATGTTCTAGAATGTTCTATTATGACATCATACTGTGACATCACAAATGCTCTAGAATGTTCATCATACTGTGACATCACAAATGTTCTAGAATGTGCTATTATGACATACTGTGACATCACAAATGTTCTAGAATGTTCTATTATGACATCATACTGTGACATCACAACAGAACATGTTTGAGGTCCATTTGAATACCGTAAATCCTCTAATAGTGGAGGGTACTCGATGATGCTATGATAGCGTTAGCTAAAGCTACTGCACGTTATTGATTCAACTCGATTCGACTGAGGAAGTCGAGAAGGTAGGTACCACACGCTAAATCGTCCCCGGACCCTGCAACCTAGTATAGACAGTTCCAACTTCAGTGTGTGAATTACGTTAATCCCACAATTACTCAACTGCACTCAATATTTAAATACCAATGCTAGTCTAAATAACTGTAGACAGAGAATGTACGTATTAAAAAAATAATAATAATAATAATGTAATAAAAGTCTGAAAATGAAGGGATTATGTCCATGAGTGTAATTTTTTTAAATTAAGGCCTGCCTCTTATATAAGCCTCTCTCTAATACAGGCCTGGTGCTCTTTGCAGCTGAGGTAAATAGAGGACCCGTCCTATATTTGAGGATTTACGGTAATATAAATAATATGTTTGGTAAGGCTGTCCCCGAAGCCTGTTTTTGGGATTCAAACTTCGTCAGGGTTCTTAGAACACGTTCGAACCTTCGTTTTTAATTAAAAAAATTAAATCTTTTTTTTTTATCCTCAAACTAAATCCTCAATTTGAATAAAGTGATTCAAACTTCGTCAGGGTTTTTCGAACGGACGTTCGAACCTTCGTTTTTAATAAAAAAATGTAAATAAAAAAAAAGTATTCGCAATTTCTTTTTATAATTTTTTTTTATATCCTCAAACTAAATCCTTAATTTGAATAAAGTGATTAATCTGATTAAATTTGTATTTTTTCTTTTATTAAATCAACTTTCCAGCCCCCTGTCAACTGATGTCAACTGTCAACCTGAATTAACATTCAGTATTCAATATGGTCTGATATTAACATTCAGTATTCAATATTGTCTGATTCAATATTAACATTCAGTATTCAAGTAGAACAGCTAGCTAGCCGTTGTGGACACTCACCTTTCCACAGCAAAATGGTAGGCAAGGCTTGGTTGAGAAATGCAGGCTTCAATCTATGTTGTTTAGTCTATCTGTTCAGTCCTGTTCAGTACTGTTTTCTTCTTCTTCTTCTTATTTGAATTTCCGGCAGTGTAGACGCATCGTGGCGTATTACTGCCCTCCACAATTCTTGCTTCGCCCACACTTGAGAAAGTTTACACTCCTCTTCTTCTTCTCATCTTCAAAACACATTTCTATCATCTCTGTCTCCTTCTTCTCTGCTCCTCTTGTCATACAATCACAATAATTGTTGAATATATATAGAACACAAATGTTCTAGAATGTTCTATTCAAGTTTCAAGTTTCAAGTTTCTTTAATAGTTGTCATACAGAAGTACAGAATACTTTTGTACAAAATGCTTCTTACTGTTGCGCTCCAGAGACTGTGCATGACATCATACTGTGATGTTCTATTATGACATCATACTGTGACATCACAAATGTTCTAGAATGTTTGATTATGACATCTTACTGTGACATCGCAAATGTTCTAGAATGTTTGATTATGACACTGTGACATCACAAATCTTCTAGAATGTTCTATTATGACATCATACTGTGACATCACAACGAAACATGTTTGAGTTCTATTTGAATAATATAAATAATGTTTGGTAAGGCTGTCCCCGAAGCCTGTTTTTGGGATTCAAACTTCGTCAGGGTTCTTCGAACGGACGTTCGAACCTTCGTTTTTAATAAAAAAAAAAAAAAATGAATTTTTTATCCTCAAACTAAATCCTCAATTTGAATAAAGTGATTCAAACTTCGTCAGGGTGTTTCGAACGGACGTTCGAACCTTCGTTTTTAATTAAAAAATGTAAATAAAAAAAAGTATTCTCTTTTTTTTATAAATTCCTTTTTTTTTATATCCTCAAACTAAATCCTCAATTTGAATAAAGTGATTAATCTGATTAAATTAGTATTTTTTCTTTTATTAAATCAACTTTCCAGCCCCCTGTCAACTGTCAAATGATGTCAACTGTCAACCTGAATTAACATTCAGTATTCAATATGGTCTGATATTAACATTCAGTATTCAATATTGTCTGATTCAATATTAACATTCGGTATTCAAGTAGAACAGCTAGCTAGCCGTTGTGGACACTCACCTTTCCACAGCAAAACGGTAGGCAAGGCTTGGTTGAGAAATGCAGGCTTCAATCTATGTTGTTTAGTCTATCTGTTCAGTCCTGTTCAGTACGGTTTCAAGATGCATAATGAGATCGAGATAATTGTTGAATATATATAGAACACAAATGTTCTAGAATGTTCTATTATGACATCATAGTGTGACATCACAAATGTTCTAGAATGTTCTATTATGACATCATACTGTGACATCACAAATGGTCTAGAATGATCTATTATGACATCATACTGTGACGTCACAAATGTTCTAGGATGTTTGATTATGATTATGACATCTTACTGTGACATCGCAAATGTTCTAGAATGATCTATTATGACATCATACTGTGACATCACAAAACTTCTAGAATGTTCTATTATGACATCATACTGTGACGTCACAACGGAACATGTTTGAGTTCTATTTGAATAATATAAATAATGTTTGGTAAGGCTGTCCCCGAAGCCTGTTTTTGGGATTCAAACTTCGTTAAGGGTTCTTCGAACAGACGTTCGAACCTTCGTTTTTAATAAAAAAATTAAAAAAATTGTTTATTTTATTTTTTTATCCTCAAAGTAAATCCTCAATTTGAATAAAGTGATTCAAACTTCGTCAGGGTTTTTCGTTTTTAATAAAAAAAATTAAATAAAAAAAAGTATTCTAATTTTTTTTATAAATCTTTTTTTTCTTTTTTTTTATATCCTCAAACTAAATCCTCAATTTGAATAAAGTGATTAATCTGATTAAATTAGTATTTTTTCTTTTATTAAATCAACTTTCCAGCCCCCTGTCAACTGTCAAATGATGTCAACCTGAATTAACATTCAGTATTCAATATGGTCTGATATTAACATTCAGTATTCAATATTGTCTGATTCAATATTAACATTCAGTATTCAAGTAGAACAGCTAGCTAGCCGTTGTGGACACTCACCTTTCCACAGCAAAATGGTAGGCAAGGCTTGGTTGAGAAATGCAGGCTTCAATCTATGTTGTTTAGTCTATCTGTTCAGTCCTGTTCAGTACTGTTTCAAGATGCATGAGATCTTCTTCTTCTTATTTGAATTTCCGGCAGTGTAGACGCATCGTGGCGTATTACTGCCCTCCGCAATTCTTTGTATGGGCTCTTCGTCTTCTTCTACTTCACCTTCTTCTTCTTCTTCTACTGGACCCTGTCATCAACTACATTGTCCATTGGAGTGCAGCTAACGCTGCTACTTCCTGCCTGAGCCCCCCTCCGCGGGACCCTCCTTGCCCCCTGCAATCTTTTTCTGGGCTGCTTTGTCCCTCGCAGCCCCCTCAGCCAATTCCCTAAGCACCACCTCCCAGTCCAGACCTTCCAATCCCAGATGTTGAACCGCTATCCTAACAATCATCTTCACCACTTATTCTTCTTCTTCTTCTTCTTCTTCTTCTTATTTGAATTTCCGGCAGAGTAGACGCATCGTGGCGTATTACTGCCCTCCGCAATTCTTTTTATGGGCTCTTCTTCTTCTCCTTCTTCTTCACCTTCTTTTTCTTCTTCTACTGGACCCCGTCATCAACTACATTGTCCATTGGAGTGCAGCTACTGCTGCTACTTCCTGCCTGAGCCCCCCTCCGCAGGACCCTCATTGCCCCCTGCTATCTTATCCTGGGCTGCTTTGTCCCTCGCAGCCTTGTCCCTCGCAGCCCCCTCAGCCAATTCATTACACACCTCCTTCCAGTCCAGACCTTCCAATCCCAGATGTTGAACCGCTATCCTAACAATCATCTTCACCATCTCTGTTCTACCCTTAGCCTCTGCCATACCAGTAACTACCCCTGCCACGAAGGCCACAATACCTAATTTCTCCTCCCTTCCCCTCTCTCTTTCCACCTGCTCTACCCTCACTGCCAAATGCCCTCCTTCAACCCCCTGCACCCTTTCTTGGCTACCCTGTCCTGCCCTGCTAACCGCCCCAGCATACGTCAACTTACCCTCCCTTCTCTCTCTCCGATCCGCGACCTCCTTCATCATCACCTCGCACCCCCGAAACGCTACACTATGCTCCCCACCACAACTACAGCACTTCGGCTTCACTCCCTCTCCACATTTCCCATATTCATGTTCCCCGCCACACCTAGCGCACCTCATCCCCTTCATACACGTGGTAGCTATATGGCCAAACCCCTGGCACCTATAGCACCTAAGAGGATTATGAACAAATTCCCTAACCCTATACATCCTACGCCCTACAAACACCTCCCTAGGAACAACCCCACCCTCAAACGTAATCACTACCATCCCCGTCACTGCCCTCTCCGCTCCCCTCTTCATCCTTGCTGCACTCTTAACTATGCCATTACGCCCGTCCTCCTTTAGCTCTTCCACCAGCTGCTCTACTGTAACCTCGACCGGTACCCCAGCTATCACCCCCTTACATCCCCCCCCCCTCCTCTCCCCTACTCTCGCCACCTTACTTATACCCACCCCCCCAATGCTCTGCATCTTCCTAGCCACCTCCACCTGCCCCTCACTACCACACCCTACGGCCAGATTCCCATCCCACAAAACGTTCACGTACTTTACCTCTCCTAATCGCTCGGCAATGAGTTTGGGCCACTCGAGCCTACCTACTTTCCTCTCATCCCTCTCCCCCTCAAGCCTGACCACTATATGGATCACTTCCGCTTTTGCCACATCTTTTCCTGCACCCTCGTCTCCCGGCCCACTTGAGCTATCGTCCCCCCCTTTCTTCCTCTTCCCCCCTTCTCCCCCCCTCTCCTCCCCCCTACTCTCACTATCCCCATCGCTGTCGTTCCTCTCCGTCCGCTTCTTCCTCTTCTTCCCCACCGTTTCCCACCCCTCCTCCTCCCTCTCTTCTTTCTCCCTCTCCTCCCCACTGTACTCCGACTGATCGCGAATATCGGTCGTTCTGGAAATTCGTAGCTCCATTTGCCGATCTCCCTCTTCCTTCTTCTTCTTCTTACACCATCCGACTCCTTCCCTTTGTCTTCCACCATCTCCGAGACCTCCTTCTCACTTCCCTCTCCGTAGTCTTCCACCATCTCCGAGACCTCCTTCTCACTTCCCTCTCCACACGTCACACCCCGAGGGGACACTGGGCTCGCACCCGGTGACTCGCGTCCCTCCTGACGCAAGCCCTCATTCCACTCGCTCCCATCACAAATGTTCTAGAATGTTCTATTATGACACTGTGACATCACAAATGTTCTAGAATGTTTGATTATGACATCATACTGTGACATCACAAATGGTCTAGAATGATCTATTATGACATCATACTGTGACATGACAAATGTTCTAGAATGTTTGATTATGACATCATACTGTGACATCACAAATGTTCTAGAATGTTTGATTATGACATCTTACTGTGACATCGCAAATGTTCTATCTATTATGACATCATACTGTGACATCAAAAATCTTCTAGAATGTTCTATTATGAGTATGACATCATACTGTGACATCACAACGGAACATGTTTGAGTTCTATTTGAATAATATAAATAATGTTTGGTAAGGCTGTCCCCGAAGCCTGTTTTTGGGATTCAAACTTGTCAGGGTTCTTCGAACGGACGTTCGAACCTTCGTTTTTAATTAAAAAAAATAAGCTTTAAATCACCAATATATCCTCAAAGTAAATCCTCAATTTGAATAAAGTGATTAAAACTTCGTCAGGGTTTTTCGAACGGATATTCGAACCTTCGTAAAAAAATTTAAATAAAAAAATAATTGTATAAATTCTTTTTTTTTCTTCTTTTTTTTATCCTCAAACTAAATCCTCAATTTGAATAAAGTGATTCAAACTTCGTCAGGGTTTTTCGAAAGGACGTTCGAACCTTCGTTTTTAATTAAAAATGTTAAATAAAAAAAATCATTCAAATTTTTTTTAATAATCTTTTATATATATCCTCAAACTAAATCCTCAATTTGAATAAAGTGATTCATCTGATTAAATTAGTATTTTTTCTTTTATTATTTTGTTAGTGATGTAATAAAAAATAACACTTGGAACAAAAGAAAAACGATAATATACGATTGGTAAACACTGATCAACCAAAACACTTAAAAGAAAACTGGATGAATTATTATAATAATATGTGGTTGGCACTTCTTTATCGTTGCTATTGTACATAACTGTGGCAATTCTAGAGTTAATACATGTAAACATTTTATTCATTGATAACCCAAAAAAAACATTATCTACTTGAGGAGAGAATGTGTATATCTGTGTTTTAACTTTGTGTACACACTTACCGCCCATAATGGGAGTAGGTATGCATTACTCATAAATTGTTTCTGCTTGGGGAGAAGTCTTGGTTTTGGGGAGAGTAATTACTTAGGGTTTCCAACTTGCTCTACTTCTAGAAACAAAACAGTGAACAAAATGTGTATTTTAGCAGCTTTAGGGGCTACAGGCGTGTAGTTCACCACTTTGATAAGAATCTATTATTTGGGAAACAGAAAATACTCTGTTACACTATAACCACTTGTAGGGCTGGGCGATATGGCCAAAAATTATATCGCGATAACGATATCGATAACAATATCATATCACGCGATATCCATAATTATCGATATTGTTACAAGTATTAAAAAAAAAATATATATATATATATATATATATATATATTTTTTTTTAAACAACAGATGTATGTTTATTTTGCAGCAATTCTTTGTCGTTGCCGCCATCTTTAGTGTTACAGCCCCTCACACTCCAGTTCTCAGGCTGCAGCTGGTTTGAAAGCTAAAGTAAACCGGCTTCTCTGCTGGCTGTGGCACCAGGGGAGTTGAACAGTTCTGGCTCTGCTAGTTTCTTTTCTATCTTTTGGCGCTTTTTTGGTGGACAAACCACCGCACATGTGCACCGTGACTCGTGACTGGAGACTAGCTCTGCTAGCACACATAGCCTACTGTGTACAGACGGTTTCTGTATTTTACATTAGAAAGCAAACAAAATAAATGGACAAGAGAAAAAGAAATATCAATTTGGTCAGTATTGTCATTTGGACAAGCAAAGCCGTTGCAGGCAAGAAAGACAAGTCTGTCCACTGTCTCTGGGTTTAAAAAAAAAATCGATTATTAAAATATATTGCGATAATTATCGTTATATCGCCCTGCCCACTTGAATGTGTAAACACCATGTCTTATGCCTCACCATAGTGTGAACAATATGTATATACATCCCGGTGTCAATACAATCAATAAATGTATTCTCAGAGAGACCTCTGCACTGTGGAGCTGTGCGAGAAACTTGTGAGGCACTGCAAAGAGGCTGTCAGCCAGCAGAGGGCGACAAGTAGGAGAGGAGCTTGTGCTGCCATGTTTTGATATTGATCTTGAACCTCCAGCATACTACGTTCTCTACATGTACCTCCACCATCTCAGAACCACTCTGACGGCTTTGGTAATCATTTCACTGACCAAGAGCAACAGTACAGGTTTCTTCCTGTGGTACTACTATAGTTCTCTCTAACCCTGGGCCTGGGGTCAGGAACCTTTTTGACTGGGCGAGCCATAAAAGCCAAATATTTCTAAATATATTTCATTGAGAGCCATATAGTATTTTTAACGTATAATAAATTAAATATGTCTTACTTTTAATGCGACTTCTGGTGCTGCATGGTTTTGCTGATGGCCTTGTAGTCTGGTTCATACGTGGTGAGGTTGAGCTTCATGCAGGCGTTGAGGCTTCCATCAGTTAAACGTGAGCGTAGGTTGGTCTTAATGTTTCTCATATGCGAGAATGACTGCTCACATGCATATGTGGAGCCAAACATGGTCAATACGGCAATACTCACGCTGCATTGTGTGGTATGTCACAGGAAGCTCGTTCCAAGTTTTAAGAATCAGGTCTTCAGGTTGAAGACCCGGACATGCTCGCGAGCCATTGGTTCCCAACCCGACCTGTGAAATGTATCTTCAAAACTAATTTCTGTTTACTTTAAAATGACACAGTATTATTAAGAAATATCACAAGTATTTATAAAAAAAATATATATACGGTATATATTTTTACCCAAAATTGTCTGGGAGCCAGCCATATGCCGTCACCAGAAGAGCCATATATGGCTCGCGAGCCATAGGTTCCCGACCGCTACTCTAACCTCTCACTAGGGAGTGTTCGCATTGCATTCATTTATTTTACATTTCTTTTAAATTTGTTGGACCTTATGGTGTTCTTGTTTTGTTTCTTGACTTTTTTTTTTTTATTGATATTTTTCCCCCTCCATTTTCCTCCGATTTTCTCCCATCCCAATGTTAGTCGTATGCCAATTCCCAGTCCCTTCCTGGTCGCTGCGCACTTACCCCCCACAGTCAGATCATCTGGGAGAGTGGAGGCTACCACGTGCTTCCTCCGACACACGTCCAGCCAATCACCGCTTCTTTTCACCTGGCAGCGCGGATTCTCATCGAGAGGGCGTAGCGTGTGGGAGGATCACACTATCCCCCTCAAGTCCTATCCGCGCTTAGCAGGCGCCCCGACCGAACTGTAGGAGTCGCTGTTTACAACGACCCGGACCCACCCCGCCAGCTTCTCCCACCCTCTAATACAGCCAATTGTATTAGTGCAGACGGCCAGCCAAGCTGGTGACAACCCCGGAGCTGTGAGCTGGATTCGTACAGGCGAATCCAGCTCACAGCTCTGGGGTTGGTGACGAACGCAATCTCCGCTCGGCCACCTAACCGCCCTGTTTCTTGACTTATTGTGATGTTTCTTCTTGACTTGTTTAAAGAAGATGTGTCCGGCCCATGGGGACATTAACATGTGTTGTCGGGCCTTACAAATAAATTTGAAGACAGTGGAGAATACTGGTTTAGTCTGTAAAATTTGCTGGTAAATCAGCAGCCAAGACCCTTTTGGCATTTATCTTGAGACAATCATATCAATACTACTTTTTTCAATGTCTCCTTTTCATGTTATTATCTTTTTGACCAACCAAATGCCCCTATTTTTCATTGTTTCTTTAAATAATATATTCAGCTTTCAAAAAGTGTATGTATTGCTAAAATAGTGAATGCCATTACCACAACTTCAGGTTTTGTATTTTGACTTTATGTGACATGAGTCATAACCAGTAGACGTATGGTAATAATAATCAGTAGATGTATGGTAATATGTGACATAACGAGACATTTACAGGACAGTAATGCAAGATGTTTCTCTGGTGGAAAATATTTTATTATATTTGTGAAAAGATCACCCTTAAAAACACTAACAGTCATGAATGTGTGACAACAGCTACAGCTCAAGGTGATTCAGCTACAGCTGTTCAAACACAACCCCAACACCTCAAACGGCCGTATAAAACCTGAACTCAAGAGGCAAGAGAGTGAGGGAATCCCGTTTCAACAAACATTTAATTGTAGATTGCGTGAATTGAATTTACAATTAATAACACCATTGCGATTGCTATGTGTGTGATTTCAGTATCTGCTCTAGGTGAATGTCTTTGCTATGGTATATATGACATCATTCTACTTATGTCATAATCACAGGTTTGTGTGCGTTTGTGTGGGGGTACTTTTAAACTCTGCACAACAATAGCAATAACAAGTGTTAAATTGTAATAGTTAAATAATCGGTTATCGCTTGTGTAGAGCATGACATCCATGGTTTATATGCTATTATGTACTCTACAAAAAAATGTGTTGGGTTCATGAATCCAAGCCACTATATATATATATATACACACACACAGTACAGTACAAGTGTCATTGAAGAGTAACAGAGGGACATTTTGTTTTGAAAACGTCATACACAAAAACACGTGAAACGGAACGAGAAGACGCATGGAAAGCAAAGGAAAAGGGAAAGAAATTCAAGGCACTTCTAATCATGTGTGGATGGACTTCACAGAAAGTGACATAAAAAGACGGGTACGTAGAACAAGCAGCCGGACACGGGGAGCAAGGTATTACTATACTACGCTAGCTAGAGAAAGGCACCCTCGCTTCCCGCCAGGGCTCTGCTGAAGAATCACATACACACCAACACTACTGTATTCCCATTCCCCCATAAAGTGCATCATCATAACATCTCCATAAAGCCTGAAACAACTCAATAGCATACAGCTATTATCTTAACTTAGAATCCCAACTGTGGAGGGGGGGGGGGGGGGAAACAGCTAGAAGTCAACACACAGGTTTGTATGAAAGCTACGTGACAAAAAAAGGTCTGTTTGGGACGATAACAGTATGGCTTTTGAGAATGTCGTGTTCACCTGATAACATTTCCCCACTAGAGTACAGGTTTACTCAGTCCCCTATGACACAACTCAATTTAAATACATTTTGAGTCTCGTCGGATGAGATGATTTTGTCAACTGGATGACACAGTAGTACAGACGGGGCAAAATGGTTATCTTTGGCTCACGTTCTGAAAGCTGAAGAGCGCTCTCCGGGCCACGTCTCTTCTCACTCTCCTCTGCGCTAGAACAGCAGACTCCAGCAGGTCGTGACCTCTGGAGGCGTTTCAGCAAAAACACAACTCTAAAATCACGTTTCCTGGGGTAGAAACCATAACAGAAGACCAAAACGGTATAATAACAATAATAATGTGTTATCTAATCAAATGCATTTTCAAATCATGCATTTTCTTTTACGATTGCCTTAATGACAATCATGTCAATCTACGTTATATATAAAAAGGTTTATGGACGAATACTAAAGCCTACTTGTTGGCTACGAAAGCTAAACTGGACTGAAAAACCGGACACCAAAAGAAGGTCAGGCGTTGTAACGGTTTATGCCTGGAAAACCCAACCCGTTTGGTTCTGGTATAGGAGTATTTCATGAGTGAGAATCTGACTCTGGAACCTGTGGATGAAATACCATGCTTGGTATTGTATGACTAAGCACTTCCAAAATGCAACCACGCCTGTGTGAAACATAAGAGTCCATGTTTTTCTTGATATGTAATGGTTCGCCTTGTTTCTGTCTTTCACAGAGAAATTGTCTTGGTGACGTCGACAACGAGGTTGTGAAACCAAAATATCACATGCAAAATTGTATTTAACAAACCAAAATTAACACCCAGACAAAGAGGTTGTTGGCAGACGACGTGGACGTGCAAAGCGATGCAGAACCGACGCCTTCAGAGAAATCGTTTACTCCGCCCGACCCCCCCCCCCCCCCCCCCCCCCCCCCCCGCGACTCCTACAGGTCGGTTGGGTGACACCTGCACAGCAGAGACAGGAAGTATCGGGGGCAGCGTGAGCCTCCCACGCGTTACTCCTCGCCACCGAGAGTCCGCGCTGTCTGGTGAAAAGATGCAACAGGCTGCCTCCTCGTGTACCGGAGGGGGGACACGTGATGCAAGGCTTCTATCCTCACTACAGCCGACCAGTGGGAGGCAAAGTCTAGCAACGTTCAAGACAGGGGAGGGGAGAATTGGCTATATGAAATTGGGATGGGAGAAAAATAGAAAAAAAAGGAGAAAAAGTGGATCAAATTGTCTTTTTTTAAGTCAATGGTAAATTACTGACAATATAGAATGGCTAATTTGGTATAAAAAAAAATACAAAAAACGATCTGGTGGAAACAGGAAAAACAACAAATAAAGTTTGATAGCGATGGAGTTAACATCGCCCCATGTGGGCTCGGCCGCGTGTTCTTTCCCTCACCGCAGTGGATGCATCAAACCGGGTACCATTCTTTGTCCTGAGTCAACGTCACCCACGGCCGTACCATCTGCAGCTATGGGGGGGGCTTATGTCACAGATGAGAAAAGAGTCATTAAACCAATAATATGTGGTCATTCTATCATAAATGTCCGCAGAGGCGGTTCAAATTCTGGTTCCGGTTCCTTGTGGATTGCCGCAAATGTTGGTGACGATGTCACGAGAGTGTCAATGATCCAACCGTCCAATAGAGTCTTTCTTTTGTCGAAAAGAAGCCACTCCTTGGCTTGGGAGACCGCTGGATCGAGATGACCCGAACCTGGCAACCAGTTTCAACCTACACAGGTGTCGAGAACGTGTCTCCACTAGGAGGTTGAGAAGGTGTCTCCACTAGCAGGTCGAGAAGGTGTCTCCACTAGGAGGGACGTTCTCTAAAGAGCACGTTAAGTGCGTTCCTACTTTACAGAACTCTTTTCCAGATCACTTAAGATCCTACCTTTCTTCTACATTTAAATTCTCATATGAAGCAGCACAAGGTGGTCCAAAAAACAACAACAACCTGTTACATCATGGTAACAGCTCCTCGTTGTGTGAGGTCCACAGGGGAGAGACCAGCTAGAACTACAACGGTTACAGTATAAAGTGCCCCCCCCCACCCCCAACACACACTAAATTCTGTGTCCTTTTATGCCCAGAACCCGGGTGGGACAGGGGTATAACAGGGTGTAACAGGGTATAACAGGGTGTAACAAGGTGTAACAGAGTAAAGTGCTCCCAGTCAGCTACGCTTCGTTTCCTCAGTCCTCTGGAGCAGCGAGAGGGGAACTGAAAGAGGGACAAAGGAGAACTGGATAATTCAATTAAAGAGTTTCTGCTCATCTTCCATTAAAAAAAGAAAGAAAAAAAAATCCCATCCTTCTCCAGACCGCCAATGTTTTGGTATTTTGGGACAGAATTAATACGCTGCTCGTTTTTTGTTTCAGGCTAATAATAACAACAATGATTTTTTTTGCAGCGCCGTTGCCCCGGTCCGTCAGGTGGGCTGAGCGATGCCGTCGCAGGGCGCTGGAGAATTCCCAGAACTTTTCCCCACTGTTCCCTTTTTAGTTTTTCTTTGTCAGGTGGGAGGGAGACTTTAGGAGGAGGATGGAGGGAGGGGGGGCGTGGAGTGAAAAGGAGGAGAATGTGCCGGAGAAGAGGAGAGGAGAGGAGGAGCAGAGAGGGGTCACTGCTCGGGCTGGTGGTGGAGCTGGGTGAGCCGGATGGCCGGAGGAGAACCGCTCAGCGACGGGCCGCACCAGCAGGCCGAGGAGAGCAGCGGCCGGACCTCACATCTACCACTGGAGGAGAGGAAGGGAGGGATGGAGGCAGAGAGAGAGGGCGAGAGAGAGAGAGAGATTGAGGGGTGTGTAGAGAGAGAGGGAGAGATTGAGGGGTGTGTAGAGAGAGAGAGAGAGGGAGGGGAAGAAAGAGGGTCAAACATTAAGAAGATATATTTTCCCTAAATCGATCTCAACCGAATTTAGTTTAGGACGACACGACATGGACAAAGAAGAGAGAGAGGTTTTCACCAGAAGAAGAAAAGCCAAGGCAGGAACACCGTGACAGAACGGCCGACGACAGATCCGCGTAGGAAGAGACAAAAATAGCACGTTATTGACACCAGCCGCTACCGATCCGGCCTTGAAAACACAAACGGCATCTCAAGCCTTCGCTGCATCTCTCTCTCTCTCTCTCTCTCTCTCCTAATGCTACCTGTACAATAATGGTGGTGGTGTCAAGGTTCAGATCTGCAAGGATAAAAAAACACTTTCCTTACAAGAGTTCATTATGAACGTTAGAGGGAGAGGGAGGAGGAATTTCATATAGTTCAGCTTCCAAACATAAATCCTCCTCATCTATTATCATTATTATGATTTTTGGTTAATGAACCGGGGGTTTGGACCGGCGATTTCACTTTCGATTTCAGTCAATTCACTTTCAATTCTAAAATATAAAAAACAGAATCTGTGGTTCATCTATGGTTAAAGGAAAACGCGAACATTTTGGGAAATTAGCTTATTTGCCATCTACCCTGGAGTTAGACAAGAAGATGCATATGTTTTTCTTCTCTGTGCATGCAGTAGGAGTAGGAAGACGTTGGGAACTAGGCTAATGGAGGAACCTACTTCCAGTGACTGACGCTAAGCTAGGCTAACGGTGCACGTCTTCCTACTCCTACTGCATGCACAGAGAAGAAAAAAGGTATGCATCTTCTTGTCTAACTCCAGGGTAGATGGCAAATAAGCTAATTTCCCAAAATGTTGGAGTTTTCCTTTAAGTAGAATGGACGGAGGGAGAAAGAAATCCAGAAGAGGCTTGATATCCAACTAGGACACATGGGGTGCGTATCACCACGCAGAGGAGGGGAACTTGGCTGGATGTGGATGTTAATAGTCGAGACAAGAGACACAGAGTAGCACCACGACACAGCCAGAAGGGAGAGAGAGAGAGCGTGGTACAGTACAACACAGTGAGTAGTACAATACAGTGACTAGTGCACACAGCACTGACAGACCATCATACCACAGACAGGGTCTTGACATTACAGTGGGAAGGGGCAGGGATGCACATTAGAGGTTACATCATCACATAGGTATATGGAAGGACAGTATGTAGGAGGCTCAGCCCGACACGTCAAGACGCACGGAACCGCCAGCGCAACAAGCTATAGCTCTCCGCTGGGTCGGGGAAAGCGGCCCGTTGAGAAGTAAACAAATAGTTTCCCCGGCAAAACATTTATTCAATAAAGTTGATGTGTTGTTGGGTGTCTCATCTCTCTGACTTACTAGAGACAAGACACCATCACATCACCATGGTAACAAGACACCATCACATCACCACGGTAAGAGACAAGACACCACATCACCATGGTAACAAGACACCATCACATCACCATGGTAAGTCAAATGTACCGACTTAATCAATGACTATTTTTGCCCGGGAAGCTATTTGTTTACTTACAGACCCAATGGAGAGCTAGCTTAGGTCTGACATGTCGGGCTAGCTTAGCCTATATGGCAGATCCATTCAGTACCTCGTATATTACTGGGCTCTTATTTTCAGATTGGGGGGGCGGCACCGCTGTGGAGCAGGACGGGACGGAGGAAGGAAGGAAGGAAGCACAGAAAGGTCAACGGTTAGACATTTTAGTTAGTCATCTTGAAAAGGACCGTCCTGACTTCTCTTTTTAAGCTGCCGGTGACTCTTAGGACTTCAGCAAACAGAAACAGAATGCAGTACTCCTGTGGGACCACCCCTCCCTGCTCGAGATCAATCAATACGTCCCGCAAGTGAATTTGATTACCTGATGTACTCTGATGGGAAAGGCTCCCTGCTCGTGACCCATCCGTCACGTTGCATTATGAAAAGAGCTGTGAGGCAGGGACCGCACGTTAAAGAAGACCCGCCCAGCCTTTCGGGGCGCAAGCTCGGCTGCAGTGCCCGTACGACTCAAAGTGTTTTGAATCGATAGTTCATCTTCCAGAACCGTCCATAAATAAATACAGGCTCCCAGTGTACCAGAACATGTGTGTGTGTGCGTTATATGATATATGCTATAGCAGTTTTACACAGTGTCTCACTCGTCTACATTTACATTTGAGTCATTTAGCTGAACGCTTTTATCCAAAGAGACTTTTGTCACTAATTGTGAACAACAAGTCAGCAGGAGGCGTGGTATTGTTCATCAAACAGTGTCGAACTTGAGTGTTACACACTGAGTGCATATTAGCATAGATAGACATATTAGCATAGCACATTTACATTTAGTCATTTAGCTGACGCCTTTTATCCAAAGCGACTTACAAGTACTGTACGACAAGTCATCAGGAGGTAGTAGTATAAGGATAGTAACATAATACATAGCGGTAAGGTAGATAATAGTAAAAGACTTATCTACCTATAATAATAATACCTATATTATTTATTTTTATTTCAGATATTCATTGAGGGGTGTGTTTTTAGTCGATAGCTGAAAATGGGGCGGGTTTCAGCTGTCCTGACTGTGGTGGGGAAGTTCGTTCCACCATTGTGGAGTGAGGACAGAGAATAGCCTGGTTCGCTATTGGGACCCCCAGCCATGTCTGACAGCAACGTCTTCGTGAACCTGGAGCTTCTTCAGCTACTGGCATTAGGGAATTAACTCTGCAGTAGAGACAGAGGGAGGCCTTTTTACAAGGGGCTTTTAACTTAATTTGAAGGGCTATATCGGCTTTACTCTGGGGGGGAGGGGGGTACACCATATAGTAATTGCATTCTGGGTATGTGTTGTGTTGGTATATATATTGTGTGTATATTCCCGTGCATGGTGTGTGTGTGCGTGCATTACCCATTCTCCTCTGGCATGTCCTGGTCGGCTTCGGCGATGGACGACTCGACATCTATATCAGCACTGCTCTCGCTGCCCTGAGCGGACAGGCCACGCGGAGACTCTGGGCTCACACACTCTCCACTGGAACACACACACACACGCTTAGGTTCATGTAACATGTAACCATTAATGTGACTGCACCATCAATTACATCTGCTCCCTCCATTCTTATTGATATCCATTTATCCAATAAGAAATTGTCAATATCGGCCCGATACATATATATTATATATGTATATTTCGATCCATTGCTTGTAATAGTGCTTACATGCCAGTAGGGGTGGGAATCACCAGAGGCCCCACGATACGATATTATCACAATACTAGAGTCACGATATTGCAATATATTATAAATTATGTCCCAAACGGAAAACTTTGTTAACATCTACAATAAAATATATATATACATCATCTGTTTAATCTAATAGGATACCATTTTCAGTCTGTTCAGCTCATTCCAATAATTTGTATTGCAGTCAAATGGGATTGTAAAGCAATTTGTTTTTAATGTTTTCTAAATATCTATACTTGCCATCACTGTATCAATATGATATTGACAGGAAAAATATTGTGATATATTGCTGTATGGGTTTTCCCCCCTAGCCCTACATGCCAGTAGGGCTCATGGGGTCGGTAAGTTTAATTGTGTTAGTCTTTGCATTAGCCGGTTGAAGAGGACACGTTTTCATGTAACACAAGGCTTTTGAAGATCTTCCACTATGCCTTCTCATCCATTGAGGTTGGTGTCTCTGCTATACTGTATATATTACCCACCCCGGTGTATGTGTGTGCGTGCGTGCGTGCGTGCGTGCGTGCGTGTGTGTGTGCACTGACTTGATGCGTCTCTCCAGCAGGTGGATGGCGCGCTCCTTCTCCTCCAGCCTCCTCTTCAGAGAGACGATCTCCTTCTGCTTCTCCAACGCCTCCTTCTGGAGCCTGTAGTTACTCTCCTCTAGGGTCTCACAGAACGCCTGGGAGGGGGAGACGGAAGGAGGGAGAGAGAGGGAGAGAGAGAGTGAGAAGGAAGGAGGGGGGGAGAGGGAGAAGGAAGGAGGGAGTCAGAGGGGGAAGAGGGAGAGGGAGAGAGAGAAGGAAGGAGGGAGAGTCAGAGAGTGGGAGAGAGAGAGTGAGAAGGAGGGAGGGAGAGGGAGAAGGAAGGAGGGAGAGAGAGAGTGAGAAGGAAGGAGGGAGAGAGAGGGAGAAGGAAGGAGGGAGAGTCAGAGAGAGGGGGATAGAGAGTGAGAAGGAGGGAGAGAGAGGGAGAGAGGGAGAAGGAAGGAGGGAGAGAGGGAGAGAGAGAGTGAGAAGGAAGGAGGGAGAAGGAAGGAGGGAGAGTCAGAGAGAGGGGGAGAGATGGATGGAGGGAGAGTGAGAGAGAAGGAAGGAGGGAGTCAGAGGGGGAAGAGAGGGAGAGAGGGAGAGAGAAGGAAGGAGGTAGAGTCAAAGAGAGGGAGAGTGGGAGGGAGAGAGTGAGAAGGAAGGAGGGAGAGTCAGAGAGAGGGAGGGAGAGAGAGAAGGAAGGAGGGAGGAGAGTCAGAGAGAGGGAGAGAGAGAAGGAAGGAGGGAGAGTCAAAGAGAGGGAGAGTGGGAGGGAGAGAGTGAGAAGGAAGGAGGGAGAGTCAGAGAGAGGGAGGGAGAGAGAGAAGGAAGGAGGGAGGAGAGTCAGAGAGAGGGAGGGAGAGAGAGAAGGAAGGAGGGAGAGTCAGAGAGAGGGAGGGAGAGAGAGAAGGAAGGAGGGAGAGTCAGAGAGAGGGAGGGAGAGAGGGAGAAGGAAGGAGGGAGAGTCAGAGAGAGGGAGGGAGGGAGAGAGAGAAGGAAGGAGGGAGTCAGAGAGAGAGAGGGAGGGAGAGAGAGAAGGAAGGAGGGAGAGTCAGAGAGAGGGAGGGAGGGAGAGAGAGAAGGAAGGAGGGAGAGTCAGAGAGAGGGAGGGAGGGAGAGAGAGAAGGAAGGAGGGAGTCAGAGAGAGGGAGGGAGGGAGAGAGAGAAGGAAGGAGGGAGAGTCAGAGAGAGGGGGAGAGAGGAAGAGAGAAGGATAAGAAGAAGAGGGATGGAGAGAGAAAAAGGGATGGAGGGAGAGACAGGAGGAGGAAGAGAGGGCGGAGGAATTAAGGGAAGAAGGAAGTGACAGAGAGAAGGAAGACGAGGGAGCGGGTGGATGGAGAGATGAAGGGAAAGAGAGAAAGATGGAGATGGAGATGGAGGGAGGGAGCACTTTATAATAGATGATTCTCATGTCCTCATTCAACAAGGAAACTATAAAAGAAGGAGGGGACATCACGTCAGAATAGCAGCATTCTATGCTCTGCTTGGTGTCAGTTCTATTGAAGCCTATATTAGAATTCTAAATATACCAGCTATCTGAAGAAATATACATCAACCAATATATCAAACGTTAGCTTGTTAACAATGCAAACGAGGAGACGGCTGATCCCATTCAACTCGACGTCGGTCGAACAGAAAGCCTCCACACACATGACGCCAATCTGTGTTCACATGCCACACAGTGACGTGATGAGGTTCCACTTCCTCCGTTGTCCTCGCCTACAAAAGTTACGCTTATGGAATTCTGGACTAACTTACAAACAACTTCAAATCTGCTCAGATGGGGATGAGGCCTAATGTCTAATGTGGATCTTGGATCTAGTTCAGGGAGGAGACATTTGTGAAAATACTTATTTATACACACAGGCACACACACACACACAGGCACACGAGCACACACACACTTACACGGCTCTCCTCCAGACTGTCAAAGGGACCAGGCGGGTCGTCCAGACACAGGAACTCTCTGACTGCCATGCTGTCGGCAACAGAAGGGACAAAAACATTTATATAGCAGCTTTTATCCAAAGCGCTTTACAATTTGTTCCTCACATCTTACCCATTCCCTCACACACCGACGGCTGAGGCGACCATGCAAGGTGCCAACCTGCTCATCGGGAGCAATTAGGGGTTAAGTGTCTTGCTCGAGGACAATTCGACACACTGCCCGGGAGGAGCGGGAATCAAACCGGGAACCTCCGGATAACCAGACGACCGCTCTACCTCCCCACAATACAGTAAGACGGCCTGAAATGTGTCTCCACTCACTCCCATGGTATAAAATAATATATAATGAAAATAAATAACACAATACAACAGAAGTTACACCTAATAATATATATACAGAAGATGTATAATACATACAAAAGAAAACAATACAATACAGACCTCTTCCAACACAACAAGATACGTCATTCTAAAAATAGGAAAGACACTGGGGCCCAAACTGTTCCCATAGCAACGCAATTCTTCTGAAAAGCTCATGTAAATACCATGTACTGAGTGTACTACTGAGTGATCATGTACAGAGTGTACTGTGTACCGAGTGATCACTATTAAATAAATCCTACTCAAGGTTCCGGCTGAGGAATTAAACAGTAGTTTGTGTTCTGTGCTAAACAATCGCACCCTTTCTTCTCAAAGATCTACTCGTCTGGTAGCAATACTGATATCACAACTGATTAATTCACAGCCCACTGTGGCCACTGGAAGAAATACTTAAAAAAAAAGGTGCTTTCACCTTTCGCCTAGATTTGTCTGAAATGGTTGTGAATCAAAACGTTTACTTTTTCGGGGTTCTCATGGGCTGGGAATGGATGGAAGCGGACAGTGCCGGTTAGCCTTCGGGAGAGGTGTTAGTTGGACAATGCCTAGGCTAACCAGAACTGTCCGCTTCCATTCATTGTGCTAAGCTAGGCTAACGTGCAGCCAGATAGCTTCCTACTGAACGCACAGAGATGAAACTGGTATCTTATCTTCTTGTCTCTCTCTGGAGAAGACGATGAGCTAATTTCCCAAAATGTTGGCGTGTTCCTTTAAGTCAGTGCACATATTATATATGTCTCCAGCCTCTGCTCTGGGTTTACAAACAGGGCCGTCTCTCTCGGGTCACGCACCAGTTGGCGATGTCCTTGTGCGCCACCAGGTTCTGGAGGAAGCACTGCAGGCCCAGCTGTCGGTCCTCCAGGAAGAGGCTCTCGTAGTTGTCTTTGAACCAGCGCTTGGGAGGCAGAGCCAGACGGAAGCCGGGGAACATCTCCTTCAGCTGGAAGAACACACACAACATGAGAAACGGACCGCTAATATGTTATCCTGTGTTATGTAGACGTACTGTGCATGTCGTCCGTCCATGCGTGTGTGTGTGTGTAGCTACGGCTGTGAGTGTGCTGGAGACATGCGCAGATTTCCCACAGTCTCTTTGGATTGTCCAGAGATCTAGGTTTATCAATCTGCGCATGCAGCGTTCGGGAGTAGGTGTGGAAAAGTGACTATAGCTCGGCAGAGAAAGTGCCGATCTATTTTGAATAGGTCTCTTTGTGTTCAGGAGACTCAGGCGTATGAAAAGGTCCATTGGATCATGTCTCCAGCACCCCCACAGCCGTAGCTACAACCACTTAATGTCAAGGCTCTCATCTACATTCATTCATTTTCTCCCCCCCCATGAGCTCAATGTAACAGGGAAGTGCAGTGGTCTATTAAACACGGCCACACCCTGTTGGTTCTACCTTACACGCTCCCTCAGGAGAAACAACATGCCCTAACAATGCTATGGAGTGGAGATAAGGTGTTCCACCGACCAAGCGTCTGACCTACAATGTACTGTTCTGTTTGGAATCAGAGCACCTGCACGTCTAAATCAAATCAAATCAAATTTATTTATAGGGCCCGACAACACACGTTAATGTCCCCATGGGCCGTACAGGTCTTCTTTAAACAAGTCAAGAAGACAACATAACAATAAGTCAAGAACAGAACAAGAACACCATAGGGTCCAAACATTTTTTAGATGAATGCAAATAAATGAAAGAATGCAAGCACTCCCAGACATACCCCACGCGAAGGTAAGGAAAAACTCACTAAAACCTAACAATAGGGAAAAAAAAGCTCCACACGTCTTGCTTTGGTCTTGTTACAGTGCGATCAATATTGGAAAACATGAGCCGAAAACAATAAATAAATAGTCCTGCTCTCCAATGCTATCATTTTAGTCTATTAACCAGTGGCATGAAACAGTCATTAACCTATAGTTTGGCATGAAACAGTTATTAACTTCTAGTTTCATCTATTAACCAGTGGCATGGAGCAGTTATTAACCTATCATTTATTCTATTAACCAGTGGTATGAAACAGTTATTAACCTATAGTTTTTTCCATTAACCAGTGGCATATATATATATATATTAGGGCTGTCAGTTTATCGCATTAATTAGATTAATTAATTACACAGCAAATTATCGTGTTATGAAAATTAATTACAAAAAAAAATATATATATATATATATTTTTTTTTTATCTCATTCATTCCATAAGAACGTAGAATACACATTTACAGACTTTTTTTTATATGGTCCATTTGCATGTTCTTGGCATCTGATTCTAGGGACATCTATGGATCTCAGGAAATGTATTCCCAGTGTCAGAAATACTGTGTCCTGTTACTAGGCTTGAGTAAATTGTAATGAACCAAATGAGAATATCAATAAAAAAAATTGTATCTTTGACTGTGAATAACACTATGCTCAAATTGACCAGACCTGAAAAATCTAAGCAAATTAATCAATGGAAGATGATTCAACAGAAGGTTTTGTAGATACAGTACTATGAGGGCCGACGTTCCACTCTACTGGTTAGAATTACTTACTCGTGAGTAGTACGGTCGTTGATAAAGAAAAATAATGTCCACAGCCACTCCAGTGTAAAACAAAGTTATCCAAATGGATGGTCCAAAGTGCACAGTGACCTGGCTGAGAGAATTGCTGAATATACTGTATAGATACACAAATGTTCTAGAACAGTGGTTCTCAACTGGTCTAGCCTCGGGACCCAACATTTTCCTTAGTCATTAAGTCGCGACCCAAATTTTTTAACCACTATGATTTATTTCATTATTTTTTTGTGCAGTAATACACAATATTTCATGCACTGTTAAAAACATGAAATAAACACAAAAAAGTGCAACAAACGTGCAACTAGGGCTAAAAACGCAATGAAATAAAATTATAATAAATAATATGCTTCTTAGCAGATTTCTTAGCTTAACATAACAGACCTAAGTTTGGGGGAACTAATGGGATAACTGGGGTTGCAACAAAAGTGCAACTAGGGATAAAAACACAATGAAATAAAATAATAATAATAATAATAATAATAATAATAAATAATATATCCTTCTTAGCAGACTTCTTAGCTTAACATCCCAGAGAACTAATGGGATAAATGGGGATGTTGTTTGCTCCTGACAAGAGTCTCAAAATCTGGGGTGATGGTAGACAAAGCAACTCTGAGGTCATGCTCAATGTCCAATCTGTTCCTCTGCTTTGTCTTCAGCTGGACCAGAGCTGAGAAGCCACTTTCACAAAGATAGGTAGTGGGGGAAAAAAACGATAAAAAAAAAAAAATTCTCCCACATCCGCGACCCGCTCAAAATGGCCCAGCGACCCACTTTTGGGTCGCGACCCACCAGTTGAAAAACACTGAAGGTTCGGTAATGACATCGCCACAAATGTTCGATGTTCTAGAATGTTCGGCTATGACATCACCACAAATGTTCTAGAATGTTCAATGTTCTAGAATGTTCGGCTATGATCATCACAAATGTTCTAGAATGTTCGACCATGACTGTGACATCACAAATGTTCTAGAATGTTCTATTATGACAATTATATAATACAATAACCTAAATATAGCTTTGGCTCCTACAAGTACTGAATTCTGCCATCCGGACACATGCAATTCGAAATATGATTATAGAATATCAGGCATAAAATGGTTATGCGATTAAAATGTGATTAATTAGATTAATTAATTACAAATCCTGTAATTAATTAGATACATTTTTTTAATCGCCTGACAGCACTAATATATATATATATATATATATAATGTAGCAATATACCTTTTTGAAAAGTCACATCACTGAGCTTCAAATTAATGCCTCCAGTTTATTTGGATCATACAACACGATGCGTTTGTCAGTAGGATCTTCAACTGCCTAAACCCTGCAACTTCATCAATCTCCTTTGTTATTTTTGTCAATATTTAAAGTGGTAATACGGAAGGTCCACATTTTTATTTGTTTCGGCAACATCTACTGGTGATTGGTGATGGCTTGAATGAAAACCCACGCCAACTACCGACTTAAGTCTTCTGTTCAGTACAAACAAACTGCTTCTGCTGCCACTGGTGTAAGACGTATCACTTCCTGTGTGCCTTTCGAACGTCCCGACGTGTCCAGACACCACTATTTATTTTAGATGAACCAAGAACAGCCAATGTAAAAACAGTAGAATCACTATTGTGTTTGGTTGATTGGTGATAGAAGGTGGCAAAATAGACATTTAGTCAAATGGCAATGTTATTATTACTTTAATAAAACATAGTTTTATGCAAATGTCTGTGTGCCACGTTGACACACAGCTGGTAAATATTGCACCCAGTGAGGTGTGACCAGCGACGCCTGGAGGTCCTGATCGGGTTCCTTCACTCGGGGGAGCGGAGGCAGAGCCTTCCCACGCCCTCTTTAGTCTCCTGTCCCACACAGAGTACAGGGTGTTCCCAGTCTGTCCCTTCCATCCCCCCAAGTGAACTGTGCTGCTATTCTAAGCTCATTTCACCTGTTTGCCTTCGCATTAGTGATTTCTGGCTGTAGTTCTCACAGGCTTAGCACCACTTAGTCACTGCCTCTCCCCCCCTGCTGCTGAATCCCTCATACACGCCTTCATCTCCTCCCGTCTGGACTACTGTAGCTCCCTCCTCACTGGCATCACCTCCCGCTCCCTCCATAAACTGCAGATGGTCCAAAACTCAGCCGCCCGCCTCCTCACTAACACCCGGTCCCGGGAACACATCACTCCTGTCCTCCACTGGCTCCCGATCAAAGAACGCATTAACTTCAAAACACTACTCCTCACCTTCAAAGCCCTCCATAGCCTGGCCCCCCCTACCTGACTGACCTCCTTCTCCCCTACCGCCCCACCCGTTCCCTCCGGTCCTCTTCCACTCTTTCCCTCACTGTCCCGTCATCCAAACTCAAAAGTTTTGGTGACCGGGCTTTCTCACGAGCTGCACCCCGACTCTGGAACTCCCTCCCGCAGACCATCAGAGACTCTCCCTCACTCTCCACCTTCAAATCCAGACTCAAAACCTACCTGTTCTCCCAAGCATTCAACCTTCCTTACCCATAACCACACTCCTCCAACTCGCCACCATTTCCCCCTGCCCCACGTTCTCTCCTCTCCTGCCCCCCCCCCACCCCCCTTGGGTTTCCCTTACTCTACTCCCGACTCTCTCCCCTACTCACTCCCGTATTTGTTATCCGTTACTCGTGGTTTTATGTTCCTGTGTATTCTTATTGTCCTCCGTTTCCCTGTGGTTCTCTGTTTCTTTGTTTTCTTTTTTGCCTATTGTCAGCGACTTTGGGTCTTTGAAAAGCACTATACAAAATAAATGAATTATTATTATTATTATTAGCAGTTAGCACTGTACGTAGGTTCAACAGAAGAAGAATTTAGTCTGATATGACTTTAATAGCAGGGATGGGTCTCACAATTCCATTTTTCGATTGTTCTATAAATGGTAAAAAAAATTGTTGCATTTATATAGTGCTTTTATCCAAAGCACTTTAAGATAGGATAAGATATTCCTATATTGATCCCCTTGGGGAAATGCAGGCATCATAGCAGCATGGGGAGGCGTACAGGTAGTAGAAGACATGGTACAGGTCATAGAATTATAGTACAGTGGAGAAGTAAAAATAAAAATGTAATAAAAAGGCAGTGTAAACAATATAATTAACTCTGGACATAGTCTGTGCGCAACAAGGTGCAAGATGGGGGTATGTATGCCCTCTCAGTTATATTTGCCCTACAATAAATATAGTTACAAATATATAATCTAATTTAAATACAATTTGTTCCTCACATTTTACCCATTCACTCACACATTCACACACCGACGGAGGAGGCAACCAACCATGCAAGGTGCCAACCTGCTCATCGGGAGCAATTAGGGGTTAAGTGTCTTGCTCAAGGACACCGACACGCTGCCCGGGAAGAGTGGGAATCGAACCGGGAACCTCCGGATTACCAGACGACTGCTCTACCTTCCCGAGCCACTGTCGCCCCTATAATAACTCAATTCTAGATTGCTGTTATTCTTTGTCTTACAAAGCTTGTATAATATATTATATCTGCTTGGCTAATCTTGGATTTAGCAAGCTTTAGTGATGCTGTAAGTGGATTTCTTTTCCAAAATAAATACCACTGATAGAGTGTGTTTGGTCAGTAACATGGGTTTCCCAGTCCCTCCGCTCTGCAGTAAAACGGAACATAAATATTTCGGTATCCTGTTCCCACTTTATCGAATCAGGAGAGAGAACCCTAAATATGTATACTTATTTCAAGAAATCTTACCAAGCCAAATTAGCTTTGTTTCAAGCACATATTTGCTTAAAACTAGCTTTTATTTCTTATTTTTGTCAGACAATTTGATGTTTTGATCTAATTATTAAGATTCAGCCTGATTAATCATGACACACCTAAAAACATCCATTCTTGACACATCCAACATCCACAGAACAGGGTTGGCATACATGACACGCAAAAGAAAAAAACAAACATTCCCACAAAAACACACCTTATCGTTGAGTCTGGAGAAGTCGGTGTATCTTCTGAAAACCACCCAACTCTCCTCTTGAGTCTTTTTCACCAGGACTTTGTACACCTACAGCACAGAGAAGTTCACAGTCACACACGTGTTGCACACACACACAAGACACAAAACACACTTCATTGAGTGCGTGTACGATAGTGGAGGGGAACCCTGGATCAATTTCAGAGTGCATTCACTGACTGGCGCTGGCGCCAGGGAGTAAAGATGGGAAAACAACATGGCAGTCAATGAGTTAAGGTGTGAATGCATGTGTTAAATTTGGTTCAATACCGTTTTAAACCAACCTACACCATCACACAGTACTGGCTACTGGTTGCATGGCAACTAGGCATCTCGCAAATCGTGTATGACTTGTGAGATGCCTACTCACAAGACAGATTACATCATCATTGCAGGTATGTTAAAATAAGATAGCAATTTGGAATTATTTTGCGTTACGTTTTTAATTGGGCCCTCAATCCATTGTTGGGTCCCTGAATTGGCCCTCAGTCATCAAAACTTTGAGAAGCCCTGATTCAGAGCTATACACTGAACGTAGACCTGGTGTGCTATGGAGATCTGTGGAACAGAACTGGCACAGATAAATATCAGATACGTTTTACAGGAACATAGGATGAGGCGGTTGAGATTAACAAACTGTTCAGAACGGCTACCCCTCCGTGATGTCACAGTAGGATAATAATAATAATAATAATAATAATAATAATAATAATAATAATAATAATAATAATAATAATAATAATAATAATATCTTAAGATTTATATAGCGCCTTTCATGAGACCCATGAAAGTGGGGGGGGGGCAACTAAGGGGAAGGAGATCAGAGGAACAATTAAGTAAAAAAGAAAAGAGGGAAATTAATACATTTGGTGAAGAGGTGAGATTTGAATGAGTCCAGGGATGTAGCATTGCGGATGTTTGGAAGGAGGGAGTTCCAGAGGGTGGGTGTGGCAACAGAGAAGGCTCTGGGACCGACAGTGCGCAGGTTGGTGGTGGGGATGGAGAGGAGACCGCAGCCTCCGGGGTGGGATGTAGGGATGGAGGAGGTCAGCTAGGTACCGGCCGGGGGATGGATGAATTTGCGTTGATTAATCAATCAGCTGTGCTTTTCGGAGCCAGGAACACTGAGTCACTAATGTACCGCCCGGTTTGGAGCCAGACAGGGAAGGACTGTAGGACATAATTCATTTAACATTTGATGTGTTGTTGCTACAACCACCAACATTCAATACAGGGGAAGAAAGAGGTGCTGGAAATAAACAATTAACATTAGATTTAGACTAGTTTCCTTGTAGGAAACGTAAAACATTTCCCCAGATTCAAGGAAGTTGGATAAAATTTTTGAAAAGATACACAAATTAAATAGTGTCATAAATCTTGGAAATATTGATAAATGGGGGAGGGGACAAAGCTTTTATTTGGATTTTAAATGAAAAAGTGTTTTTTTTTTTGCAAAGCAGCATAACACCGGATACATTTCTATCAGACCTATAGTGAGCAGCCATCAGGCCTCCGTCAGTCTGGATAGTGGGAGCCTGTGATACTGGCTGCTCTCCGAGCCCATATTAATTATAGGACCCGACTGGACTGTGATGTCAGCAGCACATCCTGTTAATCACAACACTTGTGAGTGTTCAGGCTGCTTCTAAACATGCAGCTCTGTTTGGAGGTTTGGTTTCCTGCTCAGCGCCTATGTGACAAGTCTCTGCCTTATATTACCGTAAATGCTACATTTATGAGTCCTGAATTAGGATGAGGTTTAGAGGTAGGGATGCACCCATTTTTCAAGATTCCCGATAGCAATACCTGGGCTTTTGGTATCGTCTGATACAGAGTACCGATCCGATCCGCTACTTGTAATGAACAGTATAAATGTGGTCAAAAAATAGATATAATAAATTGTTCTCCATTAGAGAGAGTTAACGTGTCACAAAGGCATCAAATCAAGTCACTTTGCTTTGATTTCTGACATGTTAAGACATGTTTCTTGGCATCGGATTTTAGTATCTGTGAAATTCTCCAATACTGATATTCTATCAGATATATACAATACAATACAGTATCGGTATGGATGAATCCCTATTTTGAGGGGGGGGGGGGGGGGGGGGGGGTCAACTCTGCCCACCCACACTGTTTCTGCCTGGGTGTCTTTGCTCATCACGTTGCCAGTCAGAAAGCACCGACTGCATTTCTGCGCTTCACAGACCTGCTTTGAAGACACTGTCGACTTGTTATGCCTAATGTACACTCAGACGTCGCATTGCAGACGTTGCAAAGTGGTTTCAAAGATTGCAGTGAGCCTGCTGACTGCCGAGCCAGTATGAGGAACAGGATGGATGGATTGTGCTGAGAAAGGACTCTACAACATCACCATTGGCGAGTAGGAAATAGGGCTGCGTTTCCAAAACATCTGAAGAACTATCCCTTTAAGTCAAGCAGTAACTCGAGTTAGCGAACTACAACATGGTAATTGAGGCAGAGGGGGGGAGGTGCAGGAGATTTTATTTTAAACGTAATGACACTGTGTGCCGGTCTATACTGTATTTCTATCTAAAACAGCATCTACTGTATAGCACTGTGTACTGTAGTACTGTAGTACTACTGAGTATCAGCCCTTGTTAGGAACCGTCTCATATCATACCGTGAACTTCGCCCTCTCCTCCATGACCTCATAGCCCAGCACGGTGGGGGTGATGGGCCTCTCCTCGTCCTCCTGGAACCCAGACGAGGGACCCGACGTGGGGCCGGGACAGTCCGGCCGCTCCGCCGAGGGCTCTAGAGCAGCTCCGTTCACCCTGGCCGACGTCACCGTGCTGAGGAGGGGGGGAGGCGGGGTCCTGCTCCTGCTGCCTCCTCTCTCCAGGCGCCGCGACCGGTGCTGAACCCCCACACCACCACCGCCTCCTCCTATTTCCGTGCCTCCTCCTCCTTCGCGGTCCTCCCTGTTCCCCCTGGTGGCGGAGGATGAGGACGAGCTGCAGCTGGAGACGCTTCCCAGAGACGAAGCCCGGATATGAGAGCGGCGCGTCTTGTTGTTGTTGCCGACCCCGGATAACAAGCCCCTGTCCAAGCCGGGCATGGGGACGGGCACGAAGGACGAGGCCATCTTACTCCCCCCGAGCTGTGTCCCGTCGTCAGACACGCTCTGTCCAGTGGTGCCGGTCGTGTGTTGTTCCCTCGGTGGCTGCTGTTCGGACCCGGGTGGGGGGCCTGGCATCAAGGGTACAGGACCAGAAGGGACCGCCGCACCAGGAACCGCCACTCTGCAGACCAGACTCTGAGTCCACTGAATAAAAAGACAATAGTGAATTAAAATGGGTTCTGTTAAAAGGAACACTTCCCAACGCTTTGGGAAATACACTAATTTGCCATCTTCCCCAGAGACAGACTAGAAGATTGTGTAACTGCCTCTGTGTTCAGTTTAAGTTTGGTTCCTACCAGACCGGACTATTGGTAGGAACATTCTAGAACATTAGTGCCGCCAGAACATTCTGGCACGTGTGTGATGATGTCATAGCTGACCATGCTAGAATATTAGCGCTGACACAACCTTCTGGAAGGTTCGTGATGATGTCATAGCTGAACATTCTAGAACCTCGCACATCCTATACACTGACTTTCTTTCGTGTAAGGAGTTCATAGCATCAAGAAAAGCAGATCCTGAAAGAAGATGCTAAAGTCTAGGGCTGTCTTAAATACTTCGAAGCTTCGTTCAATGGCACAAGCTTCGAACATTAAAAAAATCTTATATATATATATAATTTTTTTTAATAATATATATATATATATTTTGCCTCCAAATCTTGCGCCTCCATTCCAATGAAACGAAAGTAAGCGGCGCCTCGACTCCACCTCTCTACAACAAGCACGTGGAGATTATCTGTGTTGAAAACAACAAGGACATGTGCAGCAGAGTAGCAGACATGTCTACGAAGAAGCGAAGCAATGCCGTTTGTTATTTAAGACTATGTCGGACAGATGTGTTCATTGTGCTGCTTTTTTAATGTGTCCCGACCCATATAAAAATATGTCTTAATAAAACGTGCTTAATTAAGTCGAATTCTGCCTTTGTCTCTATCAACTACATATACATATTTATATAATTGTTTGCTTGATAGACGAAGGTTGCAACATAATTATGTAATGTCATGTCGTTGGCTGTGAGAGCAGCCCCACTGCACCCAGGCAGCGCAGCCAGGTGAAACCTTGTTGGCTGCGTCACAGTCACGAAAGGGGCTACTTAATTAATCCAATCCACTTTATTTATAGAGCACATTTAAAAACAACAAAGTTTACCAAAGTGCTGTACAAGTCCCACAACATAAGATTAAAAAAATATATATATATATATATAAAAATTAATTAAAATCGAAGCTCGGCCCCGAAGCTTCGATTGTCAAAAAAAGCTTTGAAGGTCAGCCCTACTAAAGTCCATAATTTCCTCCTTTTTTTTTTTTTTTTTTTTTAAACTTTCCGATCCGGAATGAGGACAGTACGGAATGGAACGGAATCGAATGGGTGAGTGAGAAAGGCCCCTAAGAGACAAGTAGAGATAATATGGATGTATGTTGTTATTGTTTGAGCTGTGATTTATTGTTTCATGTATGTGTTTCACAGTTCTCACGGTTCGGATTGAAATAAATCCAATCAGTAATATCAAGAACGTGTTGCTGTCATCATTGCAAGTAGAGGGAGTTACAGATTGATTTTGGTCTCTGTGTGTCCAGTCGGCCGGGGAGAGCAGGGGCTTAACTTGCGGGGGGGTCCGCGGAAAATGTCCCCCGCATGATTTCAGAATGCAGTATTTGTCCCCCCCATGTTTCAAACCGCTGCAACTGCGCGGCCTGGCGGCCAGCACTGTGACTCGCTACTACACAGTGCCGGCACTGCAGATTTACCCTACTCTTGGAATTCATTGCCACTCAAAGTCATAGGGGCGCTGTCTCGATAATGCAGTGTTATTAAAGCAGCGTGTAGCCGACGCATGAACCAGTTGGGATTCGAATAGACGCGGCCTGGAAGCGGCAACGCGGAACTGGAAATCCGTTGGTAAAGAAATAGCGGCCTGGAATCATTTTTGGGACGCTCTCAATTCGCAGTAAAGGAATATATATCTGCGGTTTCCCTGGCGGATGGCGAACAAGCCAGCCGATTCTACTATGAGTCATGACATTTGACATAGTCTATGACATCATACTTAACTTAAACTTGAACACGGAGGCAGTTACAAGAACTATCCGAGCCCCCGGGAGGGTGGTCGAATACCTTTTGCGATGTATGCAGGGAACGAATTGCAGAGGGAAGTGGAGAGCTAGCTGCCTGTCGTCCATTCTAACGCAGGAGTCCTGGACCCCCGACAGGTAAGGTAAGCGATTTTAGATGTATCACTTTTAGAGGCGTCCCCGTCGTAGCGTTCTGGTGCGGGGATATGGCTCTCTCTGTGCGGGGGCGCAACAGCAACAGGTGGGGTAGGCTGGGCAGAGATGTATGCATCAAAACGATTACATTGTTTGTCTCGCATACATTCGATTTATAATGCGAGCACCTGCATTACAATCAAATGACTGATCCGTTATGTGTTATGGACCCGAGTCTCGAGAGGCACTTTATAATAGAAAAAAGACAGTGTAAACATGTATATGTCGCTTACAGTTTATTATGCCTATGCAGCTCGTTTATTTTGACAGAGTTAAAAAAAATGTCACTAGTATCATTATATTAAATTAGCGGACGTGCAGCTGGACAAGCCCTGGCTCCACGATGACCACTTCTTACAAGAGGCGCCACCGCCTGGGAAAATGCGTATTGCACACCTGGTATTAGAAAAAAAAAATGGGAAGGGGGGGCGCCCCCCCCCTACCCCCCCCCATGCGACGTCACTGACCACACCCCCTAATATGTCCCCCCCACCAAAGATTCCAAAGTTCCGCCACTGGGGGAGAGGTCTAGGTGCATGCTAGCCTAGCTTAGCACAAGGACTGGAAGCAGTAGGGGGGCAGCTAGCCTAGCTCTGGCACAAGTGAAGATATACAACTCTAAAACTGGTGCACAGAGATGAAACTGATAATCTAACCCTAACTAACTAACTAACCCTAACTAACCTTACTGTCATGCACTTGTCCTAATAAACTAACCTACACTGTAGCACTCAACACTTTGATGAACATTGTTACTCAGCTGATAAGAGTTGTGCCTTTCCTGATGACTTGTCGTACAGAAATTGTAAGTCGCTTTGGATAAAAGCGTCAGCTAAATGACTAAATGTAAATGTAAATGTAAATAACTCTGGGAAAGATGGCAAATTGTATTTTCCAAAATGGTTGGGAGTGTTCCTTTAAGCATTCACATAATGCACTATAGGCCCCTCTGTGCAGCGCGTGCATGGGTGGCTCTTCAGAACTTGGCTAGGCCTAGAAGACACTGTCCTGAAAAAATAAGGGCAACAGTCTGCGAGGGCAGATGAATTATTGAAGCCCATGGGGCCTGGCGGCATTCATAATTGATAGGTGCGTTGTGCGTGTATGATGTGTAGAATGAATGGAGGGTAAACCACGAGGGCGTGCGTGCGGTGGACGTTACGGTGTCACACAATGGAGGAGGCGCATGCAATTTGCTTCATCTTCGACTTCTTCCCCCAATACTTCCCTTAGTGCCTAAATAATCTGCTCCCTGCTGCCACAGTCTGGTTAACCAGCTCGGGGAGCCAACGTCAGAGTTTCGGAGGCAGAAGCCCCCGTATGTAGGACAGGCAGGTTTTTAAGAAATCTTTGGAAGGTTGTGTGAGAAATTGTCTTGTAATCTTAAATTACTTTATTTTTTTAAAAGTCTGTAAATGTGTATTCTACGTTCTTATGGAATGAATGATTGAAAAATATTTGTAATTTTTTTTTTTATTACTTTTGAGTTAATTTTCATAACGCGATAATTTGCTGTGTAATTTAATTAATCTAATTAACGCGATAAACTGACAGCCCTAATATATATATATACACACACATATATAATAATAGTATATCATATATATAGCACATATCTTAAACCCTTAAACACATCATGTAATCTCACAAGCCATCATGTAATCTCACAAACCATCATGTAATCTCACACAACACATGTAATCTCATTTACAACACATGATCATGTACGTAATAATCTCACAAGACATAATTTCATCACATCACAGAGACTGATACAGGGGTTTATATTGATTGCTGCTCAGTCCGAGAGGCAGCTACCTTAGTGAGTGCCATAGTGAGAAAGCAGCTGACGCAAGCAGAGCGCTACCGTTCTATTAATAGGCTAGAGGTGTTAAAATAGTCTGACGGGCTGGATACCGGTACCTGAAGACTGTGGATGAAAGAGCGAGAAATGTTTGCGACGACTGGGTATCTGCATCAGATTGCAGTATCAGGAGAGATGCTCCAAGTAGTATTAGATTTAGTATGTGGAATAATAATCCCCGCCCCCCCTCAAACAATCCCCAGCCATGTTCCACCCCTCCCCCACCAACCTTGTGTCTCACCTGATGCCACCCCTCCCCCATTCACCTTTCATCTCACCTGATGCCACCCCTCCCCCATTCACCTTTCATCTCACCTGATGCCACACCTCCCCCATTCACCTTTCATCTCACCTGATGCCACCCCCCCCATTCACCTTTCATCTCACCTGATGCCACCCCCCATCCAAACAATTCTGTACATGGACCTACCCAGAATGCCTCTCTCTCCAGTATAAAGACTGACCAACTGAAGACCGACTGATCTTACTGGACTCTCTAGCTCTCCTGAGGACATCAGGCCATGGTCCTCCTCGTTGAGTCATCCGTGTGGTGGAATATATTATCATGTCATTATGGATCTGTGTTGTTTTATCATTTTACAGATTGTTACACTGAGATCAGCGTAATGTGCGTGTGTCTGACACACACGATAATCCTCTGTCCTCCCCGGCCAGCCAAAACAATGTTGTTATTAACTCCTGTAGATGGGAGCCATTTCTGTTGACTTTCATCATATCCTTGTTGTGTATTAAACTATGTTCTGCCATGGCCATAAGCCACATAGACAGTTACACAGGGAACAAAATTAACTTTTTGACTTACCAGCCATTTGGCTGGTAGATTTTAAAAACTACCAGCCAGGCAGATTTTTTACCAGCCAAAAATTAAAAATAGCTTTTTAGTATATCGCCATGTGTTATTAGTCTCATATGCTATTTTCAATTAATATCATAAACAACATAAGGAATATTAGCATAATTTTGAGTGGACTGAAGGAATGAGTCAGCTGTCAGCGTTAATAGTTTTAAATGCAAATAATTTATTGAAACATAGAAGTGGGGTCGGGGACACACACACTGTTTCAACTCACCACCCCCGCATCATATTGTAGTCTAGTCTGTCTTCAAACTTCCACTCCTCTCGAAACCTTTTTATATTTGAATATCAACATTATCTGTGCATCCTCAGTAATCCTCAGTTTACTACAATATACTCCTCTCCTGAGTCCTGACTAGTGACTTCATCGTCTTTCCAAACGCACGCACACACACAGAGAAAGGGAGAGTGCCCCCCCCCCCCCCCCCCCATTTCCCTTTCCCCAGTCCACACTGTCTGCTGTTCTCTATGGCTCTGCCGCTGATCAGGGTTAGCTTACGCTAACATAACGTTCATTTCGGGCGATGTGGGCATAAAGGAATGGCGACGATGCAATGCATGTTAGATGCATTTGACCCGTTGTGAGAAGAAGAAAAAACCACAGACTTATTTCGGCTCGCAAAATAGGCGCACTGCTGTGTAGCTCTGCTCTCAGGGAACAAACTTAACTTTTTGGCTGGTAGATTTTAAAAACTACCAGCCAGGCAGATTTTTTACCAGCCATTGGCGGTTGGCTGGTACTTATTTTGTTCCCTGAGTTACAATGAGTATTCTATTATAAAGGCCCAGACTATAGGTCACGAGGTTGTGTTTCTTCAGAGCCATAACCCAAGGTTATGGGAACTGTTAGACGAAGCTGTTTTCCTTCCAGGCTATAGCCATAACATAGTCGTATTATTAATTTCTCTAACCAGCCATTTTTGTTCTTCTACGTCATTTCATGTATTTAATTGTATGTCTGACCAGGGCTCGCTCTCACTTCTTGGTCAGACATTGTGTTACACTGGTCTGATTTTGAACTGAGCATTTCCTTGTATGATCAAATAAGGAAATAAATCTCTCATTTTTTATTCAACTTTGGACTCAAGACAATTGTTATTTTGCTCACATTATATTATAAATTCCCATCACATCCGCTATACCTCTGATAATAAACCTGTGTTTAACCAAGTGAAGTCTATATTTCACTATCTACATTCATTGATCCGGTTAATTTCTTCCACAAGTAAATGGCTGCTTTTTTATATAGCGCTTTTATCCGACCAACACGCTTTACTATTTGTTCCTCACATTTGAGCCATTCACTCACACATTCACACGACCGACGGCGGAGGCGACCATGCAAGGTGCCAACCTGCTCATCGGGAGCAATTAGGGGTCGAGTGTCTTGCTCAAGGACACATCGACACGCTGCCCGGGAGGAGCGGGAATCGAACCGGGAACCTCCGGATTGCCAGACGACTGCTCTACCTCCCGAGCCACTGTCGCCCCAAGTAGTAGTTTAGTAGTAGGTTAAATGGACTGCATTTAAATAGCGCTTTACAACTTATGCCTCAGTCACATTCACTCAAACACCAACGGTGGAAGCAACCATGTGGTGCCAACCTGCTCAGCGTTTAGGGGTTAAAAGCGTCTTGCTCAAGGACACTGCCCCGGGAGGAGCACTTAGGAAACATCCGACTCTTAGGACTCTGGAAAAACCCTCTGGAAAAGCACTGATGCACGACTGATCTTTAAAAAGAACACGCCAACATGTTGGGAAATTAGCTTACAGTCTTCTCCAGAGAGAGAGACAAGAAGATAAGATACCAGTTTCCTCTCTGTGTGCGTTCAGTAGAAATCTATCTGGCTGCATATATATCTATCTTCTCGTCTCTCTCTGGAGGAGATGATAAGTTAATTTCCCCAAATGTTGGCGTGTTCCTTTAAGTCTCCAGGGCTCCTCCGCCACTCTGTTCACGGAGCAGAAGGCCGCGAGCAGCAGGTCTACAGGGTCTGCCCTGAGAGGATGCCGTGTAGTCACATGACCAGCTGCTTCAGCCAATCGTCTTTCTCCGTGAGAGCCTCTCTCAGTCATATCCCGAACACCTCACCGACAGACATACGTAATTGACATCCTGAAATGCCTCGTCGTCGCCACACAACTCTAGTAACCTACTTAGTACTTGAACCCCTCCGGTCTGGATTTCACCCACACCCACTCCACAGCACAGAAACTGCACTCCTCAAAGTATTAAATGAATATGAACTTCATCACCTCTGCGGACACTGCAGCCCTTAACCAGAGCATTAACATCTTGCTCATCTGTCCCCAAGACCTCCGTATGGTGGCGCAGCGTTGATTGATTGATTGAACATTTTATTAAGATTGCAGAATGGGTACAATACAGTACAGCTCAATACACACAATTGTTAAGGGGATGCAGACCAGAGAAAGACTTCCGTCTTGTTTACATCAGGGTCCCCCATTTTCAATTCATCATAACATATGATATACAGGTAGACAGTACTGTTACATGACATTAATGACCTACCAGATCTACAAATATACAGTACTGATTATGAGTACAAAGATAGTCTAAAAAGAGAGTATATACATTTGAGGGGGAAGAAACTGTACATTGGAGGAGGTTGGGTAGGTGGGGTGGGGAAACTGTACATTGAAGGTGGTTGGGTGGGTGGGGTGGGCGAAGCTGGCTCTGGCTCGGCTGGCTCTGGTCCCACCTCTCCCAACAGATCAGTGTTTCCCTCTGACACAGCCACTCCTCTGACATGTCTATGTTCCATTCCATCGGCCCACTCCTTTCCTTTCAATCATCTAGATCCTCCCTCTCAGTCAGATTCTCCACCACTTCAACCTGGACTTCCACTGCTATGCTGATGACATGACACCAAACCCCCTACAACCCACCCCTCTCTCTCTCTCACATTGACTCCTGCCTGTCTGTAATAAAAAGTCTGGATGCAACAAAAGTTCCTGAAACTCAACAACAGTGACTAAACTGTACTGCACGACCAGGCTCGGCATAATCAAGGACCCCACACTGGACCCCACACAAGGACCCCACACTCACCCATGATCGATGGCACCACCGTCTCCCCCCTGCCTTCCTCCCTGGCACGCAGACTTAATTTGTGATCCTTGACCCCCATATCCGCCAATTAAATCCTCCTTCTACCACCTTCACAATATTGCAAAGATCAGGCCCTCTCTCTCACACAACACCCCTGCAGATACACTGATCCACACCTTCATGTCCACCTAACTACTGCACCTCACTCCTCCTCTATATCATCAGTGCTATAGCTCCACCAACATGTCCAGACTGGTCAAGAATGCATCTGCCCGACTTCTTCTAACCCAAGTCAAGTCATATTTATTTCTAGCACATTTACAAATGACTAAAGCCAAACCAAAGTGCTTCACAGGTACATGGTAAAAACACATACACTAGCCAGACCAAATCACTCCAGTGCTAAAATACCTCCCACCGGACAAACCACAGAAGCCTGGTCCTCACCTACAACAAAGCCCTTCGCCAATCTGATATCTCACTGACCTCCTCCTGACTACTGAGCTAAAGGTGTCGTGCTGGTACTGTCCCATCATGACGTACTACTTCACTGGTTTCTACTAGTAGTGCAAGAACATATTATTGCCCAGCAGGGACTGCAGTTGCAAATGAATCGACTGGTTAAAATGGGGGACCCTGGTGGAAACAAGACGAAAGTCTTTCTCTGGTCTGCATCCCCTTAACAATTGTATGTATTGAGATGTACTGTACTGTACCCATTCTGCAATCTGTTAATAAACTTTTCAATCAATCAATCAATCAAAACTGTTATGATGAATTGAAAATGGGGGACCCTGATGTAAACAAGACGAAAGTCTTTCTCTGGTCTGCATCCCCTTAACAATTGTGTATTGAGCCGTACTGTAATTTGTACCCATTCTGCAATCTGTTAATAAAATGTTCAATCAATCAATCAAACCTTTGCAGAAATGTGAATTAATGTGCATTGTCCCTGCACATAAATACACGGAAGGAAAACACATGCATGCGGAACACCGCATGTTATCTTACCCAGATTATTTACCTTTAATAACATTTCGCCTAAAAGCTTAGCTAACCTGAAGGCAGCAGCAGCAGCTAGCTCACAGTCACACGTTAGCTAACTCATTATTTATTATCACAATTATCTACCGATAATAATGTCGTGCATGCGTTTATTACTCACCACCACAGCCCTATCTGCTATCTCCCTCCTTCCTCTTCAGAAGTTCATACACGTGAAAAACACCCAGTCTAGATGTAGTTTATCTGCTGCGAGAACCTCTTCTTATCATGTTCGCTTGTTTGCACACAGACAACACAGCCACACGCACACACACACACACATCCGCGCGCACACACAGCCGGCACACTGTCGACCAACCAGAACCAGAGCTCTACCAAGACCCAGGAGAGGGCGTCGTTATGATGACGCGTTGGCGCATTCTCCTACGTGGAGAGTTGGACGACGTTCCACTTGTGTTTCACACTTGGTTTGATTGATTGATTGATTGATTGATTGACAATTTTATGAACAGATTGCAGAATGGGTACAACAACAGTACAGTACAGCTCAATACACACAATTGTTAAGGGGATGCAGACCAGAGAAAGACTTTCGTCTTGTTTACATCAGGGTCCCCCATTTTCAATTCATCATAACATATAATTGTTAGACTAGAAGTCTTTATTTGTCATGCAGTTTAACACACACACGCGAGATGGGCGACCCACAGGAACACACACACACACATGCACTGAGTCGCCGATGAAATGTCTCTCTGCACTTTTCCCATCCCGTTGTCCTTCCCCCCATGGGCAGCCGGGAGCAGATAGGGGCATCAACGTGAGCCGCGCCCCCGGGGACCAATCCAAGTGCTCCTGCCCGTCTTCGTCAAGGATGCCACAGCGTTAGCGATCTGTTGTTGTGCATGTTTTTCCATTGGGTTTATCTTATCGGGGGGGGGGGGGGGGGGGACCTTGAGAGCACGGGGAGAACATGCAAACTCCACACAGAAAGGCCTGGGAGATACCCCACCTGGGTACCTGGCATCATGGAAACCTGGTCCCCAAGCGGGAATCAAACCCTGGACCTTCTTGCTGTGAGGTGACAGTGTTAACCACTACACCACCGTGCCGCTTTATATATATACATATATGACATACAGATAGACAGTACTGTTACATCTAAACATTTATGACATACCAGATCTACAAATATACAGTACTGTTTGTGAGTACAAAAATAGTCTAAAAAGGGAGTATATACATTTGAGGGGGAAGAAACTGAAAAGACAGTTCCACTTGCGTTTCACACTTGGTTCCACCGTCACGTCACATCTCTGCCCAAAAAGGAAGTAAAAAGGCTGCGGTGTCGCACTGGTTGCAAATTGCGTGATTGTTGCAATTAGTACAAGCAGAGACGCAAAGGATCCCATATATATCTCCAACGGAAACGGGTCAGAAGTGGTTGTGCTGCAGCTTGACCAAATGTGCTGTTATTCTTGAAAATTGCACTTTAGATTTGTTAGTATTATATTTATATTCAGATTACATTTGTATTATGTGGGTTAAGATCCATTTATCCATGTCTTTCATTAGCATGTCTTCATGTAAATCTCGGCCTGTGTCTGTAGCCACCGTAGTGGTCAAGATCTATTTGTGACCGGAAGGCCAGTCAGTGCATCTGTTGCTAAGAGTCACAGGACCACAGACCAAGGACTGATGAGACGGCGGTTTTGGCTGACCAGAGGAGCCAATGACATGGATCTGTAAATGAATAATATATATGAAATCAATCCATTTATCTATTGTAAGAATGTATAGACAAATATCTACAAATGTGTGTGTACCATTCAAATGTGTTCTTATATGGTATTAAAACAAGCAAAGGCCTTATGTGTCACCATGACCCCAGCCTGTCCTTCTGAACCACCAGGGCCCAGGAGTCCAAAACTTGTAATCCCTATTGATTGCTTGATTGCTTGAACGTTTTTATTAACAGATTGCAGAATGGGTACAGTACAGTACAGCTCAATACACACAATTGTTAAGAGGATGCAGACCAGAGAAAGACTTTCGTCTTGTTTACATCAGGGTCCCCCATTTTCAATTTATAATGAGTTGAAATGAATGAATCCAAATCGGATCCGATCAGATGGGGATTAAAAGTTTTGAACTCCTGGGCCCAGGAGACTGACTAATTCTAGATCTTACCTATTTTAACCAATTAACTGTCACCATGTATAGTCGGTGAGAGCCACCTCATTCACTCCAACACCAACCAGAAGTTATAAAAGTCACTGTGATGGAGGGAGCTGGACGCACTCCTGCTGAGCCCTGCAGAGCTAAGTAGAACCTGTGTCCACTCTCAGCGGTTTGTGTAAATACTCTGTAATATTGAATATTCACTCTGTAATAAATCTTTGATTGCCAAACCCCTCTCCTCATCCTTCAAGGTCAATCTAAAGAACGCGACAGCTACCTATATTTATTGTAACGTATATTATAACCGTGGGACCTGATGACACAGTAGTGGTGGGCCTGATCTCTGCCAACGACGAAAGGGCCTACCTGGAAGAGGTAGAGAACCTGTCACAGTGGTGTCAGGAGAACTGCCTCTCCCTGAACGTCAGCAAAACAAAAGAGATGATTGTGGACTTCAGGAGGTCGGGGGTCAAGGACTACAGCCCCCTCAGCATCGACGGGGCACCAGTTGAGAGAGTGAACAGTTTCAAGTACCTCGGAGCCCACATATCCGAGGACTTGACATGGACCACACACATTGACAGTGTTGTGAAGAAGGCACGACAACGCCTCTACTTCCTCAGGCGCCTAAGGAAGTTCCAAGTCAGTCAGAAGATCCTTAGGAACTTCTACTCATGTACAATAGAGAGCATCCTGACCGGCAACATCACCTCCTGGTTTGGGAATAGCACTGCACAAGACCGTAGCAGACTACAAAGAGTGACACGTTCAGCCGAACGCACAATTAGAGGGGGGCTTCCCACCCTCCAGAACATTTACAACAAGCGGTGCAAGGGGAAGGCTAAGAGAATTATTAAGGACTCGAGCCACCCGAACAACTGCCTCTTTGAACTGCTGCCGTCAGGCAAGCGATACCGGAGTCTTATGGCGAGCACAGAAAGACTCAGAAGGAGCTTCTATCCCCAGGCCATCAGGCTGCTAAACGAACAATAATCGCTAAACGAACAATAATCACTATGCAACAACCATCAAATGCACACAGCACACACACCCACACGCACACACACACTCACTCAAACAAACAACACACTGCAGCACCCACTCTCCACACTTTAGATCACACAAACACACTTACACTTTATATTTATTGATAAAGGATTTGCACTACAACTCGTACACCTACTGTGAATTGTACCTAAACTGCACCTCGTCCATTTATGCCTTGCACTATATAGTATTGTATATTAGTACACTGCACAGTATTGTATATTGTATGGTAACTACGTCTACGAACATTGTACATATGTCTAAACTGAACACTGTGACCTCTTTTTTTTTTTTCTTCTAATTTTTACTATGTTTTTATTTCATACTTATCTTGTCATGCACAGTCTCTGGAGCGCAACAGTAAGAAGCATTTTGTACAAAAGTATTCTGTACTTCTGTATGACAACTATTAAAGAAACTTGAAACTTGAAACCTCTCAGCCCTGCAGTGGTAACATGCTCATCATAACAGGTGATAGTTTGGCTGTTACCAGAGAGGAGGCATGGGACGTCTCAGCCCTGCAGTGGTAACATGTACATAACAGGCTGAAGATCTGGCATCTCGTTTGGTTTCTGTATTTCACACCAGCTGAACCTCACACTTTGTAAGCAAACCAAGGCAACACAATTATAACTGGCCAAGCAGGGGTTAGTGGCGTTATGCTGACCCCTAGTGGCCAAGCAGGGGTATGGCACCACATGAATCTCTGTGTAAGTGGAGAAAGAAAGAAATATGGCCTGGTGTCAAATTGTTGGTCTCTCTGAAGAGTGCTGCATTGTAAATCATGATGGTGTTCTTTGGGACCCGTCCACATTGCAATAGATAATGTGCTGATATGCAAATGGTTCTTACCAACAACTTTTCAGTAATTTCATGCACTGCATTAACGTGAGGTCAAATGACTGGGACTAATTTAAATCTATCCCAATCCATACATGCATCAGTCTCCCTTACAAACAGCAGTAAAACGTTTAAAAACCCACCAACATTGAAGACAATCCAGTGATTTATAAATCTTTATTGAGTAAAACACTAATAAGATGCAGCTTCTCGTCAGTGGCATCATGAAAGAGTGATAGGTCCTTAAAACATGATCACACCACTACTTGTACCCAACGTTCTTTATAGCCTCATCTGTGACAGTCAGGCACTTAACACAGTTCCTATACAAAATAGGCTTTACGGTATTATGGAGCTATTAACAATAAAAATCTAATTAGATCAGAAAAGAGACTTGTGAGATATAGATTAAAACTCTAAACCACGATCCGTCTTTCTATCCGTTTCAGGAATCATATAAAAGTACACAACTCCTAACTTTTGAGTTGCAACTTTGAAGGGAAATGAGCATCGGCGGGGTTTGCGTGCAAACTGAAGCGGTGTCTCACCGCTCCGTGACCTCTCCGTGACCTCTCCGTGAGCTCTCCTGCAGGGAAACGTAGGCTCTTTTATCATGCAGATTCATCCGAATCGAAGTAATGACCCCGACCAAAAGCAACGATCGATTTAATTAACGTTTTATCTCATATAAATCGCGTTCACACGATTGGTTATTGCAGCAGCCCTATTGATGAAGACTATACCGTGTCGGGACGCCGGCTTAAATTAACTATTTATGCAACGAGGCTATGATGAGGCGTGCAGCAACCTTTTCCCTATTCAACCCCATTCAGCCTACACACGTAAAGAAAACCCTACGTCGAGAGCAATAGATCCAAAGATCCAGGTGAACAATTACCTCTATACATTCGCTTGGTCCTGATTAGACTGGACAGGTAGTCAAGGATCCCCCCCCCCCGACCCCAACAACTCAAATCGGTTGCATTTCATAGAACCCAAGGTCGCTTAATAGTCAGGGGGGGGGGGGGGGGGGGGGCGACAAAAATGTCCAATCGAACATGCAGACGACCCCCGTTCAGGTTCACATGCGGTGGATGTGGTCGTGGTCCATGAACTGCTTGAGGCTGTGCAGGTTGTCCCACCACTGGAAGAGGAAGGTCTCGGCGATCAGGCTGAACCAGGGCGTGATCAGCAGCTCGCCGCGCTTGCCCTTCGCCAGCATCTCCTTCAGCTCCTCCTGGGTGACGTAGCAGTGGGTCTTGATCTCGTTGGGGTCCGGGTCCACCTCCACGTCCTTCAAGATACCAGAGAAGACTTTTTTTTCTTCTTTTTTTTTTAATACACCCATTTCATTCAATTCATAGGATAACAAGGCCGGTGTAATAAAATGTACTTTTGTTATTGTCAACCTAGCCTACAGAAAGACAAAACATACAATGTGTTTCTGCTACTTCATCCGGCAAACACCAGATTATAGCTCTTCACCAGAAGTCATAGAACTCCATTGTTGTCAAGAAACGGTTTAAAACAAGTCACAGAGCCGTCCTGTTTACTATCTATCTTGACTATTAAGCGACCTTGGGTTCTATGAAAGGCGCTATATAAATTTGATCTATTATTATTATTATTATTATCTCAGTCAGCATAACAAACGGTATGGTTCTGTGACAGCTTTTGGACAACAAGGGAGTTCTAGGACTTCTGGATAGGAGCTATAATCTGGCGTTGGCTGGATGGACCACACTTGTAAGTAGGAGAAATGCATTGTATGTTTTGGTCTTTCTGTAGGCTATGGTGAGAATAAGAAAAAACTCAAAAGTAAATAAAAGTACACTGGTACACCTTTATTTTTTTTATTGATCCACTTTTTCTCCTCCTGTTTTTCTGTGTTTTTCTCCCATCCCAATTTAGTCGTTATGTCAATTCCCCCCTCCCGGTCGTTGCTCGCATGTGCCCCCCACTGGTCGGTCTAGGGAGCCCTGAAGTCTGTGACTCTAGTCAGAGACAGGTGGGGGAGGGGTCTGGGGACTGGGTGTTGCTTTAGTGACAGGTGGGGGATTTGAAGCCCTGAAATCATCTACATACAACTGCAAACTACAAATGTACAAATGAGAGAGAGAGAGAGAGGGAGAGGGAGAGGGAGAGAGAGAGAGAGCCCCCTGCCAGCGCGGACTCTCATTGGCGAGGTGTAACGTGTGGGAGGTCACACTACCCTCGCCATCTCCCTCCCTCGCTGTGCAGGGGGCATGCAAACCAAACAAATACACACACACAGTACTATACCTTCTGCATGAAGATGATGTAATCGATCTCGTGCTCCCCCCACACGCCGTCCGACTGGGCCTTGTAGTGGATCCTCGTCAGGTAAGTCATCTCATCTGGCGTCACCTGTGGAACCACGGGGAGGACCATCAGTTGGATCCTCATGTTGTTGTGTACCAGGCCAGCATTTCTCTCCAGCCAACTATTTGGCTGAACAGAGTCGAACAACAGACACAGCTTCACTCTCGGGTTGAAAATGTTCTGTCTAGGGATGTCCGATATTATCGGCCTACTGATATTGGCATTAAAATGCGATATCGGAAAATATCTGTATCTATTTTTTTTTTTACATTTCTATAACCTTTATTTACCCAGGCAAGCAAGTAAGAACAAATTCTGATTTTATTTATTGTCAAAAGTATGCATAATGTTGTGTTAATTCCACAACAAGAGATATGTAATTAAGAGTTGGACAATATCGGTATCGGTAAAAAAGCCAATATCGAGCATCCCTAGCACAAAATTCACCAGACGTGATTGCAACAAATACAGGCATATCTTCTAAATGAATATGAAATAGACAGCTATGAATGCTAATGTAGCCTATAGATAATGAATAGGTTATATTTAGTGTCAACAATGTTACTGAAGCCAAAGGCGCTAGCATGTCTTCACACCAGTTTTGCTGGTTATCAACGGTCAAACCGACGCAGTTTCTGAACGTACTGTGAGACTGAGAAACAAGTGTGCTAGAACTCCGCCGAATCCCTCAATTGATACACGTCTTTGTACAATCAAACACAGTTATGCTGCAATGGTAAAACAATAAAGATGTTGTTTATTGTCACTATATACAGTATGTCTTGATTAGTATTTGATAGTAGCAGTGTGTTGTTGAGTAATGTGTCCGTTTTGTGAGTTTTCGAGCGGCCAGGCTGATGTGAAGACAAGCAAGTACACACACACACACACACACAGACACACACACACACACTACACACCTGTTCCATGGGGATTCCTAGCTCAGCCTTGAGCCTCCTTTGAGCGGCTCTCCTCACTCCTAGAATATCCTTCTCCTCCATCTCACTGGCTGTGTGTAGTGGATGACTGCAGCATGTGTTGGTATAACAGCCTATGAACATGTGCACGCACACACACAGAAAAATGGGGGGTCAATGTTGTTTATTGATGAACCCTTTCACTACCAAATGGTTAACCCTTTCACTGTGACTCTACAGAAGGATAACCGTCTGTAGTGTGATAGTAAAGGGTTAACCTTCTGTAGTGTGGTAGAGAAAGGGTTAATGATTGCCGTAATATTTCCTCTCCTCTGAAGATGGGTTGCCCATCAATACATGTTTTACAGACAGGCACCGTTTCTGGCCAGGAGTAAACCGAAAGGGTCAAGGTTCAGCCACTCACCTGGAAATGTGATCTTGGCGTCAGACCTCTGTTGCAACAGTAGCTTCTCATCACTGTTGAAGATGAAGACACTGAACGCTCGATGTAGTAAACCTGGCAACACAGAGACGAGAGTCACATCATGTTCATATCATCATCATGCTACAGAGGCATATTTCTGTCTACCGTTTACTTTTATTCATATTCAAAAAAAATTATTACCTGTATTTATTGTCTTCCTACTACCCTGTACCCCCCCCCCCCCCCTGTACTGCAATGACACTTGGATTTACCCAAGGGGATCAGTAAAAGAATATCTTATCTTATAAACAGTAGGATTAAAGAAGTCTCATTTAGTATTAGGGCTACAACTAAAAACTATTTTGATAATAGATTAATCTGTCGATTATTACTTAATTGGATACAAAAAATAAAAGGTTATGCAAAAAAACTAAACATTATTCCTCGTCTTGCACAATGCTCCTTCAATCAACTTGCAAAAATGACTGTTCTAAAACAAAAAGCAAATGTAGCAGTCACCAGTGTCAGACTGTGGTTGTACTGGGCAGCTCCCGGGTGTGAATGGAAGCAGGTCATTGCTGAAAAAGACCCTTTGTGCTCAGAGAACCTACCCTGGGTAAATCAATAATGCAAAAGGGAATGTCAGTAGTTCACCTTTATCGATATTGGCGTTCAGGTGACAGTTTTTCTTGGTGTCCGCTCCGATCTTCTGGTCGTCTTCATCGATGAGGATACACATCTCGGACAGCAGCTGCACCTGCTTCTCATCCAGGTTATCCGTGTTGATTTCAGGCATTCTGGCCTTGAACTGCAGCCCTCTACTGGATCCACTGGAATAATTAAGACGGTACACGTCAGTCAAACGTTGATGTCTACACAACACGTTTAAAAGAGGGAAGTTCACCCAAAAAAAGAAAAAAATATGTTCCTCTTACCATCTAAACAGGGGTGTAAAGTACTTGAGTAATTGTACTTCGGTACAATACTTAAGTACTGTTTTTAGGGATTTGTACTTTACTTGAGTATTATTAGGTTTGTATACTTGTACTTTTAATCAATTACATTTCAGAGAAAAAATAAACACTTTACTCCTTACATTAAAAATGCAGACCTACAAAGTACAAAGTACAAATCTCACAGGTCCAACTATTTTAATTAGTATATTTGTTTCTCTGGCCGAACTAACGTTAACAATTTATTAATCCTGCGGGCGCACTTAATTTTAAAACAGCCAATCAAATTCCCATCAATGGAACATTAACCCGCCCATACCCATGCTGATTGGTCCTTGCGTGAGTGTATGCTTGGTTTCATTCCAGCCTTGCCTAAACACCAGCTGATGATTTCACTAATTGGCTCACCTCTTCAACTAACTCACCGGGTGCAATGTATAGTTAAAATGAAAACTTGGTCAACGATGGAATGAGTTTGAGACTCTCAGACCCCTGGTCTATCCCTTGCAAATACGTTTTTACTTTTTAGTACTTAAGTACATTTCAAAGTAGAAACTTTTTGACTTTTACTCAAGTGTGTTTTTAGCCAGATACTCTTGACTTTTTACTTGAGTACGATTTTGAGACGGTACGCATACTTTCACTTAAGTATCTAAAGTGTGTATCCATCCAGATTGATGTGACTGCTGTAAAGATATCTGCCATCACTCAAATATAATGGAGCTGAATGACACTATTATACACACTGTATATTAAAAACTCATAAGCAATGTCTTTTTCCAGAAATAATAATATGGTGGATGTACTTACTAACTGAAACTGTTCACAAGGTCTGTGGATTATCTTGAGTAACTGTCAATATTTAAGTAAAAAATTAATGTTTGGTGCTTTGAGACGTCACAAACCGAGTGCCATTCAGCTGCATTGTATTTGAGTGACGGCAGACATCTCTATGACAGATATCTCTATGACAGATATCTCTACGAACAAACTCTACAACAGATATCTCAAACGCATCAAGTCACACTGAAAGTATCTGGATGGATAGACAGTACTGAGTTTTTTTTTCGTATTTCGTACTGTATTGTACCCATTCTGCAATCTGTTAAATAAAGTTCTCATTCATTCATTCACTCCGGGTAAGGGGACAATTTTCTTTTTTTGTTATGGGTGAACTGGCCCTTTATTTTAATATAGGAATATAAAAGCTAATGGACAGTACATAATGAGACAAATACACAAGACAACAACGAGTAGGCTGGACTATCTATTTGAGAATATGGTAGTTCATATTGACAGAACCATAAATCCAAGTTGTCTCTAAACGCATGTCTATCAATAGCACAGACTGGAGTGGTCGGTGCAGCTTATGGATAAAGAGGCTTAGGTTTATTATTTAGCTTTGTTGTTTAACCTGAAAACTGAAACTATAAGTTAACAATTACATACATCAATAAGCGACCTACCTTGATAGATTTCTCCACTGAATAGATGTGCGTGGTGGTGGGTGTAACAGTGGACTCCTTGCGCCTATACCTCCACTTGACACCGGTGCGTTTGTTTTCAACAAAGCCCGTCCCTCGCAGGACACCGTCCGGAGCGCCGCCCACCAGAGCCGCACCATCGCCTGACCAGAAACACGCGACCAATCACACAGGCTGGAGGTGTGGGCTGCTGGGAAAGACCGGACTGGAGCCGATCATGGTGGATCGCATGATGCACCCCGTGGATTTGAGTGCAACCCCCAAAGAAAATAATAGAAATACCATCTGTATCGTGGTTTAAATTGGATTATACCATGGTATTATTAAGTGGCATTATGGTGATGCATGACTTAACCATGTACCATGGTAAATTATTTATACAACGACCGGTGCCAAGGTAAAACTGAAGTAAAAAAAAAAATATGGTGCATTCCATATGGGGAAATATATGGGGATACATGCACGCAACATCAACATGTAAACAATTTGGGGGGGGGGGCAAGCAATACTTTTATTCCACACCTTTCTAAACGCTATGTGGATGTATTATATATTTTTTATTATTATTTCTATCTATAGCACCTTTAACTATAAATATAATACTTTTTTGTAAGGGAATAGACAACTTTTTTTTATCCTCCTTTTCTCCACCTGATTTTTCTATTTTTCTCCCCCATCCCAATTTAGTCATTATGCCAATTCCCCCCCTCCCCTACCTGGTTGTTGTGCGCATGTTCCTCCTACTGGTCGGTACAAGGGAACCCTGAAGTCCACCACATGCTTCCTCCGACACATGTGGAGACAGCCAGCGGCTCTCTTTTCACCTGGCAGCGAGGACTCTCATTGGTGAAGCGTAACGCGTGGGAGGTCACACTGCCTTCACTATTTCCTGCCTTTCGCTGAGCAGGCGCCCAGACCTGACCTGTAGGCGTCGCTGTCCACAACGCCAGATTTACCACCCTCGACTTCCCTCCCGCTAACTCAGCCAAACGAGTTAGTATGGCGATCGGCCCAAGCCGCAAGGCAATGCTGACTCCGGGAGTCGAGACCGCAGCCTCTTGCATTGGTGACGAGCGCAATCTCCGCTACGCCATCCAAACCGCCCGGAATAGACGACTTCTACCAGAGTGGCCTATTCTTTTATTGAGGTATCTTTCTACTCTCTCTCAAAGAGCACCTACGGGAGACTGCAATTCAAAACTGGCCCCTGTAAATGTCCAAACCCAACCCCCTGCTATGTACAGTTTCTTCCCCCTCAAATGTATATACTCTTTTTAGACTCTTTTTGTACTAACAGTACAACAGTACTGTATATTTGTAGATCTGGTAGGTCATAAATGTCTAGATGTAGCAGTACTGCCTATCTGTATGTCATGTATGTCATATACTTATGATGAATTGAAAATGGGGATGAATGAATGAAAACTTTATTTAACAGATTGCAGAATGGGTACAATACAGTACGGCTCAATACACACAATTGTTAAGGGGATGCAGACCAGAGAAAGACCTTTGTCTTGTTTACATCAGGGTCCCCCATTTTCAATTCATAGTGAAAATGGGACCCTGATGTAAACAAGACGAAAGTCTTTCTCTGGTCTGCATCCCCTTAACAATTGTGTCACTGTGTATTGAGCTGTACTGTATTGTACCCATTCTGCAATCTGTTAATAAAGTTTTCAATCAATCAAAGTCCCACTAGTGGCAAAAATCTATGAGAAGGTATTGGAAATGGGAGTAGCTACTGCCCTCCGTTCCAAGCAGTCGACTCCATTTCGCCTTTTACGTGAAGGTTGCGCTGCATGTCAACACGCCATCAGACCACTGCACCACTTGCACCTCCCAGGCTCCGTAAAGAGGCGCCGGACCTGGCTTTTATACACACTATTCCACGAAGAACACCACCCACAGATAGAACGATAAGAAGCCGTGATTACTTACAAATGATTATCCGTGCTCCAGGTAGATAAAACCACTATTTCTCACTCATTTTTTACCTTTCCTGCACGACGTTTCTTTGAGGAGCGCGACACTCGTCACTGCTATTCGTCACCTCCCGACGCTGACGTTTACCATTGACCACTGCACTTCCGTGTTACATGGAGCTCGTGAGTTCAAAATACCGGAAGTGTCTGGGTTCACGTAGCGTTGGCTCGCTAGGCACGGACATCTCATTGGTTTAACACCGCGAACGCGGTCCACGTGACGCGGAAGTCGGCGCACAGGAAAAATATAATGATGTGTCAAACAAAAATTATGCTAACAAAAATATAATAATAATAATAACTTGGTGTAGTCTTGAACATAGTGTTGTTGACGTGCACGGTGAAATACACACACTAACAAACACATAATGAGTAGTGATATATACCTAGGTCGTTTTTCATTATGTCAGTCTCAAATCCGACCAGTTATTAATACCATCCACCATATAACATATGGAGCTGTTGTGTGTTGAACGTTGGGAGCTGCTGCAGAGAAGGTGATATATTTATATCCCACCTCCATGTTAAAACTGAAGCAACCGCTTATCATTTCAGAGAGCATTGCCCTGCAGAAGTGAGTAACGATATATACAGCCTAGTGCATAGCATAGTGATTGATATGCACGTCTAGGCTACACCCGTTTTAATGATTAATGATTTAATGTAAGGCTCGAATTATTTATGTGCGACGTTTAGTTTTTGACCGTTCAAATGTCAAGTCACCTGACAAGTTCTTTTTTTTCTCTCAGTCGGCCATGATTTTTGTTGCAACATGGGAACATCATGCCATACATAATAACCACACGTGATGCTGTACTTTGTACAGTAACCCAGTCGGAAGTACAAACAAGTATATTGATGCGTATCGGACAACTGTATAGTGCTGCGCCTAGCCGTTTTGTCCTTTTGACTGTTAACCAAACATAAACTGACGTTCCTTTTTAACACAGGTGTTAGTAAAACCAACCAGCCTTGCACGGCCTTCTGTTTGCCCAGCAGACGGGCTGTCAGGTAGGAGGTGAGGAAGAGGAGGAGGAGGAGGAGGAGGCATGCCCGTGGAGAGCGGCAGCAGCGGCGCTGCGCGTCACCCCAAGCAGAAGCGCAAGGCCCACAGCCTGTCCATCAGACGCACCAACAGCACGGAGGACAGACCACTGGGCAGCATGATGCACCGAGGAGACATGCTGGAGGCACAGGTGAGTGACACACACACACACACACACACACACACACGTATATATAGTCTTAACCCTACTGACGTAAAAGTGATCTGCTTACAAGTTACAACCAAACATGTACCTATAGGCCAAAAAAAGGATATATTAATATTCTGATGATGTTTTTTTTTTTGCCCTACAATATGGCGCAGTGCCACAGCTCGCTCATTGGCCCATCTCTGGTTGTCATTCAATTGTGTAATCGTTTGTCGATTTCGTCTATGAATTGAAAATGCAGGGGGACCCTGATGTAAACAAGACAACCGTCTTGCTCTGGTCTGCATCCCCCTTAATAACAATTGTGTGTATTGAGCCGTACTGTATTGTACCCATTCTGCAATCTGTTAAATAAAGTTTTCATTCATTCATTCATTCATTGCAAGATGTCTGCGATGGAATAACTATGAATTCCTTGTTCATTATTATCATTAGGATCGTTGTTGTGTGTGGGGTGTGTGGGCTGGGGGGGTGGGGGAGGTGGGGGCGGGTGGTTTCTGTGGAGGGAGATGGCACAGTACTAAAAAGCCAGTTGAGCAGCATTGCTTGTATCTCCTCTGCTGACGACGTCGTCGTCCTCGCCACAATTCTAAAGGCATGCTGCAGTGTGTTCATCCTGAGGACGGGGATGACGACTTTGTGAGTGTCTTCCATTTAACCTTCTTCTGCGACTTGAAATGTAGTCAACGGCCGGTACGCCTAGTTTGGACTTAAAGAGTGGGGGGGGGAAAGCTTTGTGGATCGGTTCATGTGTGCGAGAATGTTCACAATTGATTTTCTTCAAAAAGATCAACACAGGGAAAGGCTTTGTCTGGACGGGGGACGGACAAAATCTATACCCACAGGTGGATCGTGTCAAGTTAGTGATTAACCATCGTACATCAGTGGTCTCTAAGTCATGTCATTGGTATTCACATAGCCAGCCACGATGACTGATTTATCTCCAGCGGTGAAGGTGAAGGCTAAGTGGACACTTCTAGTGCAGGCTTGGCGTAGCCAACTGTCAGTTTGTCAATTTGTCAAGTTGCTTTGGTTAAAAGCATCAGCTAAATGTAAAATGTAAATGTCAGTTGACTTTATTGAGCTGAGATAATAATTAAAATGCTGTCTCTCTACTGCGTGTTTAAGCCCATCCTGTTTACCACGGAGGAGTTTGGTACAGGTTGACACATGACATTTACTGCTCAGATGTGAACGTGGATGAATGTTTATCACATGACGTTGGGATCTTGAACTGTCGTGAATGTGAAACGACTGGAAAGAAACAGGTTTATTTGTTGGGGGAAACATCCAAGTAGGGCTGTTAAATATGACTATATATCTCGTGCGTCGATCAGTAGATATTTTCCTCTAGCGCTGTTGTGGCAAAAAAGCATCTGTGAATTGCTTTACGTCAGTATTTTGCTTAATCAATCTGTTTTCTTGGACCATCGGAGGAGGACCCAATATTTAGCCTTCAGTTGTTGCTTTATGCTTTTATTTACTTTCGCTTTTAAAAACGAATCCGTTTTCACCCGACTCTAGCCATGGTATTATTCAGTTGCATCCAATCTTACTTCATTAAATGGATTATTGCTTATTTCATCATACCTACTCTGAAATAAAATCTAGAAATTATTGGTTTTATGCAAGACAAAGTGAAAGCTCTGGCAGAAAGAGATGCTGAGGGGAGAGATGTTTTCTGTGTGTGTGTGTGTGTGTGTGTGTGTGTGTGTGGGTGTGTGTGTGCGTGCATGCCTTTCATTTGTATTTAGTTCACATGAAACTACATTTTCAAAAAGTAGTCATGAAGTATGTATGTGGTTATTTTGTGTAGACAAATGTTTTTTTTATTGAATTTACAGAAATTGTACTATATCGAGATGTAGCCCTACAAGGAAGGTTTATTGTTGTAGTAGGTGATTAATGTGAAGATCAACCCCTGACAGCCTCAAGTGTTTTCATCAAGGCACATTTGATTAGTTTACCTTGCAATAGGGCTGGGCAGTATATCAATATTATTTAGCCTATTGTATATCTCCTAATACCGTATTGTCCCAAATATGGGCCTAAGGCTGTGTTTTTTGCCACATACCTGGACACAGTGTTATATTAAGACGTTTTATATTTGGGGTCTACGTTCACACTGCAAGCCTTAGTGCTCAATTCTGATGTATTGCTCAGATCAGATTTCTTTGTTTTGACTGTTCACATTACATGGAAAGTCACAGTTTATGGTTTAATTTATAAGTTGATGTGCAGTGGAGGCCAGCTAATTCGTAAGCAGATGATAACGGGGGTGAGGAGGAGGTGAAAGAGCCATTTCTTCTTTCAATATGCTTTCTAACACAGCTTTCAAACACGGTTATGATACATCCCCTCAAAAGTGTCACTTTCGCCTGCAGTGTGAATGTAGATTTAGAGGGTTGCGGTGACAGAAAGTGATGTATAACCCCTTTTACTTGTGAGCTACTGTAGTTTTGGTGGTGTTTGGCATGAATGGATTCTTTGTGATGCTAAGTGTGTGGTACCATTGGTTTCACAGTAGCCGACTGAGCCCACTAACGGCCTTCAAAAGATGGTGATGTCAGAGGGGTTGAAAGTGTGAGGTCAAGTTAACGAGTCGGCACTGAGGAGGAGTTAGAATTCACATTAATCATCATGGTCAATGAGGCAGAGTGCAATTTAAATATTACCTATGGTTCTATTTTTCATATAATGTACCAGTAGGCTACAGTTAAATAATTTTTTTTTTATTCAAATAACTCATTAATACAAATGTGTTGGTAGCCTATTAGGTACATTCTGCTCAGATAGTGCAGTCATATTTTCTTTATAAAAACAAGATTGGATCTTTAAAACAAATCCAGTAATTGTGTAATAATCATTCGAGCTGATACGGTATATAGTGTATATTATATGGCATCCCATCAGCTGGGGTGATCTAACATTTGACTAAGATTAAGATTATTATTATTTTTTTTACCCAGGGACAGTGCACATTAATCAACATCTTCAGAGCTAGTTTTCATCTGTAGTCCCTGCGTACCATGCATGTCTGTATGACCTTCCACACTACATCGAAATTTAGTCTGTCTAATGATCTAATTTATAATATTTACCACCCCCTCCCCTCATATCACCTCCCCCTCCCTCCTACCTCCGGTCAAAATGGTCTCTAACTAACTACACACCCCCAAGACCCCTGCGCTCTGCATTCTCTGGCCGCCTGAAACCAGCTCTTATTCGGGCTCCTTGGGTCATCAAAGCAAAGCAGGCTATTCTCAGTCCTCGCTCCACGATGGTGGAATGCACATCCCACCACAGTCGGGACAGCTGAAAGTAAACCCACCCAATGTTTCACCGTTGACTAAAAAAGCACCTCTTCAATCAATATCTGAAATTTAAAAAACCTTCTTACTGTCTTCTTACTATTATGTATCTTACCACTATGTACTATGCCGTCCTATGTACTATCCGTTAGGGGTGGTAATCGCCAGAGACCTCACGATACGATACTATCGCAATACTTGCGTCACGATACGATAGTATCGCGATACTAAATATATCGCGATACGCTGAGTATTGCGATATTGATATATATTATATACCGGTATATATATATTTTTTTGGATCAAATTAAATTTATTACCTTTTTTCAACTGCAAAGTAAAACTTTGTCAACATGTTTTATCTAATAAAATAAAGTTCAGTCTGTTCATCTCACTTCAATAATTTTTATTGCAGAACATGGTATTTTCTCAAGCAGACAGATGTAAACACTGTAATCTGTGTTGCATGTACCTGACAAACTGAACTGTTTGTATTACAGTCATATTCCAACTTAACTGAATGCACATGTGTGTGTGGACTACTGTACTATTACAGGTATTGAAATGAACAATGCAACTTCCTTATACAAATATTTTTTCATGAATAATTAAATATCGATACTTGGCGTCCCTGTATCGATACAGTATCGCCACGCAAAGTATTGCGATACTACTACGTATCGATTCCCCCCCCCCACCCCTACTATCTGTATACTACTAGCTATCATGCTAATTATGTCTCTACTACTATGGTCTCAGAGTGTAACACTCAAGTTCAACACTATTTGACGAACAATGCCACACACTGTTGTGAAGGAAGGGTGCGCTGCATTTGCAACACAATACTAAATGAGAGCAACACACCATGCGCGGTACAATAATCGTTTAATCTCGAAAAAATTTCGAAGCCAAAAAAAATCATAATTGAAATTGAAACTGGACTATTATTGGCCCGCCCAGCCCGAGCTCAGGCCTGATCCACCGGCGAATTAGAAGCTTAGTAGCTGCGTCAGGCCGTTGTCTCATCAAGTTTTAATACGCTCCTTATGTCCAGGTCTGATTAGTCTATTCTCTAAGCTCTCTTTATCCATCGGCAGGACCCGCCGGTTCATTATGTAGACGGCAGAACACTCTCCCCCTTAACGCAAGCCATGCACACGCGCACACACACACACACACGCACACACACACTCTGTATACACAGTATTACACACACACTAACATACACATGAGATTCAAGTATTTCAGACATTCAACAATCACATGATTGTAAGGACATGCAGGCATGCACACACACACACACACACACACACACACACACACACACACACACACACACACACACACACACACACACACACACACACACACACACACACACACACACACACACAGTAAACAACTCCATAGCCCCATATAGATTACATCCGCTAGTCTTTTGTACCTCTCTCTCTCTCTCTCTCTCTCTCTCTCTCATTATGCACACGGTAGCTGCACAGACCTGTGGCTTCTACAGCCTTGACTGAATAAGACGGCTGTCTGTTGTTCACTAATTGCCCCATTTCTCCCCCAGTTTTTTCCCCCGTGCATTTCCATGTGGAGCTGGCAGAATGAGGAGAGCGGTTAACCTCCGCTCTCTCTCTCTCTTGACAAACACTCGCTCGGATAGTGAAGTATTTGGTTTCTGTGCGTTTTAAGCGGCTAGGGGGGGGGCGGCGGCAGAGCAGAGCAGCGCTCGAGGCAGAGCCGTCAGAGCCAGGCTTTGGGATGCTTTGTTTTCATGGCGGCCTGAAGAAGGGAATGGCTCGCCGTGTGGTTTGAGGACGGAGAGAGGTGGCGGTGTGTGTGCGGTCGAGGCTCTGAACCGGCCCGCGTCTAGAAGCTCACGATGGAGGTGAGTCCGAGTAGAAAGAGGGAGAGTGATGTTTCAGTCGGTCGGTTCCTGGTGGTATAGCGTTGTTGTTAGGACCATCTTAACCTGGGATGATGAGAAGAATGTTAAAGAGTTGTGTGTGTGTGACCCATCATCCTCTTCTTATAGTTCTAGGAGTTAAATGTTGTCGAGAGTAGTTGCTTGTGTTACGAATGTAGCTCTGAAATGTACAGTAGTAGTAGCCTGAGCCTCACATACTGATGATGACACGTGCTCTCCGTGTACCTGAGGTGTCTGTGTGGTTTGTTCCAGATACTTTGCCTAATGAGGTGTTCGCTCTTTGACTTGTTCCCTCTGGTGACGTTTACCCGTTTTTGAATTGTGAGATTAATACGAGTTGTTCCTGCAATTATGTTCCTTCACATCCACATCAAAATGCAACGTATGGGAGGAGGGGTCAAGTCCCCCATCCCATGCTCCTAGTCGGGCAGGTCAGATCACATCACTTGTACGTCTATATACAGCAGTAGCTGAAAGTAACTTGTATTTGGGCGGCTGAGTGGCGCAGTGGGCAAGGCGCTCGCCACTAACGCAGGAGATGCTGGTATCGAGCCCAGCTCTCTGTGTTGCTACCGGCTTGGCCGGCCGTCATACTAACACAATTGGCAGTGTTAGAGGGTGGGAAAGCCGGCAGGGGGGGGGATTGGACGTTGTGGACAGCGACTCCTACAGGTCGGTTGGGTGACCTCCGGTACGGCGGAAACAGGAAGTGTCGGGGGCAGCGTGAGCCTCCCACGCGTTACTCCTCGCCACTGAGAGTTCGAGTTGCTGCGGTGAAAAAATGCGACAGGCTGCCTCCTTGTGTACCGGAGGGGACACATGATGCAAGGCTTCTATCCTCACTACAGCCGACCAGTGGGAGGCATAGTCTAGCAACGTTCAAGACAGGGGAGGGGAGAATTGGAAATACGAAATTGGGATGAGAGAAAATGGGGAGAAAAAGTGTCTAAAAAAAAGTTACTTTTATTTCTTTTTATCGACAACATTTCATGGGAAATATTGTACTTTTTACTCCACCGCATTTATCTTAAGCAGTTACTAGTTAGTTTGATTTTGCATAGAAAATATTACATGAATTGATGAAGATAATGCACTTTTTAAAATGCTACGCCTGCCAACTTCAAGAGGATGTAACCAGAGGCAGCATAACTAGACCAAACACACCACTTTATTATAACCTTTTGAGCAGTGGTTCTCACAGTGGGGACCGGGGACCTCCAGGGGTCCTCAGGGGGTTTCCAGCCGGTCCCCAGGATAGGATTGTCACTAGAAGTTAGCCCCAATGAAAGAATGTAGAACAGTGACTATTATGATGAGTCACACTTCCTCCTGTTATATCCACACCTACAGTTATGGAATTCTCAACTAAATCATATTTAACAACACTTTCCTCTGAGATGGGAGTCCCTGGGATGAAATCTCTTCAGATGGGGGTCCATTACCTTTTACATTTGTGGTCCTTGACACGAAAAAGGTTTGAGAAACACGTTTGTAGAGGTCAGTGGAGGGAAGATTGAATGCTCCCAAGCACTGGAATAGACAAACTAATATAGTCAAGCCAAGTGTTCCTTTATTAATCCCATTGGGGAAATGTAGGTGGCATAGCAGCATGTGGGGGCTTGGGGGGGGGATACAGTTAGGATAGGTAATAATAATAATAATAATAATAATAATAATAATAATAATAATAATAATAATAATAATAGGAACATAGAACAAAGTGCAAAGTAATAATGATTATAGTGATAATAGTCTTAACAGTAGGGCTGAGCCCAAATGTTCGAACGTTCGAACCTTCTTTCGTTACGTTGGCATTCAAATTCTAAATCAACATTTGAATTTTTTATTATTATTTATATATTTTTTATTTTATTTTTTTTTTAATATTTTTTTATATTCATTCTGTTTAAACCAATGGGGTTTTTCTTCACAGTTGCAGATAAAGATTAGGCTACACTAATATTATAGTATTAAAATAAACTGATGAGTTATATTCATTAGAAAGTTGATTTAGTTGGGCTGGGGCTTCTCCCTGGGCTGGGTCTGGGGCTGGAAAGTTGATTTAATAAAAGAAAAAAGACATTTAATCAGATTAATCACTTTATTCAAATTGAGGATTTAGTTTGAGGATATAAAAAAAGAAAAGAAAAATAGTTAAAAAAAAAATTTAAATTAAAAACGAAGGTTCGAACATTCGTTCGAAAAACCCTGACGAAGTTTGAATCCCAAAAACAGGCTTCAGGGACAGCCTTAGTTAACAGTAGTGAGTGGCAGGATTCAATCAGACAGTACGGTATATAGTGATGATGGTATACATGGTCCAAACCATAGTCTAGAGTCTGTGCAGTGTGTATTATTAAGTGTTTATTTAGAGTGTGTACTCAACGTTAGCTCAACATACTTTTGTACTTTTACTTAAATAGATTTTTGGACAGCGGCCTTATACATTTACCTCAGCAATATTCAATGGTAAATGCAAATGGTCTTAAAGGGTAATTCTGGTATCTTTAAGCCTGGACCCTATTGATCCATAATTTGGGGTCTAATCACTAATGGGGACACTGACAGGCTCAGATTGTTATTATATGTGTCTGACAACATTATGTAAAGGATCCCTACAGAGATGGACCTTTGTGTTTACATTTATCTTCTTCCAGACACTGTTCTAACTCAATAACTTTATCTAATAACAACATTACCTCCACTCTGTCTGCAGCAGGTCTGTTCTAACATGGTCAACACAATAACTGTATCTAATAACAACATTACCTCCACTCTGTCTGCAGCAGGTCTGTTTTAACATGGTCAACACAATAACTTTATCTAATAACAACATTACCGCCACTCTGTCTGCAGCAGGTCTGTTCTAACATGGTCAACACAATAACTGTATCTAATAATAACATTACCTCCACTCTGTCTGCAGCAGGTCTGTTCTAACATGGTCAACACAATAACTTTAGATAGTAATAATATTACATTCACTCTGTCTGTACTCTGCAGCAGGTCTGGGAAAACTCCAACACAACAAACTCTTCCTCTCCAACTCTCACTCACATTTCTACCAGTATTCCTGCAACAACTCACGTCTCGCGGGACTTCTGTTTGAGCGAGACTTCTGTTTTGGGTTATGGAATAGAAGACTCTTTATACCATAACAGTCTGGGTCCATCAGCGGCGAAAACGGTTTTAGTGGACGTACTTTGATGTGCACGAATGCCCCGAATTGTTACATTGCAGACCATTTCGCGGCTGCTGGCTGAAGCGATCTCCCTCAATACTGGACCAATTCCAAAAATATTGATAATTTAATCTCATATGATGGAAAAATTGGGTCTAGGTTTTTAGAAAATGCCAAAATTACCCATTTGCTGGTGGAAGAAGTACACGGTTCCTTATTAACTTAAGTAAAAGTAGAAATACCCAGATAGAATATTACTCTGGGAAATGTAAGTCCTCCATTCAAAAGTCTACTTAAGTAAAAGTATGTTGAACTGAATGTACTTAAAGGAACACGCCAACATTATGGGAAATGCACTTTAATACCATCTTCTCCAGAGTCGGACAAGAAGATAGATACCAATTCCCTCTAGCCTAGCTTAGCACAAATGAATGGAAGTGGATATGGACCAACTAGCCTCTCCCGGAGTTTTAAGCTAGGCTAGTGGTCCGTATCCGCTTCCATTAATTTGTACTAAGCTAGGCTAGCTTGCAGCCGGATAGCTTTTTACTGAACTCTCAAAAAGGAAATTTGTATCTATCTTCTTGTCTGACTCTAGAGAAGACGGTAAGCACATTTCCCATAATGTTAGCATGTTCCTTTTAATGCTGTACACTTAATGTATGTGATGCGTACCATGGCTAACGTTTTTAAAAGTCTCATTATGTATTTCTATTTGTGTTCCTGCAGGATTCCAAGCTGCCCCTATCCTTGCGTAACAATCTCCTTGACCTGTTTGGACAGATCGAACGCGAGTTTGAGAATCTCTACATCGAAAACCTAGAATGTAAGTGATAACGGAGAGCATTATCCTTTTTGAGCGCATTGTTTACGGTAATAAAAAAGCACCTATAGTTACAGCTGTACAGGTTGTGTGTGCAGCGAGTCGGACTCACTCAGCCTCTGACTCCGGCTGTTGTGGCTCGTCTCTAAAGCGCCAATGAGCTGCTGCTTCCCACATCCCGCACAAGCCGGGGCATCTACTAGTAGTTCACGCACAATTCAGATAAAACTGTCGTTGGCAGCAATCGCATATTCTTATTTCTTTCTATTTTTTATTAAAAAAATGTATCGTCTTTTTCCGATTTTTCTCCCATCCCACTGTTAGTCGTTATGCCAATTCCCAACCCCCTTACTGATTGTTACACACTCCCCCCCTACTGTTGGTCCGGGAGGCCGGAGACTGTCACATGCTTTCCTCCGACGCATGTGCAGCCAGCCTGGCAGCGCAGACTCTCACTGGGAGAGTGTTACGTGTGGAAGGTCACACTACCTCCCTCCAGATCCTTCCCTCGCTGTGCAGGCGCCCCGACCGAACTGTAGGAGTCGCTGTCCACAACGACCAGGACCCAACCCACCAGCTTTCCCACCCCTAACACTGCCAATGGACCTATCTCAAAGAAAAAAGGGCAGGGTTTGAGATAGGTCTATTGTGTTAGTACGAGCGACCAGCCAAGCTGGTAGCAACGCCGAGAGCTGGGCTCGAACCCAGATTTCTTTCTATTTCTAGAAACATATTTTTGTGAACTGTTGAGGTGGAGAAAGGGAACGTTTTATGAGCGAGCCACCATCTTGGGAAAAAACTACCACATGGAAGTGTATTGTTGTATAACTGTCGTGTTACATAGTGACGTAGATGTGTAATGGAAGAGAGGAGGCTGGACCAAAAAAAACTAGCCTTTATTTAACGTATCGTCTGGTGTTCACTGGTTTTGAGGCTGATCCCACGGAGGTCCTGTGCAGAGCGACTCTCGTGTCGTTTCATTACTAACGGCGTGACGCTGTGTGTTGTCGTTGCAGTGCGTCGGGAGATCGAGTCCCTCAACGAGCGCCTGACGGGCGATGGACAGACCGTGGAGGGGGGAGACCCCACCAAGGGGGCCTTGAAAACAAAAGGTATCGATCTCTCCCTCAGTTCTCCCAGTAATATTTAACATAACGTTGATTCTGTTGGCACTCTGTCTGTGCTCCTCCTCAAACCTGCCTAACTGGACGGGCTGCCTTCTGTCACGACGGCGGGAATGTCTTTTTCAAATAATATTAAGAGTCAACAATGGTGGCACTAAGATCATCATTGTATATATATATATAAATGGTAAATGGTGCATTTATACAGCGCTTTTTATTCAAAACGCTTTACAATTTGTTCCTCACATTTGACCGATTCCCAGCCAACCTGCAAATCGGGAGCAATTAGGGGTTAAGTGTCTAATCGAACCGGGAACCTCCGGATTACCAGACGACTGCTCTACCTCTCACTGTCTCCCCCGTATATGATGCTTAATATCATAATTAGGGCTGTCAGTTTATCGCGTTAATTAGATTAATTAATTACACAGCAAATTATCGCGTTATGCAAATTAACTCAAAATTAATAATAATAAAAAAAAAAAAAAAATTATATATATTTTTTATAACATTCTTTTTTTCCCTCATTCATTCCATAAGAACGTAGAATACACATTTACAGACTTTTTTTTATATGGGTCATTTGCATGTTCTTGGTATCTGATTTTAGGGACATCTATGGATCTCAGGGAATGTATTCCCAGTGTCAGAAATATTGTGTCTGTTACTAGGCTTGAGTAAATTGTAATGAACCAAATGAGAATATCAATTAAATATTTTTTTTTTTATCTTTGACTAACACTATGCTCAAATTGACCAGACCTGAAAAATCGAAGCAAATTAATAGATGGAAGATGATTAAACAGAAGGTTTTGTAGATACAGTACTGAATTCTGCCATCCGGACACATGCAATTTGAAATATGATTATAGAATATCAGGCATAAAATGGTTATGCGATTAATTAGATTAATTAATTACAAATCCTGTAATTAATTAGATTACATTTTGTAATCGCCTGACAGCACTAATCATAATATATAGACCATTTCAACTTGACAAGAAAAACAAACGGACATTATAGAATGGACTGCATTTGATTTACTGCCAGTAAAATGCGCTGTGGGGTGGTTAGATCAGGAGGCTGCATCCTAGCTGTGGTCTCATCCATCAGCTCAGCTGAACTAATCATTTATTTATAATAAAACACAGGATACTTGTGCCCTAATGATAAGGGGTAAGCGCTCAATGAAGAAACCCAATCCCATTGCCAAAAGAAAGTCTAATATGCCCCTATAAATACTTATACTATGGAACTACACACTATGGATATATTACATTACATTGCCCATAACGGCCCCCCCAACAGCATTGTAGTATATTTTATACATACGATTATAGTATATATGATACATAAGATTAAAGTACAGATGATAAGATCATAGAATATTTGATTCACTGTCGAGAGTTAGAATATTGCAGGAGAATAACACTTAATAAGGTAAATGGTACATGTCTGATGCATGTTTCAAATCGTATTTGACCTGTGATACATACAGTACTTACTTACTATCAACTGTGGTGTTAAATTGTATTGTATTAAATCGCTGTTTCAAGAGTTGCAATTGACCATATAGAGTTCCCTAATATGGAAATGAGCAAGACGTTTCCGCATTGTGAAATGTATTATGGTATAAAAAAAAAAGCCATGTCACGTTTATATGTCTCATTTACTACATTGTGAAATGTATTATGGTCAAAAAGCCACGTCATATTTATTAGTATAATTTACTACTCGTGACAGTAAAACCACTGAGCTGGTGACTCCAGTGAAGTTCATCCATTCATCATTGTCTCTCTCCCCCGCACACAGCCACCCACAGTACCAGTCAACTCTCCCAGAAGCTGAAGACAACGTACAAAGCCTCCACCAGCAAGGTAACTGGTATTAGCTACTGTAAGCAGCACACTCCGTAGGGCTAATACGATTAGCCGTCTACAGTATGTAAGCATTGGGGGCTGTTTGGGTCCATGGCTGCTGGGGTGACAATTAGTGGCCATCAAAAGCCCCTTTGTTGGCGACTGAGGCGATGGAAGATTAGTACTTCCCCTTTCACTACGCAAACCGAGAGTAGAGATTCAGTTAATGATTAAAATACTGTGCTGATCCGTCTGCGTATACTTTTTTGCCTACACTGTTATACAGTAGTTATACAGTAATTGCTTTGTATTCTTAGAGATATTTGTGATTTTAGGTACTCATTTCTCGGCACAATCCATGCTGTTCCTCATACTAGCTCCAGGTTGTTATAGTTGTCTGTACAAGCTGAGTGAGGTTAACTGAAGTTTCTTCCACAGTGCACACAAAGTAGATTTCAGTGTGCTTCAGTCAGCTTATACAGACCGTGGCCCCCTTGACTTTGCATTGTTTTGTGGCCAACTAGTTGGCGCTAGTATGAGGAACAGCATGGACTGTGCTCGGAAAGTTTTTATGTTTTTGGTAGATTAAATTTAAATTTGTTTGTTCTACCGGGTAGTCCGGTAGGAGTCTAGTTTTTTACCAACGGATTTCCAGTTCCGCGTTCGCGTTCTGCGATCTGATTGGCCACTGACTTTTTTGGTGCGATCTGATTGGCCACTGAAGTTTCTGGTCATGTGACATGTGCGCCCAATCGCGTGACTCGCCCATTTCCGCCTCGAACAGCCTGCAAACTACATAAGGCCTAGTTCATCACTGGTTAAGCTTAGGCGACTCTTTCGAAGTTGGTTAAGGTTAGAGTTTGGAATCAGGGCTGGTGTTCTATCGCCCTGCTCTAAAGACAAACTCTAACCTTAACCAACTTCGAAAGAGTCGCCTAAGCTTAACCGGTGAAAGAAACAGGTGTCACACGATTGGCGCGACCAGAAACGTCAGTGGCCAATCAGATCGCAGAACGCGAACGCGGAACTGGAAATCCGTTGGTAAAAGTAATCAGGCGTCCGGTAGAGAGAGAGAGAGAGGAAGAACGGGAGACAGAGCGGGGGGGGAGACATTCGGCAAAGGACGCCGGGTCCGGGGAATCGAACCCGGGTCGGCCGCTTCGCAGCCGATACATGGTGTGGTACTAGAGCGGCCCCCAGAAAGGACTCTTAACGCTACCGATCAACAACATCATTAGTAAGTAAGAAATAGGGTTCCAAAAGTCTGAACTATCCTTTTAAAATATTTCTATCAAATGTATATCAAAAGAGGGTTGTTAATATTTGTGTTCAGACGATGAAGATAATTTTATAAAATATGTTATGGACCATATACTGAGCTGCAGTTGTACTGACCTAGCTTCCAGAGGGAGCCGGCCCCAACTGCTGGAAGTGCTGTTTACCAACATGGCCTCTTGAGGCTAGCCCCAACGCTACCTCTGACTAGCTTATTCTGAGAGACCTGTCATTTATCTTTTAGAACTTTGGTCAGGCCACCATACCATGAACAGATGGCATATAATAAAAGCAACATGAAACTAGAGAGTTGGCTAACAGACGGAGACGAGCTGCGTCCAGAAACCTAGCTATCCTGGCCAGAAACGTTGTTCTGCCGCTCACCTTGCTTATGGTCTTTAAAGCCATAGTTTCACCACCCAGGGTTGTGGTGTCTAAATGGCAACCTAGGTAGCTGACTGAGGTTTTAGCAGGAAAGGACTGGCTGTCAAGGCTAATATTAGGCTAATTCAGTTTATGCAGCCTGGGTTGGGAACCGAATAAGATGTATTCAGTTTTGGCCATGTGAAGAGACGACTTGTTGTCTGTGAGCCAGATCTTAATTTGATTAAATTCCTCACTGAGAATGTCCTGCAGCAGTGCAGCTTATTCAAATCCTTTTCAGAGGCTAGGATAGCCGAGTCGTCTGCATACAGAAACACCTTTACATTACAAGCAGCTTGTAGGTCATTAATATAAATTAAGATCTGACTCATAAAGCTGCTCATGAATGACTTTCTCCAATATCTTTGATGTGACACTAAGAATGGAGATGGGTCTATAATTACCTGGGTCTGACCGGTTGCCTTTAAAAAAAAGAGGGATAGTTTTAGCATGCTTCATGTCACTTGGAACAATGCCTTGATCCAGGGACAAGTTAATAATATGTGCAATAGATGGAGCTTCTTATCATATCGGCTGCGTCCTTTAAAAACCTAGCAGAGATATTGTCCAGACCCGTTGACTTAGCACACTTAAGGCCCTTTTAAAGGTTGGCAGTTTTTTCAACTGAAACTGGCTTAAAAGTAAAACTGTTAGGAGTAGCACCTAGACGAGCATACAAATCAAGGAGATGATCCCGCCCATAAATTACAGGGCACGAAGGTAGGCAGTCAACAAGTTATTTCACGAATGAGGTGAAATACGAGGATTGGCAATCAGTTTTTTCTTGTTATTAACACTCTTGCAATCAATTTGAAGTGAAATACATGGGCTAGAATCTTTATTGGGTTTAGTAGTAAAAAGCTATCCGGCTGCAAGCTAGCCTATAGCTTAGCTTAGCCAAAAACTATTATTACCGGTATACATGAATGCGCGTGCCATGCATTCTACAAAGAGAGCAGTGGCTAAAGATTATATCAAGGTACTGTACCCACACGAGGCACAGACATGGAAGATGTCCAGCACCACATTCCTCAGATTACAGACTGCATTGATGGAGCGCACGTCCTCGTTCCGGCCGCCTTCAGATGGTTGTAGCAGATTTGATCAACCGACGGGGACGGCTGGGCGATATAACGATAACGATAATTATCACGATATATTTTAATAATCAATATCGGATTTTTTTTTTTTTTTTTTTTTTTTAACCTGCAACAGGGCAGTTTTAAAACCAGAGACAGTGGACAGACTTGTCTTTCTTGCCTGCAAATTAAAGTAATGGCTTTGCTTGTCCAAATGACAATACTGACCAAACTGAGATTTATATTTCTCTTGTCCATTTATTTTGTTTGCTTTCTAATGTAAAATACAGTTTGAAACCGTCTGTACACAGTAGGCTATGTGTGCTAGCAGAGCTAGTCTCCAGTCACGAGTCACGGTGCACATGTGCGGTGGTTTGTCCACCAAAAAAGCGCCAAAAGATAGAAAAGAAACTAGCAGAGCCAGAACTGTTCAACTCCCCTGGAGCCACAGCCAGCAGAGAAGCCGGTTTACTTTCGCTTTCAAACCAGCTGCAGCCTGAGAACTGGAGTGTGTGAGGGGATGTAACACTAAAGATGGCGGCAACGACAAAGAATTGCTGCAAAATAAACATACATCTGTTGTTTAAATTTTTTTTTATACTTATAACAATATCGATAATATCGAGTGATATGATATTGTTATCTATATCGTTATCACGATATCATTTTTTGCCATATCGCCCAGCCCTATGTCCAAGGAGTGGTAGGCTAGGGGTGGAAGATCTTTGTAATAATTACCATACCACAGTATCGAGGCTACTGGTGTCCACAATTATTGATGCTGGCCAAATTTCCTAGTAATTTCATTATGGTTGAATTGTTCTAAAAACAAAACAGGGACAGATGGCAAGTGCTCGTTAATAATAATAATTCATGTTTCTATTCTTAAACCCTTGGAGCATCAACTCCCGAAGCACCCCACCAAATATACATGGCGTGATCCCAGTAGGAGACAAATTACTAAGCTGCATATACATATCCAAGTAATAAGACTGGTCAGAGTAATCCATCCAGAGTAATTATTATTATCTTTATTTTTAAGATCGATGTTGGGATTTTATTAATCGATAATCACTAATTCAAAGTCGAATATCGATTCAGAATCGGGAAATCGATTTTTTTTAACCCAGCCCTATTAGTGAGCACTTCTCCTTTGCCGAGATAATCCATCCACCTGACAGGTGTGTGGCATAACCAAGATGCTGATTAGACGACATGATTATTGCACAGGTGTGCCTTATGCTGGTCACAATAAAAGGCAATTCACATGAATGTCCACCAGAGCTGTTGCCCATGAATTGAATGTTAATTTCTCTACAATAAGTTGTCTCCAAATTATTTTCGGAGAATTTGGCAGTACATCCAACCGGCCTCGCAACACATTTGGAGACGGCTTATTGTGGAGAAATTAACATTCAATTCACAGGCATAAGCTCTGGTGGACATTCATGCCAATTGCACGCTCCCTTAAAACTTGGGACATCTGTGGCATTGTGCCGTGTGATAAAAACTGCACATTCTAGAGTGGTCTTTTATTGTGACCAGCATAAGGCACACCTGTGCAATAATCATGTTGTCTAATCTGCGTCTTAGTATGCCACACCTGTCCGGTTGTATAGCATATGACGGCATGCAGTCAGACTAGTGATGCACCGATGTGAAAATTGTGGCCGATACCGATAACCGATATTAATATTGCTGTTCTGGCCGATACCGATATTTACCGATGTCGATATCTCTGTATAGAAAACACTTTTTTATGATAATCAAATAAAGAGCTATTTTCCAAAACGCATAATATTTTTACTTTTGTAACTTATTTTCAAAAATGAATATTTTGTAACTATTTGAGGCCAAAACAATTTTTAATTTTTTAAATTTTAAATTTTCTTTTTTTTTAATATCGGCCCTATCTTGATATCCGACCGATACCGATGTGTAAAAAAACTGCTATATCGGCGGCCGATATATCGTGCATCACTAAGTCAGCATAGTCCACAGCATAGTCCTTATGACAATATGCTGACCTGTACCCATGACTGTGTTGTCACAGAATGTATTATAGTAACGTAACACTCTCGAGACGAGACAATTCTATGACCATTTATTGTAGCATTTAGTAACCAAGGTTCCATTTGGTTATTTTGACTCCAGCTCTAGTAAAACAGTGAAAGGTGCATTATGCAATTTAGGGGGGAGTAAGATTCATTAATTACCCAACATATGTACCAAGTAATTCTATCATAAATCAAAACTAAATAATTTTGAGGCACTGAACCAAACGTAGGCCTAGAAGAGGCTTTTTGGAATAGTAATTAATTAAATTATGTTTGTTAACAACAATTGCGGCCCATTTGTACAAGACAACGACAACCTCATTTGGGTGCAAGAAAACTGACAAACTTTTCAGGTAACTTTCTAGCTTCAAACAGTGTTCCAAGGGACCCGATATTCCAGTTTGTTTATTCAAAATATACAATATATATATTATTATTAATTCTTTTTAATTCCTCTCCCAAAACTACAGTGTGCCTTTTAAAGGAACATGGCAACATTTCGGGGAATTAGCTTACCGTCTTCTCCAGAGAGAGACAAGAAGATAGATACCAGTTTCCTCTCTGTGCGTTCAGTAGAAAGCTATCTGGCTGCACGTTAGCCTAGCTTAGCACAATGAATGGAAGCGGACAGTGCCGGTTAGCCTAGGCATTGTCCAACTAACACCTCTATCCCCCGAAGGCTAACCGGCACTGTCTGCTTCCATTCATCGTGCTAAGCTAGGCTAACGTCCAGCCAGATAGCTTTCTACTGAACGCACAGAGAGGAAACTGGCATCCATCTTCTTGTCTCTCTCTGGAGAAGACGGTAAGCGCCGTGTTCCTTTAAAGGATTTGAATAGGTTGGAGGGCGTCCTCGTCTCTTGTCTGACTCCTCCCCTGCTCCTGCTCCTCCTCCTCTCCAGATCGTGTCCAGCTTCAAAGCCACCGCAGGCTCGCGGGCGCTGTGCCAGGTGCTGAGGGAGTACGTGGGGCACCGGGATGGCATCTGGGACCTCAGCGTCACGCGGACTCAACCCGTGGTGCTGGGCACTGCCTCCGCAGGTACGCAGAGAATGGGTTTTTTGTTAACCCTTTCACTGCCGCACTACAGAAGGTTAACCCTTTCACTGCGACAATACACAGAAGGTTAACCCTTTCACTGCCACACAACAGCAGGTTAACACTTTCACTGCTACACTACAGAAGGTTAACCCTTTACTATCACACTACCGACGGTAATGTGATACTAAAGGGTTAACCTTCTGTAGTGCGGCAGTGAAAGGGTTAAAGTGAGGTGTTGTTCTTCGTTCTCCAATAGTCCAGGACCAGTTTAGCCTACAATTTCTAATCATACAAACTCTTGTGGGTGAATAATTAATTAAATCCTAATATATGTAATTTCAATCTATAATACCGTAATTCCTCTAATAGTAACCGGGTCTCAAATACAAGCCGGGTCTCTATTAATGACCGGGTGCGCTCTTGAGCTAAGCAATTATAAGCCGGCCTCCTAATACAAGCCGGGATACTAATATACTGAGCTGCATACTGAGCTGCTAAGGTAAAGTTACTTGATTTCACTTTGAAAACGTTGAAATGACCAGTGACCACCTGTAATTGCACTGTTTACTATTTCATACAGTACTTGGTTTCAATAAATGAACCCAGTACATTTTACTGGGTTCAAACTGACACAAAATGTTGATTTATTCATTATGATCCGTTTGAAAATTTGAAATATAGGCCTCACTCTTATACAGGCCTCCTCCTAATACAAGCCTGGTACCCGCTACAGTTGAAACAAATACAAGCCGGGGTTACTATTAGAGGAATTACGGTAGTCCATAAATGATGCCTTCTTACCCATCTTTTAAACGGCGCTCATTGTATTAATTAAGGCACCTATTGCAAAGAAATGCATTTACAACATCATATTGAGCTGGTATGCACAAATGTAATAGATAAACAAAATAACCAATTAAGCTAGTGACCTCAGGAAAATCCACCTTTTTTAGGTATTATTATGTGTCCGGCCCACAAAATCATCTGTATTTTCCATTGGCAATTGAGTTTGACACCGCTGTGATAACGTGTCGTCTGTCAGTGGGATCATAAAATAAAATTAGAAAATTGCGGTTTGGTTCTGGTTGACAAAGAAGCAGAAATCTAAATTTATACTAGCATGCTTTTCTGTCAATAACGCTTCCTATGGTTGACGAACAGTAAATATGATGCGACAGTGTGATTGACAACAAGCCTTAGACTGGCTACCTATCCAGACATCTCAGTGTCTCCAAATCAATAACTGTTTCATGAACAAATATGCAAATGAGCCATGAGCTTTATTTTGCGAGAGTGATACTGTTTACCCAAGTGGCATGCTGCTAATATTGGTTTAGTGAAACGCTCTGCGATTATGTCAAACTGAATAAACACCAGAGTGCTCTGCTAGTTCAGACTTGATTAATTACTAAGATATTGGTCCAACAGAATAGTTTTTCATTCATAAATCAAATCAATCGGCTTCCTGCTAACATGGTGGATACTGTACATTGTGATGGTGTGACTGTATCATTACTGCTAACATGGTGGATACTGTACATTGTGATGTTGTGAGTTGTGACAGTGTATCATTACTGCTAACATGGTAAGTAACTGTACATTGGATTATCGTCGAAACCTTACTTGGTCCCAAGAAGAGGGTCTCGTGTATTATTGGGTTAGGACATTTACTGTACTGTCGAGGAGGAATGATTTCAGTCATCTTTAAAGTACTGAAGCTGCTCCATAGATATAGTATATTGGGAAGGGGATGGGACGACACAGAGAACCCTGCGAACACTGTAGAATAAAGCTCATTTGGATACAAATGGTTGAACATTCTGCAGGGCTGCAATATCAGTCTCTAGTGTATTATTGTATTTAGGAGCGACAGTGGCTCAGGAGGTAGAGCAGTCGTCTGGTAGTCCGAAGGTTCCCGGTTTGACTCCCGCTCCTCCCGGCTCCCAATGTGTAGGTTGGCATCTTGCATGGTTGCCTCCGCCATCAGTGGGTGAATGTGAGGAACGGAAATTGTATAAAGCGCTTTGGATAAAGTCGCTATATAAAATGCAGCCATTTACCATTTATTGTCAATGTAGCAGCTCCACTTTATACCTGATGGCATCACAGACTCTTGGGGTTCTTCTCTCTCTCTCTCTCTCTCTCAAAACAAGATTTTATGCTGGGTCCTGCTGTACTAGGCAATCCTAGCCAGGAAATATAGTACAAAATATAGCCCCAGTCAGGCCACTTTTTAAGCGGGGGGTCCCCCACCAGGAAATATCTTGTTGCAAAGACTGCATGTGGCTTTGTTATTATGATGTGATGATGGGGGAGACGGTCTTACAGTTTAACTTTGAGTTAAATCCCCAGTTCCCCACACAGGGAACAGAGGCTTTTGTATCACAAAAAAAAACCAATTTATTTAAATCACACTGTAAAAACATACAACAAAGAGCTGACAATGACAAAAGAGGTGATTATTCTGTTAGAGGAAAAAGTCATCGCAGCGGAACGTGAAATCAAAAACAATAGACTGAACACACACACACAGAGGGAGAGGGGAGAGAGAATAAATACATTTTGATGTTGCCTTCATATTATTTGGACCAATATCTCCCTGCAATTTACCCTCCCCCTCCACACACACAAACGCACACAAAAGGCGCCTCCATCATATAGCTCTCTCCACAAGCACCTCTGTTACGCATACATGTCTGTCTGACGGCCGAATCTGCGGAGCGCACTGGAGTAGATGGAGAAACGATAGGAAATATAGAAATGGATGCTTTCGTTAGAGAACAAATTTCAATAATCTATTCCTTATTCTATGCCTTATTCTATGTGCACTGCCAGCCAGCCTTTATGCGACAGAGAGATACACTTAACATTTTGACGGAGAGAAGATAATCTCCCGATTCAGATACAATTTGGTTAAACAAAACGGTTCCAAAGATATTTAATGTTTCTCGGCACATTTTCACACCACCAACAAAGTACTGGGTCTGTTATCTGTTCTTCGGAATGGATTTGGTGCCAGTTGTCATTTCTGTCCGTCTCCGTCATCGAAACTTGAGACCGAAAGTACTTAGCCACTCCCCTCCGACAAAACTGTAGTTTTTTTCACACAACGTGGGAAATAATACAGCCGGACTATCTAACAATAATTAACATATTTACAAGTCTGATTAAGTTTAGTAAATAAGGAGACAGAGAAGATTTCAAAGCACTCAAAATTGCCAATATCTCAATTCAGACCTATTTCAGAATTACGCAACATTTAGCCATTTTCTGAGGAATCGTGAGCTCCTTAACAAGGCGGGTTAGACGGCGCAGAGTCACATAATTAACTCTTCTCTTCTCTCCTCTCTTCTCTTCTCTTCTCTTCTCCTCTCCTCTCCTCTCCTCTCCTCTCCTCTCCTGTCCTGTCCTCTCCTCTTGTGTCCTCTCCTCTCCTCTCCTGTCCTCCTCTCCTGTCCTCTCCTCTCCTCTCTTCTTCTCTCTTCTCCTCTCCTCTCCTCTCCTCTCCTCTCCTCTCCTGTCCTCCCAGACCATTCAGCCCAGCTGTGGAGTATTGAGACGGGAAAGTGTCTACTGAGATATGCTGGCCATGCAGGATCAGGTATAATGTCCTCACTATATAACCCACAACACACTACACAGAGTGGTATAGCAGAAAGCTACAGAGTGGTATAGCAGAAAGTTACAGAGTGGTATAGCAGAAAGCTAGAGTGGTATAGCAGAAAGCTACACAGTGGTATAGCAGAAAGCTACACAGAGTGGTATAGCAGAAAGCTACACAGTGTGGTATAGCAGAAAGCTACACAGTGTGGTATAGCAGAAAGCTACACAGTGTGGTATAGCAGAAAGCTACACAGTGTGGTATAGCAGAAAGCTACACAGTGGTATAGCAGAAAGCTACACAGTGGTATAGCAGAAAGCTACACAGTGGTATAGCAGAAAGCTACACAGAGTGGTATAGCAGAAAGCTACACAGTGTGGTATAGCAGAAAGCTACACAGTGTGGTATAGCAGAAAGCTACACAGTGTGGTATAGCAGAAAGCTACACAGTGGTATAGCAGAAAGCTACACAGTGTGGTATAGCAGAAAGCTACACAGAGTGGTATAGCAGAAAGCTACACAGTGTGGTATAGCAGAAAGCTACACAGTGGTATAGCAGAAAGCTACACACAGTGTTATAGCAGAAAGCTACACAGAGTGGTATAGCAGAAAGCTACAGTGTGGTATAGCAGAAAGCTACACAGAGTGGTATAGCAGAAAGCTACACAGTGGTATAGCAGAAAGCTACACACAGTGTTATAGCAGAAAGCTACACAGAGTGGTATAGCAGAAAGCTACAGTGTGGTATAGCAGAAAGCTACAGTGTGGTATAGCAGAACGCTACACAGAGTGGTATAGCAGAAAGCTACAGTGTGGTATAGCAGAAAGCTACACAGAGTGGTATAGCAGAACGCTACACAGTGTGGTATAGCAGAACGCTTTTTGGGCCTTTCTGGTCACCACAAATAAGTCTCTGTGGCAAATGGTGATGACCTGATCTGTGGTCTTTTGATCCAATCTGAACCTGACACCAGGACTAACACCAGAACACCAGGACTAACACCAGGACTAACACTAGAACACCAGGACTATCACTAGAACACCAGGACTAACACCAGAACACCAGGACTAACACCAGAACACCAGGACTAACACCAGAACACCAGGACTAACACCAGAACACCAGGACTAACACCTGTTAGTGTAAAAAGTTAGTTTTATGCCTGTAATGTGTATAAACACAAGTTGATCTACCACACTGGATTCAAATACTTCCAAAAACTACAAATCAAACTCTTCCAGAATGCGTGTGGATATTCCCCACATTTATAACTGCAAAAAAAAAGAAGAAATCTGGCTTGAGGCTAAATAATGTATTGAACGTGCTCAGCCATGACACTATTCCTATGATGACAAAATGGTGAGAGAGCGGCACATTGCTTTTCACTTTGCTCCTCAGACTAATATTTCCTTTAAAATCATTGGTGAAGCATGTATTCATGACCTGGTTGCAGGAGTTAATATTTGTGCTGAAAGTGTTTTCTCTCCCACAGTCAACTCCATCAAGTTCCACCCCACAGAACAGATGGCCCTCACAGGTACGTGTGTGTGTGTGTGTGTGTGTGTGTGTGTGTGTGTGTGCGTGTGCGTGTGCTTGTGCGTGTGTGTGTGCCTGCGTGTGTTTTATGTTTTTTTGTTTGTTTGATAGATGTCTCATCAAATCTCTTCACGTTTATCTCTTTCTTTCTTTCTTTCTTTATTTCTTTCTTTCTTTCTTTCTTTCTTTCTTTCTTTCTTTCTTTCTTTCTTTCTTTCTTTCTTTCTTTCTTTGTCTCGGTCTCTCTCTCTCTGTGTCTCTCTGTCTCTCTCTGTCTCTCCCTCCCTCTCTCTGTCTGTCTCTCTCTCCTCTCTCTCTCTCTCTCTCTCTCTCTCTCTCTCTCTCTCTCTCTCTCTCTCTCTCTCTCTCCTCTCTCCCCCTCTCTCTCCCCCTCTCTCTCTCCCCCTCTCCCTCTATTGAGTCGGTGATGCCAGTACATCATTAGAGCCTCTATGAGGTGCTGTGTGATGGATGTCCTTGTTATGAACGCGGGTGTGTTTACTAAGCCGAGACACCTCTCCATCCATCATCTCATCTCTGTCATGTAAATATGGGAATTGTGGGCACCTGTGTTTATATGTTTAAATGTGTGCGTGTGTGTGTGTGTGTGTGTGTGTGTGTGTGTGTGTGTGTGTGTGCGTCTACAGCCTCAGGGGACCAGACGGCTCACATCTGGCGCTACATGGTACAGCTGCCCGCCCCACAGCCTCCACCAGACGTCAATGTGAGTACCCCCCCCCCCCCCCCCCCTCCCTCTCTTCCACCCACACCCACCCTATTCACACGGGGGCAATTATGGAAAGAAAAAATCTTTATTATTATATAGACAGGCTTCCTGTTAAAGGGGAATACTGCCGGCGTCGACACTGACGTGTGTCTTCTGTTTACCTCCGGGAAGTACCGCGACGCTACGTTGGACTTTCATTCATTCATTCGTTCAAACCTTTATTTATTCTCGAGAAGACGATCGAGGTCACCCTCATTTTCAATGTCGTTGAGACTTTACAGATATGTCAATGCATACATTATTATTACAATATAATAATAATAAATATTAATAACTATCTAATGTAGCACTTTTCACACATGGGCCGCAGTCCAGAGTGCCCCACAGCAATTGGTATAAAATGTCTGTATTTCATCAGATGCAAAAAAAAAACTAACATATCAGCTGCCCTGCTGCTGCAAATAATATTGGTATCGGCATCAGATACCAATTGGGGGAAAACCCATATCGGTCGACCACGACAAGACATTTTTGCTTTTAGGGCGGCTAGGTGGCGCAGTGGGCAAGGCGCTCGCCACCAACACAGGAGATGCTGGGTTCGAGCCCAGCTCTCGGCGTTGCTACCAGCTTGGCTGGTCGTTCATACTAATACAATTGGCAGTATTAGGGGGTGGGAAGCTGGTGGGTGGGGATCGGACGTTGTGGACAGCGACTCCTACAGGTCGGTTGGTGCGCCTGCGCAGTAGAATCAGGAAGCGACGGGGGCGGTGTGTCCCTCCCACGGCAGACCCTCGCCGCTGAGAGATCGCGCTGTGCAGGTGAAAAGATGCGACGGCTGCCTCCTTGAGTACCGGAGGGGACACGTGATGCAAGGCTTCGTCCACATTGCAGCCGGCTTGTGGGAGGCATGGCCTAACAGCGTTCGAGACAGGGGAGGGTAGAATTGGACGATACGAAATTGGGGAAGGGAGAAAAATAGAAAATGGGGAGAAAAAAAAAGAAATGTTTGCTTTTGTTGTGAACAGAGCAGGTGTTACATGGTCGGTGTATATGTACCTTATTTTTTTCCCTTTTCACACACACACACACGCACACACACACACACGCACACATACTCACACACAGGCTCCATGCGATGAAGACCAGGACTCGTCGGACCGAGAGGAAGGGGAGGTGGACGGGGAGGGGCCCTGCGAGGTGCCCACGGTCCGGCTCGCCACCGCCACGCTGAAGAGCCACCAGGGCGTGGTCATCGCCGCCGACTGGCTGGTGGGCGGCAGGCAGGTGGTCACCGCCTCCTGGGACCGCGCCGCCAACCTGTACGAGCTGGAGACGTCCGAGCTGATCCACACCCTCACCGGTAGGGAATCCAATCAAATCATCAAAGTTAATGTCCCCATGAGATTGATTGATTGATTGATTGATTGAAAACGTTATTAACAGATTGCAGAATGGGTACAATACAGTACAGCTCAATACACACAATTGTTAAGGGGATGCAGACCAGAGAGAGACTTTCGTCTTGTTTACATCAGGGTCCCCCATTTTCAATTCATATTGACATTTATGACATACACAACAATATACAGATATATATCATGACATTTATGACATACATGACATACAGATATACAGTACTGTTACATTTGTGATATACAAGATATGCAAATATACAGTACTGTTAAACAGAGATCCTAACAGAAAATATATACATACGAGGGGGAGGAAACTGTACATTAGGAGGGGGTAAGCCGGACAAATCTTCGTTAAACAAGTCAAGAAGAAACATCACAATAAATCAAGAACAAAAAACCCACCATATAATCCAAAATAAATGTAAAATAAATAAATGCAACACTCCCAGACATACCCCATGCAGCGAAGGTAAGGAAAAACTCACTAAAAACCTAGCAATAGGAAAAAAGCACCACAGGCAATGTGGAGGAGAGACACCTTAGAAGGGCCGTTCAAGGAGGGATCCCCCTTCTCGGATGTCGGTGATAGTAGTGTTGCTATGGATGATCGATGGGTGGAGAATAAAACAGGCAAAATAGTTGGTATGTAATAAAACACAAATATGTACATGCAGTAGCAACTGGGGTACATAAGAAAATGTTTGAAAGATATAAATAGAATAGAGCTAAGAACAATAACAAAAGAAAAAGAAAAAGCACAGGGAAACAAGCGCTAGTATGAAAACAAACAAACAATTCCCAAATGTCGAGGCTCGGAGCTCAAAATATCAGGGAGACCCTTTGACTGAAGCTGGGAGACACTCTCACCTGTAGGCAGGGAGACCCTTTGACTGAAGCTGGGAGACACGCTCACCTGTAGGCAGGGAGACACTTTGACTGAAGTTGGGAGGCACTCTCACCTGTAGGCAGGGAGACACTTTGACTGAAGCTGGGAGACACTCTCACCTGTAGGCAGGGAGACACTTTGACTGAAGCTGGGAGACACTCTCACCTGTAGGCAGGGAGACACTTTGACTGAAGCTGGGAGACACTCTCACCTGTAGGCAGGGAGCCACTCTGACTGAAGCTGGGAGACACTCTCACCTGTAGGCAGGGAGCCACTCTGACTGAAGCTGGGAGACACTCTCACCTGTAGGCAGGGAGACACTTTGACTGAAGCTGGGAGACACCCTCACCTGTAGGCAGGGAGACACTTTGACTGAAGCTGGGAGACACTCTCACCTGTAGGCAGGGAGACACTTTGACTGAAGCTGGGAGACACTCTCACCTGTAGGCAGGGAGACACTTTGACTGAAGCTGGGAGACACTCACCTGTAGGCAGGGAGACACTTTGACTGAAGCTGGGAGACACTCTCACCTGTAGGCAGGGAGACACTTTGACTGAAGCTGGGAGACACTCTCACCTGTAGGCAGGGAGCCACTCTGACTGAAGCTGGGAGACACTCTCACCTGTAGGCAGGGAGCCACTCTGACTGAAGCTGGGAGACACTCTCACCTGTAGGCAGGGAGCCACTCTGACTGAAGCTGGGAGACACTCTCACCTGTAGGCAGGGAGCCACTCTGACTGAAGCTGGGAGACACTCTCACCTGTAGGCAGGGAGACACTTTGACTGAAGCTGGGAGACACTCTCACCTGTAGGCAGGGAGACACTTTGACTGAAGCTGGGAGACACTCTCACCTGTAGGCAGGGAGACACTTTGACTGAAGCTGGGAGACACTCTCACCTGTAGGCAGGGAGACACTTTGACTGAAGTAAATGTTGTACCCGAGTTGTACCCTTCCTACAAAACGTGCTTTGGATAAAATACAGTTATAAAACACAACTATAGAGGTGTTATTATGGACATCTACTAATCACATAATAAGAAGACATGGCATTTTTTAACAGGTAGATTATTCCACTCAGGCTTTTATTATTATTATTATTTTTTTTAAACAAAAAGGCTTTCTTAGCTATTGACTTGGAGACTGCAGGAACAGGACACAAGAGAATAGAGTCTCTCAAGTGATCATTAGAAGAGAAGGTTTCAAATAAGAAGAATGTATTTAATCTCGGAGTGTCCTAGTCTGAAGAGTGTGTGTGTCTGTCTCTCTCTCTCTCTGCAGGCCATGACCAGGAGCTGACCCACTGCTGCACCCACCCCACCCAGCGCCTGGTGGTGACGTCGTCCCGGGACACCACCTTCAGACTGTGGGACTTCAGAGACCCTTCCATCCACTCTGTCAACGTCTTCCAGGGACACACCGAGTCAGTCCCACACACACACACACACACACACACACACACACACACACACACACACACACACACACACACACTTACATATACACACACTTACATACACACACACACACACACACATGCACTTACACACACACACACACACACACACTTACATACGCACACACACACACACACACTTACATATGCACACACTTACATATACACACACTTACATATATACACACACACTTACATAGACACGCACTTACATACACATACACACATTCACACACACTTACATATATACACACACAACACACACTTGCATATATACACACACACACACATACAGGCACACACACATTCACATGCACACGCACACACACACACACACACACACACACACACACACATGTACATTTTCCAGTAGACTAGGGCCCAGTCATACAGAGTATTGCTACACTACTGTTCATACCTGGTGGTCCAGAATGCATTCCTTCATTTTCATATTTTCATATTTTTCATCGTCCAATAAGTTGTCCACTGACCTGTGAGATGGTGCGGTCTCCACTTCCCACCACAGGGTGGCAGTGCAACACCTCAGATCTCCCAGGGCCACTCCATCCCGCCCCTTTTGCAAAATCTCTCATCCACTTTTCCTCCTCGGTTTTTCTCCCTCTTTTTTTCCCTTCCAGTGTCACATTAATTTCCAGACCCCGTTGCTCTAAGCTAAATCCTCCACTTGCCTTCTCATTCATTATTGAGCGTTTCTCCCCACTTTTACGCCTCCTCCCTCTCTCTCTCGTCCTCTCTCTCCCTCTCTCTCTCCCTCGCTCGTTTATCTGTCCGTTTCCACGCTAATCCGCCGCTCTGTGTAATTTGGCCCTTCACTCGCTGTTAAGGCTCAATTTGAGTCGCTCGTTTCAAAACGACGACTGTCAGGCTTGTCTGAGGATTTCAATGGCAGCAGCAGCAGCAGCAGCGCTCTTTTAAAGCTGTACGTGTGTGTGTGTGTGTGTGTGTGTGTGCATGTGCGTGTGTGTGCGTGTGTGTGTGCGCTCTCTGGCAGCCTCTGATTGCGAGTGGGGGGATTACGTGGCACTCATTACTTACGACCCTAACATGTATAATTCCTACAGATCCCATTCTAATTCTCTCCCATAAACAATCAGCGTAATGAGATTAAGCGCCGGCATTTCACAGCAACCATCAGCTGTCCCTCCCTCCTTCCTTCCTTCCTTCCTTCCTTCCTTCCTTCCTTACTCCCTTCCTTACTCCCTTCCTTAGTTGAGGCCACTAACATGGGAGTTTAATTACCCTCCTTGATGTTCGCCACATCTTGAGTGCACATTGTGCAAACATGCCCACACACACACACACACACACACAGACTCTGCGGGGGGGGGGGGGGGGGGGGGCATTTAATTTCAACCTTTATAAAAAAGCGACGATTGAAACATTAGGATCCCAAATGGCATTTGTGCCACCCAAGCCCCAACATGTCAATATGATGTAATAGATTATAAAAAATTTAACATGGATGTCTATGGACCAAAATGTAACATGGGTGCAGGGCTGTAGGCCATATAATGCTACTGGACATTCTTAAATGTAACGAATAATAGTCAAGTTAAGTCAATTATAGCTAAATTGCATGAAAACAGACCTTATCTTGTGTCACTCCCACAAGTGTCCATCGGAGGGTAAGAAATAACGTTATGGAGGGCCGCATGTGAGGCAGGCCTGATGTATGGGTTTCATTCTACAAACCCGTTCTGTATATACCGTACAACTTCCGCTAATAGGCCAGGCTTTTATTTGCTTCAACCTATATTTGGGACAGGCGTCTCTGTAAGGGACCGGCCTTTAATTCCTTTTGTACAATTCTTGTTCGGTAAAGATGGGAAATACTGTAAAATTGTTTATTTAAACCAGTAAGTATGAAGTATGTTCTCATCAATATAGTGCCGCAACTAATTGTGAGTAAATTACAGTTATCGTGCAGACATTTAATTTCAACCTTTATAAAAAAGCGACGATTGAAACATTAGGATCCCAAATGGCATTTGTGCCACCCAAGCCCCAACATGTCAATATGATGTAATAGATTATAAAAAATTTAACATGGATGTCTATGGACCAAAATGTAACATGGGTGCAGGGCTGTAGGCCATATAATGCTACTGGACATTCTTAAATGTAACGAATAATAGTCAAGTTAAGTCAATTATAGCTAAATTGCATGAAAACAGACCTTATCTTGTGTCACTCCCACAAGTGTCCATCGGAGGGTAAGAAATAACGTTATGGAGGGCCGCATGTGAGGCAGGCCTGATGTATGGGTTTCATTCTACAAACCCGTTCTGTATATACCGTACAACTTCCGCTAATAGGCCAGGCTTTTATTTGCTTCAACCTATATTTGGGACAGGCGTCTCTGTAAGGGACCGGCCTTTAATTCCTTTTGTACAATTCTTGTTCGGTAAAGATGGGAAATACTGTAAAATTGTTTATTTAAACCAGTAAGTATGAAGTATGTTCTCATCAATATAGTGCCGCAACTAATTGTGAGTAAATTACAGTTATCGTGCAGACATGCTGTATTTTTTTTGTTGGCCAACATTATGTACTAGCAAGCATTGTTGTGATTATGAGGAGCAGTGTTAAATCATGGATGATCACTGTGTGTAGCCTATGTTGTGCGTGTGTAGATGGATTTGTATTGTGTTTAGAGAGAGAGAGAGAGAGATTAAAGGTTTTCTGGATGACAAGTGTAACATGTTATTAGGATTTAGCAGGAGTGGAAATGGTAGTCATATTCATGTGCACTGCATTCCTCCGGTCTCGGTTCTCGAATGGAGGAGGCTTTCGCTTCATGACAGCACTTCCAACTGGCCTTGATATTTTATGCTTCAACCTTAAGAACATGCCTCCTCCCCTCGATGAGCTCTCAGAACGCAGGCCGGGGGCAGTGCGCTCCACAAAGGAAGAAGCCCAGGCTAGTACAACTTACGCTTGAAAATACTTTTAACTCAAAAGTGTAGGGAGCAATGGAAGGATGTTGCTCTCGGAAAGTTTGGCTCACTTCACAAGCGTCGTCTTTCAGCTCCAGGCTACTAGCAGTGAGTACATTTATTTAGTCTTTAGTACTGCTGACGAAGCAGAGACCGGTGCCCCTCGATACATTTGATGGGGATTTAATGGGAATTTTGGGTGTATTCTCCATCAGAATACTCAAACACAGTATGGGATATTATAGTTGACCGCTGGAGTGTTATTTTTGTCCAGTCCCAGAGGGTTCAAAGACCATACAAATTAGGGGTGGGAATCACCAGAGGCCTCACGATACGATACTATCACGATACTTGAGATACGATAGTATTGCGATACTAAATATATTGCGATATGCTGAGTATTGCGATATTAATATTGCGATATATTGCAATGTATTACCTTTTTTCAACTGCAAAGTAAAACTTTGTCAACATGTTTTATCTAATAAAATAAAGTTCAGTCTGTTCATCTCACTTCAATAATTTTTATTGCAGAACATGGTATTTTCTCAAGCAGACAGATGTAAACACTGTAATCTGTGTTGCATGTACCTGACAAACTGAACTGTTTGTATTACAGTCATATTCCAACTGAACTGAATGCACATGTGTGCGTGTGTGTGGACAACTGTACTATTACAGGTATTGAAATGAACAATGCAACTTCCTTATACAAAAAAAATCGTATTTTTTTACGAATAATTAAATATCGATACTTGGCGTCCCTGTATCGATACAGTATCGCCACACAAAGTATCGCGGTACTACGTATCGATTTCCCCCCCCCACCCCTAATATAAATCATCACCTTCCTGTCACTAGAAGTGAAAGTACAGACAGGTGTGATGTCAGTGACTTTTTCAGACGGGTCAGGTGTGATGTCAGTGACTTTTTAAATTTTACTATGGAAATCGATCGGACGGGTCACTGACATTCCACCTATCTGCTTTAACTTATATGAGGTGATTGTCTTCACAACGGTTTCTTAAATCTCAATCCTGAAAAAAGAAAAACGAATACTGAAACGAATAAAAACTCAATTAAAACTAGCAAACCCACTCTGGAAACTGATAACAAAAATCTAAAATGAAAAATACAAAAATGGATAATAAAAACCCTGGTCTTGAATATCAGGCAAGGTACTGGTTGTTCCGCCTCTTGAGGTTGGAAAGTGTAGCTGATATTAATGATTTAATTGCAGATCGTATCGAGGCTCGGTACAAATGACACTCACCTCCTATGTTTGCGTACGACGAACGTGATGCCGGTGGCAATGTAATCCAAGAAGCCAGCATCAACTACGTCAATATTGACCCACAAGATGTGGGTTGATGGTTGGCCTCAGCACACTGGCTGCCATCGAGGGCACACAACTGACAAATGAGGCGAAGTAAGAAGGTGGTTTCACTGAGGCTGAATGTGTTCCTGTTAGGAGGGCTTGGCTTAGGAGGGTTAACAGGGTTCAGTTTAGGAGGGTTCAGGTTAGGATGGCTCAGGTTAACAGGGCTCAGGTTAGCAGGCCTCAGGTTAGCAGGGCTCAGGTTAGCAGGGCTCAGGTTAGCAGGGCTCAGGTTAGTAGGGCTCAGGTTAACAGGGCTCAGATTAGGAGGGTTTAGGTTAGCAGGGCTCAGGTTAGCAGGGTTCAGGTTAGGGCTCAGGTTAGCAGGGTTCAGGTTAGCAGGGCTCAGGTTAGCAGGGTTCAGGTTAGGGCTCAGATTAGGAGGGCTCAGGTTAGCAGGGCTCAGGTTAGCAGGGCTCAGGTTAGCAGGGCTCAGGTTAACAGGGCTCAGGTTAGCAGGGCTCAGGTTAGCAGGGCTCAGGTTAGCAGGGTTCAGGTTAGGAGGGCTCAGGTTAGCAGGGCTCAGGTTAGCAGGGTTCCGGTTAGGAGGGCTCAGGTTAGCAGGGCTCAGGTTAGCAGGGCTCAGGTTAGCAGGGTTCAGGTTAGGAGGGCTCAGGTTAGCAGGGCTCAGGTTAGCAGGGCTCAGGTTAGCAGGGTTCAGGTTAGGAGGGCTCAGGTTAGCAGGGTTCAGGTTAGGAGGCTCAGGTTAGCAGGGTTCAGGTTAGCAGGGTTCAGGTTAGCAGGCTCAGGTTAGCAGGAAAAGTTAAGTAACCTTTCAACAAATACAAGAGATAATATACATGTTGGTATACATGTATGTATGTATGTCTGTTTGGAACGGCTGTTCCTCTGAGACTGTGTGTGAGCATGTCAAGATCACACACACACACACACACAACACACACACACACACACACACACACACACATACCCATCAGTGATGTATTCAGATGTAGAACAAATGGTCCCTGCTGAGGGAGGGGGGGGGGTTTGACAGCTGTGCCTCTATTATGTATTATTGTCAGCGGTGTGCTGTAGTTGATGTGCAGGTTGGATAAGAACAGATGTAGAACCTGCTTCTCTTGTTTCTGTAGATATACAGTAAAGGAAGTGTGTGTGTGTGTGTGTGTGTGTGTGTGTGTGTGTGTGTGTGTGTTGTGTGTGTGTTGTGTGTGTGTGTTGTGTGTGTGTGTGTGTGTGTTGTGTGGTGTGTGTGTGTGTTGTGTGTGTGTGTGTGTTGGTGTGTGTGTGTGGTG
>NC_140176.1:16186649-16219888 GCF_963971535.1 Notolepis coatsorum
ACCTCACTGGCACAACGACAAAAATTGGGACGGGGAGAAAACAGAGAAAAATCGGAGAAAGAGAGATACAAAAAAAATATATTAAAAAAATGTATACATTTTTACCTTATTTTTTTAGCACTCGCTTGTATTTAAATTGTAAAACAAATAAGTAAGTATTGTGTGATTTTGTGGGCGGACTAGCAAAGTCAGTTTTTCCTTGTACGGCAAACTGTGTGCACATGACAATAAACAATCTTGAATCTTGACGAACAACGGCTGTGAATGTCTGTCTTACGATTCTTCTAGGCGTTCGCTATACACAACGCCTCCGCCATCGGTGAGTGAATGTGAGGCGTACTGTAATTCATAAAGCGCTTTCTGGAGATAGATTTTTTTACTCACATTTACAGTACTCAGTCATTGCACGACGTGCATGTTTGCTTTGTGGAAGAGCTTCTGCTGTTCTTGTCTTTGGTACAGTAGCGTGGGTATACAGCACACCCAAGATTGTAAGCAATCTGAGGCTTTCACAGGAATGCAGTTTTATTGAGATAACAAAACCGGAGTTAATCTGCAGATCACTGAATACCATGAATCACACATCATCTTATATACCCAGATTCTCTGAATACACCTGCGTGCTATGAGACACAACTCTGTTGATCCCATGTTTGCTACCCGTTCCTCTGTCACTGGCTGTGTCCATTAGTGGTGGACTATGCCCTCATGGTTTTATTTTCTTTCCAGCAGGGCATTTGACATTTTAGTGCTGAGTGTTCATACAGATAACAGGTGTTTTTTTTTACATAAACCAGGACATTGAACATATCTGTGTGCATTCTCCTGACAACCAGTCACAATTTTGATCAATCACTATACAGATGTCGTAAAAAATAAGTGTAATTTGGATATATGCAATACTTCATACAATAATGCATGAATAAAGTAAAGTAAGGTAAGATTTTCCACTACAAAGGATCCCTTTTTCTGCCTGCCGACGTTCCTTTTGTGCCTGTATGGTTGGAGGAGACGTGTCTGACCGGGGGGTTCCACTGCATGATGCCCGTCTGCCCACAGAACCCACTTCCCCTCTGGCTTCCTGCCTGGATTCAAAGCACCGCCACACCTCACCACCACCACAAACCCCCTTCACCCATGCCACCTCCCTCTCGCTCCTGTTTTACAACCCCCCCCCCCCCCCCCCCCTGCAGATGTCCCTAACTCTCCCAAATGGGCCCCGGCCCGCCCCGCTATAAACGCTCGGCTGCTTCATCTCACCAGCTGCTTCCAGTGTATTAACACACGGCTCAAGACACATACTGTATTACACACACGCACACACACACACACACACACACACACACACACACACACACATATACAACGCTGTGGGATGCGTATCGTTATGTTCAAGGAGGGTGGGTGTATTCATGTGACACGAGTCAGTCTAGATGTGTCTAGCTGTGTGACATATTTACACTAAAGTGGAGGAAGGGAGGAGGAGGAGGAGGAGGAGGAGGAGGAGGAGGAGATGGGAGCCTGCCTCCCTTCTACCTGCTCCCCTCCTCCCCCTGCCCTTTATTTCAAAAGTACTATTCACATGCTCAACGTCTCTCTCTCTCTCTCTCTCTCTCTCTCTCTCTCTCTCTCTCTCTCTCTCTCTCTCTCTCTCTCTCTCTCTCTCTCTCTCTCTCTCTCAATTAGCCTCAAATTAATTACCAGTCCTACGAAATGAGTCATTTGAAAGGAATAATTTTTTCTCCCCAGTCAGTGTGGTATGCAATACCATTATCCTGTCAATGAGAGAGAAAGCATGTCTAACTCGCCTACATTTAGATTTGTCATGTGTCATGTGTAATTATGTATAAGATAAGCTGGTGGCTATTACCACAATGTGTGTATGTATGTGTGCATGTGTATGTTGATGTTCACAATAGTAGTTCTGCCTTCAGAACGTTTTATTAGAAAGAAAGAAAGTTCTTCAGATCTCATTATCTGATCTCTACTAATTGAATCTGTTTTGTATACTTTTATTATATGTTAGATTATTGGCTGCCATATATAAGGCAGATTCTCTAAATGTATTGTAAGAATCATATATGTATTTATTATTATTATTATTATTATTATTATTATTATTATTATTATTATTATTATTATTATTATTATTATTATTATTATTATTATTATTATTATTATTATTATTATTATTATTATTATTAATCATATATAAGAATTGTAAAGGATAGGCTAAAATAAGCATGTGCTTCAGCATATTCCTTTTTTCTGTCATTGATTTTGGATTTTGTGTGTGCGCTTACTTTGAATATGTACATTTGTGATAAAAAAATTATAATTGTAAGTCCACACAAGTGTGTTTTTGATTTGTCTGTAAACAAAGACCGAAAATAAACTATTCATTCATTCATTATGTGGATAAACTACCAAAATCTAAAATGTTTAGATAGACCATGTCAAAAAACAGTAGTGCATGAAGCATGCCAGTATGATGTATTTATATTGTTCTATAAATATGCCACATCAACCATGTGTTATTTTTCACCCAAATATGCATCTTCTCCACAGACCACGACAGCCAAAGATCTCTGCAGGATGGCAAAGGCAGCATTGAATGTCGCTCCTGTCAAACGTGCCTTAAATGTCACCCGCCAGAGTGAGTTGGTTGGGCTGGAGGCGAGGAAAGGGTAGAGGAGCTAGTTGGTTGCAAAGCACCCCAACCTTTCTGTAAACACAATCCCTCTACCACAAAGCCCAAAATACACCTGCTTGTGTGATTCATCTTTATTCCGCCTCTCTGGGGAAGCATTGTTTCCAACTGTTCCGCAGAACACCTGAAAATGAACCTGATATGATATGTGTCTTCATTTAAGCGTGTGTGTGTGTGTGTGTGTGTGTGTGTGTGTGTGTGTGTGTGTGTGTGTGTGTGTGTGTGTGTGTGTGTGTGTGTGTGTGTGTGTGTGTGTGTGTGTGTGTGTGTGTGTGTGTGTGTGTGTGTGTGTGTGTGTGTGTGTGTGTGTGTGTGTGTGTGTGTGTGTGTGTGTGTGTGTGTGTGTGTGTGTGTGTGCGTGCGTGCGTGCATGCGTGGTGCTGGGGGGGGGGGGTCACTTGTCATTTTATTAATGTCAGACAGTCAATGTAGACACACCACATTATGAGCATGCACACACACACACACACACACACACACACACACACACACACACACACACACACACACACACACACACACACACACACACACACACACACACACACACACACACACACACACACACACACACACACATAGCAGCAATCTCTGTCTATGTCTGCAGAGCTGGGAGCAGGCCCGGAGCTCTCACCTTGGCTGCTCGCTGAGGTTGCTTGTTAATGCTGCTCCTGGGAGCCTGCCTCCCCTCTCCTCTCCTCTCCTCTCCTCTCCTCTCCTCTCCTCTCCTCTCCTCTCCTCTCCTCTCCTCTCCTCTCGTCTTGTCTTTTGGTCCAGGTCATTAGGAGCTTATACAGAAGTGCCTTGTTCTCCTTGCTATTTCTCTTCATTCCGTCACCTCTAGGTGGCGAGGAAATTAAGGTAATCCAACTTTGCCTGCCAGGAAAGGAGAGGAGAGGAGAGGAGAGGAGAGGAGAGGAGAGGAGAGGAGAGGAGAGGAGAGGAGAGGAGAGGAGAGGAGAGGAGAGGAGAGGAGAGGAGAGGAGAAAAGAGGAGGGGAGAAGAGAAGAGGATAGGAGAGGAGAGGAGAAAAGAGGAGAGGAGAGGAGAAAAGAGGAGAGGAGAAAAGAGGAGAAAAGAGGAGAAAAGAGGAGAGGAGAAGAGACGAGGAGAGGGTGGAAATCTGGATGCGATTCATCATGAGCTTCCTTTCATTCGGCAGGAGTATAGCGCCTGGCACAGCTGTTTGAAATGGCACCCCTTTCCAGCAGACTTTGGGGGAAAGCCGGGTTGCTTCATGAAGATGCATGAGTCGGAAAACAGACTATTAAAGTTAGTGAGAGTTCATTAACCTTGTAAAAGTCGGCTCTGGCTCCCGTAAAGCACCATATTTCAGGCTTTTGCCCATCATCTTTTATCCTAAGTGCTCTTGGAAGCCTGAATTCGTTTCACACGTGACACGCATTCAATGAGACAGAGACAATGAGACTCGGGGCTTTGCACACATGCTCTTAATGACCGATTTTGTGGTCTGTCATCAGGGAGGAATTCAACACTTGAAGAGTTCATTTGCAAAAGAAACTGAATGAAATCCTTGAAAGAAATACTGTTATGAGTTACTGTTAAGACATTAAGCACATTCTGAACCATGAGGGAGTTTTGTCACAAAAGCTGTTATTATAAGTTAATGTTTTACAGCAGAAACAGTCAAACTCCAGTGCTTTTTTTACAGAGCCAGTTAAATCCATTCACAGCAAATCAGCTTGCAGTATTCAGGTCAGGTGACGCAATATCCAGAACTGTGCTGTCTGTAAGTGAATTGCAGTGTAACTTTGGCTCAAAGTCATCTTTAAAGATGGATTTCTTCAGGTAAAATGTTAGCGTGACATGAGTTTATGTCCTTAGTTTAGTGCATAGCCAAGAAGAGAAAAGCTGAAATACGGGTAACATAGCGAAAACGTGGCATGAAATCTGGTTAATTTGCGATGCCCGTTGAGTTTTCTGCTTTTGCCAAAAAAGTTACCTTCATTTTTAAATAAAACATATTTTCAATAAAGTTAGATTTAGTAAGTTACCTGTATTTTGTTAAGTTATTTTTACTTAGTCAAAATAACCCAACTACAAAAAAATTCCTAAAACAGAGATAGGCCTATAGGTTTTTGCAAATTAACTTTTTCTTGAACTATTTCTTAAATTGGCTTCTATTAAATTAAATTAAATTTCATTTAAAACCTTTATTTAAACCTGAAGAATCGTCAGAACACAAATAACAAAAAATTGGTTAAAACAGTTACACATTGAAGCAGGGAGGTTTGTGAGTATGGTTTTAAATTGTGGTTTAAGGATAATTGCAATAATTTGGGGCACTAAAGTAAAAGGCTGACTTTCCAAATTATGAGCATGCTCAGGGAACCTTAACTCATTGACTGCCACGCTGTTTTTCCATCTTTACTCGGTGGCGCCAGCGTTATTGACCATTTTCACGATGTTTGCGGACCCATCATATATTCTATATTATAGCTATGGAGACAATAGTATGGCTCATTTGACAGGCACTATTTATAGTCCAACAGGGACAAACCAGTTAATTTCTACATACTTTCGTTTGTGCGCTATTCCACGCTAAACATCGGCCCGTTTCAAAATAATACAGTCTCGTTTTCTAGATCAAGAGATATGACGTGTTATATGCATATGTGCAAATCGTTCGGGTTGCTTGCCTGAAACCTATATTATTTCCAAATCAAAGGTATATACCATATAGATGTTTCCCATCACAAAGTCATCAAGGGGGTTTAAATGTTAATCTACTGTATCATGAACCGACCTTCTGTCACGATGTGGGGGTGTACAGTACAGTATGTAGGACCCAATTGCAGACAAGTGGAGATGGCAGCAAGTCCAAGGATTTTAATGACACAACAAGGGAACACAAAAACTAACAAAACAACACCAGACACTGGGACAAAACAAGCAGACTACAACACTAAACTGTGAACCTAATACAAGACAGAAATACTAGACTAACAGGGGAACATGAAGGAGAGCGAGAGAGAGAGAGAGAGAGAGAGAGAGAGAGAGAGAGAGGAAGAACACAAAGAGACAGAGAGACAAGGAACACACATACATGGACAGGGAGAGGTATAGCAGGGGAGTGTCCATCGATGGGTGGAGTTTCAAAGATACTATATTTGTAACTAATGTAGTGTAGTAGCTGACATTGTGATGTGATTATAGCTCTAAAACCAGAATGGTGCAGACTAACCTTTATTTAACCAGGCAGGTCAGTTAAGAACAAATTCTTATTTTCAATGACCCCTCAAAGGGTAACAGGGAAAGGGGGGGGGGGTGGAAAAGAGTCAGATGGTGCATACTGTACTGTACTGTACATCACAGGGAATTAAATACATAAATAAATACAGAGAATACAAAATGCTTTTAGTTGGTTTACCAGTTGGTTTAATTTACCAGAGATTCCAGGATTTTTTCTAGGCAGGATAATTTGGAGATTGGTCTGTAATTATTTTGATAATTTCTAACACTTCCTTTATGTAATGGAATTACACAGGTTGACGTCCAAAGGCTAGGAAATATGCCTGTTGAGATTAAATACATGCGTTAACTGCTCTGATGAATGTGTACGAAAAAAGTATCCAATAATTTATCCTCTCCGGTTGATCTCCTGGTATCAATGGGGTGCAATGCTTCAAATACATCGCTATAGGAGAGAAGGGCTGAAAGATAAACTGAAATGGTGCAGGCGTAGCACAGTCATTATTAATAGGAGGGGGCCCTGTGTATTCATTCTCAAATAAATGCCCGTCAGCATTTTTTATTGAAAGTGTTTATTGAAAGCTAGGCAAACCTTTTTCTGTTCACCACATTTAATATATGTAGATAGGGAAATTGTTGTGAGGGCTGGAGAGGACTGCATGCTGCCCAACGAGGGGTGTGCCACTTTTCTACCTCACGCACCTGTGAGTGGTTGGTACTGTAATTAGCTCCTCGGGAGACTACAAAGACTGCCGACTGCCTTCCACTCGTTTTCCAGGTCATCTTGTTGCCACCATCTACTGCCGCGTCTCCGGCGTGAGACGTCGTGCCATCTACTTCCTACCACCTACTGCCGCGTCCCCAGTGTGAGACGTCGGCGCCGTTTTCGTGCTGGGACGTTTTCATGCTCCTGTGGATTTCCCTGTGTGAGCACCGCCATGCTCCTGTGGATATTCCCTGTGTGATCACCGCTTCCGTGCGGTCCTCGTTTTTCAAGTTCCCTGTCGGTACCTTTGCCTGGTGAGTCTCTTGACTAACTGAACATTTCCGTGATGTCCTGGATGTTTTTTCGGTCACCCTTTAAAGGGCCAGCGCTGCATTTTTTGTTGTTCATGGACTCTAGTGTATTTCACCCTTAACTCATTGACTGCCATGCTGTTTTCCCATCTTTACTTACTGGCGCCAGCGTTTCAGACCGTTTTGACGATGTTTGTAGACCCATCGTATATTCTATAATATTATAGTTATGGAGACATACTATGGCTCATTTGAAATGCTTATATTTCTACTCCCAACAATTTCTACATACATCCGCCCTTTTACATAGTGTTAGTTTCCCAAAAATCCATGCTCATTTTCTAGTAAGAGAGATATCACGTCTTTTGTGAAGCATGCGCAGTTCGTGCTTGTTGCTCGACACTTACAGTATACATTTCCAGGTCAAAGGGCTCATGCCTCATGTTGATACATATTATTGTTCTATTCACAAAACCACCATGGGTAATCTTACCTGCTTCTCGACTTGGCATGCATTCCGGCTCATCTGGGTCTGACTCGGTAATCTTGCTGTCTGTGTCGCTGTCGCTGAACATTTCAGTGAGATATTCGGGCTCTGGAGTGCTCTCGCGACTACTGCTGCGCGGTGAGACGCTCTGAACAGATAACGTTACATCCTCGGCCGGTTTGGCTTTAGTATTTTTCTGATTTACCAGAAATGCGGACTCCAACGTAGTCTGGTGAAAACACACCTGCTGGATAGCCGTCACCTTGTTTTTCCTCTTCATAATAATCTCCAATCGGTCGCTACACACGGATAACTATTGCCGCCGCCGCCTCTCTCACAAACAGTTTGCTGTTCAGAGTTCATGGGGGACAGGAAACTGGCCAGATGAACACCTAAACACACTTTATATTTATTGGCAAAGAATTTGCACTACAACCCATACCTCAGTACACCTTACTGTAAATTGTACCTAAATTGTACCTCATCCCATTTCTCCTTTGCACTATAAATAGTATATTGTAATTAGTATATTGTATAGTATATTGTATGGTAACTCAGTTACTTCTACTCTGCATTGAACATTGTACATATGTACATACTGAACACTTGTGTCTACGTACGTGACTTCTATTTTATACTTGCTATACTTATTTTATTTTATACTTATCCTTTTGTCTAGCACAGTCTCTGGAGCGTAACAGAAAGAAGCATTTTGTATAAAAGTATTCTGTACTTCTGTATGACAACTAATAAAGAAACTTGAGATGTACTCAAAAGGTAGGCGACACTGCCACCTATCGGGATTCGTGTTACCAGATCCATACACATCTGAAATGATAAAAAAAAAAAAAAAAAAAATCTAACCCCGACTAATCTTACTGTCATGCACTTGTCCTAATAAACTAACCTACACTGTAACACGCAACACTTTGATGAACATTGTTACTCAGCTGATAGAGTTATACCCTTCTTGCTGTCTTGTCGCACAGAACTTGTAAGTCGCTTTGGATAAAAGCGTCAGCTAAATGACTAAATGTAAATGTAAATGTATCATGTCGCTGTGGAAAACGTCAGTTAAAGAGGCTTGGTCACTAAAATGACTAAAAGATTTCTCTTTGTAACCGTTGTGAGATTTTGTCTTCTTTAAGCAAGTATTTCTAATACATACAATAGGGCTAATTCCTAGATCGGAAGACACCACAGGCAGTAATTGTGTCAACCCTACTGAAAAGATTAAATCAATTAGGGTAGACCAAGAGTAATCTTTCAAACATTTTGTATAAAAGTATTCTGTACTTCTGTATGACAACTAATAAAGAAACTTGAACTTGGCCTAGTGGGTTCTGTTATCAGCCAGGATACATTGAGGTTATTACTAACCTCCTTGAGATAATCAGATGTATTATTCAGCCAATTCAAATGAACGTCACTCACAACAATTAATTCAACATCGGAATACTGACAGTAGATCAGCTGTTTTGTCAATGGAACCTTTATCAGCAGATGGGGTGTCTATAGAACCCTTTTCATAATTAGTGCCTAATTCTTAATGACTGAATTAGGCCCTAACAGAACCGTTAGTGGAAGAAATGAAAAACATTTTGGTATGAAGCATTTAGAGTTGATACAGAGAAACCTGATATATAGCCACCCCACCCATCTTCCAATTCTGTCTATTCTATACAGTAAGTATTTATTTAGCTACGTTTTCACTCAGAACCAAGATATCAGGATCAGTCTGCAGAACTGATATATTCACATGATTTAACTTCTAATACTGAAATGAATTATCCTATAGTTAATCTTATTTAAAAAAAAATCTTATGTAATAATAACAATCAAGCACACTATCAAATAATTTTGTAAAGTAGTTTTAGTTCCTGGACTGGGGTGGGGGAGGGTCTTACCCAAAGTGATGTGACAACATCAGTCCATAAGGACGACGTTGCCGGGAAAGGGAAGCAATAAGAGGAACAAGATGGCGGCGTTGACTCCTAAAGACGGAGCGATTATGGTCTCTCTACCATCTGGGCGAGTCAGCTGCTCTCTCTGCCACCACTTTACACCAAGTTCTCATCACCATCACCATCACCACCCACACGGCCGGATGTCTCCCTCTACTCCTCTCCTCGTTCCCCAAGCAAGGGATCCACTGCCAGCCCCTCTTCTATATGAAATAGTATCCAATCTTAAAATAACAGGCGTGCTGTATACGGCCTCTTTCAATTTGTAAAAGCTGAGCGCCTTTGACTGTGCAATTTGTGATGGCAGCATTTTAGGGGTCTTTTAATTGATTTTCATGTTGATGTTTGTACTAGTATTCCTGCTGCTTTTGTGGCAAATTTATACAAACTGGCACATTTGATTGAAATTCTAATTATTTGTATGTAAAAAAAATATGTATGCAAATCACATTGGGTGATACTGTGTGGGTGGGTGGACGTGAGGGTCTGTGTGTGTTTGGGTGGGGGTGGGCGGCATGAGAGTTGACGGCATGCACATGTATGTGTGTGTGTGACTGTGGGGGTGGGCATGTTTATGTGTATAAAAAAGGAAAAGAAAAAAAAAACAGTTCATACGAGTAGGCGACACAGATTGTGTGTCTTCTTGCCTCTGATCTGAGATCGTCTCCTCTGGGCTCTTGTGACAAAAGGTCCACATGATCCCGGGAAACAAAACAAAGCCCATCATTTAGCCTTTGAACTAGGTCTTCCGGCAGCAGGGCCCAGCATGCGGAGAAAGGCATCCTCTCACCAGGCCACGACTGAATTATCAGCATTAGAGAGAGAGAGAGAGCAAAGTGACAATATCTCCACGGTGCAGAGTGCAGGGGCCGGCCGGGGGGCCCCCTGCTGGGCTGGTTCCTGGGGAGACACCCACTGTGGCACAAGCTGTATCCATCTGCTTGTGAAAGCTGGGAGACTGGGAGCGAGCTGATACAAACACCCAGTGCATCAGGATGGGGGACACGTACACACGAGTGTGATTATGTATGCGCGCACACGTGTGTGTGTGTGTGTGTGTGTGTGCTATGGAAAATGAGTTGAATATACTGTAAATAAACCTATTCATAAGGTTGAGGGGCGACAGTGGCTCGCTCGGGAGGTAGAGCAGTCGTCTGGTAATCCAGAGGTTCCCGGTTAGGTTCCCGCTCCTCCCGGGCAGCGTGTCGAAGTGTCCTTGAGCAAGACACTTAACCCCCTAATTGCTCCCGATGAGCAGGTCGGCACCTTGCATGGTTGCCTCCGCCATCGGTGTGTGAATGTGAGACTGAATTTGTTCATTGTAAAGCGCTTTGGATAAAAGCGCTATATAAATGCAGCCATTTACCATTCATAATGTTGATGAGTTTGTAATGAATTTTGTAAAAATTTGTCCACAAAGACATTCTATCCAAGCCAAAGACGGGTCAAAGCAGCGGTGACCATGAAAAAGGCCCAGTGAATAGCTGATGAAAAAGGCCCAGTGAATAACTTCCTATTTGTTTCTGGCAAACATTAGCATGATACAGTAGTTAGAACATCTCCTAACCACAAGCGAAGCTGCGGGGCCCGGGCTCTTTGCTTTCAATTCGCTCTTCATACAGAGACACACAGGCAATATTGCAACACTGTTTGCACTGTCATCTACTTGTTTTTAACCATGGCTGCGTTTCATCACCTGCAACTCAAAATGAAGGCTTCAGACGGGCCACCTGTTCACTTTATCACAGGGGGTTTGGCTTTACCTCCTCACAGCTCCAGAGGCACAGTGGGAACATCCGCTCCACTGTGTGCATGTGGGAGTCAGGGTGAGATGTACAGACAGAGAGAGCAAGAGAGAGGATCGGCCCCAGTGAGACCTCCACATGGCTACTCTTCCAGTGTTACCGTCTCTGGTATCGTCCACTAGTTTATTATGTCTATATGTTAAACAGATCATGTAGAAAACACATTATAAAACCTTTTTGGAAAATAGTTTAAACACCTTAAAATCTGACACTTTTTCTAGGTGTTTCTCAAAGACCACAACAAAGCACAACAAACAGAGAGAGAATGTTAGGACTTGGTAACAGGTAGGCTCAAATGCACAACACAGGAGACAGGAGAATGTTCAACCCCGAAGGGCATTTAATAATAAGTTGAACAAGTGGAAAACATGAGTGCGGTGAGTGTGTGTGCGTCTCTTGAGCCTGGCGGGCGGATGACCGTGAGCGGTAGAGAGCCCGGGAGTGGAGCTGTGAAGACACAGCTGGAGGAGAAAAACTAAATAAGTCTTCACGGGAAAAAAGAAGTCAGGCACACGGGAAGAGGATTAACACAGAAAAGGATGACCGTGAGCGGTAGAGAGGATCTTTTCATCATCGGCACCAAAACCACCCTCACCAGATCCGGACCCATCACACTCACCATCAATGACTCCACCATCACCCCTTCCCCCCTAGTCCGCAACCTCGGCGTCATCCTCGACCCCACCCTCTCATTTGACCCCCATGTCCGCTCCATTGTAAAAACATCATACTTTCACCTTCCCCCCCCTGCTGCTGAATCCCTCATACACGCCTTCATATCCTCCCACCTTGACTACTGCAACTCCCTCCTCACTGGCATCACCTCCCGCTCCTTTCATAAACTGCAGATGGTCCAGAACTCAGCCGCCCGCCTCCTCACTAACACCGGGTCCCGTGAACACATCACTCCTGTCCTCCACTCCCTCCACTCCCTCCACTGGCTCCCGATCAAGGAACGCATCAACTTCAAAACACTACTCCTCACCTTCAAAGCCCTCCATAGCCTGGCCCCCCCCCCCTACCTGACTGACCTCCTTCTCCCTTACCGCCCCACCCGTTCCCTCCGGTCCTCTTCCACTGCTTCCCTCACTGTCCCGTCATCCAAACTTAAACGTTTTGGTGACCAGGCTTTCTCATGAGCTGCACCCTGCAGACTTTGGAGCACCCTCCCTCAGACTATCAGAGACTCACCCTCACTCTCCACCTTTAAATCCCGACTCAAAACCTACCTGTTCTCCCAAGTATACAACCTTCCCTACCCATAACCACCCTCCTCCAACCCACCACCTCCCCTCCCCTTCCCTACTTTCTCTCCCTCTCCTGCCCCCCCCCCCCCCCCCTCCCCTCGGTTTCCTTACTTCCCTGACTGTTCCCCTAGTGGACTCTGTTACTTGTCACCCGTGGTTGTATGTCCTGCGTCTTCATACTGTTGTTTTTTTCCACCCCTGTGGTTCTCTGTTCATTTGTTTTGCTCATTGTCAGCGTCTTTGGGTTTTGAAAAGCACTTTATAAATCAAATGTATTATTATTAATACGTTGAAAAAGTGGAAAACACCAGTGCGGTGTGTGTGTGTGTGTGCGTCTTGAGCCTGGCGGGCGGATGACCGTGAGCGGTAGAGAGCCGGGGAGTGGAGCTGTGAAGACACAGAGGGAGAAAAACAAAATAAGTCTTCACGGGAAAAAACGAAGTCAGGCACACGGGAAGAGGATTAACACAGGAAAGACGAAAAAACATTATCACGAGAAGGAATGTCAAAGATACTTGCCAGGCCATCTTGAACGAAGATATGATGCTGATGCATGGCGATCCAGGTATCTTGTAGGGTGGTGTGGTGATTAGCAGGCAGGTGCGGAGTCTCCATCCATCAGCGTGATGATTATCACCTGTGCCGATTGTCCGCTCATAGAGTGTGACGGTGGCAGAGAGGGTTGTGGAGATGAAACCGTAACAGAGAAGCCTCCACTGACCACTTCGCCAAGTGGACCTCCAGGTATACCAACTCTTTCAAGTCACGGTGGAAGAGTAGGATCATGCTTTTCTAATGTTTTACCTACTCTGATCACTGCACAGAAATTAGGAATTTTCTTTTGAAAGTGGTTACCAATGGGCAGCCATGCTGGAAAAAAGCATTCTCGGTTGTATGTTGAAATATAAACATATAATGCAATCAGCATTTGATGATTAAAAACAACTCCTTTTAATGAAGTATCTGTTTGTGTCTCTGTGTCCATGATGATACAATATGAGCTGAACATCTGCTCTCAGAACAGTAGTAATACTCTTGGGACACTTTAGATACACCCTCTTAAGCCCTAGCCCTATTTTCAGAAAATCTGCCTAAAAATACATACCTAAGCAAATGGAAGATTGCTCCACTTCTACAAGGTCCATTTGCAGGTTCTTGGTATCTAGGGACATATATGGATATCAGGGAATGTATTCCCAGTGTCAGAAATATTGTGTCTGTTACTAGGCTTGAGTAAATTGTGATGAACCAAAGGAGAATATACATTTTATTTTTTCATCTTTGACGGTGAATAACACCATGGTAAAAATTCTCATTCAGCACCTTCTTGAGATAATGTGTACAAAAAATCTAAGCAAATGAATAAAGGGAAGATGATTAAACAGAAGGTTTTGTAGAGACAGTACTGAATTCTGCCATCCGGACACATGCAATTTGAAATATTATTATAGAATATAGAATATCAGGCCTATAAATTACCTTATTATGGCCAAGTCGCACATCTATGGATTGGGCCAAATCTACCCTTTCCAATAGCAGAGTTCAATCTGGATTTAGTATCACCAGGCGTGATTCACAAACCGTGAATGAAATCTACTGTAAGTACTGTTACTTTTTTATAATGTACATTTCTCGGCCATTCTTCATTAGATTGCAATGCAGTTTTTCGCTAGACGTTCACAGAAAGGTAGAGAAACTAACTCTGTTCTGTTTTATGGCAATAACGTTCAGGTTTGTGGCATATGATCCCAAAAAATAAGGGAAATAAAAAAGTAAATCTAGAAGTCAGATGATTGACAGGGGCTGGCGTGAGCCAGGAAGTGTTTTTTTTTTTTTTTTTCGAAAGCCCATCGAAGGTCCTGGGTCTCCTCTCCTCATAGGACTACAAACAAAATGGTCAATACTCGCCTTTTTCCGACTAGATTTCTATAACTAATATTTCATTAAAAACACTTAAATCGCCCGGCTCTGCCACTGTGTTCCTGACATCATTCAGAGTTCCGGAGGCTCACACAGATGAGTGGGAACAAGGGTCCGTTTGTCTCTCTACAGTGTCTGTGTCTCTGTGGTTGTTCTCTTTCTGCTCATCCAAAGCCGCATGCCAGCTCCTGTGTGCAACCACAAGACGGGTGGAATTACTTCTCTCTCACCCCCCCCCCCTGCGCACACACACACACACACACACACACACACACACACACACACACACACACACACACACACACACACACACACACACACACACACACACACACACACACACACACACACACACACACAAAGACACATGCACACAATCTCTCCTCCACTCCATCTTCTCGTGGAGAGTCCAGATGTTGGTGGGTCCTCTCCTACCCCCGCCCCCCCCCCCCCCTACACATACACACACACACACACGCACACGCACGCACACGCACACGCACACTCTCCTCCACTCCATCTTCTCGTGTCCAGATGTGGTGGTGGGTCCTCTCTGGGCCCAGCTGCCATGTGCTGCTGTCGTAGCTCTGGCCCCGGCCGCTGTCTGACTGGGGGCCAGATGATTAGGCCGCTGTCCAATCCAATCCCCCCAGGTAAGCCGCGGCGGCTCTATCGCCCTGCCCGGCCTTGGATCGAGGAGAGGCAGAAGATGGAGGGGATTTGGAAGAGGGAAACGTCACGCGGGGTCTGGGTTCCAGGGAGAGGTTGAAGATGATAGCTTGAGAAGCCCTTGAGGTGCCCCCGTCTCGACTCGTCTCCTTCGCATCTGCATCCTGCATAAGTGGTTGTAGCTACGGCTGTGGGGGTGCTGTAGAACTGATATAATATCAATCTATTGGATCATGTCTCCAGCACCCCCACAGCCATAGCTACAACCACTTACGTCAAGGCTCTCATCAACATTCATTCATTTTATCCCCTCCTGTTGTGGTGGTCTATGACAAAGGATGCCTTTTATGAGACACAGAAAAACAGGGACATTAAAAAAAAAAAAACATATTTGATATATGGCAGCAGCATGCATTCGGATTCACGATCCAGCATCACGTTCCGCGGCACTTTACATTTGAGGCGTAATAAAGGGTGAGTGCAACAGCAACGAAATAAAGTTAATAAATGAAATGAGGGCATAAAACAATATTAATGCTCCTGATTATTGTTTGCCAGTGTTACACATGCACGCCTCCGCCTTCCGACTGTGACCAACGGAAACATTAGTAACCAGAAATGTGTTATTCATCATCATAAGAACTAAATGGCCACATGACAGCCTATTTAGAATAACAAATGAACGGGCTGCATTTGGGTATTACCACGCTAAAGTCACCTTGTAGACGTCGACGGAGGAAAACACTTTGTAGTGATCTGTGGCGGCTCTGGAGCTGACAGCGCAGCCGGTCACCGGTTGGCGGTCAGAGGAGGACAGAGGGCAAACATAAGAACAACGGTGCATCTTCCCACATGGAAAAGATAGTAGGCTATACTACTAGGTATAAGAGTAAGTGTTTACAGTATATGTTTCACACTGCTTGTGAATTGAGTGCATATTAATATATACTGTTATGTAATGTATATTGTACTATGATTAGGAATGTGGTATGTATAGTAATATGTTTGATAGAAAGTATATTGTCACTTTCAGATTTTTAATACCACTTGGTTGCTTGTCTGTAAAGGTCTTATCTGTTGTCATGTTTATATGTTATGTGTGGACCCCAGGAAGAGTAGCTGATGTTTTTGCATCAGCTAATTGGATCCTAATAAAATCATAAAGCATACAAATCTTACAATATTTCTTACAATAACAATTTTTTTTTAATCGACTTTTTCTCCTTATTTTTCTATTTTTCTGCCATCCCAATTGCGTGTATCCAATTCTCCCCTCCCCTGTCTTGAACGTTGCTCGACTATGCCCCCCACTGGTCGGTTGTAGAGAGGATAGAAGCCTTGCATCACGTGTCCCCCTCCGGCACACGAGGAGGCAGCCTGTCACTTCTTTTCGCCTGCCAGCGCGGACTCTCATTGGCGAGGTGTAACGCATGGGAGGCTCACACTACCTTCGCCACTTCCTGTCTCTGCTGTGCAGGCGTCTCCCAACCGACCTGTAGGGGTCGCTGTCCAAAACGTCCAATCCCCACCCATCGACTTCCACCCGCTGACTCTGCCAAATGAGCCGGTACGACGGCCGGCCCAAGCCGAAGGCAATGCTGAGACTGGGATTCGATACCGGAGTCTCTTGCATTGGTGACGAGCGCAATCTCCGCTACGCCACCCAGCCGCCTTTCTTACAATAAATCTTACAATTTGCCATATGTGGCTGGGCCAGTAATCTAACTGATAGTATATATTTAAAACCAAGACTAGACAAGCCTAGTTAAATAGGCTTACATGCCAGTGTAAGGCCATCAGAGCCTTGAACAATGAACATTGAGTGCCACAGAACACTGAACTATCCACACACAAGCACACATGAGCACACACACGACACGCACGCTGTGCACTAGCAGCCACTTTAACACTTTAACATGAGCGGGCACACACTCATGCCGCACTCACCCACACTTATTGCCAAAAGGAAAGGCCACTTTAAATTAGTATAGCAACAGTAACAGTGTATTGCACTACCAAAGCTACCTAGCATGTCCTATATGCTCTGTAAATAACTATGTACAGATACCGAGATGTCACACCATGTTACCTGTTACCTGTTATTGCACAATGTTGTTTTTATTGGATTCTATTATATGTTGTACCACTGTATTGCACATCGTTGCGGGCAAGACCACCCGCATTTCATTGTATACTTGTATGCCGTGACAAATAAAATTCTTGACTTGATTTGACTTGGAATCGGGATATATTATGAAACAGTAGTCTGCAGTTCCTAACGCACACCTTGATGTATACTACTCACCCCAGTCCAGCTATATAGGACAGCTGTTTCAATTGCAAATCACCACTTGGCACTAAATCTCTACACTAAAAGATGCATTAGGAAATGGAGACTACTGTATGATTAATGTAAACAACTATGTGTACTGTATATCTTATGTCTAAGACTCTAAGTGGCACTCAGTGGCACTTGATGCATGCACGACTACAGTTTGGGGGCTACTGGCTAGCAAAGGTGAAGCCACTAAAGCACCACAAACCCTGTGCTGCTAAGATGCTAAAGAAAACCACCCACCACACAAACCCTGTGCTGCTAAGATGCTAAAGAAAACCAGGCTATAAAATGTACTGATTTAATGAATTGATACACGTTACAGAATTTCACAACCTGCTGGTGCTAACATTATAGCAGCTAGTCCATCACAGCATTAAGCTAAGCTAAAGGAGACCAGTACTACTAAGCAAAGCTAACTGCTAACGTTACCCCCTGGCCGTATCTTTGCTTCAATAAGGGCGAGTAAATAGCATAAAATACACGTTAATTAAGCAAAGGTGCAAAAGAAAACAAGGCAATAAGATTTACGATAAATCAATAAATTGATATCCAATGCTGATTGTGCTCCAAGTCTTAGATAATGCAGAGTGAATGTAGCGTTAGCTGCTGTCACTGCTGTGCTAAGTTAACCTAAGTTGGCATTTTGTTCAATCGTGCAGTCCACTGTTGTCACAGGTTTGTGCAGCTCCAGCTACTCAGGCGCTCCCCCCCCCCCCCCCCGCCTACCGCCAGGCCAGAAAATATCATTGCCCCACCAACATTTTACATATAGAAACGCCACTAGCTACAACACTCACGTTTGTGCGTTTCAACAATGGGGAGACAGTCAGTCACCCAGCCAGCCAGTCACTCATGTTCACAGGTGGGAGGCCAGTGGGGTATGACTCAGTCCTGGTCATTGCATTAGCAACTCCTACTGGTCGGTCAGGGCGCCAGGGAGGGGATCTGTGGGAGATACAGATACTGTAGCGTGAACCCACAGTGGGTTACACTCTCCCTAGCCATCAGGTGAAAAGAAGCGGCTGGCGACTCTCTTGTATCGGAGGAGACATGCGGTAGTCTACACCCTCCCCAGACACGATCGGGACCATGACACACACAGGGAATTGGCATAACGACTACATTGGGGAGAAAATGGGAGGGTAAAAATACATAGATGAAGTTAGTGAGGTAATGATATCTGAAGGCAGAAACTACATGTTTCTGCCTGGGGTAAATTGAACATAGGGGTAAGTTGAGCCACCCCTTGTTTCTAGGAAACCATACAAAAAAATGGGAGTCTGTGAAGGTAAGAGCCACATGGCTGAAGTGGTACACTAAGTTGTGCCACAAGACCACTTTTTTTGTGTGATTCACAACATTCTGAAATATATGCTGATATATCAGTTAGCAACAAAACTATAATTGCCTTCATGCTATAGTGATCCTGAATATGAAAAGTGGCTCCACTTACCCCAGTCTCCCCTACTGTATTTGCTCCTCTTTCTGTGTGGGTTTTAGACCTACCTGACTGGAATAGATTTAAACCCGGCTCTCTTTGTTGCTTTGAAGCGTGTCTAGGAAGACTTTCTCAGACTCTGACATAAATATACTGTAGAGTGAAGTATTTTCATCTAATCAGTACTGCAGGGTAAGAGATAAGAGATGTGAGCAGTCCTTTTATGTCAGGCAATCTTTGGCATTTTGCACAGTAAGAAGTGTTAAAGTTAGAGGTTCTATGTATGATTGCAAGTAACTGTCTAACTGTACACAACTGTTTCCACTGACTGTACATAACTGTTTCCACTAGAGGGCGCTATAGGCGGAGCCGCTAATGCTACCACCAGGTGGAGAGTATTTAAGGAGATGTCTCCTCCGCCTCTACCTCTTTTCCACCTGCCTCTCACGGAGTGGAGAACTCCTGTACTGCTGCCTTGCCATGCAAATAATAAACCACGCCGATTAAAGGCTGAAGGTAGAAACCATGCCTCTTGACCACATTATTGTCGCCCCATAGCCAGACTCTGTCAACAAGAAGTCATCAGAAGTGAGCAGGTGTGTGTGTGTGCGTGTGTGTGTGTGTGTGCGCGTGCGTGCGTGCGCGCGTGCGTGTGTGTGTGTGTGTGTGTGTGTGTGTGTGTTTTTCTGTATGTGTGTGTTAGAGATCTTCATGGTTCCAAAAAGTTATGCCCGGACACAAAAATACAGAACCGAACCACACCTGTCTATTTTTGGAAAAACACATCCCGACCCACTGAACCCAGAACCACTTGGTCCCAGGCTGGGTACTGACAAAAGCAATCATAACTACAAAAAGCAAGATGGAAAAGAACATTAAAGAAATGAGCAAAACATTGGAGTTTGGCGAGAGAGGTGAGAGAAGTAGCGAAAAAACAAACTGAACTCGTGAACCTCTTGACCGAAGTTAAGGAACTCAGGAAAATGCTGGAGGAAAGAGAGGTGAAAATAAAGAAACTGGAATCGAAAGTGAACAATCTGGAGCAACTTTTCACAAGAAAGGATGATGTAATCATAAGTGGAATGGAGGTGAAGCCAAGGTCGTATGCGGCAGTGCTATCAGCAAGGGAGGTGAGGAGCCTCGCCATGAAGACCAACAATCGCTGGAGACGCAAGTCGCTACCTTCCTGAGAAGCAAGGACATCCACCTTGACAAGAACAACATTTCTGCTTGTCACACTCTTCCGAGAAGAGACCGAGAAGCCAAACCTGAAATCATTATTCGGTTTGTAAACCGCAAACATAAGACTGAGCTGCTAATGCAAGGGAAAAGGCTGAAGGGAACCAACGTTTATATAAATGAACACCACCTAACAGCAAAGAATGCCGAGATTGCCAGAGAGGCACGTCTGATGAGAAGAAACAACAAGATCAAAGCAACGTGGACCAGAGACTGCAAAGTGCTCATTAAGTTGAATGGTGATACGACCTACTGTAGTGACTTTGTGGATTGTGATTGGTTGATATTGCTAAATAGTGTTGTATTAGAATGTTTCAAATTGAATGATGATTGTTTGTCTGTTTTCTCTACCATGTAACTCGGGTATTGCAGAGTAAGTATTGATTTTCCTTTGTTGGCTTATTAATGTTCTTTTCGGGATCGGTTTTGTTGATTGTGTCATTTTGCAAACTTTAACTTTTTTTGCAGACTTGGCCTTTGTTTTTGAATTTGTTTTTGAATTAGGGGTAGGTTGTTCTATAAGCCTTTTGGCTTCAAACCTATCCTTTTCGCTTGTTTATTTGTAAACATTATAAATAAAGAATTCATTCATTCATTCATTCATTCATTCATTCATTAATTCATTCATTCATTCATTCATTCATTCATTCATTCATTCATTCAGGGGTATGAGAAGGAGTGGGGTAGTCAGCCAGGCGAGGGGTCGTATACGGAATCTGTTCCTCAAATGGTCCAGGGTGTAGGCAAGGAGCAGGGTTATCACACAGGCGATGGGTCATACACGTGAACTCGATCCTCAAGCGGTCCGGGGCGTGGGCACGGAGAATGGTCAGGCAGGCGGGCAGAGGTCATGTACGGGATCCAGGAGTAGAGACAGAACGGGGAGCCAAATGAGGGACTGAGGGAAAAGGAGAGACCGACAGGGTAAGTCACGAGACAAGAATATGGAATACTAATAACTATAACGAGCAAGAACTGTGATTGACTGGGGTAATACTAAGCTACGATCTGGCAGCATGATGACATCTGAGCCAGGTCTAAGTAGGTGAAGCAATCAGCACACAGATGTCAATCAGCTGCTCCCAGAGCTCACACACACCTGACTCCGAGAGAGAGAGAGAGAGAGAGAGAGAGAGAGAGAGAGAGAGAGAGAGAGAGAGAGAGAGAGAGAGAGAGAAGACAGGCAGAGGGCGTGACACAACCTTGTAACGCTTTTTTTCTTTCCATTGTGCCAATTCTTCCCGCCCCTGTCTTGAACGTTGCTCGCATATCATCATCATCATCATCATTTATTTATTCGTACATGGAATTACCACAGTCCAACAGTACATATTCATATAATTCACCAAAAATACCATGGCCGAAAGGAACAGGAAGAAGAGAAAATCTTATATATACCTGCCCCTACACACACACAACACACCGATAGACATATTGTGTAAAACCAAACAGAATATACCCATTTTGCAAAAAAAAATTAACATCAACACAACCAAATTAAATCAACATAAATAAACCCATTTTGTCTATCTATCAGTCAAACTACATATTTAGGTTCATTCATTTACACACACACACACACACACACACACACACACACACACACACACACACACACACACACACACCCACACACACACACACACTTATATAATGTATTATACTTCTATATACTATCTAATTTCTATTTTATTATAATATAACTAAATCATACTATTTATTCTACACCATATTGGTGCATATACCCCCCATTGGCCGGTTGTAGGGAGGATAGAAGCCTTGCATCACGTGTCCCCTCGGGTACACAAGGAGGCAGCCTGTCACAGCGGACTCTCATTGCCGAGGTGTAACGTGTGAGAGGCTCACACTACCCCCGCCATTTCCTGTCTCTGCTGGGCAGGCGTCCCCAACCGACCTGTAGGAGTCGCTGTCCACAACGTCCAGATTACCACCCATCGACTTCCACCCGCTAACTCTGCCAATTGAGTTAGTATGACGGCTGGCCCAAGCCGGAGGCAACGCAGACAGCCGGAGTCGAACCCGGTGTCTCTTGCGTTGGTGACGAGTGCAATGTCCGCCGCGCCACCCAGCCGCGTTATCAGTAACATTTTAAAATCAACTCTAAAATCTACAGGCAACCAGTGAAGAGAGGCAAAGATGGGTGTAATTGGTCTCGTCTAGAGCTAGTTAAAAGTCTAGCAGCAGCATTTTGTACCAGCTGGAGATGGAAGTGGCTTTCTGACTCAGCCCTGAGTATAGGTACAGTATATAGCAGGGGCGGCTGACTGATTATGGCGATTTGTGCGTCGCCCTCCCTGCCACAGGCGACGTATGTTTTTTATTTTACATAATTCTTTTTACAAAATAATGATGATGTATGATAAATATAATCATTTGAAAAATCCTGCCTCTGAATATCATTGTTCAATCAGCCGCAGCATCTAATTTAGTTCTGGAATGAATCTCAGAATCAAGCGTGGAAGCCCGATTTTTGGGGGGCCTTTTCAGGCGGGGGGGCCCCCTTTTTATGTTTTTTGGGGAGTTTTGGTGACATGCATTATAAATGTCATTTTTCAGTCTCTAGCATTGTATTATAGTAATAGGAGTTAGTATCAATGTGTTTTTGTGTCTAAATACCATATTGGCGGATTGCTCTGATTCAGCTCAGACCATTTCCTGCTGCAGTAAATTAGGCCATCCTGATTTGAGCCATGTCGTGACGTCACTCGGGCTCTGGGTAGCAGACAGTGATGTGATTGGCTCTGTGGTTGTAGCTAATGCCCGCCCACAATCTACCTAGACTGACTACACAGCGAGTGGAAACCACTTCCTCATACTGCGGCAGAGTGAAACCCACCTCTGCATGCACTCTGGAGGGAGAGAGAGAGAGAGATAGAGAGAGAGAGAGAGAGAGAGAGAGAGAGAGAGGGAGAGAGAGGGAGAGACGGAGAGATAGAGGGAGAGAGAGAGAGAGAGAGAGAGACCACTGGGCAAACACTCCGCGTGCAGGTCCCCCCCCCCCCCCCCCCCCATTCGGGAGCACTTATATATCTAAATATATCTAAAACATTTACAGACTTTTTTTTAAATAGCTAAAAGTGATGTTGTACTTTTGCAACTGATGGTCTCACAGGGTACTTATGAAGGGTGCCATGACTGAAAAAATAGTTTTCGAAACACTGGTTTATGGTGTGGCTCTTAGGGCCCTTTCTCACTCACTCTATTCGTTTCTATTTCGTTCCGTTCTGCCCGTTCCGAGATCTGATCCGAACCCCCCCCCCCCCCCCCCCCTCTCCCCCCTCTAGTTTGTGTACACACTTCAGTCTGGGTGCGCTCTGGGTTTTGTTTACGGTTTGCGTTTTGAGCTTGTAAGCTTGCCGTAGTCGATGATGTCACGCTCGAAATGTAAACACGGGGAGTGTTAACACGGAGACTGGAGAATGGATGTTGATATAAAGAAACAAATAACTAATAAATATGAAGTTATATTTGAACCTCTGTTGTCAAGCCTCGTCAATATAACCCACCCCCCTTTTCTCACGAATGGAACTCTGTTGTAGAGTCCGCTTTTGATCGTTTTGCAGGGTTAACAATAACGCTAAGCTAACGGCTAACGCTAACGTTACTACATGCAACATACTAGTAACATTGCTCGCATCGATTATATTGAATGTCATTGATCTACTGGTCGACCGAAAATGTAAACGGGAATGTCTTAACACGACTGCAGACTCTGGATGTTGATATAAAATGAACAAATTGCCAATAAATATGAAGTTATATTTGAACCTCTGTTGTCAAGCCTTGTCAATATAACCCACCCCATTTTATCACGAATGGATGGTGTTGTAGAGTCCGCTTTTGAGCGTTTTGAGCGATCTACTGGTCGACCACGGCCGACTGGTTGGGCACCACTGGTCTAATAGAAATAAATGCATTCGAACAATGTATAGACATAGCAATGGCAAACAAAATGTATGACGTTATGTCAGCACCAGGCGCCACGCCCGTGAAAAGGTACAAGCTCGCAAAGCCACACCCCCCGTTCTCCCGGGACCGACCCCGAGACCACCTCTGCCAGCTGATCCCGTTCAGCGGGGGGTGAAACGATTCAGCCCCGTTTCGCACCCCAAAAGGGGTGAGTGAGAACACTGCCCCCCGTGCTCCGGGACGGTGATTCGATACAAAAGGCTGAGTGTGAAAGCCCCCTTAGTCTCTGACTGGTTGGCCACTCCTGGGCCCTCATGCATCAACGTGTTCTACGCACAGATCTGTGCGTAACCCGTGCGTCCGATCATTTCTAAGCAAAGAGTGGGATTCATCAATTTGAACTTGAACTTGACTCCGTGCTTACATCTACGCACAGGTCAGACCTGGCGTACCTAGCTCCCAGTGGTAGAATATATTATTACAACAAGGAAATGAGCTTCTGTGCATAATAACACTGGATGTTCTGTATGAACCGTAGTTCATTATAGTTCATTGTAAGATAGCAACAGTAGTGTAATTATGGTCAAAACCCTATAAATAGCATTTGGAATAATAGATCTTTCTCTCAGAATGAATGCAGCATGGTTTATATAGCGTTATCGGAATATACGGGGTGTAGGCTACTGACTGACTGCGCTCCGCGTAGCTTGATTGATTGATTGATTGAAAAGTTTATTAACAGATTGCAGAATGGGTACAGTACAGTACAGCTCAGTACATACAATTGTTAATTGGGGATGCAGACCAACTTTCGTCCTGTTTACATCAGGGTCCCCCATTTTCAATTCATCATAAATCATAAAGCTCAACTCGTTATTATTTTGCGCACAGACCGCCGAAACATGGGAACGTTTTGATTATATTTAAAAGGCTTTACGTTAAACGAAACAAGTGGAATTTCGAAGCTGTAAGCAGAATAAGTCATATGAATATAGTGTTCTTCCCCCTTTTTACTGTACAAGAAAGAATAGAAAACGCATTGCAATGACACCATGCAGATAGTGGACAGACTATATGATGGGATTCAAGTTCGCGTTTTTGTTGCTCATAGGCATGCTGTCAGAGTATGATATCTTAATCAAACATTCTAGAACATTTGTCGTCACAGATCATGTCCTAATGGAACATAGGCTATGGCATGGATCGTGATATTGTGTGGACTGTTATTATTACTGTACGGCGGTACCACCCATTGTGACAGCAGCCTTGAGTCCCGCACACAAACATGATGGAATTCAAGTTCATGTATTGAAAGGCAGGATACATCATACATGCAGTGAGATTCATTGTTCTTGTATATGCTCTCGTATTATATTGTTTATATAGGCTACCCAATACTGACATCAAAATAGATTGTAGTATGCCTCTAGAAATCATATGCAGCAGGTAGAAAATTGACGGGAGATCCATCCATCGCGATTTGGAATAGAATTGAGGAGAACTTTAATCCGTGGGTATTAATCAAACAACACGGGAAAAGGCAGTCATATTCCAGCGCGGTCTTTATTAGCCGACAACAAAATAGATGCCTCTAAAAATCATATAGCCAATCGAACACAACTAATAAAGGCATTCATATTACAGCACGGTTATAATGACACACAACCAACGCCAAACAGTGGTCAACGAACGGTCTTTATTAGTATTTTGAGCTGTCCAGGCAGAATTGCAGCAATGGTCTTAGGGAGCCGTTGATATCTGACATCACCGTTTACAAGTCCGCCTTTTATTTATCCCATAAATCATAATACGCGATAGTGTCTTCTTGGTTCGACAGCAGTGAATTCTCCGTGGAGTTTCTCGGAGTCCCGCTCGGGTCGGTCCATTATTTCACATCCCATGGGGGGTGTTTCCTCATTTTCATGACCATATATGGATAATCATGCACGAGCATTGACGGTAGAACAAAGTGGTATTCATCAACACGGCAGGGCATAGAGCCTGCGTACGCACGTGTGATGAATGCCGACTTCCCTGTGCGTACGCTAGTTCTACATTCCGTGCTTACGTGTGGAAGTAGGTCAAGTTCTACGTCCACGTTGATGCATGAGGGCCCAGGTCTATGCACTCAATACTGCAGCACCCACGTTTCAGCACTGTTTGATGAAAAATGTTACTCATCTGAAAGAGTTGTACCCTTCCTGCTGACTTGTCGTACAGAACTTGTAAGTCGCTTTGGATAAAAGCGTCAGCTAAATGGCAAAATGTAAATGTAAACTCGTTTGGCAAGGGCTTCAATGTAACAGACATTAATCTTTTTTTATTATTTTTTATTATATTTTTCCCCCTTCTTTTTCCGTTTTTCTCCCATCCCAATGTTAGTCGTTATGCCAATTCCCAATTCCCAATCCCCTTCCTGGTCGTTGCGCACTCTACCCCCTACCGTCGGTCCGGGAGGGCGGAGACTATCACATGCTTCCTCCGACACATGTGTACCCAGCCCACCGCTTCTTTTCACCTGGCAGCGTGGACTCTCACTGTGAGAGTGTAACTTGTGGAAGGTCACACTACCTCTCCCAGATCCTTCCCTTGCTGTGCAGGGCCCCGACCGTAGGAGTCGCTGTTTTACAACGACCAGGACCCAGGACCCACCCTCGCCGGGTTTCCCACCCGCTAACAGTGCCAATTGTGTTAGTATGGACGGTCGGCCAACCCGGAAGCACCACAGCTGAATTTGATCCCACTGTCTCTGTGGTGGTAGACAGACGCTTAGTCCGCTGCGCTACCCGGCCGCCCCCACAGACATTCATTTCTATGTAAAGGTTTCACTGCAGCGTTAAGTTGAATTCTGAACGGAGGGCTTTTACTTTTATCAGAGTACTATTTCACCTGGGTATTTCTACTTTTACTCAAGTAAAAGGAACTGTGTAATCCATCCCCCGCTGTCACTCAGTATTCTGTGTACTGCTGATCATCTGCAGGTACACCGGCACACACAGCAACAGCTAAAACAAAGGGCAACACTTCAGGCTACTTCCACCACAACAACTTCGCCCACTGTGCCAGCAGCGGGTGCCCTGCTGAGAGTGATAGACAAATAGACGAAAACAACAAAACATCACCAGAGGAGAGAAATGTGAAGGCTTCCATCGTGTTCCACCTAATGTACTCAGCCTCCCACTTCCTGAGGTCATCACAGCGTCTCTGTAGAAATGTTGATTCGCCCCCCCCCCCCCTCTTCCTCATCAGCCTTTACACAAACAATTATAATACTGTAACGTTTGTTGAAAAGGTGCGTTTGACGTTAACATGCCAAAGAACTTGCGCTTTCACCCGCCTGATAATGAGACTCGCATCATCACAACCGCTGGTATTATGCCGTATCTGGGTGTAATGAGAAAAAAAACGAAATTGCGTTATTATTATCCATGTTGTTATGGGACAAGACATTAACGTGTTGGCCTTCTCCGAATCTACCCGGCAAGCCAATGTTAAAGGAACACGCCAACATTTTGGGAAATTATCTTACCGTCTTCTCCAGAGAGAGACAAGAAGATAGACCGTTTCCACTCTGTGCGTTCAGTAGAAAGCTATCTGGCTGCACGTTAGCCTAGCTTAGCACAATGAATGGAAGCGGACATGGCCAGTTAGCCTTCGGGAGAGTTGGACAGTGCCTATAGGTTAACCGGTCATGTCCGCTTCCATTCATTGTGCTAAGCTATAGGCTAACGTGCAGCCAGATAGCTTTCTACTGAACTCACAGAGAGGAAACTGGTGTCTATCTCCTTGTCTCTCTCTGGAGAAGACGGTAAGCTAATTTCCCAAAATGTTGGCGTGTTCCTTTAATACCCTCAGATAATACATTCTCCAATTGTCTGTTTAGATGAGGCTGCATGTGTGACCCAGAAGTATACAGTACGCATAAATCAACCAACCTCACCTTAGTCGCCCCCCCCCCCCCCCCCCCCAAACACCGAGCACATATTTGCTGTCAGATAATCGAAGCGTATATAAGCATCTAGGTTTACTGTGATTTCTGGAGCAGCGTATCCTTTTTTATCTGAATATGGAGGGGGTGGAATATTTCCCCCCTGCAGTGTTTGACGGTGGTGCTCCGAAAGGTTGAATTCTTTCCAATTATTCCCAGTGAATACACCCTTGTCTCCACACGGGCCATAAACATATAAAGATGTTTGTGTCTGCGCCTCTGAACGACTCTTTGTTCACCCGGGGGTGGAAGTTTGATTCGCCACGGGGCACAAAGGAAGCAATCCGCAGGGGGCGATCATGGGCCCCCGTTTTGATTTTGTCCTGATTGCAGAGCATGAGCTTTTAGGCACAAAACAGCAGGGGCTGAGCAGCTCGACCTGATCAATACATACGTATTCACGTCAGCATCAAACCCCTAGCATGTTGAATATGTATGACAACACTCTCTCTTATGTTGCGTTCGTCTCTCTCCCATAATTCATTTCCTTGATATGTGTTGTCTTTGATGCTGCTCCCTGGGTTACCATTCCGATATGCCTCGGAAATGACTGGAGTTGTGGTTAGAACATGTGTGAGCTGCAGCAGTCAGGGATCTGAACACCCACAATATCACCACATTATACAGCCCAAACACTCAGTATTGATTTAGCCTCTTGGTGTAAGTTACACGATTGGCTAGTAGTAGAACGGAGCATTTCTATTCACGGTAGTGTAGGTTGATGAATTTTTTTCTTCTTCAAATATCCTGAGGGTATTCCAGGTCAAAGGTGAGGCAAAGAGCAGCTTGTAGTCTGTAACTTTCTGCTCGAATTCAACTGAAGAATTGAGACACAAAGATAAAGATGAAATCGAGTAGAACTTTGGAGTTCTCACAACCTCCTTTACAATGGATTTTGTTTCATAATCACGGTAAAGAGGGAACGAGGAAAAGAAGCAATTAGTTACATTAGCCCTGCAGAAAGTAAAATGATCGACTCACACTACCAACTGGTCTATTGGCCCTCTGACCCAATTGAATTAATTTGTCTTGTAGCATTTAAACACAGTCCACCTGAGAACACATTCAAAATAACATTGTTTAAAAAACTAAACTCAAATTTAATAGTATCCCATGCAACTACAATAATAACAATAATACATTTTATTTGGTGGCGCCTTTCAGGACATCCAAGGTCACCTTACAGACCACAAAAAAAAAAAAAAAAAAAAAAAACACAAGGCAGTTAAAAGTCAAGGTTAACAATAAAACAAGAAGTATAAAAACAGTTAAGTTAAAATAACAAAACAAACAAACAGCAGGGGGGTATAGGACAGAGGTTACAGTGAATAAGCTAGTTTGAACAGATGGGTTTTCTACTACCCTCCCATCATTCCTCTGGTGTCTCTCATTTAAGCATTACATCACGCGACGGAGTGTGTTATACAAATTAGATCACGCCTATGGGTGGTTGTTAGGCACGAGGCGCAGCCGAGGGTCGTTAGACCCCCATAGGCGTGATCTAATTTGTATAACACACGACTTCAAGTAATTCGGAAAAAAAGTTATTCGGTTGTGGGCGGGTTCTGGGGTCACATGGAGTGTGTTATACGAAATAACAACCGGTAACTTCACTGTTTCAGCCAATCAGAATTAGGGCTGCAAGATTTTGGGAAATAATCTAATTGCGATTTTTCTGACAGATATTGCGATTGCGATTAAATTAGCAATTATAATAAAAAAAACATTTAAGCAGCCCCACAGAGGTTTATTGTAAAATGCGGCTTGCATCTGGCCTACGCGGTGGGTCTGTTCGGGACACCGAGCCTGAAAATGTTTCTTTTTACCTGGGAATCGATACTGGCCTTTTTTTCTGTACTTTACCCTCCCTCTCTGAAGTCTAAACTTCACAATCTAAAACCCCTTACCTCCCTCTCCCAAACTGTTCCTACAACAATAACAACAACTTGCAAAGGAGATCTTGTATCTCAATGGGACTTCCTGGTTAAATAAAAAAAATAATACAAGAAAAAAAAAAATAATAATTGCAATATTTTTTTTTTGTGATTTGCTAATTGCATCATTTCAAATCGATTAAAATCGATTAATCGTTCAGCCCTAGAATCAAGAAATGTGCATGCCATTGTATAACTTTAGTTAAATCCCATCATTCCTCTGGTGTCTCTCATCTTTAGTTAAATCCCATCATTCCTCTGGTGTCTCTCATCTTCAGATAAATCCCATCATTCCTCTGGTGTCTCTCATCTTTAGTTAAATCCCATCGTTCCTCTGGTGTCTCTCATCTTCAGATAAATCCCATCATTCCTCTGGTGTCTCTCATCTTCAGTTAAATCCCATCATTACTCTGCAGGTGTCTCTCATCTTCAGTTCAATCCCATCATTACTCTGGTGTCTCTCATCTTCAGTACAATCTAGGGCTGCATGATTAATCGTAAAAGAAATTCCCAAATTCCATTCCAATAATGATGTAGACATGTAGTATAAGGAGGTAGCTTACCAATAAGGGCCTTAAAAATGAAAAAAATACCAGTGTATATACCAGCGCCTCTCCATCAGCGAGGACAACGATTCTAATGTATCAAATGGAGATCAGTTGCATTAAAACATTCGCTCGTAGTCCCCATCCGCTTCCACGTCACACTGCCTTCACATGTTGACTTATTTGGCCGGCCCACTCTCTGTCTGAAGGTTCAAAAGATTTCAATAAGTGAGCCTTGAGTGTCTTATATTATATTTTATAATATATCAAATATTTACAATAATAAATATATATATATATTATATGTATCCTGCTGTGGAGTATGTTTGAGGAGGCTCACCACTCTGCTTGTTGTTGAACTCCCGAGGATGGAGACTATACATAACACTATTTTGTGGCATCCGTGGTGATCGGTCGCAGTGCAAATTGCTCTTCTGTCTGGGCAAACCAAGCTGAGACTGACGACTCCCAGAACTCGGGCAGCTTGAGGGAAATTGCATAAGTAGTCATGTTCGTGTGGAGCTGTTTCTTGACACGTCCAGCAGACTAACGTCAGGCTCACCAGTGTAGGAATTGCAGGAAAGTAGAGATGCACAATTTCCCTCCTTTGACAACGCGTGCTGTCTGGGCCGTACCGTGCTAACAGGACACTAAACTAAATGGTTAGCAGTGCTAACTCTGCCCAAGAAGCACTACTTCTTTATTAAAGGGGCCGTGGCTCCCTAAACCAGAAAGGCACGCAATATAACTGCATGTGAAGAACTTACACCAAACCATTGATTATGGAGAATTATGTCCATAAAGTCTACAATATAAAGAATGTACAGTACAGTAGCTTCACATAAGATTCAATGATCAGATAGTTACTCACACTAGATTCAATAATAAAAACTTTATACTGGACATTATATAGCCCTAACCGTATAGATTATATTGCCTGATGAACATTCTATTTCAATCTGAACATCATTACTGCTGCAGCAGTAATCACAGCAATCACACCTAAGGTTATCCTAGTTTCTGTTTTATGTTCAGCAGCATTTATGTTAATCACTTTTATTACGTGTTGTAAAATAAGAGTGGAAAAGAGTTATTCTTATGTTACAATTAAGCATTACATCACGTGACGGAGTGTGTTATATGAATTAGATCACGCCTAGGGGTGGTTGTTAGGCCCGAGGCACAACCGAGGGTCGTTAGACCCCCCTAGGCGTGATCTAATTCGTATAACACATGACTTCAAGTGATGTAATGCGTTTATACAATGGCCGAATTCATCCAACCTTATTGCTATATAATAAACACACAGTAATTGAAGCATAAAGGAGATTTATTCACAAAACCATCCACAGAAAAAGTTGGTAATTTTTTTTTTTTTTTATTGCGTCCGTGTCTAGAAGCAGAGGGTGGTGCAGAGGGAGGTGCTACAAAGCATGCCATCTAACAACAAACTTCATATAAATCCCGCGATTTATTATTGTTTTGACAATGGGTCATGACAAACCAATTACATAATCCAACATAATGTGTAAACAACTAACATATTCCAGTTGACTGTATCTTTTTTTAATTATTCGTTACGAATATATCCATACTTCCATTGTGTCCGGGACATCCAGTGAAATCGCTTCGCGTGACAGTGTCCTTTTGAAGCAGAGGGAGGTACAGAGGGAGGTGCTACAAAGCATGCCATCTAACAACAAACTTCATATATGCACAAGTTTACAGACTTTCAGAGCGTGTATATTATTCAATGAGACTGCCAGCCAGCTTTTGCGCGACGGAGAAATACAATTTCAATTGTGACGAGAGAAGATCCTCTCCCGATTCAGATACAATTTAACACACACGGTTCCAAAGATATTAATGTTTTGTGGCAAATTTGCGTCTCATCTCTCCTCTCTCATGTTGTCTGTGCTTCTCCTCTCCGGCACCCGAGACAGAGAGCACTCAGCCAGTGGCCACTCCCCTCAGACGCAAAGTTCTGTAGTTTTTCACACAGCGAGAAAAATAATACAGTCGGGCAATCTAACAAGAATTAACGTATTTACAAGTGTGTCAGTGTAATGGTGAAGTCAAGCGCTTTGAGCAGGATAAACGTATAACTTTATATATATGTTACAGTATATAAAAATACCATTTTACATTTGTGCAGTAACTGAAGCTGCCAAAGTTTGGGAAACGCAAGGTCCAAGTCTGAAAAAAAAAAGAAATCGACTGCCATTTTTTCTTTTTTAAGTCTACGATTTTTATTTTGTTTCACAATGGGTCATGACAAACCAATTACATAATCCAACATATGTGTAACAAACTAACATATTCCAGTTGACTGTATCTTTTTTGGAGGATTCGTTCAAAGGCTATTCATACTTTCATTTGTCTATCTATGGCGGACTCATTCAGAAAAAGTTATTCGGTTGTGGGAGGGATCTGGGGTCACGTGGAGTCTGTTATACGAAATAACAACGGCTAACTTTTTTTTTTATCCACTTCTTCTCCCATTTTCTATTTTTCTCCCATCCCAATTTCGTATCATCCAATTCAACCTTCCCCTGTCTCGAACGCTGTTTCTTGCCTCCCACAAGCTGGCTGCAATGTGGACTAAGTCATACATAGCACGAGTCCCCTCCGATACTCGAGGTAACAGCAGTCGCATCTTTTCACCTGCGCGGCATGATCTTTCGCCGTCAGGGGCCTGGGCTTTGGAGGGGCGCCGCCCCCATCGCTTCCTGATTCTACTGCGCAGGCGCACCAACCGACCTGTAGGAGTCGCTGTCCACAACGCCCGATCCCCA
>NC_140176.1:16220088-16336236 GCF_963971535.1 Notolepis coatsorum
AGAGAGAAGAAGGAGAGAAGAGGGAGAGAGAGAGAGAGAGAGAGAGAGAGAGAGAGAGAGAGAGAGAGAGAGAGAGAGAGGGGACTCATTTGGTTGTAAATATGACCCTATAGTCATGGGGGGTAGAGTAGAGAGGAGAACGAGAGAAAGAGGGAGAGAGAGAGAGAGAGAGAGGGGACTCATTTGGTTGTAAGGATGACCCGTCACAGGGGGTATAGTAGAGCTTCACGGGGCTGAGGCTTGTTTATGGAAGACAAAGTGTCTGAGGGTATCATGTCCAAGGTCCCAGGGAGAGGAGATATATCACACACACACACACACACACACACACACACACACACACACACACACACACACACACACACACACACACACACACACACACACACACACACACACACACACGCACACACACACACACACACACACACGCACACACACACGCACACACATAATGGGCTGTAATTAGCAGGCTGATTAGGAGAAGTAATGACCCAATAAACTGTCGGTTCGTCTATCATATCTCAATGTCTGGGGAGGGGGTGATGGGGGCGGGGGGGGGGGGGGCAGCGTAGCTGGACAACGACGACGACCCCATTCCCCTGTTAACCTAATTAATGTCTATCAAGGTGATTGGTTGAAGGTGATGGGGGGTGATGGGAAGGGGTGTTGGGTTGTCGGTACGTTCCTCGTGTTTTCTTTCTCTCCTTTTGGTTTCAGTTAGAAGACTATGGAGGAGAAATGCTTAAAGACATGTGAACAAACATATATATATATATATATATATATATATATATATATATATATATATATATATATATATATATATATATATATATATATATATATATATATATATATATATATATATATATATATATATATATATATATATACAATGTATATTATATATAATATACATAACCCATCCCATCCTATCCAAGGAAAGCACACACACACAGCTCATGCACACACATGCACACACTGAGCTCCATGCTCTGTATTTGGAAGTACTGCGGGCAGCAAGGTAATAGATGGCTTGGGGCACATCGGATGGCGAACAACAGTTGTGATTATCTTTTCTCCCCCTTGATGTAATAGATGAAAGCTCTATCATCGTGTAATAGGGCCACTTAAGTCCGTCAAGGCGGGATACATTTTCATCCCGGCCTTATTAGCGGGGGCCTTTCCACCCCTATTTGGGTTTAAATAGGCTTTGTCTGAATGTCCCTGATGAAAATGTCCCTTTTTCTTTTCTCACTATATACCTCCTCCTGTCATCATTTCTGGCCACATAACTGCAATCAAGAGGCATCTCTAAGATATAATACGTCTAGACACTAAGGAGGAATCTGGCCAAGGAAGGAATAATCACACTTATGTATGCACACTTTGACGCAGAGGAAGAGAGACACGAACCCTTGAGCTGGGAAGAGAACAGGAAGAGGAGAAATAAATGGGTGATCATGAAGATCATTCGTCAGATGTCATATCAACCTTTGAATCTGCGCTATTCAACTGTTGTAGTTTTGGAGTTTTGTTTCACAATATTGATATTGGCATGGCTTTACATTACAAGTAGTGCTGTCAGGCGATTACATTTTTGTATCTAATTAATTACAGGATTTATAATTAATTAAGCGAATTAATCGCATTTTAATCGCATAACCATTTTATGCCTGATATTCTATATTCTATAATCATATTTCAAATTGCATGTCTCTCCGGATGGCAGAATTCAGTACTGTATCTACAAAACCTTCTGTTTAATCATCTTCCATTTATTAATTTGCTTAGATTTTTCAGGTCTGGTAAATTTTAGCATGGTGTTATTCACAGTCAAAGATTTAAAAAAAAATATGTATTGATATTCTCATTTGGTTCATTACAATTTACTCAAGCCTAGTAACAGACACAGTATTTCTGACACTGGGAATACATTCCCTGAGATCCATAGATGTCCCTAGAATCAGATACCAAGAACATGCAAATCATCAATCATCAATTATCATAACGTGATAATTTGCTGTGTAATTAATTAATCTAATTAACGCGATAAACTGACAGCCCTAATTACAAGTAAACCTTTCCTCTAATAATGGTACAGATGATCATGTGCATTATTGTGAATAACAGCTATGTGCTCTGTGTGGTTCTTTTTACCTGTGTGGAATTCCCATCCCTTCCTCCTGAAGTTTTTCACAACCAATCCTGAGCAGGTCAAAATCTAAATGCAAATAAACAGCATAATCGTGTCAAAGATTTATCCTGAGTTCATCATGCAACCACCCCTATGGGGACGCTATTTTTAATCACCCAGCATCCTGTGATTGTATTCAGATTCAGATTCAGATTACTTTATTCACCATATTGTATACAAATGGAACGTGATTAGACATTACAGTGCATGATTTCTTTTTCACAAATAGGAATAACATAATAATAAATAAATAAGTGCAAAACAGGACAAAACAGTGAGACAACAATAAGACAGTAAAAGTACAGTGGTTGGGGACATGGATACAGTGAAACACAGTTCAAGTCCAGAGGTTCAGCCCTAGCAGCTCGCCATAGAGGGAGGGGGGGGAGCAGGGGGACACCTGACTCGTTTACCAGGTGAGCTGCTGAGGGGAAGAAACTGAGTCTATGGCGGGACTTTAATGTCTTGGGCAGCCGTAGCCGCCTGCCGTGGGGGAGCATGATGAAGAGGCCGTGACCCGGGTGGGCGGGGTCTGCCATGATCTTCCTCGCCGTCCTCAAGGCCCTGGTGGAATGTAGGGAGTCGAGGGAGGGAAGGGGGCAGCCGGTCACCCTCTCTGCCGAGCGTATCACCCGCTGCAGCTTGGCCTTGTCCCTGACCATGGCTGCAGGGAACCAGGTGACGATGGAGAGGGTGAGGATGGACTGGATGATGGCGGTGTAAAACTGGACCATCATAGTCCTCGGCAGCCTGAACTTCCTCAGCTGACGTAGGACGAACATCCTCTTCCGGGCCTTTTTGCTGAGAGCGATGGTGTTCAGCTCCCATTTCAGGTCCCGGGAGAGTGTCATGCCGAGGAAGCGGCAGGACTCCACAGAGACCACCGGGGTGCCTCCCAGAATGATCGGGGTGGGGGGGGGGGGCTGCCTTCCGCCTGAAGTCCACTACCATCTCCACTGTTTTCTGGGGGCGTTGAGATCCAGGTTGTTGCAGCTGCACCAGCTCTGCAGCCTCTCGATCTCCCCCCTGGATATGAGACCCACCAGGGTGGTGTCGTCCGCAAACATCAGGAGTTTGACCGAGCGGTGCAGAGAGACGCAGCTGTTGGTGTACAGGGAGAATAGTAGTGGGGACAGAACGCAGCCCTGTAGGGAGCCGGTACTGATGGACTTGGGAACGGAGATGTTAATTCCCAACTTCACCCGCTGTGACCTGTTAGTCAGGAAGTCCGTAATCCACCTGCAGGTAGAGTCCGGCACCTGCAGCAGGGACATCTGATGCTCCAGGATGTGCGGGAGGATGGTGTTGAAGGTCGAGCTGAAGTCCACCAACAGAATCCTGGCGTAGGTCCCTGCAGTGTCCAGGTGTTCCAGGACGTAATGCAGAGCCATGTTCACAGCATCGTCCGTGGAACGGTTGGCTCTGTATGCAAACTGCAGGGGGTCTAGAAGAGGGTCTGTGGTGGACTTCAGGTGGGCCAGGACAAGGCGCTCAAAGACCTTCATGACCACAGACGTCAGGGCGACCGGTCTGTAGTCATTAAGGCCTGTGACCTTGGCCTTCTTGGGGACGGGGATAATGGTTGAGGCCTTAAAACACACTGGGACCCGACACAGCTCCAGTGAGGTGTTAAATATGTTAGTAAACACTGGGGACAGCTGGTCATTGCAGTAATAATAAAATAATAATGGATTGGATTTATATAGCGCTCTTTGTGACACCCCAGAGACCCCAGAGCGCTTACAGAGTCCATTATTCGTTCATACACAGTCATACCGGTGGTGGTAAGCTACAATTGCAGCCAGAGCTGCCTTGAGGCAGACTCACGGAAGCGTGGCGAATAATCAACGCCTACGGCCCCTCCGACCACCACCAACATTCATTCACATGCATACACATTCATACGAGGCAAGTAGGTTAAGTGTCTTGCCCAAGGACACAACGGCAGTGGGATGGACATGGGCTTGAGCGGGATTCGAACCACCAACCCTTCGATCATTGGACGACCCGCTCTACACCTGAGCCACGCCGCCCCACTCGTCCCCCCTGGTGCTTCAAGGTGGCAGGTGAAATAGAGTCAGGACCGGCTGCCTTCCGGGGGTTTTGACAGGCGGTTCACCTCTCTTTCTGTGACAGAGAGGGAGGGGGGGGGGGTCAAGTTCCATTATCGCAGTAGCTCTCGGGACAGTCCACCTATAGCTCAGTAACTCACATAAATGATCATCTTTTTTTTTTTGCTAATTTGTGCCGTGTGCCTGAATTTCTGAGTTGATGTGGAGCTTTCGGGGAAAATGCTGCTTAAAATAGGATTTGGGCTCTTTCCCCAAGCTGTTTCAGTGGCAACTCAACTGACAACAACGGCTTTCTAGTAATATCCAAGCACGACGTGACCAATTTTTTTCCCGGCACCAGGTCAGACTCTCAGATGTGGCCCACCTGATGGGTGTCAGTTCTGAGGCCTAATTAATCTTAAAACAGTGTCTCTCTTCGCTGTTTTATCTGACTCCACTGGTTCCCCATTTGATCGACATTATTTATTTATTCAGCGCGTCTCTGAAAGGAAAGGTTTAATAATGGTTTGGCACGGTGCGTTCAGACAGCAGAGAGAAAGAGAGAGAGAGAGAGAGAGAAAGAAACTAACTAGGCATTGAGACGAGATGAAAAAGTGGCAAAGGCCTTTCCTTCACAATGGCCTCCCGCACGCGATTGAGAGCTCCTCTGCACAAATAAAATCCATCGTTACCTGAATAAAGGGGAGATTAAAATGCGTCCTCTCTCAACCTTGTTGTATATGAATGCCTGTTCATTGCTTATGCTGGATGCCACTTATCATGGTGCGCTAAGATTCATTACTGGCTAGCTATAGATCTCTCACTCATCTCTGCATTTTGTACAATAAGGTAGGTTGGCTGTCCCTGCCTGCTCGTAGGCTCCATCATTGGTACATCTTCCTCTATAAAGCCCTACTTGGACTGTTCCTCTATATCTCTGTACACACCTTACCGTTGCGTCAAACTCTTCCTACAGCTCTCAGGACATTCTATCCACCTCAGTCCCACAAATTGTAGAGAGTCACTCAGGATGTAGCTTTCTTGCTCCTTGTTTTAATGTAGACTCTTGTAGAGCATGTTGATACAGTATAGGAGTAAGAAAGCTACATCCGGAATCCCGTGTTGCTTAATGAGGGAGTTTGGCTGGCTGTACTTTTGGTTAGAAAACACCATTAGGAGGACAGTACAGTAAAAAGACAATGCGTACGATGGGACAAATCGAAAGTTTACAACGGATGTTAAAACAACATGTTGATCTGCTGAGATCTCCCTTGCAACTGAAACATGTGGTCCTGGGGGGCAGAACACCTATACTGCACTTGGTTTAGGCAAGGGTTTGGGGCCTATAGAGCGAGGCCATAACGCAAAAAGGGAAAAGTATAGCCTACCTGCTCTGCACGAAGATCATAATTTAAAATATTTATTTAATTTGTTGCAAATGAGGGCAACCTCAACTTTTTTCGAGTTAAAATAAAGGTTTGAAATGAAATTAATTAGGGTCAATGGTATTCCGTAAAGAGTGAAATAAACATTGCACAAAATAGGATTTTACGCTGTGAAACTGTATAGTTTACAATCAATCCAAAATGTTTGTATTTCTCATAAACTGTTATTTTGTAAACATTTTTGTATGACAATTAAACAGCCTTTTTCATCTCTCAAACTGGTATTATCTTGACTTGATATTAAAAAAATCTTCTGTTTTGCTTTTGATTAGTGTACAACCTGTTTAGCTTCTGTTGTTTGCTGTCCAGATGTCAGCTGTGGTGGAAATGACAGTAATGTGTTACTGCCCAACACTGATGATAATGTATGTAATGCAACCAATGACCAATTTGTTATATCAGTAAATGATGTGATTACCGTAATTGGTTGAGTTTATAGGACTAGATAGTACAATCCCTTAGATCAGGGGTCGGCAACCTTTTTGACATGGAGTGCCTGTTTGAAATATAGTTGTAACTAGTGTTCCTCAACAATATTCCATGCATCGTATGTCCTCATAATCAGGTATTTTTAATGATAATTTTTACATTATTACATCATTATTGTTATTGTTATTATTAACAATATTATTATGATGGTTGTATCAACCTAAATCTGAGTTGGGGGGGGGGGGATGCAATGCAGACAAACAGCTGCATACAGTGCGACCATTTCACTCACATTTGCCCATTCATTTTTGGACACATCACACACCATCGGAAGCACCTGGGCACACCAGCCGCGTTGTTCTGCCTCGGCTGCTATGTCGGAGTACTTCAGTCGTTTACGTTCATATGCTTCACCAACTGCAGCCTCCCATGGTACAGTTAGTTCCACAATGAACACCGACTTCTGAGAGGTTGACCACAAGACCAGGTCCGGCCTGAGGTTGGTTGTAATGATCTCAGGTGGAAAAATGAGTTTCTGGTCTAAGTCAACCTGCATTCTCCAGTCCCGGGCAGTGTCTAGGAGGGTTGCTTTTACTCTTGCAGATGGCTTTGCTGGGAGCTGTCCTGCTCTTACAAAAGAAGTGGTGTTTGAGTGTCTAGGCATTCTCGAAGTCAACTTCCTGCCTGTTGTTGCTAGGCAACTGCAGCGTGGGGGGTAACTGCCCTGCCTCGTACATTGTGTACGGTTCATTTAGTGCAGAAACGGATCGTTAAAGCGTCAAATTAAAGACTATCAAGCGGAATTTTCTTCAGTCCTTCACAATGCCAAAGAGCTGCTGTGTTACGCGTTGTACTAATGACAAAAACAGAAATCCAAATCGCAAGTTTTATACCATTACGGAGGAAAAAGTGGCTGGTGGCTAACGTTCGGCTAACTCGCTCTGTGTTGTGGTCGTGGTAGCTACATGCTAAGCTAACGTTAATTACATTATATCGAACCGATAGGAGCTTATCTTATCTAATCTTACGTGGATGTTTGATCGGGTAGTGGCACACGTGGTACCACCACGTAAGATTAGATAAGATAAGCTCCTATCGGTTCGATATTATGTAATTAACGTTAGCTTAGCATGTAGCTACCACGACCACAACACAGAGCGAGTTAGCCGAACGTTAGCCACCAGCCACTTTTTCCTCTGTGATGCATCAGCTGGTATTATATAAAACTTGCGATTTGGATTTCTGTGTTCGTTATTAGTACAAAACGTAACACAGCAGCTTCAATTTGGGTATTCGAGAGATGGCCATGTATGCAGGTGTTTTGTATGGACATTATGTCAAGTCAATCAGGGGGAGATCTTTGACTCATATCTCGCCTTAGAATCACCAGAAAGGCTTTCGAAATAGTGAAATGCCATGTTGGCCTCAATATTTTCAAAACAAATCGTATGAAAATGTTATGAAATGAACAAGAATGTGATAAAACATATAATAAAAACGGACCTCAACGCATGCATTTGATGGTAGAAATCCGTATGGTCCCCCTATATCAAGATGACGGCGGTCTCGTGACATCAGAGTGTCTTCGAGAATTGGGGGAGGGAGGGCATTGTTGGTAGTTCTCCTTCTTTCCAGGGTGATCGCCAGTTGTCTTAGGACCTGGTTGTGTCTCCAGGTGTAGCGCCCTTGGGACAAACTGGTTTTGCAGCCGGTGAGGATGTGCCTCAGTGTTGCGGGGGTTTTGCAAAGCGCACAAGAAGGATCTGTGGTATATTCTAAGCACATACCTAAGGTTATTTACAGTACAATGAGGTTGTTATCTGGAAGGAGGAAAGATCATAAGTGATAGAATGGTCTCCTCATCTGACTTCAAATATAGCCAGCAAGGAATAAACGTGCAGTCAAGACCACAGAGTTCTAATTCAAACTCATGTATTTATTGCGGAGAGGCCCAAAGGTGAAAATGCAGCAGTTACATACAGGGATTATTCATCATTTTACATAAGACATGATGTACAAAAGGATTGATGAGGTTTACATAATTATAGCCCATTCACGGTGGCTCTCACATCAAAACAAGTCTGCACATAAAATTAGTCATGTTTATCAATGGAATAGACTACTCCTTTTGCCACCACCTAGTTAAACCTGGTCTAAGATAGGCATCTTACTCTATATCACCACAAACAGTGATTATTCCATACAGTTTACTTACGTCGTGGCAAGAGTACAGTCTGTGGAGCTGGTGGAGGCCAGAAAACCCCCTGGGGTGGGAATATCTGTCTGGCCTCCTCTCTCTCATCAATACATTCGTATTTATACTCTGATTTCCACCAATAGTAGCACATATTCTAATAATACGTTGGTCCAATTAGGTTTCTTGATTCTATATATGGAGTCTCCTCTGTTCCTTGGGTCCCAATCAGATGATCTTCTGGGGGGGGGGGGGGGGGCCCGCCCCCCACCAATCTCCTCGTTGTGTGGGCTGTGGTTTCTTGATGAGCACAGAGTCTTAACCCTAAAACCTTTTCTATATTTGTAGCTTTAATGTAATGAGTTACATATATATTCAGCATTAAACCAATCTGGCGTTGTCTATATTTTAATACCAGATTCCCTATATAAAGTATACTGAATTAATAGTTCTAATGGTTTAGGTTCTAGCAAGCTTTACAACCAGAGTGAAATAACATTATTACTTAAATAACCAGTTTGACATTCTAAATGATATTCAAATCTAATGAGTCAGTTACCTTTTAAATTTATATGGTTTAGTTTCCTACAGATCTCCACTCTTGAGCGTGGGAAGCTCTACTCATCTTAGTCCTATTTGTACTTAAGGCATTATTTGAACCGTGTGTTTTGTCTCTAATCTATTATTGTATGGATTCAAACAGTTCTCAAGTGGGGGGTTTTGCTCCTATAGTTACCCAACTGTCTTCAAAACTCCTTGAATGTGTCACAAACAGTTTTAGCATGAGGGGGCTTTTATGACCTGCCCCTGTGTCTCCAACTGTCTTCTAAATACAGTTGAGTAAACCGTTTTAGCATGAGGGGGCTTTTATGACCTGCCCCTGTGTCTCCAACTGTCTTCTAAATACAGTTGAGTAATCTGTTTGTGTGGGGGTTTGCCTGAAGACTCTCCCCAAAATGTCACACAACACTGAAGCCTGATACTGTTTGTTCCAAACTAATTTATACATACATGGATTTGTTATGAACAGTGATGCCACAGATTACTTGTAAAAGTAATCTGATTACTGATTACTGATTACTCCTTTAAAAAGTAATCTTAGTTACTTTACTGATTACTTGATTATCAGAGTAACTTAGTTACTTTGAAAGTAACTAGGTTACGAAGTCGTCCCCCCTGCTGCTGCCACAACATAAGAATGACCAAAAAAAATTGTAAAATGTACTCAGTTTGAGTAAAATGTACTTATAGGGCAGGTAGGCCTATCTATAGATCTATAGATTTCACAAAAGATAAATGGTCAATAACACCAAATGTAGGCTGATATGTAGCCTACCTTTGAGGCCTGCCCTATTCAGATATGGTTCTAATGTTCCTAGTGAAACAGGGGAGAGGGGTGAGTAAACCAGTGATTATATCTCAGTAACAGAATCTTCTCAAACCTCTTGTCAGAAAGTCTGTTCCTTCTAGGCGTGAGCACCAACCCTCCCAGACTAAAAAGCCGTTCCACAGGAGCACTTGATGGGTTGGAGTGTTATACTTCAAGAAAATGTTCTTTATGTGTGAAGGTCTATCCAGTATCTGAAGCTCATGCTCTTAAAAAACAGTCTATTAAACGGTACTGCTCCTCCTATGCTATTATTATTATTATTATTATTATTATTATTATTATTATTATTATTATTATTATTATTATTATTATTATTATTATTATTATTATTATTATTATTATTATTATTTTATTATTATTATTATTATTATTATTATTATTATTATTATTATTATTATTATTATTATTATTATTATTATTATTATTATTATTATTATTATTATTATTATTATTATTATTTATTATTGTGTGCTACTGACAACCTACATACTGCAGTATGGTGTTCCATGTTCATGAATAGTGCAATGCAAAAGATGTTTAACTCAAAGGTGGAACATACCTGCACTATGGCATCTGGAAGGCCTGCAGTCGTGTCCTGCAGGGTGTCCTTCAGAGTGCTTCAGCACTTCAAGTGTGGGTAGTAAAGTTTAAATCCAGTAAAGAAATCCAGCTTTTGCTGTTTGGCTGGTGCACCTCTGAGTCCTGTAGAAGTCGATGCTTCGGCTTCTATCCGTTTGGTCGTGCTGTGCTGTATACTCCAGATGCGGTAGACAGTATTTTGTTTCCTCCGCATAGTGAATGTTTTTTTCACCCGGCTTAGCTGACACAAACGTTAAGTAGTAGACTAGTGATTGAACTTCCAGTGCAAGAAAGCGTTACCAGCGTGAGCGTCTCCCTGCTAGCTCGCTATAGTTTAGGTCAGTCTGATAATAACAATAACAGCCGCGCCCACCAGCATGGTACAACTCCGTGAGGTTGCGTGCTGTGACGTCACTCCCCAATACAAGGAAAACAGCTTCAAACGTATTTTTGACTGTCGAAAACTAAAGGAAATACTGCATTCCGCCTGCATTATGATGAGATAGTAACGAAATAGTAACGCACAGCCACTTGGACAAGTAACTGCAATCAGATTTCTGGCTTGTAAAGATTAACGCGTTAGATTACTATTTTCGGGGAAAAGTAATCAGTTACATAACGTTTAAAAATATATATATTTCAAATCTTTTTTATTTCACATTATAACATATAACAACATACAATCTGGCGAGGGGACATCCCAGAATTGGACTCTGAGTTTGATTGGGATGATGTTTGGACAAATGTTACATTGGCCTCCCGCAACCCTAATCACCAGCAAATACGTTTTAATTATATTCATAGGACGTATCTCACACCTAGGAAGCTGTTTGCTATGGGACTGGTGACACTTTGTGATGTCTTTTGTGGTGTCTGTAATAGTACAAGTTGGTTTTTATGTTCTGTATTTATTATTTGTATTATTGCTAATGTCGTTATTGTTGCTATTATTATTGTTGTGGTACTGTGTGGTCTTGTTATTATTATTATTATTATTATTATTATTATTATTATTATTATTATTATTATTATTATTATTATTATTATTATTATTATTATTATTATTATTATTACTGTATTGTGTTGCCTTGTTTTATGTTTAAAATTTAAAAAAATAAATATATAATAGTAATAATAATTAACAGATCATCAATAGACAATAACAATAAAATGTGAGTTTACAAGACAAAGAGAACAGGACAAATATAAATAAAATTGTGAGGGCTGGGTAGGACTGCATGCTGCCCAACGAGGGGGCGTGCCGAACATTCTTCCTCACGCACCTGTGAGTGGTTGGTAATCAGCTCCTCGGGAGAGTATTAGTACTGCTGGTTGCCTTCCACTCCTTGCCAGGTCGTCTTGTTGCCACCATCTACCGCCACGCTCCTGGTGAGACATCGTCGTCGCTCTCTAAACTTCCACGGGAGGATTTCTATGTTCTCACTGGGAGACGTCGTGCCACTCTGTACACTACCACCTATCGCCGTTTCCTGGAGTGGGTCATCGGCTTCGCTCTCTAGACTTCCACGGGAGGATCCCTATGTTCCCACTTCAGATGTCGTGCCATTCTACTTTGCTACCATCTACCGCCGCGTCTCTGGGGTGAGACGTCGTGCCGGCTACTTCCCTACCCCCTTTTCATGGACCTCGTTCCTGGGGTGAGACCACGTCATCGCTCTCTATTGTTCCACGGGAGGATGCCTGTGATCTCACTCCATTCCCCTTGGACCCCCTGTTTGCTGCGTTGACCGTCTGCAGCATTCTGGTCGGGAAGATGGCCGTTGTTCTAGAAGATTCCTGTGTGTACCCTTTTGTTCGCCCTTTAAAGGCACAGTGCTGCAATTTTTGTGTTCTTGGACTTTAGTGTTTTTTCACCCTTAAATGGTCAGTGGCGCTTTTTTGTGTATAATAAATCATGCCCTTGTTTTGGTTAACTCTGATTACCTGTCTGTGTCGTGCAATTGGGGTCGCATACAATCCTTAACAAAAATGTATATATAATTATAAAGATATATAAAAATTATAAAATAGAATGAACCATCACTAGAGCTAAAAGACACAACTTCCCCTAAACCCACCCCCCACCCCAGGACCTCTCAGGACCAACCACCCCGATCCCACTCTGTTGCTAGATCATTGATTTTACCTTGGCGTTACATTACTTTGTTACAGGAGAAATTCATGTGATTACAGTCACGACGACTGACTTTGTACCAACCTACTGTATGCGCTGCCGGGTGAGAGATGGAACCTGTATATCCACGGTGCTGCCGTTCCACTGTGCCACGTAAGCACTCATTACGTGCACTGGGTTTTTCAACAGACGACTGTGGAGAAGTCAAACTGTTGCATTACACCTCATGCCACAGATCACACAGAACAGGTGTCTAAAAAATCGTAGGGAAGAGAAGTCTCGCTGCTGCATGTGGCACCTCGGTATCCTGTCAGCCTGTCAGCAGTGGGAGACCGGCTGAACATGACGGCTGCAGTGCCTGAATACGATGACAACTTGCACTGCTCCTCTCCCTCTCTCTCTCTCACTCGCTCTCTGTGTCTCACTCTCTCTCTAGCTATATCTGATTGAATTGATTGATTGAAAACTTTATTAACAGATTGCAGAATGGGTACAATACAGTACAGCTCAATACTCACAATTGTTAAGGGGATGCAGACCAGAGAAAGACTTTCGTCTTGTTTACATCAGGGTCCCCCATTTTCAATTCATCAGGACATATATGACATACATGACATACAGATAGTCAGTACTGCTACATCTATACATTTATGACATACCAGATTTGCAAATACAGTACTGTTTGTGATACAGAAGGAGTCAAGAAAAGGGAGTATATACATTTGACGTAGAAACTGTACATTGGAGGAGGTTGGGTGGGGGGGGTTGGGTACATTGGGATATTGACAACCATACTGGGTAATTTACATTGGAGGTGGTTGGGGGGGGGGGGGGACACTGTACAAACAAACAAAAGTGTACATTGGACTATTGACAAAACCATACTAGGTAAATGACTGTACATTGGAGGGGGTTGGGTTAGGATATTTAATTTTTTTTTTTACATATTTCTCTCTACTGTCTCATGTCGGCATCAGATGGCAGAAATTCAGCCCGATTTCCAGTGTTTGGGAACAATGAGAATGACGAACCGCCGTATTTACCTCTTGTAGTGTGACGTAATCAAAATAACACCCATGTGGCGCCCCACGACACACCCAGAAGAAAAGTCTAGCATGTTCATATTTTTTGCCTTTTTTCTTCTTCCAATGTGACAATTCCTGCGACGTGTTCTTTGACTTTGGACAAAGATGAACGCTCCAAACCAAACCCCCTCCTCACGATCCCTGGCGAACTTCATGTCAAGATGGCATGCAGCGATCTGTTGGGGATGAACGTGTAATTCCCCCCCCCCCCCCCCCCCCCATCTCCCGGCCAAGACACAGTACGATTTTGTAGACTAAAATATTGTGTAGTCTGATCCTGGCATAATTCAAACATATGCATGCATACACAAACACACAGACAGAAAAACAGCCACACACTCTCAAACACATTCATGACAAAACATGCACAGAGATGGCTTGGAATGGTGGCATGCAAGCCTCATATTGCAGAGGAGGATTTTCAAATAGTTCTAAAACTTTTATATTTTTTCATTTTCTGTTATTTATGGTGCTGCACAAGGCCACACTGCGCTGTGCTCCATAACGTAGCAGGGGACTCCTATTAAGCCAAGCACAACATAATCTCCATATTATAAGAAGGATGTAGTGGTTCTCTCGTCCTTCTCCCTTTTCATGCAAAATTTATAGCATCTTCATCAGCAGACACTAAAAAGGAGGGAGTGAATCCTGCACCAGAAATGCAGGAAATCTCACAAACTCACTGTGTGTGAGCTGGGTCAGAATGACATCCTTACCCTCTCTGCTTGTGCCCAGTAATTGACATTATTTTGTCTGCACAATTTGGAAGGGAAGTTCAATTAGCAGATAATGTTATTTTAGAGAATCTCTACAAATAGTCATCCCCCACCCCCAATTAAATTTTGTGATGGTGCAACGCCAGGGGAGGAGAGCAACCAAGAAGGATTTAACCATTCAAAACGGAAAACACAAATGCAACTGCAGATGCAAATGTTTTTGCTGATGTGCACCTTAAATATCTAATAAGATGGAGAACAATCTGCTGGAGGTTTGAAGGGTGAAGAACATCTCAATAGAACGTATAGACAAGCGTGGTGCATGCATGTGCAATCCTCTACATTTGTGGCAATACTAGGTTACCTAAACTTTGATCGCTGATAGTAATTCACAAGTAATGCTTGATTTTGATCAATTTATGTGTACCTGGGTGGAAAGGAGTGTCATGAGGGGTTTTATGCACGACCTGCTTGAAACCACGTGGCGGGTTGAGGGTTGATGGGAGGGCAGGCGGAGCGGTGGAGTGAAGACTAGACGAGCAACAGGGCTGGGCAGGTGGGGTGTAGACTAGACGAGCAACAGGGCTGGGCAGGTGGGGTGTGTAGTCTAGACCAGTGTTTCTCAACTGGTGGGTCGCGACCCAAAAGTGGGTCGCGGGGCCATTTTGAGTGGGTCGCGGATGTGTGTGAAAAAAAAGATTTTTTTTTTTTTTCTTTTTTTTTTCACTACCTATCTTTGTGAAAGTGGCTTCTCAGCTCTGGTCCAGCTGAAGACAAAGCGGAGGAACAGATTGGACATTGAGCATGACCTCAGAGTTGCTTTGTCTACAATCACCCCAGACTTTGAGACTCTTGTCAGGAGCAAACATCATCCCCAGTTATCCCATTAGTCCCCTGCATGTTAAGCTAAAAATTCTGCTAAGAAGGATATATTATTTATTATTATTATTTGATTTCATTGTGTTTTTAGCCCTTAGTTGCACTTTTGTTGCAACCCCAGTTATCCCATTAGTTCCCCCAAACGTAGGTCTGTTATGTTAAGCTAAGAAATCTGCTAAGAAGCATATTATTTATTATTATTTTATTTCATTGGGTTTTTAGCCCTAGTTGCACTTTTATTGCAATCCCAGTTATCCCATTAGTTCCCCCAAACTTAGGTATGTTATGTTAAGCTAAGAAGTCTGCTAAGAAGCATAATTATTTATTATTATTATTTAATTTCATTGGGTTTTTAGCCCTAGTTGCACTTTTGTTGCAACCCCAGTTATCCCATTAGTTCCCCCAAACTTAGGTCTGTTATGTTAAGCTAAGAAATCTGCTAAGAAGCATATATTATTTATTATTCTTTTATTTCATTGGGTTTTTAGCAATAGTTGCACTTTTGTTGCACTTTTTTGTGTTTATTTCATGTTTTGAAAGATTGCGTATTACTGCAAATATTTTTTTTTTACATAAATCATAGTGGTTCAACATTTTGGGTCGCGACTTAATGACTAAGGAAAATGTTGGGTCCCGAGGCTAGACCTGTTGAGAACCACTGGTCTAGACGAGCAACAGGGCTGGGCAGGTGAATCGGGGCCCCACGCAGGGGAAAGAGACACACCCACAGCATGGAGGTGAGGAGGAGTGTTGAGATAAGCCACATTTAGTCATTTAGCTGACACTTTGATCCAAAGCGACTTACAAGTTCTGTACGACAAGTCATCAGGAAGGGCACAACTCTATCAGCTGAGTAACAATGTCCATCAAAGTGTTGAGTGATACAGTGTAGGTTAGTTTATTAGGACAAGTGTGTGACAGTAAGGATAGTTAGGGTTCGTTTTTTTTATATATTTTTTTTATTTCAGATAATGTCGACGGAAAGATTGGACGGGTTTCGGCTGTCCTAACTGTGGTGGGCAGTTCGTTTTAACCATTGTGGGGCAAGGACTGAGAAAAGGCGGCTTCTCCTTGATGACCCTCCCGGAGCTCGTCTGAGACGGCCAGAAGATGCAGAGCGTAGGGGTCTTGAGGGTGTGTAGTTATAGGAGTCATGTGGCCCAGCATCAAAGCTTCTTTCTGATGTTGAAATATACCGTAGAGAGAGAAATAATGTAGAGAGAGAGAGAGAGAGAGACAAAGAAAAATACTGTAGAGAGAGAGAGACAACGAGAAATACTGTAGAGAGAAACAAAGAGAGAAATACTGTAGAGAGAGAGAGAGACACTAAGAAAAATACTGTAGAGAGAGAGACAACGTGAGAAATCCACAACAAAAAATTATCGAAGCTGAAAATGCAGTTTCAGGAGAAGTGATTGATTACCAATGTCAGCGCACTGCCACACGTCACTGTGGCCAATGGACCTGTCTCAAACCCTGCCCTCTTTTCTTGATCCTCCAATCACAACTGTCGCTTACCTCGGACAAACCAAGTTTGTCCGAGGTAAGCGACAGTTGTGATTGGAGGATCAAGAAAAGAGGGCGGGGTTTGAGACAGGTCCATTATGCACACGGTGTGGACCACCGACCTCCTAATACTTTCTTTCTGTGTTCTCGAGCCAAGCACGACTCCCAACCTACTTGTGCCGGGAGTGCACTTTCGTTCGCACTTTCGCATTGGGCCAATTACACAGAACACTGACGCACCAAGTGCCTATTATTACCACCCGATACCCTGCAGGCATTACCAATCAGTTCATCCAAAACAGTAGGTAAACCCCATTCACCACTCGCTCCGGTGTCAGATTCACAAGCTTACATGACATCGCTGCTCACGGCTCACCACCCCGGCCTGCTCCCGTCCGGCTGCTCTGCCTCCCCCAGGTCTCCACGGCAACCCGTGCACACTGCCCAGGGGCCAGGCGGGAGGAGGAAGGTCACGCTGTCCACTTTCATGCCCCCTGAGCCAGGGCTCTGGTCCTCATCAACTGGCTCCTTCTTTTCACCCTGCTCTCCTGCCTGGTTGTTTCAAGATTCAATTCAAGAGTTCATTCATCAAATACATACATACCACCAGGGCATACAGTGAAATGTGGTTGGCCATGCCCGCTACGATTGTGCAAACATACAATAGTAATAATAGTAAAATAGTAATAAAATAAGTAGAATAGACATGATAAAATAGATGTTAATAAATCACTTAAAGGCACTGGGTCCTATGTACACTACTATACAATATACAGTTTTTACTTCTATGTCCCTATGCTATACTTGCTGTTACTAACTATACTATGCAATAATCACAACAAGTTATTTTCTTAAAGTGTCCTTTTTTTCCCTTCCTTTAAAGTGGCCTTTTCTTGTGTGTTTAAAGTGACCTATGGTGCGTTTGTGTGTGAGCGAGTGCAGAATACTGTGTTGGGTTGTTGCCATAGGAGTGATGAGCCCCTGTACGGCTGGGCAGATTCTAGTCCAGGTCCTGCTCCCAGGCCTTCCAGCCCCGAACTGGCCTATTTGGTCAGTCTTCCAGAGGGTGGTGTGTGTGTGTGTGTGGGGGGGGATTTTGATACAGTAGACAACTCCATCCTCATCTCCCGCCTAGAGGTACTGCTCTAGAGTGGTTCAGGTCATATCTGTCAGATAGGAGCTTGTCTGTGCATCAGGGCGATTTCCACTCATCATCTGCTTCCCTCCCCTGTGGTGTACTCAAGGTTCCATCCTCGCGTCCCTCCTCTTCGCTCTGTATCTGCTCCCCTTAGGGTCTATTATCAAGAACCATGGCACCTCATTCCATTTTTATGCAGACGACCTACAATTATACCTGCCTTTAAAGCGTGACGACCCCAGCACACTAAAACCCCTGTTAGACTGTCTGTCTCAGTGACATTAAAGCTTGGCTGGCTCTGAACTTTTACAATTTTAATGACAAAAAAACCGAGGTCATTATGTTTGGACCAAGCGGGCCTGGTACCGCACCTCCAGACATGGCTGCCCTTGACTCATGTGTAAAACCCATAGTCACCAACCTGGGGGTGAAAATAGACAATGATTTAAAAATGGACACACAAATTAACTCTGTGGTTAGGTCCAGCTTCTTCCAGCTGAAGCAACTCTCCAAGGTCAAGCCTCTTCTCTCTTAAGGACTTTGAGAGAGTTATGCATATCCTTTGTGACAACACGGCTGGATTATTGTAATGCACTCTATGTTGGCGTTGGCCAGGCCTCGCTATCGCGTCTTCAGCTGGTCCAAAGCGTTGCTGCTCTGCTGTTGACAGGGACACGCAAATGGGAGCACATCACTCCTGTCCTCGCCTCCCTTCATTGGCTGCCTGTGCAGTTTATGGTCAATTTTAAGATCCTGCTGTTTGCTTATAAAGCAATGAATGGTCTGGCCCCACCCTACCTCACCGAGATCCTGCACCCCTACACCCCACTACGGTCTCTCTAAGGTCTGCTGACCAGTCCCTCCTTGTTGTCCCTAAATCCAGGCTAAAAAACAGGGGGGACCATGCATTTGCGGTTGCAGCCCGCAAATTGTGGAACGAGTTGCCCCCCCCACATTAGGCTGGCCCCAACGCTCCCAGTGTTTAAGTCCCATCTTAAAACACATTTCTTCTCCCTAGCTTTAAAAAATAATGTAGTCTGCTGCTGTAATTTAGTTTGTAGTTCTGTGTACTTTGTATTGTGTTTATGTGTTTTGTTTTTTTTACTATATTATGGTTTTTACTGTGAAGCGCTTTGGTCAACCATGTTGTTTTTAAACGTGCTATACAAATAAGATTGGATTGGATCATCTCTCTGACTATATTTTACAATAAATGATCAATCCATACATCAACAACCTCAATCTAAGTCTCTTCTCTTAATTAACTTAATGTCATTGGTCATGGAGGATACAAATTGTGAATCTCGTCTTGTCAAATGTGCCTAAATGTGGGTAAATTGGCACTAATACAAAGATCCCTAATGAGCACCATCAGCATCCCGACATTCGGGAAGAATCGAGAATCTAGTGACCACTCTGCGGAGTTGAAACGCAATCTCAAGTGACTGTCGGGCAGAACTCAAAACGGCTGCCCCGTGTGCACTCCTGAGTCCTACGATCAGAGGTTCCGTAAATCACAATGGCTCGGAAGATAAGCTGTTTTGAAACCTTGCCACGGACCAAATGAGTGATCTTGATTCAAGCCAACTACAAAATTTGCCAGTTTTTTTCTTTCTTTTTTTTCTATCGCCCAATTTAATTTCACCCTGGGTGTGCAGGCAGAGAGGTGACTCAGCTAGTGGTGATCAATTGATAACAAGAATATGGGCCAGATTGGATAGAAGTTTCATTATTTTAATGCCTCCATGGCTGCCCTGCAGCACAATGTCACATGAATTTATTTGTGCCCAGATTAGAAGATTAGTATTATCGATTACATACATGATTAGATATGACAACACTCATAATTAGGGGGCCTCGGGTATTTTACCTGTCAAGGTGGGGTTTTGAGACAATAATATTCATGAGATCTGTCTGAATGTTACATGAATCGAGGCTCTGTGGTGTTTTGAGATTTGATTGACAGCATTAGGAGAGCAAATATGATTTCAGAAATGTTTGTAAATTTACTGTACAAAAAGCTATAAAACAGGGATTAAAAGGAGATGTGCAGTCCTCAAAAACAAAAACTAAAATGGCCAATTTTGGGGGCGCCTGTTAAGAGGTTAATGTCCAAAAAACAAGTCAGCAATCTTGGTGTTACTGTTGGTTCAGATACAAATTGTAATACCCACATCAAGTCAATAACTAAATCAGCCTATTATCATCCTAAAAATATAGATACATGTCCAAACAAGATTAATCCACATCTTCATTTCCAGTAGGTTAGACTACTTGTAATAGTCTGAATTTCCCCAAGGGGATCAATAAAGGAATATCTTATCTTAGCTTGTATCAGGTCTCCCTAAAAAAATTATTGTGGTTCATTCTGAATGCCGCTGCTAGAGTTGTAATAGACTAAAAGCTGACCATATTACACCAATTCCCAGGCCTCTGCATTATGCATTATGCAACACATAGTTGGAATAAACTTCTGGATTTGCCCCTGACTGACAATTTTCAAACCGGCTAAAAACCTTTCTGTTCAGCATTGCCTTTAACCCTATCAAAACAGCAGTCAAAGTGTATATTTTCATTTTACCGAAAATAAGAATTTATCGGAAAAATGCTAATTATATCTATTTTATCGTAAAACCGTGAGGACATGACTAAATCCAGATTTAACACTGCCATTGGAAAGAGGCACCTTTTCCCTATCCATAGATGTATGGTTTGGCCATAATAAGATCAAGGTCAAGTTCAAGGTAAAATATGAATTTATAATTAAAATGGATTATAATTTATTACTGTATCTACAAATCCTTCTGTTTAATACACTTGATCTCAAGAAGGTGCTGAATGAGCTCAGTGAGTGAAATCTCTAGCGCCGCAATTGTAACATGGTGTTATTCACCGGCACAGATGCAAAATAAAATCATAATTTATATTCTCCTTTTTTTTATTACAATTTACTCAAGCCTAGTAACAGACACAATATTTCTGACACTGGGAATAAATACCCCTAGGTCCCTAGATGTTCCTAGAAGAACATGCAAATTGACCTTGTAGAAGTGGAGCAATCTTCCATTTACTTCCATGTGCAGCCCACTGCTCTTTATGATCGATCTCCTTGTATTTCTTTTGACGTGTCTTATGTGAAACACTTTGAATTGTCTCTGTGTACGAACTGCGCCATATAAACAAACGTGCCTTTCCTCGCTTATATTTATTTAAATTATTCTATTGGGGAGGAACTGGCCGACATGGCCCCAAGATGCATTGATTTACAGAGTGTATACCAGAAATGATGTATATCTCATGGGAAAACTGTCAACATGCCTGAAGCTAACATGAAACAATTCTCCATCCTGGTTGCCACTGCCTGCATATAGTATAGTATCTACATTAAGTAGTGGTAGCTTAGCAGGCACATGCACAGATAAGACCCACAGGGGCTTGACCTCCTGCCCTTTTGCCCTCAGAGTTAAAAGGTGCCCTTTTTTGGCTGGTGTTAATTCTATTCAATTGTATATCAATTTAAAAAGCACTCCTCTCTCCAGGCCCATGTGGGCTGAGTTGAGGTGTGTGGAGAGTGTGGCCTCATTACGGAGGAGATAAAAACCGTTAGGGCTGTTTGGTCTTGGGCTCCAGTCCCTATGGTGAAACACACCTGCTCCCCTCTTCAAAAAGCCCTGCTCCAGTTTAGCTCTTGGCCATGGACGAGTAATGACCTATCCAGGGGGCCGTAACGCCCGCTTAGTCCAGCCTGTTGGCGGTGTGGCGACGTCAGGGTGGGAATAGTGTCGTGACAACAGGGGGGGGATGAAGGTAATTATTATTAAGTCGTTATTTTTCTCCCACTATTAATAAAGACTAGAGCAGTGCCTGTTCAAAATGTGCCCGTTCGGAACAGCCTGATAGCTTGGCCCCCTGGGAAGTGCTGTGTTCCTTTTTCCCATCCCCCCCTAGGCAAAACAACCTTTTTCCTTAACCTCTTAAGCCCTAGCCATATTTTCAGAAGATTTGCCTAAAATACATACCTAAGTAAATGGAAGATTGCTCCACTTCTACAAGGACCATTTGCATGTGCTTGGTATCTAGGGACATCTATGGATCTCGGGGAATGTATTCCCAGTGTCAGAAATATTGTGTCTGTTACTAGGCTTGAGTAAATTGTAATGAACCAAAGGAGAATATAAATATATATATATCTTTAAAAAAAATATTTACTGTGAATAACACCATGCTAACATTGACCAGACGTGAAAGATTATTTTCATTTAATTTGCTTACATTTTTTTGTACACTTGATCTGAAGAAGGTGCTGAATGAGCTCAGTGGCAATTCCTCACGTCTGGTCAATGTTAGCATGGTGCTATTCACCGTCAAAAAATATATATAAAAATAAATATACAGTATATCATTTATATTCTCCTTTGGTTCAGTACAATTTAATCAAGCATAGTAACATACACAATATTTCTGAAACTGTGAATACATTCCCTGAGGTCCATAGATGTCCCTAGATAGATAAGAACATGCCCTTGTAGAACTGGAGCAATCCTCCATTTACTTGGGCGTGTACTTTTAGGCCCATTTTCTGGAAATATGGCTATGGCTTAAGAGGTTAACAAGACTAAAGTGTTCTTCATCAGACACGGAGTGATACTGATTAAACCATGATTTTGTAAAAAGGAATTAGAATCATAGCAGTGGATGATGATTTGAGCCACCCGTTTTATAAAACTAAATAAACAGCTTATTCTGGATTCTTAACAGGACAATTCTAAGGAATGTTTTCATTCCCTTCTCACACAGACGTGGCCGATCTAGATGCTGTCCTCGCTTCACAGAACATACCTTCAACCTTCACCTGGCTCGGAGGAGATGAAGTCCTCACCACAGACGAGGCATTCTGATTCTCCTGTATGAGGAGGACCACTGGCCACTTTCTGTACAACTCTTTTAGCCTTTTCCTCTTCCAAGGTTTGCTTCAAACGGGTGTCAGTGAGGATGGCGGTTGATCTTTTTTCTCCTCCTTCTCTGCTCCTATAGGAGAAAGGCCAGAGCACCTCCGGACTTAAAGATACAATGAAATTAGTAGGGATGTCCGATATTATCGGCCGACCGATATTATCGGCCGATATCGGCAGTAAAATGTGATATCGGAAAATATCGGTATCGGTAAAAAAAACCAATTCTTATTTTATGTATTGTCAAAAGTATGCATGTTGGTTTAATTCAACAACAAGAGATATGTAATGTTAATTTTTACTTTTTTAATTATCATATTTTGCACAGATAATGCTTACATTTAGAAAGCCTTTTGAATGCATCCAGTGAAATTATTAGTTACCTGAAATTATTCCGTTTTTTGGGGGGGAAACCCTGCATATATCGGTATCGGTTGATATCGGTATCGGTATCGGTATCGAAATTAAGAGTTGGACAATATCGGAATATCGGTATCGGTAAAAAAGCCAATATCGAGCATCCCTAGAAATTAGTTTTTATTCCAATCTCGTTGCATTTTATTGAACAGAATGAATGTTGATGTAAAATGAAATATCAAGCCATTTCAGATATCCAATCTGCTTCCTCTGAAATATTTCATAATACACACAGGTTACTCTGTGCTCATGTGTCACATCATGTAGCTGCTCTGATTGGCCCACCGGTCAGTCCCACTATGTCTAATTGGTCCGTCAGTCACATCTAGCTGAGAGGACACAGTGCTCTCACAGGCACCATTTGGGGCTTTGCAGCACCTATAGGTTCTTGAAAGAACCCTGGGGATCTCAGAATGAACTTCCGATTTGTACAGTGTCTAATGAACAGAAGGCCACTCCCCCTCAGCCTACTGAGAGTTGGCTGTGCCCGGAGAGGGTGACCTAAAACACCTGAACAACATCTGAAGCTGAAACAATTATATACAGTATAACAATTATTACACTGACATTAACAGTGCACAATAAGTATAAAAAAAAACATCATTGTACTGTATCTTTAAGTCCTCATCTTGAGCCTCTCAGCAGAGGATTGGAAAGGACTGGCTGAGATCAGTGATGGGGTCGGTGCTGGCTTGTAAGATAAGATAAGATAAGATAATCCTTTATTGATCCCCTTGGGGAAATTCTGGTGTCAAAGCAGCATGGGGGGGGGGGGGGATACAGGGTGGGGGATGCATAGCTTTACAATACAAATTTGGTGCTGGCTCGTACAGGACAGTTGGTGCTGGCTCGTCCGGGACAGTTGGTGCAGGAGCATCAGGAGTAGGTGGAGCAGGCTTGTTGGGGGATGAATGAATGAATGAATGAATGAATGAATGAATGAATGAATGAATGAATGAATAAATGAATGAATGAATGAATGAATGAATGAATGAATGAATGAATGAATGAATGAATGAACGAACGAATGAATGAATGAAAACTTTATTTAACAGATTGCAGAATGGGTACAATACAGTACGGCTCAATACACACAATTGTTAAGGGGATGCAGACCAGAGAAAGACGTTTGTCTTGTTTACATCAGGGTCCCCCTAGAGATAGAGGTTGATGGAACAGGTATATCTGTCACCTAATGTAAGCAGGTGTGAAATCCCTCTCACTAAAGATGTTGCGGTTAAAGGGCCAAATTCCTGTGCACCTGAAGCAGGCTGTTATGTCGTTCTGTGTTGCAGCAGGTGGAAGTGCTGTTGCAACGGTATACCTGGGAAGTCATAATTGGGCATGGTTTTACCTAGAATTTACTGTAATCCAGCAATCCATACATGTGTGTTGGTGTGTATTTTCAAGGGGTTGTAAACACTGTGATCCAGGGCCTGGAACTTGTGTATGTGTGTGTGTGTGGGGGGGGGGGGGGGGGGGGGGGGGGAACACAAAATGGGGTGGTATGCTGTTACCCTGAATGTTGAACACGAATGCCATGGTGACTTATGTCCCTGTCTTCACAGATGTGATTGCTCCAACCTGCTTCTTTCTTTGGCAGGCAATTACTTTGTCTGGTACTTGGACAGTGACTGTGCTGGTCTTTTTTTTTAATTTTATTTATTTAATTCTTTTGCTTTTTTCCCGGACCTTTTTTGAGGGCACTCCATCTTCGGGGGACAACTTTATTATTTATTATACGTTTTAACTATTTACAGTACAAAATTAAATAAAAAGTGTAGTAAAATAAGAAAAATATTAAAAAAATATATTTCATTGCCCTCTCGGGGGGGGGGGGGGGATTCAGACTAGACATTGACAAACAAATTACAACTAAGGACAATGAAGGACAACAACGAATACACATGACAAGGGAAAGGGGGGGGGGGGGGGCAGAGAGGGGAGTAAGTAAAGTAGCGGGTGAGGAGGGGGATTGAGAGAAGGGTGGGTTATGGAGTGTGTAACTGAGGGGTACAATTCCCTGACTGTATTGTTAGATATGATATTTAATACCACTACCTCTTGTACTTTAACTTCTGGCCATCCAGTACATGATATAAGTATGATGAACACTTTCCCACCTGATGAAACGAATCCACACAAATGTACCAAATCGAAGGTTTAATACAGCAAAAGGTGTATACAACGATCACTTAATTACATTTATGATTTGAAATATGAAATATGCACTTTTATGGCAAATGAGTATTCGTAGGTAAATCAACATTGAATGTCCAATCTCTGGTTACGCAGAGATACATTCATTCATAAAGTATACAACCTGGAATATTTAGGAAACGATAGCGATGGGACTTAAATGATTATAGCTGGATAGTGTTGGCCTTTATCCATGGAATAATCAAAGCACCCAAAGCATAATCCAAGCCGTGGAAGGCTCGCCGTCATCCGGGTAGAGTAATCCAATATACAGGTCCAGTCGCTTTTGGCCCGGAGCTCCTCGGATGCAAGCACCACTAGGGGTCTGCTCAGCCTGGTTAAGCGTCCAGATAACGTCAGGAACGATGGGGGTACTGATAACTTTATAACTCTAACCGAACGATGCACCATACATAAATAGACTATTATTAGCTTAATAGAATACGTCCAACTCGACGGTATAGTGCCAAACTATGACTATTCAACTATTAATCTACACGATATCTCAATGCCTATTCTGGGGCCAAGTAGGCCTTACTACACCACACGTGCGTCGTGGGGAGGCTTTGCGTCTGTCACTCTGTTTGAGGGTAAAGAACTGGACTAAAAGAAAGTTCTACTTTACTTGCGCCATATATATATGCGCTATGAACAAATAGTACCATTCGTATTTCGCCCGACATATTCCTGCGCGGAACCGGGGCTTGCCACGACATGTTAGGCGGCACGATTGAACTTGGACCTAGGGGTATGGCAACCTGGCGCCAGGTTCTCGTCCAATGGTAGAATGAAACTATTATGGGCTGTTTAGTAGACTAAAGGGATATTCAATGCATATTGTACAAGGAATATACAGGGGATATCAAACGATATACAAATACAATTAAATATATATATATAATAAATATATATATTCGGTTTAATCTGATCCTTCACAACAGAGTGGATGACTGTGCTGGTCTTGTCAACATTCCACACATCTTTCGCTTTGAAGCAGTGGCGGTCCAGGACTTTGGACAGGTTTGAGCAGAAGTTTGCCACATTAGTGGGATTGAAGCTTGTTGTCCTCTGGGAAGGATGTGGAGGTGGACGCGGGCAAATACTGCGGCATGGTCATGCTGGACCTACAAAAGGCCTTCGACACTGTCAATCACACCATTCTGATTGACAAGCTAAAAGCAATTGGTTTTGATAGTTTATCAGTGAGCTGGATACAATCCTACCTGGAGGGGAGGGAACAGATGGTGGAAGTAAACGGTACCCTATCCCCCCCCCCTCACAGTGAGCTGTGGTGTTCCACAAGGAAGCATACTAGGACCGCTACTATTCCTAATTTATGCAAATGACATGTCGTCAGCTTGTGACTGCAACTTGTTCCTGTTTGCGGACGACTCAGCCCTGCTGGTCTCTGACAAGAACAAGTTACAGGTTGAAAAAGCCCTCAGCTCGGAACTAGGCAAAATCTGCATATGGCTCGCCGACAACAAACTATCATTACACATGGGCAAAACAGAGTCCATTCTCTTCGGTTCAAATAACAAACTCAGCAAGACCGACGGCTTCTCGGTTACAGTGGGTGACAATATTATCACAAGGAAAGATGAAATTACCTACCTGGGTTCCATCCTAGAGGCTAATCTTTCCTGTGACAAAATGGCATCCAATGTAATAAAAAAAGTGATTCGCGATTCTTGTACCGGATCTCCTCTCTGGTAAACAAGAATACCCTGAAGACTCTAGCAGGAGCACTCATTCAAGGGTACTACGACTATGCTTGCACCTCATGGTACCAAAGCACCTCAAAGGCACTAAAAAACAAATTACAAACATCTCAAAACAAGCTAGTCAGACTACTACTTGACCTGACTCCTAGAACCCACCTCACCCCTGCCCACTTTGACAACCTAGGATGGCTTAGAGTAGACGAGAGTACAGCAACTTGCAATGGGCCTGGTCTACAAGATACACTACGCGACCAAGGTACCCATGTACATGTCAAAATACTTCCCAAAGGTCAGTGAATACCACGATCACAACACCAGAGGGAGCTCCACAAATCATGTAAAACCCAGATTCGGCTCAAACAAGGGACTAAACACGTTTCGCAATTATGCCACATCAATGTGGAACGCCCTGCCTAAAGCTGTAAAGGAATGTGAATCACTACCCACTTTCAAAAACACTCAAAAAACACCTACGTGAGACTGCAATTCGAAACTGGCCCCTACAAATGTCCTAACCTAGTTGTACAGTAAATGACCAAGTAAGGCTTTGTCAATATTCCAATGTACAGTGTAAAATGTGTGTGTGTACCCTACCCAACCCCCCCCCCCCCACCCCCCCCCCCCCCCCCCCCCCCACCTCCAATGTACAGCCCTCACCCAACCCACCCAACCCCACCCCACCCAACCAACCTCCTCCAATGTACAGTTTCTACGCCAAATGTATATACACTCCTTTTCTGGACACTTTTGTATCACAAACAGTACTGTATTTGCAAATCTGATATGTCATAAATGTATAGATGTAGCAGTACTGTCTATCTGTATGTCATGTATGTCATATATGTTATGATGAATTGAAAATGGGGGACCCTGATGTAAACAAGACGAAAGTCTTTCTCTGGTCTGCATCCCCTTAACAATTGTATGTATTGAGCTGTACTGTACTGTACCCATTCTGCAATCTGTTAATAAACTTTTCAATCAATCAATCAATCCGCTCGAGGAAGCCAGTAAACCAGTCCAAAGGTTTTGGATAACTGAGAGGCCTACATGCATGCTTCTTGGCCAGCTGGTAGGCAAACCTATGAACCTGAGAGGGCATTAAAGGGCCACAATGAATTATAAAAAAATGTAACCACAAGAACATGTTTACTATAAAAGCTAACAGTTATAGTTTAGTTTTAGTTTATCTTTAAAGGGGAACAATTTTACTATTTATTTCACTATTTGGGCACTTTTACACAATTCCTGTGAGTCTATGGAACACCTCTGTAAGGTAAAAAAAAAAATAAAAAAAAATCATTGTTTTGTATTTCTAATCAAGTACTCAAAAACAGCATTTTTCTACCTCAAGATCTTAAGCCGTTTTGAGGCTGGGCTCCAACCACTGTGTGGCCTGGTGCCAACTGCCACATTATTATGCAGCTGAGAAATCTCTGACATCACAGATATGCACATTTTCAGATGAGGGTGAATATTGTCAAGTCAAGTCAAGTCAAGTCAAGAGTTTTAATTGTCACGGCATACAGGTATACAATGAAATGCGGGTGGTCTTGCCCGCAACGATGTGCAATACAGTGGTACATATAATAGAATCAAAGAAGAAACAACATTGTGCAGTAACAGGTAGCAGGTAACATGGAGTGACATCTCGGTATCTGTACATAGTTATTTACAGCGCATGTGTGACATGCTAGTTAGCTTTGGTAGTGCAATACACTGTTCCTGTTATTCTAATTTAAAGTGTCCTTTCCTTTGGCCATAAGTGTGCGTGTGTGCGACATGAGTGTGTGCCCGCTCATGTTAAAGTGTTAAGTGGCTGCTCGTGTGTGAGCGTGCACAGTGTGCGTGTCGTGTGTGTGTTCATGTGTGCTTGTGTGTGAGAGGAGAATTGGAAGAATGCGCCAATATGAGAATTAGAGACATAGATCCTATTAATATAAGTCCACATAGCTAGGAAACAATGCTAAACACTGAAAAAGGCCATTTATAAAATAGTTCCCCTTTAATAGTAAAATGTCTTTGTTTAAAAAATGCTCTTCTGAGACTGTTTTCCTCATTGCGTGGGGGAGGAGTTAAATTTGCATGTGAATGAAGGCGAGTGCCTCTGAGTTTTGAGCGACGCCCATAAATAACATGAGCACATGGGCTTGTTTACTATTGTTGATCTTCTTGTAACGATGGACGCACAAACGCTGGCAGCTGCCCTGAACAAACTTTCAGCATCAGGAAAAGCAACTGATGCATCGGATTTAATGAACGAGTACATATTGGACTTTGTTTATCGTGCTGATGACTCTGCATCTGAGAGTACCTCTGATGACGAAGACTCCGATGGAGAAGACTTGGTTTTCGATCCGATAAACAGCTGTTCTGAAGTGGAGGAGGACGCTCTGTTAGTGGAACCGTTGCACCGGGCTATTCAACAGAATCAATCAAATATGGCTGTTTTAAAGGTGGCCATCAATGAAGAAATGGCAAAAATAAAGAGATTTGATTGCGAGAAGAGAATTCCGAAAGACAGGTGTTGTCTTGTGGCACGGAACTGTCGGAAGAATCTTGAAACGTAGCATCCCATCCTGCAGAATGACCCTGTGACCCTCTCAGCTCAAATTAAATGCAGAACACCTTTCTGAGAGAATCCACTTCACAGAAGATGCGAGACCCGAGTTTCATTGCCTATACAGAGGGCACTAAACTCAAGCCCCCCTCGTAATCTTGGTTAATTATGTCTTCCTGCCCACTTTTTGTATTCAAGGAGGCTCCCTCGTCCATCTCCTCAAGCCATGATGAAGTGTGTGTGTGTGTGTGTGGGGGGGGGGGGGGGGGACACCTTCGGTCCTCATCTTCCTCTACTTGACTCAAGTAAGAGAGGTTCAGCTCGATCAGCTTCTCTGATGTTGTGAGTCACTACTTTGTTTTCATGATATAATTTTTTGAGTGGCATCTCCAGTGTGGGGGGTTGTTACTTTTCACTTTTGCATTTGCAATAAGTGGTACAATGGTAACCTTGCACACCTACCGCATAATACCGCAACAATGAGGCATTCACAGGGCGGCTGGGTGGCGTAGCGGAGATTGCGCTCGTCACCAATGCAAGAGACTCCGGTCTTGAATCCCGGTGTCAGCATTGCCTGCGGCTTGGGCCAGTCGTCATACTATCTCAATTGACAGAGGTAGCGGGTGGAAGTCGATGGGTGGGGATTGGACGTTGTGGACAGCGACTCCTACAGGTCGGTTGGGTGACGCCTGCACAGCAGAGACAGGAAGTATCGGGGGCAGCGTGAGCCTCCCACACGTTACTCCTCGCCACTGAGAGTCCGCGCTGTCTGGTGAAAAGATGCGACAGGCTGCCTCCTCGTGTACCGGAGGGGACACGTGATGCAAGGCTTCTATCCTCACTACAGCCGACCAGTGGGAGGCATAGTCTAGCAACGTTCAAGACAGGGGAGGGGAGAATTGGCAATACGAAATTGGGATGGGAGAAAAATAGAAAAATAAGGAGAAAAAGTGAAAAAACAAAAAAAACAAAAACAATGAGGCATTCACCTGTAGGGGGTAGGTGTGCGAAAGTTACCATAGCTCAGCATAGGAATGTCCGATCGACTCAGGGTTACGTGATCAGGAGACTCAGGTGCATAAAAACGTGATGATGGTCACCAGCCTCATAATTAGCAAAGCCCACCAGAGGCTCCACTCCCTGCGCCAGCTTAAAAAGTTTGGCGTGTCCAGGGAGGCGATGCTCAGTTTTTATAGAGCCACTGTAGAGAGTGTCCTTACCTTCTCATTGACTGTGTGGTATGGAAACACCACCGTCCATGATAGGGGACATTTAGAACGTACTGTACGCACAGCGTCAAAAATCATTGGCTGTGAGCTCCCCTCTGTGGCCTCCATTTATGCCACACAAATCCGGCGGAAAGGGGAAAAGGTGATCAGGGACCCTTCTCACCCTGCTTACGACCTCTTTAACCCCCTTCCCTCTGGCAGAAGACTCCAAAGTCTCAGGTGCAGGACATCCCGTTTTAAAAACAGTACATATCCCGAGGCTGTCCGTCACCTGAACTCGAGTACAAATGTACAGGCACTTTGCACAACAAGGGCTAGCACCAGCCAACATGCACTTTAAGGCAATGTGCACTTTAAAACTGGTACACTGAGCAATTTATTTTAGGTATTGTAGCATTTTTTCTTTTTAATTGTTTGTGTAAAACTCTTTATTGTGGGGATTGTACTTTTGTGTTTTTATATTGTATTCTTGTGTTTTTATATTGTACTCTTGTGTTTTTATATTGTATTCTTGTGTTTTTATATTGTATGTTTTTAACATTGTCTGTATTGTATGTGGCACCAAGACAAATCCCAATCAACAGTGTTGAAATGGCAATAAAGTTTCTATCTATCTATCTCTAGTACCCCCTAGCCCGACCTATGAGTATGAGTTTTTTACAACCACTAATAAGCTACAAAACCAAAATGTCTATCATATCAAAACACAATCTAGGGATGTATAGGAATTAAAAAAAAAATCCCACCCAATTGGTACCAAAAAAGTGTTAGAAGAGCTACAGTATTGATTCGTCAGGACTTCCAATTCGCTATCAGAGAATTGAAGCTTCTGTTTTCTGTCTGCCATTGTCCTAGGACATGCATACTGTTGCATGGGCAGTATTTATACTATTTTACCATATCAGGAGCAGATTGCACACTGTATGGGCGTGTGTGCGCTATTTGCTCAATATCTTTAGTGAATAGGTCCTTAAGAAGGAGCAAATAGCGGGCGCAAATCACACGCAGTTAACCTCTTAAGCCTGAGCGGTCCGGTACCGGTATGAGATGGACATCACGCCATTAATCCATCTCTACAGAATGTATGAATTAATGTTGCATTTTTGTTTAAAATGTAGCCAAGTCAAATTGTATATTTTCAGCACTATGTTTGTTTACCAATGATTTTAAGTGTTATTAGTGAAATATGAGTTTATAGAAATCGCAGCACATCGAGTCGGAAAAAGGCGCATATTGACTTGACTTGGCGAGGACTTGGCGCAACCTAACATGAGTGTAGTCTTTTGAGAGAAAAGACCCAGGGCTTTCGATGAGCTTTTGAATGAAAAAAAACTACCCTTCCCAGCTCACGCCAGCCCCTTTCAATCATCTGACTTGTAGCGTGAAGCTTTATTATTTTTGGCGTCATATCTCACGGGTGGAACAAACCTGAACGTTATTCCCATAAAATAGAAAGCAGTTTGTTTCTCTACCTTTCTGTGAACGTCTAGTAAAAAAAAATGCGTTGCAATCTGATGAAAAATGGCGGAGCAATTTACAATATAAAAAAGTAACTGTACTTACAGTAGATTTCATTCACAGTTTTTGCTGCCCTGTCAGGGGTGCCTGGTGGTACTAAATCCATTGGAATCCTCTGCCATTGGAAAGAGAAGAGTTGGCCCGATCCATTGATGTGTAACTCAGCCATAATAAGGTCATTTATAGGGCTGATATACTATATTCTATATTCATATTTCAAATTGCATGTGTCCAGATGGCAAAATTCAGTACTGTATCTACTATCTACAAAACCCCCTGTAAATCATCTGCCCTTTATTAATTTGCTTAGATGTTTTGTACACTTGATGTCAAGAAGGTGCTGAATGAGCTCAGTGGCAATTGTTCACGTCTGGTCAATGTTAGCAAAAATTTATATTCTCCTTTAGTTCATTACAATTGACTCAATCTTAGTAACAGACACAATATTGCTGACACTGGGAATACATTCCCTGAGGTCCATACATGTCCCTGGATACTGTGGGAGATAAAGACTTGTCTTCTCATAAGGACATCTTTGTCTCCTCCCATAAGGACCTCTTTGTCTCCTCCCAGCTGTAAACTCCACTTCCTGGTGGTACCCCCCTCCCCTCCTGTATATAAGTGATCCCTGAATGGGGGGGATCTCTCTCTCTTTCTCTGATGAAACTGATTGACCAGGAGACCATCCAGTCATATTCTCCATATTTGTAATACTTTCTATCAAAGTTAATAAAATTGTATTAACCGGATCCACCTGACTGAGTAAGTTATTCATAATCTTCTACAATACCAAGAACATGCAAATGGACCTTGTAGAAGTGGAGCAATCTTCCATTTACTTAGGTATGTATTTTTAGGCAAATGTTCTGAAAATATGGCTAGGGCTTAAGAGGTTAAGTGTTATTGGTCATTAAACTGTCAGCTTGTAGGATATAATCGTTACTCACACATGTGCACCTAAATAATCTTTCCGGTTCGCACAAATCTATTTTAGTCGCAAATGTGAGTGAAACACTTGCACCATCCTGGCTTTAGGCAAAATCACTAATACACAACAATCATACGGTGCGCGCGCACACACACACACACACACACACACACACACACACACACACACACACACACACACACACACACACACACACACACACACACACACACACACACACACACACACACACACACACACACACACACACACACACACACACACACACACACACACACACACACACACACACACACACACACACACACACACACACACACACACGAGAGAGAGAGAGAGAAAGGGCATCGGACTCAGCAGCCCCTCCCATTCCTCACTGTTTGAGCTGGAGCTCATCATATTATCTATCTCTGCTAACTATCTCCAAGTGCTCCGATACGAGCGGCTCCAGGGTTAGTTTAACTGTTCTGGGACCAGCTTAGTTGACATTAGCAGCTAATGTTAGTTTACTTTAGGTCATTGAACTGCTTGTAGGATATAATCGTTACTTGCACAAACTGTTTGTATAGGCATCATGTCCTCTCCGTTATGGAATTTGTAATGTCCTTCCACAGCTGTTTTTTTTGCCATATGGAAAGCCACTGGAGAATGACTTGGCTAGCGATACTTGTGTCTGTGCGCATCTGGCAACATCTCTCGCTTGACATTGCTGTGCAGATAATAGTTTTCTGCTCAAGATCCAACTTCTTAAACCCAAACCACGTCCAAATGATGGACGAAGCACCTTTCTTTTTAACAAATTCTTCTTCTTGTTTGCATTGTGTGTTACATTTGCTAAAAGTAGCCTTCTACCGGTACATGTAGATGTGTTATTTGATGTGTTACTGAGGACAACTGAAATCTACTCCACAGTGCACACAATAGATTTCAGTTGTCTTCAGTCAGTTTACAGACAGGAGCTGGACCCCATTGACTTTATATTGCTTTGTGGCCGGAGCTAGTGTGAGGAACAGCATGGATTGTGTTGAGAAAGGGCTCTACTGATCAACCACATCACTGGTAAGTAGCAAATAAGCCTCAGATAAAGAAATGTTTAAAAGTTTGTCAGAGGAAAGCAACAGTTAATTGTGACATGGAGGATCAAGAAAAGAGGGCAAGGTTTGAGATAGGACCAACATTTTTATCATGTGCTTGGAAGCAGCACCTCTATAACAATTGACCTCTGTTGATTCATTTATTGGTTCATGTCGGACACTGATTGGTTGGTTGGTTGGTTGGTTGGTTGGTTGGTTGGTTGGTTGGTTGGTTGGTCATGGTTAGTGCATGCATGCATGCATTACCCATGTTGCTGGATGAATCATCTACACACCCTTTCTGGGCACCTATAAAGAATGTGTGCACTTACATTATGTTGTTTAATTTTCTATTTGTTTTATGTTCTCATGCATGCCATTCAATATTATCTTCCAACCATTGCTAGTGTAGTGCTGTTGATGTCTCAACTCATCATCTACATCTAACTAAATTTAATGATGTTTTCTCATCATTATCTTATCTTAAGAGATGTCGATGTTCATAAACACAGTCCAGGATTAGCAGGAATAAAACATGTCAATTACGTTTTGTCTACAGCACATTTTATCTTCAACCGCGTAGAACACTATTGTCGCCACTGTCGGTTGCGATGCATCGTGTATAATGCTAATGTCCTTTCATCTCTTGTTAAATAAGGGTGTCATTTTACTAATGGACAGCCGGTAGGATTATAAGCCTGCCTGCGACCAGGTGTTTCCTTGTATTTGAATTTCAAAATGATCCCAGATTGATGGCTCCACATATTCAAATGCTGAGTATTATGGAGATGAAGGAGTTTCACTGGAGCCAGCTGCCTCCCTCCCTGCCTCCCTCCCTCCCTCCCTCCCTCCCTCCCTCCCTCCCTCCCTCCCTCCCTCCCTCCAGGAGCCGCTGATTATCACACTCTGGGGCAACATGTCAGGCTGAAATACCGGAGCCCCAGGCTAACATGCTGGAAGGCCAACAGCTTCAATAAAATAAAGCCAAGCTGGATCGGGACTTCACTCAACCTGTAATGGAGTAGAGACTCCGCTAGAAGGAGAGAGAGGGGAGGTAGGGAGGGAGGGAGGCGATGAGACAGAGAGACAGAGAGAGAGAGAGAGAGAGAGAGAGAGAGAGAGAGAGAGAGAGAGAGAGAGAGAGAGAGAGAGAGAGAGAGAGAGAGAGAGAGAGAGAGAGAGAGAGAGAGAGAGAAATGAGACAAGATGAGAGAGATAGAGAGGAGCTGAAAGATAAGCAATCCAAAACAAGGGCATCTGTTGGACCAGTAACTAATGGTCTGGGTAAGATGGCTGGGGTGATGGCTGGACCAGTAACTAATGGTCTGGGTAAGAAGGCTGGGGTGATGACAGGACCAGTAACTAATGGTCTGGGTAAGAAGGCTGGGGTGATGGCAGGACCAGTAACTAATGGTCTGGCTAAGAAGGCTGGGGTGATGACAGGCTGGACCAGTAACTAATGGTCTGGGTAAGAAGGCTGGGGTGATGGCAGGACCAGTAACTAATGGTCTGGGTAAGAAGGCTGGGGTGATGGCAGGACCAGTAACTAATGGTCTGGCTAAGAAGGCTGGGGTGATGACAGGCTGGACCAGTAACTAATGGTCTGGGTAAGAAGGCTGGGGTGATGGCAGGACCAGTAACTAATGGTCTGGGTAAGAAGGCTGGGGTGATGGCAGGACCAGTAACTAATGGTCTGGGTAAGAAGGCTGGGGTGATGGCAGGACCAGTAACTAATGGTCTGGGTAAGAAGGCTGGGGTGATGGCAGGACCAGTAACTAATGGTCTGGGTAAGAAGGCTGGGGTGATGGCAGGCTCTATTGACTCACTTTCTCTGCTCCTCCTGACAGCTCCGTGGCTGTGGTGGTGTTGGTGTTTTTCTCCCCCCAAACCCTACTTGGCTGCAGAGCGACAATTAAAGAGGACCAAGAGGGTCTCCGCGCAGGGCTGTGGAATACTGATGTGAGGTGAGGGTGATGCCCCAGACAGTCTTTTGATGGAGCTTTGCTGCAGAGTCCCACATTGATTTGTTTACCTCCTCTCCCTCTCTCTATCTCTCGCTCCCTCTCCCTCTCTCCCTCTCTCTCTCTCTCTCTCTCTCTCTCTCTCTCTCTCTCTCTCTCTCTCTCTCTCTCTCTCTCTCTTGCCTGTGTTAAAAAGAAAAACATATTTGGTAGGATACCCATGTTTGGGTGAGGAACATTCTTTACATTACATTATTGTATTTATTTTGCATTTTCTGTTACATATTCAGTAAATAACACCAGTTCGATGCTACATACTAGGATTGCTAGCCTAATATTGAAGATTCACAGCACACCAACTTAAAAAGGTGCTGAAACACAGATTGAAAGGTCGGTTAACGACAGTGATTTGGGGTGATAGTCCTGGTGGTGCTACAACAGCATCCACGGCAGACTTTAGTTTGGCGAGTTCACATGGCTGCTCCAGCCAACAACTGTATATTATATACCAGCCTCACTGTGCTCATTTAAATGACACAAGAGCGCCGTGCTGATTATGGTTGACCCTAAAAGTAATTGCTGGTGTGCTTGGCAAAGCAGGAAAATTTATTTAATATTTTGGAGGAATAATTAATCAAAAACATAGTCACAGGAAATAAATCACAAGAGGTTCAACAAACAACATTCAATGACAGTAATTATCCAGAGGACTTTGTTTTGCAGCTCACCTGAAGACTCGACGAGGGAATAGATCACTGTGGGATTGAGGCCGCTGCAGTCTCAACAGCATGCGTTCTCTGAGTTATGAGGCAGCCTGGCACAGTGGAGTTGTCTCAATAATTAATCTGTGGCATTGTCTCAATAATTTGTTTATAGTTGTTGCCAAATAAGAATGGCTTATTCCCGCAGAGTGGACAACTATTGGCATTTGAGGGACCACATTTGAGCAGCGAGTCAAATAAAGCAACAGAGCTTGCATCAAACTCTGGCTTTAAAAAACCAAGTCTCATACATGCAGTTAGCATATAGATTAATATTAATGAATCCGTGATATTCATGATGCATTATGCAAATGTCTGAAGTGGCAAAGTGTGGGGCCAAAAACCAGGTCCATTTGTCAACTCGCTGCGATGTCTGATGTCGTGCCCTCCCCGTCGGGAGTCCCAGAGATACCCTGGCCCCCAATTATGGGAATTTCTGCCCTGGAGATAACCCACCGAAGGTGAACGTGCCCAAAAAGCCCATTTTGAAACAGCTTTAACCGGGGGATGGATGTACCACAAGTACCTGAAATGAAGAGACGGCGGGCCAACAGTTGTGTGGGAAGAGAAAGAGAACGAGAGAGGCGACGGGACGAGACAGGAATGGGAGCTGAGAGGGAGTAAAGGGACGCCAGGCTTCTCATGTCCTTCCAGTTGGTCCTTCTACTGTACGTACGGTTCTGCTGCCCTGGATGAAACCCTGCTGCCTGTGGGTTGTCATCAGAATCAGAATCAGAATCAGAATCAGAATCAGAATCAGAATCAGAATTAGAAAGGTCTTTATGGCCATGTAGTTTTCACATACAAGGAATTAGCTTTTGTCGTTTTCGGTGCGACATTAACGGACAAACATTTTAACAGACAGATAAAGAGGTGGAGTAAAATAAAATGAAAATTATGAACTAAGTTAAGCACAATAGAATATAATTATGAAATAAAATATAGGCCATGCAGGGCTGTACAACTGTAAATAAAGAGGTTGAATACAATTATATGGGATATAAACTAAATAAAATATAGCACACTAGAATAATAGTACAATTATAAGTTAAAAAAAAAAATTAAATAGGAATAGGCCAGGGCTGTACAACTGGGCAAGATGTGGTCAAATATATACACTAATTAGAATGAAATAACAATACAGTGGGCACGTATATAGTCCAGTAGGGGTGTGTTAATGTAACACAGTGGGGGGGGGGGGTGTCAGTGAGGGTCCCGAGCCTTGTTGACGAGGCTCATACACCTCCACTTTGAGCTCTGCTCTGGCCTCATCAATGGGACTCATGTGTTCAAAGGGAGCCGTTTTGGACTGAGAGGCCCGGACCTCCTCAGCCTCTTGTCCAGAAAGCCCCACAACTACGGCGAACCTGCGCAGAATATAGATGTGTGCGAAATGAATTCCACACAGGAAGGAAACCAATTATTATAATGGTCCGGGGGATGCGCACGGGAGTCCCCTCTGACTGCGTTCATTACCGTCCATACCTCTGGGTTCCTCCACCTCTAATGACTCCCGGTGTTAAAATGTCACCTCTTTAATTGCTGCTTTAGCTTCTGCGCCAAGAGAAGACTGTATATTCACCAGATGAGCGGGAAAACATCGGGCGTCTCCTTTCACGGTGGGTATCTCAGCCATCTGCTGCACATCACAAATCACAGTGTACAAGGGAAACAAGTAAGGAAATACACTGATTAAAGATGATTGGGTAAAAAGAACTTCTCATTAGTTTCGTGCAACAGCGCCTAGAGCACGCTCCGCATGAATATAAGAAGGCGACACAGCTGCTTAGCCAACTCCAGTGTGACATAAAGGGAAGATTATCTTGTGAGTCTTGTGAGATCATCTCAATCAGATTTCACTTCAAAAAGGATGAAATGGCGTTGCATCACATCACTTTACTGAGGCATGGAAAATCCACGCGCTCCGGCGCTGATGTACATTCCGTCTGGGTTTTGTCAGACGGGTTCGGGAACGTGGCGACAATCAAAAGGGGAGGAGGGGGAGGGAGGGGTTTGGAAAGTGAGAAGATAGGAGGTGATGGTAAAGGCAGGACAGATGAAAGGACAGAGGAGTGGAGAATGAGTGGTGGAGGGAGGAGGAGGAGATTCAGCTGTTCATTAGTTTTGGGGCACAGCTGCATCTCGCTGATGGGGGCCAAAACTCCAAACGCCCCTTTTCTCTTTCCCATCTTACCCAACTTATCTCTTCTTCCTCCTCCTCCTCCTCCTCCTCCTCCTCCTCCTCCTCCTCCTCCTCCTCCTCCTCCTCCTCCTCCTCCTCCTCCTCCTCCTCCTCCTCCTCTCTCCTCCTCCTCCTCCTCCTCCTCCTCCTCCTCCTCCTCCTCTTCCACCACTTCTTTGTCTCCTATTCCTGCTCAGCCAGTTCGTCCACGGTAAATGTGACCCACACAGGTTTTAAAGGCACCAAAATCAGCCCTTTAAAAACACAATCGTAATGTGTGTGGGGGGGGGGGGGGGGGGAGATGGTGAAACAGCCAAAGCCGGAGAGAGAGAGAGAGAGAGAGAGAGAGAGAGAGGCAGTGGCTGTGTTGAGTGTATTTTCGTTAAGCCTCTTTACTGTAGGCCCTACAGATGTACAAGGGAGCACAACAGCCGTGGAGCAAAGACCTGGAGAATATCACGTTTTGCTCATTAAAAAAAGAAACGTGCGAGCGTGAACAAACAGACAATATGAATAACAGGGATCCCTGCAGCTCTCCACACACATCCAACCGAGTGGGACACATGCAGATTTGCACTTCGTTATTTAAATACAATCTATCCATGCTCGCTAAGTACGACCAGCCATCAGGATAAAACCCAGCGAAGGGAAAAAGAGAAGAAAAAAAAGATTCAATTCCAGAGTAATTTATGGCTCTGAAATCCATTAGGCATTAGGAGACATTCAGGGAGCATGTGTTTCGCATTGTGTGTCGTCTGAATATGAAATAGCACCGCGGGCGAATGCAGGGACAAAGGTGAATTAATCAGTTAATTAATCTGAGCTATTTTCAATGAATTACTCCAGAGTTTCGACGAATCAAACAGGGATGAAAAAGATAACAAAATAAGAGCTGTACCCCCTTGATATCATCGCATATGCATGTTCATCTACATAGAGATTAGTCCATTGTTCTTGGTGCCACACACACACACACACACACACACACACACACACACACACACACACACACACACACAGACATTTCATTAAAAGTTTACTCCACAACTACTATTTAAAATTCAAGGAATATTCTCGATAAATAGATTTGTTTGTCAATGTCATCACAAAATGAATCTTGGTTTCCCCTACTTCCTCTGCCTTCCCGTTCACACTCTCATTCCTTCTCCACTTGCACAATGTGGGGGCGTCATATCCGGTTACGTCTTTAGCCCCGTATACTTCTTCCAGTCCCTTCACAATACATTGAGTTTAGCTACTTTTCCCCGTCAATTAAACAACGTGGGTCTAACAGATGCCACGTCGATACTAATTGAGTTATATGTCTCATTTCATGCCCCATATCAACAGATTAATGTATTGGATTTAGGCGGAGCTAAATGCTAATGTGGCTAACTCTAACAGTAAACTTTTTTTGCATGAAAGACAGCCCAAAAACCTTAGAAAAAAGTGACGATAAAGTAGTTTAATTGACGGGAAAAAGTTGCTAAACTCAATGTATTGTGAAGGGACCGGAAGGAGTAACCGGATATGGCGCCCCCACATTGTGCAAGTGGAGAATTCCTCCATGTCCTCACCTTTGTTGACATAACGCCGGGTGATCGGGATCATCTGTGGCAAGCTGTCACATGATGCATCCAATCATCTGCGAATTATCATGATCACCTTGGGGTTTATTTCATTCACGGCACCAGAAGGTCTCCCTTAATGGTTGTGAGATATGGCAATTACTTTACCTCTAAGGGCAGCTTACCTCGGCTAACGTGACTTGAGATGTGTCCAATTAGCATGACTCCTGAGGTCCGCTTAATCCTGCATCGCACGCAGAGGAAAATCGTGATTGGAATAGAGAACGGGCAGGTCACCCACTGTGTGGATAAACTAGGTCATAGTTGTCTGATCGTCACACTGCCTACACCGCACAGGGAATATTGTCATGCCGGTAATTAATACTTTAAAAGCTATTCTCAGACATTCACCGGTGTCATTATGTCCCTGTGAGAAATGTCGGCAGACTTGCGGAGACTCGCGACTAGGGAATGCAGTGTCCTGGTTCTTAAGAGTATATATTAGAGAAAAAAAGGACAAGTAAATTGCATATTTGACACCAGGAGCGATAGGTCGCAGTGAAACGGCTCGCAATTTGCAATGTATATACAGCGTGTGTAGAGACAGTTGTAGAGTTCAAAGCATAGAAAACAGGCCTTCAAATATATTATAATATAATTCAATCCCACTCAATATGGAAATGACTCCCCACATATCCAAGGCAATCCGAAAGTGTTTGCCCCCCCGAGCCTCGTGCTTTTGCCTGGCATGGTCTATCATTTGTATTCAAAACTAATGCCACCGTCTGAAAGGTCTGGTAATTCTCAGGGTTTGGTTTTGACTATGTAAACTTTACAATGGACAGGAACGAGGAGATAGATGCATATTTATGACAAAGAACAGACGAGACGTAAAAAAAAAGAAAGTTTGTGTTTTTTAACAATGTAAAAGTTGAAATACCACAATCTGATTATGTTTCTGAGTTTTATGTTTGCCTCATTAGATTCCCTCTTCCCAATTCCCCAGCAGCTCCAGGCTCCACAGCTTGATAATAACATCAGACTACTATAACCACTGCGACCAAGTAGGGCTGGAAGGTCTACCGAATATGAAGGTATAATGTCATGGTACTGTATACGCGCACAGGGGCGTAGCTGGGGGGGGTAGCTTAGGATGATTCCAAGGGCCCAGCACTGGAGGGGGGCCCCAAACATTTTTTTTTTTTTTTTTTTTTTTTTTTTTTTGCTAGACATCACTCAGGTGTATTATTGATGCTCTCATTGATACTATGTTTGTGTGTGTGTGTGTGTGTGTGTGTGTGTGTGTGTGCGAGATATATATAGAGAGAGGGGGGGCTTTGGTAGACTATTGCATTGGTCCATTCATTGAAGATGAACGCAATGCGACATCCTTTACTAGGCTCACCCACCAACAGTGCAGGTGCTGAACTGCTGATCCGAATGTATAGGTAAAAACCATATTATGCGTTTTCATCAATAAAAAAATGGCCAAACAAATTTCCGCTCGCGCGCTTACGCGCGCTCGCATTCACTGGGGGCCTACAAATACATTATTTCATGGGGCCCATAATCTGGAGCTACACCCCTGTACGCGCATGCATTTTTACTATACCGTCGTCCACGATATACATATCGTGTATACATATTGATTAATCAAGTTTCAATTTCAATTATGATTTTGGCTTCCTACAATCATGAAAACAAGACAATCGAGATAAAACAAACAGTAGCGTCAGCTCGTGTTGAGAGGGAGGAGGGAGCCGTACGGCACGTTTCTCCAGTTATTTTGAAACATCTTTGGTATCTTGGAGAAGATGACAGAGCAGCCTTTGGTCGAGAAGAAAGGTACAACCAATTTAGTCGTCATCATATGATGTTCTCAAAAATCAATCAGTAATTGTGTTTAATAATCGTGATTTGAATATCAATCAAAATAATCATGATTATGATTTTTGCCATAATTGAGCAGCCCTAATATATATATACATATACAGCTTATTTTTAAGTTCATCAAAAAAAGATTCCTTGCAGCAGTATTAAAAAGTAAAAGAAAATAGACCATTTTGTATTAAATATGACCATGACAATATATCATATCACATTGTAATTTGTACTGGAAAACTATACTGTCAAATACCGTTATACCATCAAAAGTCAGAACAATATTGTGATTTGATATGTTGGGCATATCACCAGGCCTACAACCAAGCCACTAGTATAAATTGGTCTTGTCTGTTGGTCGGTCTGCCGGTCAGTGTTGTTTGCCATGACATAGTACATGATAAAGACATGAAATGTGCCACAATGAGAAGATATTGTTGTGCCAATGCATCGCAAAAAATAAGGAAAACCAATCAGCTATATGGTGGCACTATAATCAAAGGTCAAAATGTCAACATTTGAAAAGCCATAACTCGTACACTGGAAGTTCAATTGACCTTGAGACTTTGTATTTCTATACAGCTGTATATCTCTGTAACTTTGCTTATAGGAATACCCATGTCTGCCATGTGCATCATTTTGCCTTTTCCCCTACTACTAGGTTAGTCCACCCAATTCTCACGGACATTGCTGTGTGGCATTGTGGCAACCCCTCCACCCCACCTACCCAACCTCCTCCAATGTACAGTTTCTTCGTCAAATGTATATACTCTCTTCTTTAGACAATTTTTGTATCACAAACAGTACTGTATTTGTAAATCTGGTATGTCATAAATGTATAGATGTAGCAGTACTGTATATCTATCTGTATGTCATGTATGTCATATATGTTATGATGAATTGAAAATGGGGGACCCTGATGTAAACAAGACAAAAGTCTTTCTCTGGTCTGCATCCCCTTAACAATTGTGTGTATTGAGCTGTACTGTATTGTACCCATTCTGCAATATGTTAATAAACTTTTCAATCAATCAATCAATCAATCAATCAATCAATCAATCAATCATCTAGGGTTTAACGTCTTTCATCGTCTAATTCTGAAAGTTGTGACATGTTACTTGAGTGAGTGTTTTGTCTGACTTGCACCAAACTTCTCTTTTCTCCTCTATGACGGAGAAGAGGTGAGCTACGTTTTGCGTTATTCAGCCACATGGTGGCGCTATTCACAGAAATCACGTGCTAGTCATGAAATTTGCCACAATAACAAATACAGATAAACCAGTACCTCACAACAAATATCACACTGGTTGACCAAATTGTAGCACTACGATCGTCAAAATGTATAACTTGAAAAGCTATTACAAACCATGAGTCTGTACTGTATATAACCATAATAAACAGCACGTACAGTAGTACAGTACAATACACAGGGCGACAGTGGCTCAGGAGGTAGAGCAGTCGTCTGGTAATCCGGAGATTCCCGGTTCAAGTTCCGCTCCTCCCAGGCAGCGTGTCGAAGTGTCCTTGAGCAAGACACTTAACCCCTAATTGCTCCCGATGAGCAGGTTGGCACCTTGCATGGTTGCCTCTGTCATCAGTGTGTGAATGTGTGAGTGAATGGGTAAAATGTGAGGAACAAATTGTAAAGCGCTTTGGATAAAAGCGCTATAAAAAATCCAGCCATTTACCAGCCATTTACCATTTTACATAAAGTACATTGTGCATTATGTTCCTGTTTCTGCATTTATAAAAAAAAATTATTAAATATGCACCAAATAAAGGAAGGGTGAACACATTCACATTCTCCTACACTGGATACAGTGCTCAGGTTAAAGCACATATCCAGGAAGCAGGAGACATGAGGGGTTTTCCTGCAGCTGAATTGGTGAATCTTTTCCTCAATACTTGCTTCCTATTCATTCTAATAATGTAAATATATTGATCTTACAAAAGGCAGTTTTAGATGTTTTTGAAAGCTTTGGGGGGGAAGTATGCCTATAATCATGCCTGTAGGCTGCGGTGCATGGGTAAGGCTAAGAGAATAATCAAAGACTCCAGCCACCCAAACAACTGCCTCTTTGAACTGCTGCGGTCAGGCAAGCGATACCGGAGTCTCATGGCAAGCACAGAGAGACTCAGAAGGAGCTTCTATCCCCAGGCCATCAGGATGCTCAATGAACAATGAACAATGAACAATAACAAACCATCAACACACCCACAGCACACACACCCACACGCACACACTCACTTTAAATAAACAACACACTGTAGCACCCACTTTACCACTTTAGACACTAACACAATTTATATTTATATTATTGGTAAGGAAATTGCACATCATTCTCATTCTCATTCCTTATCGCACCTCATTGCACCTCACCACCACAAGGTGGCACCACAAGCTAAGCTATACCTCACCTGTACTGTACTGTACCTGCACTGTATATACTGAACATACTGTATATAGGTATACTGAACATTTTAGTTATTTACACTTGTTACGTACTTGACTTTCTTGACTTCTATTTTATACTTTTTTCTATTTTATACTTATATTATACTTATTTTATACTATCTTGTTATTATCTAGCACACTCTCAGGAGCAAAACAGAAAGAAGCATTTCATGCAAAGTATTCTGTATTTCTGTATGACAACTAATAAAGAAACTTGAACTTGAACTTGAGTATGCACTTAAGATTAGTGGGCCCCTCAGAAAATGCAAAATTCATTCGATTTTTGATTATTTATGCATTCATATGCATTAGCTACTACAGAGATCTAATTATAGATACTATACTGTATACTGTACTGCACCGCTTGGTTTGGCTCAGAAAAGTACACATTTCATTTCTAAGTTGTAAACAATGAAAATGAGCATTAAACATTATGTTAAAGGAAAACCATGCAAAAAAAAGCAATAAGAATAATCAACAATGTAGGATATTATGAACACATCAATAACTTATTTATAAAGCTACAAGCATTGAAATGTATGGACAAAACTGCCCTCATTGTATACAAAGCCAGATATAAACTAATCCCAGGCAACATTAAAAAATGGTTCAGAGACAGGGAAGGAGAATATAACTTAAGAGGGAGAGGGAATCTTAAACAACCAATGGTAAACACCACGCTGAAAAGCATGTGCATATCGGTGTGTGGAGTGAAGTTGTGGAATAATTTACCCGAATACATCAAACAGAGTAAAGATGTGGCACAATTTAAAAAGCAGCTAAAAAAATACACATTGGAAAAATACAGAAATGAGTATTGAGGATAAACAAAGTTATGTTATATTGTGTATGTAGTGCTGTACTATATTAACTGCTGTCAAGTAAATCAAGTTTTTTTTTCTTGTAATCTTTTAATATAAGTAAAAAGTATACTCTATATTGTAATACATTAAATTATGTTATATCTAGTCAAATTAATGGAAGAACAAAGATAAATGTAAGGGGGTAGGGATCAATAAGCTTAGCTTCCCTCTACTCCTTTTTTGGACATGTCTGCTAACCAAACACATTGCTCTTGACCTTTTGTTTATAATTCCTTCTTTTTTTCTTTTTTTAATGTTTTTCTTTTAATGTTTTTTTTTATTTGTTGCTATGATTGTTTGGTTCGACGGAACAAGATATCGTGAGTTGTTTGGAGAAATATGGAGAATAACATGTCCAAAAATTAACTTTTTCATTCATTCATTTTTCATTCAAAACTCCAACATTTTGGGAAATTTGCTTATTTGCCATCTACCCTGGAGTTAGACAAGAAGATACAGTACATACCTTTTTCTTCTCTGTGCATGCAGTAGGAGTAGGAAGACATTGGGAACTAGGCTAATGGAGGAACCTACTTCCAGTGACTGACGCTAAGCTAGGCTAACGGTGCACATCTTCCTACTCCTACTGCATGCACAGAGAAGAAAAAGGTATGTATCTTAACACTCCAACATTTTGGGAACCCTGGAGTTAGACAAGAAGATGCATACCTTTTTCTTCTCTGTGCATGCAGTAGGAGTAAGATAAGATAAGATAAGATAAGATATTCCTTTATTGATCCCCTTGGGGAAATTCAGGCATCATAGCAGCATGGGGGGGAGGGGGGAGGGGTACAGGTAGTAAAACAACACAGTATACAGGTAGTAAAAGACAACACAGGCAGTGTAAACAATTGATCAATATGGTCAATATAATTTACTATCTGACTAGCTGAGGAATATTCACATTATTCACAGTGTCACATAAGGTGCAGTATGCATGAGGTAGTGTTATAATTTACTATCTACTGAGTATACATTAATCAAAGTACCAGGGTAGTCTACTTTGTCCCCCTTGGGTTCCTATAAGTCCCAGGTCAATGTCTGGTAGCAGTCGCTGTCGCTGCCCCCTGTTGTGGGGCCTGGAGGCTGCTAGTCGCTGCCCACTGTTGTGGAGCCTGATGGCCGCTGGTATGAAGGACTGTCCGAGGCGGTTAGTTGAGTGTCGGGGGGGGATGAGTCTGTGGCTGAACGAGCTTCTCATCTTGACTAGCTCGTCGTAGAGGGGGTGGTAGGGGTTCTCCATGATGGCATCCAGCTTCCTTATCATCCCCCTCTCTACCATCACCTCAAGTCTAGGTAGCTCGACTCCCACCACGGAGCTAGCCTTCCTCACCAGCTTGTTGAGCTTGTTGGTGTCCCTTGAGTTGATGTAGCCTCCCCAGCATGCCACAGCATAGAAGAGGATGCTGGCCACAACAGACTGGTAAAAAGACTGCAGCAGTTTGTTGCACACATTGAAGGACCTGAGTCTCCTCAGGAAGAACAGCCTGCTCTGTCCCTTCCTGTAGAGGGCCTCTGTGTTGTCCGACCAGTCCAGTTTATTGTTCAGGTGTACCCCAAGGAACTTGTATGAGTCCACCATCTCCACATCCACCCCTCGGATGGAGATGGGAATCGGGGGGGGCCTCTTCTTGCCCCTCCGGAAGTCCACCACCAGCTCCTTGGTCTTACTGGTGTTGAGTTGGAGGTGGTTGCTGTCGCTCCACCCCACGAAGCTCTCCACCAGGGCTCTGTACTCCTCCTCATCATCGTCGGTGATGTAGCTTACGATGGAGGAGTCGTCTGAGAACTTCTGCAGGTGGCACCCGCTGGAGTTGCGGCAGAAGTCTGAGGTGTAGAGGGTGAAGAGGAAGGGTGACAGCACAGTTCCCTGGGGGGCGCCGGTGTTGCTCACCAGTACGTCAGACTGACTGTCCTTTAGTCTGACGTACTGTGGCCTCTCAGTGAGGTAGTCCTTGATCCAGGCCACCAAGCCGTGCTCCAGCTGCATCGCAGAGAGCTTCTCCGCTAGCAGTGACGGCTGGATGGTGTTGAAGGCGCTGGAGAAATCAAAGAACATAATCCTCACTGAGCTGCGCGGCTTCTCCAGGTGCGTGTACGCTCTGTGGAGGATGTAGATGATGGCATCCTCCACCCCGATGTTTGCCTGGTATGCAAACTGCAGGGGGTCGAGGGAGTCACGCACCAGGGGCTTGAGGTGTTGCAGGACCAGTCTCTCAAACGTCTTCATGACGTGTGACGTCAGAGCGACTGGCCTGTAGTCGTTGGGGGTGCTGGGACGTCCCTTCTTGGGCACCGGGACAATGCAGGAGGTCTTCCAGAGCTGGGGCACCCTCTCCAGCCTCAGGGAGAGGTTGAAAAGATGCTGGAGCGGTGCTGCCAGCTGCTCTGCACATACCTTGAGCACCCTGGGATTGGTGTTGTCCGGTCCTCTGGCCTTGTTTACATTAATTTTGGAGAGCTGCCTACTGACCTGACTGGTTGTGATCGTCAGGGTTGGGGGTGGTGGGCAGTCTGCTGGTGTTGGGGGTGGGGTGCCGTTGCTGATGGGTGTGGGGGGGTGGGGGGTGGGGGGGCTGCTTTGTAGGTGTGATCTGGTGCTGGTGTCAATGGGTGGGGGGAGGGGTGTGGGGAGGCCACTCTGGTCAAAGCGGTTGAAAAACGAGTTGAACTCGTTTGCACGCTCTGGAGGGCCCTCCACAGCTGTGCCCTGCTGTTTGAAACCAGTGATCTTCCGGACCCCCGCCCACACCTCCCTGGTGTTGTTGGCCTGTAGTCTGCCCTCCAGCCTGTCCTTGTAGCTGACCTTGGCTGCCCTTAGCTCTTTTTTGAGCTCCCTTTGGACAGCCCTGGCCTGCTCAGTGTCCCCTGCCATGAAGGCCCTCTTTTTCCTGTTTAGCAGGTGTTTAATGTCCTTGCTAATCCAGGGTTTATTGTTTGAGAAGCAGCGTACCCTCTTTGTGGGTACGATGCTCTCCTCACAGAACCTGATGTAGTCTGTGATGCAGTGGGATAGTCCATCAATGTCATCACCGTAAGCCCTCTCAAACATATCCCAGTCTGTCGACCTGAAACACTCCTGTAGCTCCTCCTCGACGTCGTCAGACCACTGTGGGACAGACATGGTGGTCGGAGGCTGTCTCTTAATGAGAGGCGTGTATGTGGATACAAGCCTCACAAGGTTGTGGTCTGACTGGCCGAGGGGGGGCAGGGAAGTCGCACTGAAAGCCTCCTTCACGTTAGCATACAGGAGGTCCAGAGTTTTGTCTCCCCTGGTTTTGCAGGTGACATACTGGGTGAAGTTTGTCAGGGTCTTGTTCAGTCTGACATGGTTGAAGTCCCCATTGATAAAAATAAATGCATCCGGGTGTTTTGTCTGAAGCGCCGCGACGGTGGAGTGTATGACGTCACTCGCCTGCGCCGCCGCCGCGGTGGGTGGGATGTAAACAGTGAGAGCCAGGACGTGTGTTATTTCTCGCGGTAAATAGTATGGCCGCAGACTCAGTGCCAATAGTTCAATGTCGGGGGAACAGATACGTTCCTTAATGGTGATGTGCCCCGGGTGGCACCATTTGGAGTTGACAAAGACAACAAGCCCTCCGCCTCTCCGCTTGCCGCTCTGTTTACTCCGGTCGGCGCGCACCATCGTGAAGCCCTCCTGTTCTATTGCACTGTCCGGGATGTTCTCGTTCAGCCAGGATTCGGTGAAGCACAGTAGGCTTGCCTCCTTGTACTCACGCTGGTTGATCATCAGGGCTGAGAGCTCGTCGGTCTTGTTGACCAGCGATCGCACGTTCCCCATGACGACAGCGGGCAGGTAAGGCTTGAATCTCCTGCTGTCCTCTCTCCTGTCCTTCAGGAGAGAGGAAGACATTGGGAACTAGGCTAATGGAGGAACCTACTTCCAGTGACTGACGCTAAGCTAGGCTAACGGTGCGCGTCTTCCTACTCCTACTGCATGCACAGAGAAGAAAAAAGGTATGTATCTTCTTGTCTAACGCAGGGTAGATGGCAAATAAGCGAATTTCCCAAAATGTTGGAGTTTTCCTTTAATAGCGGTAGCCCATACCACTAGTTAAACTTAGATTAAAAAAAATAAACCCTCTTGAGAATTATTAATAGTTTCTTATGTTTTTTGTGGATCAATAATTTGACCTATTTGACCCATTTTTACCACCCGAAAGTGTGCATAAATTAAACATTACACAAATAAACTTTTCTTAAAAGTGACACTTTCCCCGTTTCTGCAGTGGGATTTTAGTTGAATGTGTTCACTGCAGGCAGGATATATCTCTCAGAGTCTAGCCAGGCTGCGTCTATTCGAAGCCTAACCGGTTCATGCTTCCTCGTTCGCGTTTTACGCTCCGATTGGCCACTGATGTTTCTGGTCGCACCAATCGTGTGACTCCAAGTTCTTTCGCCGGTTAAGCTTAGGCACTCTTTCGAAGTTGGTTAAGGTTAGAGTTTGTCTTAGAGCAGGGCGATAGAACGCCAGCCCTGATTCCAAACTCTAACCTTAACCAACTTCGAAAGAGTCGCCTAAGTTTAACCAGTGATAAACTAGGCGTTAGGTAGTTTGCTGCTGGTCGAGGCGGAAATGGGCGCGTCACGCCATTGGCCGCACATGTCACATGACCAGAAACGTCAGTGGCCAATCAGATTGCACCAGAAACGTCAGTGGCCAATCAGATCGCACCAGAAACGGCAGTGGCCAATCAGATTCGCAAAACGCAAACGTGGAAGCATGAACCGGTTAGGCTTCGAATAGACGCAGCCAGGTTGTTACCTGATGGACCACTCAAACACAAGGATAGCAGTTAAAACAAACGAACATGCCTCTGCCTCAGTTCCCACCGCCTGCTAGCTACGGTGAAGCTACAGTGTCTGCCTCGCTCCGTTCACCTCCTCCTACTGACTTTGCATTAACAGGGGGCCAGCTCTGCAGCTTCCAGTTGCGCTTCCGGCTTTAAAACGTTCCCCCTGTTGATTGTGGATCGCGTTGATATATATATTTTGAATTCGTCATCTCTTAAGAAACCACATGGATTACTGGCGGACAATCCCCTCGTGGAAGTTACAGGCGAGAATGAACACACACACCCGCAGTCGGAGGAGGGTTCTCTTCTACCTGTTTTTTTTTCTCCGCCCCCTCTCTCTCTCTCTCTCTCTCTCTCTCTCTCTCTCTCTCTCTCTCTCTCTCTCTCTCTCTCTCTCTCTCTCTCTCTCTCTCTCCCCCCCTTCCGACTGTGTCTCTGCACAGCGTAGCCTCCCCCTCCCACTCTATGCTGATGAGAGGATGGCATATGTCTATGCAGACAGGGACAAATTAGAGGGCTGTGTAGAGAAGGAAATTAAAGGAGAATCAACAATACACGACGCGTCAAAATGTCGTTACGTTATGTCAAATGTTTTTTGTAGTTGTTTTATGTTTAATGCTCTATTGATATCGTCACACCCCTAGAAGGTAGGTAAACACAAATTCGATGCAGGTGTGTAGGTGTTTTCCCGAACTACCGGCTAGGAACTATACGACTTCAAACACAATGCAACATAAGCTGGTCATATCCCCCCCCTCCCCTCTGTCCGCCTCTCTCTCACGGCCTCAGCTTGGCTGATCACAACAAACCTGTTATGGCCCTCTCTGTGGGACCGGTCTCCACAAATACTGTGGCCTTGCTCATCCGCCAAGGCCAACCCCTGTATGCCTCACAAACTATCTTTCTATCTCTGCCTTGATAGCACCATTCCCTACCTGTCTCGTTCTGAATTAATGTAGTTCTCTAGACATTCCCCTGTCTTTCTTCTCTCTCTCTTTTACCATTTTTTCCCTCTCTCTCACTCTCTCTCTCTCTCGCTCTCATTACTTGATGTGCATCTCACTCGTTTTCCATCGTCCTATGTGATAGTGATAGAATGTGATCTCTTTCTACTGAACATAGTACTTTGAGTGATCTGTTATCTAATCTGATCTGCTACAGCACAGCATTTCATATAAAACATCATCCCTTTCACTCTGAGGTGGGTTTTCATATTGCCTGCCCAGTCTAGCTGTTATTGTGGGGCGATAGTGGCTCGGTAGGTAGAGCAGTCGTCTGGTTATCCGGAGGTTCCTGGTTCGATTCCCACTCCTTCCGGGCAGCGTGTCGAAGTGTCCTTGAGCAAGACACACTTAACCCCTAATTGCTCCTGATGAGCAGGTTGGCACCTTGCATGGTTGCCTCCGCCGTCGGTGTGTGAATGTGTGTGTGAATGGGTCAAATGTGAGGAACAAATTGTAATGCGCTTTGGATAAAATCGCTATATAAATGCAGCCATTTACCATTTATTTACCATTATTAGTAGGCAACAGTAATTGTGGTGAACCTGTTGTGGAAGGAGACATTTGTGGGTGTGTGAACTGATTGCCTACAGCCGTTTCAGCTGTGAAACTCTGCATGAGACTCCAGGGTTAAAAAGCAGAGCTTTTTAGTACAAGGATGCAAACTTGTTGCCTCGGTTACGTGTAGTTGGGGAGACTGTGACTCAAGTCCAAGTCATGTGATTGGAGTCCACGCCTCGGTTACGTGTAGTTGGGGAGGCTGTGGCTCGAAGTCAGGCAGGCCAAATCAAATCATGTAAGAAAACTGGAAGATCAATTTGCTGCCAACAATCCCAGATCCCTAGTCTGGAAAAATCAAACTACAAAGAAACGCGCCCTCCTCCCCAGAGATGATGACCCGGACCTCCCTGACAAGCTTAACCACTTCTATGCCCGGTTCGACAAACAGGCCTCATCGCCCCCCCCCCCCCCCCCCCCCCCTTCATCATCCACGAGGACAAAGTGAGAGCCGTCTTCAAAAAGACCAATAAAAGGAAAGCATCCGGGCTGCGTGTAGTCTTTTACCAACAAACTTGCATTTTTCCGCGATCTGATTGGCCACTGACGTTTCTGGTCATGTGACATCTGCGCCAATCGCGTGACGCCTGTTTCTGCGCCTATTTCCGCCTCTAACAGCCTGCAAACTACCTAACGCCTAGTTCTATCACTGGTTAAGCTTAGGCGACTCTTTCGAAGTTGGTTAAGGTTAGAGTTTGGAATCAGGGCTGGTGTTCTATCGCCCTGCTCTAAGACAAACTCTAACCATAACCAACTTCGAAAGAGTGCCTAAGCTTAACCAGTGATAGAAACAGGCGTCACACGATTGGCGCAGATGTCACATGACCAGAAATGTCAGTGGCCAATCAGATCGCGGAAAAATGCAAGTTTGTTGGTAAAAAAAATAGACGCATCAGGGCTTGACCTTCTCTCCTACTCTGCAGACCAGCTGGCCCCCGTCTTCACTGAAATACATCCCTACAACTCTGTTCAGTCCCACAGTGCTTTAAGCAATCCACCATCATCCCAGTCCAAACCACCAAAATAACCTGTCTCAATGACTACAGACCCATAGCCCTTACATCAGTAGCCATGAAATCTTTTGAACATCTGGTCCTGGACTACCTCAAAACCGCCACAGAACCAAAAATGGACCCACACCAGTCTGTGTACCGGACCAACAGGTCAGTAAAGGACGCCATCAACCTGGCACGCCACCACACTCTACAGCACCTGGAAACCCCTAACACCTACACCCGCATCCTGTTTATTGACTTCAGCTCAGCTTTCAACACCATCTCCCCCAACAATCTGTTCCATAAGCTACAGGACATGGAAATCAACCCCACCATCAACCACTGGATCCTCAATTTCCATAGAACCCAAACAGTCAAGGTGAACGATAAATCATCCCACCCTCTGACCCTCAGCACTGGGGCCCCCCAGGGCTGTGTCCTTTCCCCCTGGCTCTTCTCCCTCTACTACACCAACCAGTTCACCCGCCTGGACAGTTCAGTCAAGGCCTTCAAATACACAGACGACACCACCATCCTGGGCCTCATCTCCAACAAGGATGAGTCCATTTACCGGCAGGAGGTGGACAGATCAGTGAGGTGGTGCTCATCCAACAACCTCCTGCTCAACACCTCCAAAACCATGGAAATTGCCATAGACTTCAGGGCTTTAAAAAGAACACCCTCAAAATAAAATAATACTCAAAATAACCATCTCAGACCAACCCATAACCCTAACGGAATCATTCCAGTTCCTCTGCACCCACATCAGCAATAAACTCAAATGGGACATTAACACTACTGCCATCATCAAGAAGGCCCAGAAGGGGCGGTCAGGTGGCGTAGCGGAGATTGTGCTCGTCACCAATGCAAGAGGCTGCGGTCTCGACTCCCGGAGAGTCAGCATTGCCTTGGCTTGGGCTGATCGCTATACTAACTCGTTTGGCTGAGTTAGGGGGAGGGAAGCCATGGGTGGGTCCTGGGCGTTGTGGACAGCGACCCCTACAGTTCGGTCGGGGCGCCTGCACAGCGAGGGTAGGATCTGGAGAAAGGTAGTGTGACCTTCCACACGTTACACTCTCCCGGTGAGAATCTGCGCTGCCAGGCTGGCTGCCGGCTGGCTGCACATGTGTCGGAGGAAAGCATGCGACAGTCTCCGGCCTCCCGGACCAACAGTAGGGGGGGGGGTGCGCAACAACCAGGAAGGGGGTTGGGAATTGGCATAACAACTAACAGTGGGATGGGAGAAAAATCGGAAAAAAGGAGGGGGGAAAAGATAATATAAAAAAAAAAGAAGGCCCAGCAGCGCCTGTACTTCCTCAGGCAACTGAGGAAGTACAGAGTCCAACAACGCCTGCTGATCCAATTCTACACCGCCATAATACAAAGCATCCTCACCTCATCCATCACAGTCTGGTACGGTTCCACTGACAAACATACCAAACACAAACTTCAACGCATCACCAAGACAGCCTCCAAAATAATTGGCTGCCCCCTCCCCTCTCTGGACTCCATCTACACCTCACACACACCTCACCCGCTCTGGTAAAATAGTCAACGATCCCTCCCGCCCAGCACACCCAGCACACCACATATTCAAGTGCATGCCCTCAGGTTACTACAGGTACATTTGAACTTTAAATGTATATTTGATTTGTAGGTAGTGGGAATGGTTATGGTTACGGTAAATGTTGTAGGTGAAAATGACAACAAGTTAAAATTTTGCAGCATGGCTAAACAGTGACATCCCCCATCAAAACATTATTCCAGGTTTTGGAGGGGGCGGGACGCTTTTGCATGGCATGTCACTAGTTAGCGTATATCAAATTTTTTTGCCCAAAGAATAGTCAATAGATCTGTGTGCTCCTAGTACAGTATGTGCAATCATACTCCTAACCGTTGACTGACGATTACAACGTAAACACATTAATGTGAGGAAAGTCAAATACTCTGAATCCTGTCCCTCCCTTAACCGTCTGTAGTGTGGTAGTGAAAGGGTTGACCCTTTGGTAGTGTGGGAGTGAAAGGGTTAATGCCAGAGCTCGCCACAGGGACAGCACTTTGTCGAGACGACTCCTCAGACGTTTTGACAGTCTACTCAACTCCTCGGTTGGGGGGCGGAGCCGTCAAACCAGACGGTGCCATTAGACTGACGGGGAGAAATGAAAGGTCTGACTCTGAAGCTCCCTTTTATGTGTAATTAAGGGGAAATTATCACTCAAGGTTTTGTCAGGGCAGCGGGCTGAGAGTTTGCCTCCACTGGCAGGCTGGCAGGCAGGCCGACTGTGAATAGTATAATAGAATAATAGAATAGTATTAGTTTAGATACATTAAGAGTTAAAATAGTCAATTGTATATTGTATAGTAGTGTATATAGGAACCAGTTTCTCAGGAACGTCTTTTTTATAAAAAAAAAAAAATTACCATGCATATCTTGTGTCTTACCTATTTTATTTTTTCTATGTTTATTTTTTTCTATGTCTATTTTTATTATTGTATTTTGCACAATCAATGCGGGCATGACCACCCGCATTTCACTGTATGCCCTGGTATGTGACAAATAAACCTCTTGATTCTTGATTCACCGGCAGGCTGGCAGGCAGGCCGACTGTGAATATGATCGCAAATAACGGCAGCACTGAAAGATGGCGGCAGGATGAGTTCTCACACGTTATTAAATTGAGGCATAGTCTTTTCTGTTAAAGGAACACGCCAACATTTTGGGAAATGTGCTTACTGTCTTCTCCAGAGAGAGACAAGAAGATAGATACCAGTTTCCTCTCTGTGCGTTCAGTAGAAAGCTATCTGGCTGCACGTTAGCCTAGCTTAGCACAATGAATGGAAGCGGACATGTACGGGTAGTCCAACTAACACCTCTCCCGAAGGCTACCCGTACATTTCCGCTTCCATTCATTGTGCTAAGCTAGGCTAACATGCAGTCAGATATCTTTCTACTGAATGCACAGAGAGGAAACTGATATCTATCTTCTTGTCTATCTGGAGAGCTAATTTCCCAAATGTTGGCGTGTTCTTTTAACTCTCTGAGATCCACAGGAGCCCTACCAGCGGGACTGTCTTACAGAGGCTGTGGCAGCAGCTAGAGTGAAGATACTGGTGTCATATTAAACTAGACCACCTAGGTGCCCATTGGTACCAAGCAGGTTATGCTAGTGTGTCGGGAAGGTGGCTAAATAATGCTCAAAATGTTGACTAAATTCTCCTCTTTACATAAATGCACACTGTATGCTAATCCCATGCACTTTAGGACTTAGCACTTTAAGAGCCATGCAGTACAAATGTGTTATTTCCACCTATTCTAAAAATGTCTTGTGGATCCAATTAACCCAATTGTATTCATGTGTGATGATGTCAGTCCCCATAATAGCCATTTCATTGTAGTGATTTTTTTTTTTTAAACTTGACCTTACTGTGCATTCAGAGAATGTATGGCTTTCCTAGAAATGGACAAGTGTGGTGTAATCGGAGCGGTGTTCCTTGACCTGAGAAAGACCTTTGAAACCATCAGCCATGACCTACTTACCACCAAGCTTTCCAGGTTCAACTTTTCACCCACTGCAATAAAAGGGATGATGTCATATCTCGAGTGTATAGGATGCAACGTGTCAGGATTAACAACATCACATCACCCCCCTTGAAATATGATGTCGGGGTGCCTCAAGGATCGATCCTGGGACCTTTGTTGTTCAGTTTGTTTATAAACGACTTGCCCTCCTCTGTCTGCGCTGGCACAACAGCCCAGATACAGATGTATGCAGAAGACACAGTGGTTTACGTACACGCAAACAACAAAACCCAGGCAGCATACAAACTGAACGCAATAATGGCATGCATAGTCAAATGGCTCTCAGAAAACGGTCTCCACCTCAACGCAAAGAAAACAGTCTGCATGTTCTTTGAAAAAGGATCATCTGTAACACCTGACCCAGACGTGTTTGCAGCAAAGAAAATGGGGGACCCATTTGTAAACCCTGATGTAAACAAGACGAAAGTCTTTCTCTGGTCTGCATCCCCTTAACAATTGTGTGTATTGAGCCGTACTGTATTGTACCCATTCTGCAATCTGTTAATACAATTGTCAATCAATCAATCAAAGGAGAGGCTTGAAGTAGTCAAAGATTTTAAATACCTCTGCATAACCTTGGACTCAAACCTCACGTTCAAAAAGCAAGTAAAGAAAGTCACACAGGCCGTAAAATTTTACATAGCCAACTTTAAATACATCCGAGACTGCCTCAACATGGAAACAGCCAAACTTTACTTCAAGTCAGTAATTATGTCCCATCTGACATACTGCATAACCAGCTGGTCTCAGACCTGCAAAACCACATTGACACCAATTCATTCAGTTCATAAACAGGCCCTGAAGGTGTTGGACAAGAAACCCTTTCGCCACCACCACTGTACGTACCATCCTCAAAAAACACGCCCTGCTAAGCTGGAAAAACATGCTGAAACTCAGAGATGCCAGCCTGATATATAAAATCCAACACGGTCTGGCCCCACCACCTCTATCACAGTTCTTAACAGAAAGCAGCAGGTTCACCAGAACAGTACTAGAGGGAAATTGTATCATTCCAGGGAGGAAAAGCGCATTTAGTAAATCAGCCTTCTCTTTATATAAATGTTTTACATTTTTTTTATGATATTTTTCCTCCTTCTTTTTCCGATTTTCTCCCATCCCAATGTTAGTCGTTATGCCAATTCCCAATCCCCTTCCTGGTCGTTGCGCACTCTACCCCCTACCGTTGGTCCGGGAGGGCGGAGACTAACATGTTTCCTCTGACACATGTGTACCCAGCCCACCGCTTCTTTTCACCTGGCAGCGCGGACTCTCACTGGGAGAGTGTAACATGTGGAAGGTCACACTACCTCTCCTAGATCCTTCCCTTGCTGTGCAGGCGCCCCGACCGAACTGTAGGAGTCGCTGTTTACAATAACCAGGACCCACCCTCGCCAGGTTTCCCACCCGCTAACGGTGCCAATTGTGTTAGTATGGACGGTCGGCCAACCCGGAAGCACCACAGCTGGATTAGATCCCACTGTCTCTCTGGTGGTAGACAGACGCTTAGTCCGCTGCGCTACCCGGCCATCCCGTAAATCAGCCTTCTTGATAAGAGCTGCAGAGTTCTGGAACACCATCCCATCACACATCCGCAGTACAAATACACTCAGGTCCTTCACACACACACTCAAAGCATGGCTGTTAGAAAACCAGGTCTGTGACCATTAGCAAGTCACGTCATAGTCCAGCTGCCCAACCCCCATATTCTTGCCCACTAGCCTGACTGTCCTGATTATGTATATGTATAAACAGCCTGCCTATACAGTGCTTGTCCGTGTATGGGCTTTGATTTGATCGACATGTGACCGATGCAACCAGATATCTCTTTATTTGCTTCCATCTATAATTGGTATCCTCCATTGGATAAACAACTTGAGAACAAAATAAATCACCAGTCAGAGAAAGTTTGGTAGTGGCACCTGTTTTGGGGTGACTCGCACCCCAAAGCACCAAGGGCAGTTCGGTTTACTCTCACTCTCACATATAATGACAAACCTTTTGAACGTGCCAGCAAACTGTGGGACAGAGATTATACTGGGCCAGCTGAACACAGAACAGAGACGAGGAGAAGGAACCCCAGATGGTAACAAACAGCCCAATAGGGGACTAATAATGAGCAAATAGAGGGAGAAAAGGAAAGAGAGAGAGAGAGAGAGAGAGAGAGAGAGAGAGAGAGAGAGAGAGAGAGAGAGAGAGAGAGAAAGAGAGAGAGGGTGGGGGGAAATGGTAAAATAGAGAGAGAAGAAAGACAGGGAAAAGATATGTCTAGAGAACTACATTCATTCAGAATGAGACGGGTAGGGAATGGTGCTATCAAGGCAGAGATAGAAAGATAGTTTGTGAGGCATACAGGGGCGGCCTTGGCGGATGAGCAAGGCCACAGTATTAGTGGTGACCAGTCCCACAGAGAGGGCCATAACAGGTTTGTTGTGATCACCAAGCTGAGGCCGTGAGACGAGCCGTGGCAGCCGTGACAAGCTCCTCTCCGCAGAGAGGGAGAACTTGTTGTTGGCCTAGCCTATACACGCTGAATAATGAGAGCCTTTTTATACATTAATGCACTCTCGCTGGAAATCAGGCTGTAATCCTTTTAGTGCAGGGGTGAGAAATAGATAAATGAATAGAAATGAAAGGGAGGACACCATTGTTGTGCCGTGTTTAATTCAGTGTGTGTCCTGTTTGCCGATCGTCAAGCACTTTAATGCCTCCTCATTGCCCGGTACTCTGAGGAGGGGAAGGTAGAGGTGTATTGTTTTTTCTTTTTCTTTCTTCCACCTGCCCCCTCTCTCGCTCCCCCAACCCACCCCATTTTCTTTTGTCTCCCGAACAATGCTGCCGGTGGCGTTTTGATCGCAGCTTCAAGGTCCCCGTCCCTGTCGGGTTAGAGGCATGGAGAGAAAAGGAACTCCAATTTAATTTTTTCTGGGTCATTCACCTCTATTTCTCCCTTCAACCACCACCTCCGTCACCGCCTCCTGTATACCTTTATCTTTATGTACCTTTATGTGCCTATTCAGAACAGCTTGACGGGGGCGATATGAAATCAAACCTCAGAATGAAAAGGACGAACTTTGTTGTATATGAAAGACATAGCAGTGTGCTACTGTATGTTACTGTATAGATAACATTCTATAATTGTCTATCCTTTAGGATGATGAAAAACTATGGTTAGGTATTGTAACCCTACTTATATGAATGCTATGTTATATGCCTGCTAAAATAATTTCACCAATAGCACTAATAGCACTGACCAGGGCCGACAGAGAGTACAGTAAGCAGTATATAAGCAGTGCAGTCTCCCTTCCGATTACTCTTTCACACAAAAAAGAAAGACCTGGGACAACAGGGAAGAAAGCTAAATGCTTTGCCAAAATTCATATAACTATTATATTTTTAATACTGGCAAAGCATCTTTCTTTCGCCTATTGGATTAATAGGCTAAGGCTAGAATGACAGGAGTGCCATCATCGTCACTCCTGTCATTCAATTTAGCGCCACGCCTTTTTTGTCAGATTGCCGCCATTTTAACGGATTTCGAAAGCCAATAACTGTCCCTTTAATATGGTAATTTTGGTTTTCTGGAAGTCCAAGGGACGTCTGCTAGGGATTGGTCGGAAAAGTCTGTTGCCGTTTGGAGAGACCAATGAGAGAGACCAAAGCATTTCCTGAATTCTTGCCAGGAATAGTGTGTGGACCGTCCATTTTGAGGCGATCATGTAAACTGATTTGAATAAATTAAACGTTGTTGTTGGACATATTATAGCATTCATTCAGTTTCTGACAGTTTCTAGTGTTTGAACGGACGATGAGTGTGACCGGGTCGGTGCGGCCCACATTCTCAAAGACACTCTGACGTCACGAGACCACCGCCATCTTAGTTTAGGGGGACAACCAACAGGTGTATACGAGCAAAAGTGAGCTCCGTTTTTAAATAGTAGTAACATATAAACATGAAAAAGGCATGTAGGCTACTTGAAGCCTCCAGTGCACATACACTGAGAATGGACTATATGGTGAAGTAGCTAGCAGCTAACATTTATCTGCTGTTTACAGCCTCACAGCCAATAATTAATTTACGATTTAAATATTTGTTCCTTATTCTCACCTGTTGAATGAAATGGGTAGAGCAGATATACATATGATTTGACTTGGGGGACCAGTGTCTGCTTTGATTGACGTCTGTGTCACTGTCTACGTGTGCTCTCTTGATAGCCGCCAGCCACTTTTTCCTGTGTGATGCCTCAGCTGGTATTATATAAAACTTGTGATTTAGATTTTTTATTTAGTTATTAGTAGAAAACGTAACACAGCAGCTCTTTGGCATTGTGATGCACTGAAGAAAATTACGCTTGATTGTGTTTAGTTTGCCGCTTTTCCGATCCGTTTTCTGCACTAAATGAAGCGTACACAATGTACCCGGGGTGAATGTTTCCCCCAAGCCGTAGTTGCGTAGCAAGAACAGACAGGAAGTTGACTTCAAGAATGCCCGGAGATGAAGCTTTCAGCCGGCCATCAGTGATTAGCCCAGCTAGCTCTGAGCTAGCTGTGGCCTGCTCATAGCTGGCTCGTAGCTAACTCCGAGCTAGCCCACGAACGAGCCCATGAACCAACCCCTCCCACTCTTGGCAACCCCAGAAATTAGGCTTGTAGAGAGGCAGAGAGGCAGAGGAAGACAAGGCTCCAGGAAGAGAACGGAGTAAGTTTGAATACAAATTGTATATAAATAATATGTAATGTTTTTTTTGGAAAATCTTTTATTTTTTATATTTAGTTTCATTCATTCATTCATTCATTCATAACTTTTGAACAATAGATGATATTTCTAATCTGTCAACGGTTCTATATTGCCCGCAAGATTGTCTATATATAATATAATAATATGTCCATTATAACCCCATGTTCAAGTTCAACTCAAATTATTTGCTGTACATATGAAGAATAATAACAATAATAATTCTGATAATCATACACATATTTTATATCATTGGAAAGCCCTAGTAGTTAGCTTCAAAATGGTACCAAATATGAGGTACTTTGAAATACCCATGTAACTAATAATCTATCACAAACCGATGAAGTTCAAGTTCAGGAAGGTTCAAGATTTGGATGTTCAGATAAGGCACCTAGCGCCTCTGGTTTAATGTAGATAAAGATGTACTATAAGAACTTATCAATGCTCTTATGTGTTGAAAACAATTCATATTGTTGCAAATTTACCTTGTAGACCTTGTAGAAGTGGAGCAATCTTCCATTTACTTGGGCATGTACTTTTAGGCAGATTTTCTGAAAATATGGCTGCAGCTTAAGAGGTTAACCAGGGAATGGCTGAAAAGAGACTTATCACCAAAACCTTGGTTACAGGCAGATATTGCAGATGCATAGAATTTCACTGTTGGAAAAAGACAGATTGTCTAGCAGAGACTGTACAAAGGTCAACACAGACTGCAAGGGGCAGGAACCCGGGTCCAGAGACCTGCCCTGCACCAGGATCGAAAGGAAAGCTACTTCGCTGCATAAACAGTGGACGGGGCATGAGTGTTCTGAGTGGTATTAACTCATTCTGCGCCAATGACAAATAAAGTCGGGTTAACGCGCCATCGATTGAGCGCCAATCACGAGAAAAGTCGGGTTTTAATCGTTATTTCTTTTATTCGTTATATCCATTCATTTTTCATCCATCCAGCCTGATGTTATCATTGGGAATGGGTCTGAGCTCGCAAAGGGCAAATACCGCCGCCTACGCCTTCCAGCCGGTATTGCACATCATTGAAATCCCTCCCCCTTGGGCTGTACACTGATCTGAGAAGTCCGGGCGGGGTATTCCTACTCCGGCATGACTAACGTTATTACACAAAGTTTGGGGAGACTTGGAGCAGCGTGGATTATGCCTTTTGGACATATAACGTTTGATCAATAAACGCGTATTGTATTCATCTTTTTGCATTACATCAGAGACAAGGTAAGGCCACTATATATCCAATCTTGCGTTGATCTGATATTTTTTTCTCCCGCGATCGAAGCTGTCTGTGTGTATGTGTATGTGCTGTTTACCGTTGGTGGGGGGGGGGGGGGGGGGGGCCAAGCCCCATTTCATTCTTGCATGAGGAAGGATAATAACGATAATCTAGTGTTGATTTCAGGAAGATTCGATAATCAGGCAAAAAATGACAACGTGATAACTGGATTTCACTAAAGGGCTATTATCGCGTCTTTTCCTGGGATTACTAAGAATCACCCAAACTATACTCATATTCAAAACGGTATAAAACGGAAATGTACGATGAAAAAACAATCTGTTTTTTGCATGTTGACCAGAAGCAACTCACTGACAATCGACGGTGTTATTAGATCCATATAATATTTCATATATTTTAAGCACTCGCAAGTTTCGCAGTCTCCCCATTGACCAACAGCGATGGCGTTCTACCCAGAAGGTAAACAGCTACCCCTGGCGCTGAATGAGTTAAGGACAGAAGGTTCAACCTCTCAGAAACAAAGACATGCTCCGCTGATAACTACCTACACCACAGATGGGTAGTGTGGCGGGGTTCTTTCTAGACTGGCGTAGTCGGAAAAAATATCTTGGTGTTGTTTTACTCACCGGCCTCCCATGGTGCAGAGGTGACATTATTTTAAAAACAGTGACACACGCGAAATAACAAAACAAAAATACACTATACCTACAATATACAATGAGTTGTACCATAACTCACAATAAAAAACAGAACAAACAAAACACTTACGGAGCTTCACTATGTTACCTACTTTGTAACTGAGCAGGTGAAGACCCCTCTGCTTGGCCAAAACGGCCCTCATGTACACATCATGCTTCACACAGGTGCCACACATAATTAACTAACACTTCCTACACAGGTGCTACACATCAATTCATTAAACCTATATCCAGCAAATAGCAACACCAATAAAACCACAACCATGATATAATAAATATATGTATGATATGTATGTATGTATGATAATATGTATGAATGTGGCACTCCCAGGTGCGCACCCCTTGGTTGTGCTACAGACGGTAAACGAGATTAATGATGTTTTTTGTTTACGTTCTCAGTACAATAACAGAAGGGAATGGTGAATGTTTGGTGTGTGTGTGTGTGTGTGTGTGTGTGTGTGTGTGTGTGTGTGTGTGTGTGTGTGTGTGTGTGTGTGTGTGTGTGTGTGTGTGTGTGTGTGTGTGTGTGTGTGTGTGTGTGTGTGTGTGTGTGTGTGTGTCCGTCCGTCACAGGTAGCAAACACTGCCATGCGCTTGGGACAGGGCTTCCTGGGACCATGGAATGGACCATGGAGGTACAGCCAGCCTCACCCTCTCCAACAGCTGGTCCATCAGTTGGATGGGGGGGGGGGGGAGCATAGAGGAGCCCCTCCAGCCAAGGGGACCAGGATAACACGTCCACTCCCAGTGGATGGTTGTCCCTCTGTCTGATAGAAAACCACAGGGGACAGGGAGTGTTCTCTTTGGAGGCAAAATGGTCCACCGCTGCTTCCCTGAGCCAGTTCCAGATCCAATCCGAGAACATCAGGATGTAAGCGCCTCTCGTCTGGAGCCCCCCCCCCCCCCCCCTGCACATAACTTAGTGTATGGGAGGGTAAAAGAAGACCACAGAGAGTGGGGCGTAACATGTTTGTTCGTGATCAGCCAAGCCCAAAATCCTTTCAAAATCAGATTTAAAGTTCGCTTCCAATTAAATCTAATATGATTTAAAAAATTCTATTCAATTGTTTACATTTCCAATAGGATCCTATCATTAAAAAAAAATCTAAAACCAAATATCCTGATCCTAAAAATCCTATTACATTTAATTTCTACTTGCTACTTTTATAGGATTTGCAAAGTGCTGTTGGAGTTTCCTTTTCAGTAGAATTCTGTAGGATTTTTACTTTGGGTGAGACTATAGTAGTAGTAGTATAGTAATAAAGCATATAGTAGGTTACTACATGGTAGTACAGGATACTACATTGCAAGCTACATTGCAAATTCTCTATTCAACTATGTGCCTTCTAGAACATTACGACCTGGTCTATTGAAGATTCCAAACCACAGCCTAAAGACAATCGGGGATGCAGCCTTTGCAAACTATGCACCAAAGTTATGTAACACACTACCTATGGACATTATGGAAGCTAGATCAACACATTGTGTGCCGGCCGGATATGACGAATTATCGCTTGTATGCCAGCACTTTAATCAATGGGAGGACGAGCACATTTGCGAGCGATTAAACTACATCTTAAATTATGGCTATGGGTCTAATACACCCGTCGCTTATCAATGACTTGCGTGCAGTCAACATGTACGAAACGGATTGTTTTTTCATCAGTACATTTCTGTTTTATACCGTTTGAATACAAGTATAGTTTTGGAGATTTCTAGAAAGAAAAAAAGATTCTGCAGTAATAGCCATTTACTGGAATACACAAAACACGTTGTCATTTTCCGGCTGATTTATGAATCGTTTTCAAATAAACGCTAGATTATCGAGAGTATTTGTGTTCTTATGCACAATACAAAAGCGGGCTGAAAAATAATTTATTCGTGCCACGCTCAGCGCCTAACGCCACACACATGCTGTGAAAAAAAACTCTGATTAAACCAAAACTGGTAACATACAGTCCTTACCTCAGATCAGATGTTCTGCAAAAAGATGAATCCAATTCCTGATCGCCATCCCAAAATCCAACCCTAACGTCCTCGTTGTGGGAGGGGGAAGCAGGTATAGCTGACCAATAGGGCAATGGTAAAACTCATGGGCCAATCCCCCGTGAAGTGGATAATTGGATTACAGAAACATTGAAGAAAAGTAAGAAAAGCTGCACCCTAGGAGATGGAAGCTCTTCAAGCATACGAGCTGAAGAGACTATGAAGACGCATGCTGAAAACCACATGGAGAGGGTGCGTCAGAACCTTCTATCCCCGGCCTAGGCGGTCTACCAACATCGCAACCTGGAACATCAGGACCATGTACACAGCGGGGAAGACGTCAGTCATCGCAGAAGAGATGAAAAGATACAAGCTCACTATCCTCAGCTTGTGTGAAACCAGATGGCTCCAGACAGGAGAAGTCAAACTGACCAGTGGTGAATCCATAATCTTCTCTGGACACCCGGATGAGAAAGCACCACACACCAAAGAAGCGCAGAGGGCCCTCATCAGTTGGGAGCCCATCAACTCCAGAATCATCACCGCAAGATTTAAAACCACCCATAAAAGAATTAACCTACATGTCATACAATGTTATGCACCCACCAACACCACAGATGAGGAAATAAAGGACAACTTCTACAACCAGCTACAACAGCTACTCCAGGCCAGGAGAGAAAAAGACATCTTTCTCCTCATGGGCGACATGAATGCAAAGGTTGGGAACAACAACACTGGATACAAGCTGATTATGGGAAAGCATGGAATCGGCAGCATGAATGAAAATGGTGAAAGATTTGCAAACGCCTGTGCGGACTACAACCTGGTCATAGGAGGGACAGTTTACCCCCACAAACCCGTTCACAAAGCCACATGGATATCACCTGACCACACCACAGAAAACCAAATAGATCATATATGTATAAACAGGAAGTTCAGACGTTCCCTCCTGGATGTACGAGTGAAGAGGGGGGCAGATGCTGGGTCAGATCATCACCTACTGGCCACAAAACTCCAACTCAAGCTGAAGCGCTGTAACAGCCCCACTGACAACAGAGCAAAGTACAACATCCAGCTTTTCCAGGACATAGGAACAACGGAACTATACCAAATCACCCTACAGAACAGGTTCCAAGCCCTGCAAGAACAAGCTCAAAAACCAGTGGAAGAGCACTGGAACAACCTGAAAACCGTATGGAAGGAGACATGCCTAGAAGTGGTAGGGAGAAAGCAAACAAGCCACAAACCCTGGATAACCACTGAAACACTGAAAAGAATAGAGGAGAGGAGGGCAAAAAAAGACACAATAAACGAATGCAAAACTCTAGCAAAAAAGGGAGCAGCTCACAGAGACTACGAAGTAGCAAACAAGGAGGTGAAGAAAAGCATCAAACGCGACAAACAGAAATACATAAAAGACTTGGCGCAAGAAGCAGAGGAAGCAACGGGAAAGAATAACATCAAGGAACTCTACCTGACCACCAAGAAACTAACCGGGAGGTTTTGACAGACAAACACACAAATCCGTGACAAACAAGGACGACTCCTCACCACCAAGGAAGAACAACACCAAAGGTGGACTGAGCACTTTAGGGAGCTCCTCAACAGAGAGCCCCCTGTCCAAGAGGTGGAGATTCCACCAGCTGCACACATGCTGGAGATCAACTGTGCCCCCCCAACAAGATATGAGGTGAAAAAGGCCATCAATGCATTGCGACGTGGCAAGGCAGCAGGGCCAGATGACATTCCAGCAGAAAGAAGGAAATGTACCAACAGACTGGAAGGACGGGCTCATTGCTATTATACCCAAGAAAGGAGACCTTAAGAACTGCAACAACTATCGTGGGATTATGTTGCTCTCAACACCAGGCAAAGTGTTCAACCGCATTATCTTGGACAGACTCCGAAAAGGGGTCGATGATGAACTGAGAGAAAACCAAGCCGGTTTCAGGAACGGTAGATCGTGCAGTGACCAAATTGCCACCCTCAGGATCATCATCAAGCAATCCATAGAATGGCATGCGCCTGTCTATGTCAATTTCATAGATTTTGAAAAGGCATTCAATAGTGTAGATCGCAAGCTGCTTTGGAAACTCATGGCACACTATGGAATCCCTAAAAAATACATCAGCATAATCAAGAACATGTATCAGGACAACCAATAAAAAGACTGGCATCCAGTGGAGTCTAACGGAGCACCTCGAAGACCTGGACTTTGCGGATGACATCGCACTACTCTCACACAACCATCAACAGATGCAAGACAAAACCCAGCTGCTAGAAACAACTGCAGCTGGACTTGGGCTCAAAATAAATGGACCAAAAACTCAAGTAATCAGAGTCAATAATAAAAGCACCCCCTATAACCCCATAACCATCGGGGGCCAGACACTGGAAGAGGTTGACAAATTCACATACTTGGGTAGTGTTATAGCTGTGGATGGCGGGACTGAGGAAGATGTAAGAGCAAGAATAGGAAAAGCAAGAGCAACATTCAACAAGATATGGAAAACCCGAAACATCAAACTCAACACCAAGCTCAAAATCTTCAACTCCAACGTCAAATCCATACTGCTATGGCTCTGAAACCTGGAAAACCACCACTAACATCATCAATAAACTGCAGACCTTCATCAACCATTGTCTGAGACGTATCCTCAGGATCTTCTGGCCAAACACAATCACCAACATCAAGCTGTGGGAATGCACCAAGCAAGAATCAGTGGAGGTCCAGCTGACCAGGAGAAAATGGAGCTGGATTGGGCACACACTTCGAAGACACAAAACCGCAATAACCAAACAGGCATTAACCTGGAACCCACAAGGCAAGCGAGGCAGAGGAAGACCCAAAAACACCTGGAGAAGAGACACTGAGCAGGAACTCAAGACGAGGGGACTGACATGGAAACAGCTGGAGAGGATGGCTCAAGACAGACAGGGGTGGAAACTTTTCATCAATGGCCTATGTTTCGAAAGGAATAAGTAAGTAAATTGCGTTTATTGATCCAACGTTATACGCCGAAACACATAATCCACGCTGCTTCCAGTCCCCTCAATGAATGCAATAGTATCAGGTTGTATGCCCCAGAAGTCAAATGTGGACCGGAGTTTTTTTTTCTGATGCAAGTCCCATCGACTCCAATCCAATGATGTGCAATATCATCCAGGAGACAATAGGGGGCGGTATTTGCCCTTTTCGAGCTCAGAGCCATTCCCAATGATAACGTCAGGCTGGATGGATGAAAAATGTATGGATATCGCTAATAAAATAAATAACGATTAAATAATGAGAAAACTCATTATTGGCACACAACGCATGGCGAGTTAGGATGATAAATCTCGTTGTTGGCACTCAAAGTGTTAATATCTTCAAAAATAAGCTAAAAACGTACCTCTTCACCATAGCATTTTAATACACTCCACTGTTGATTGTACTGTAGCACTATTTTACTCTGTCCATTCTATTTTATTGCACTGCACTTTGCATAATTTTACTTTACTTTTTATTGCACTGCACTGTTGCGTAATTTTACTGTCTATTCTATTCTACTATTCTATTGCACTGCACTATTTTACTCTGTCTATTACTTTTTATTACAGGTTCAAAACTGTCAGGTATTAAACTGTGTGGGTATCAAACAGGCTTTGAAACTGTGCAGGACCCAGGCCTAGAACTGCGCCCTGAGAGAGGGAACTGTGCCAAAAGTCGGTATCAAACAGGAGGGAAGACTGTCAGGTTTTAAACTGTGGATACCAAACAGAGAAGGTAAAGACGACTTTAAACTGTTAAACAGTAATCCAGAACAATTATTGCAATGTAAAAAACTGTGATTTTATATGTCTGCACTTTATGTGCTCATTTCATGTCTATTCTATTCTACTACTTATTGCACTGCACTATTGCACTATTTTATCTATCTTGCTCTTTTTATTATTGTCTATTTTTAAAACTGAATAAAATCATAAACAAGGTGGCCTGTTGCGATGTTATTTAAAAATGTTTGTGATTTTATATGTCTGCACTTTATGTGCTCATTTTATGCCTGTCTTTTTCATGTTGTGAAGGACTTTGAGCTGCAATTTCTGTATGGAAGGGGCAATACAAATAAAGTTAATTATTACATGGTACTACAGGTTCCTATATGGTACTGCAGGTTACTACAGGGTACTACTACCATATTGGATACTACATGGTAGTACAGGGTACTAAGAGGGTGCTTATAAAGAGTTGTATGGCTGCTCAAAAATGGACTAATCACCATAGTGGGACTCTGAAATGAACACAGTCAGGTGACTGTAATCAAACAACACAACATTCCTCCAGCGATGGGTTGGGCTCTGGGCTTGTGATTGCCAGTTCAAGCCCTGGTTAGCACGTTGTCAGTCTTATAGGACTTAATAGGATTTTGGCCAATAGCAACCTTAGGACAGGTTCCAAAATCCTACAGGATTCCAATAAAAAAACACAGAAGAAATCCTATTTCGATTTTGGAACCAGTGTTATTGGATTCAGTTGGATTTTGTCCATATCCTATTGGCTAAAATCCTATTAGATAGGTTCCAAAATCTAATAGGATTATCTAATGGTATTTGTTATTGGAATCCTATAGGACAATTTGATAAGATGTGAGACGAGCAGTCATCACCGAGCTTCTCTCTACAGAAATGCCGTTAGCCTATAGCCTACACACTGAATAGTCAATATTACCAAGAGAGCCTTTCTATACATTAATGCACTCTCACTGGAAATCAGGCTGTAATCCTTTTAATGGGGTAAAACATAAATAAATAAATACAAATGAAACAGGACACTATTGTGTTTATTCAGTGTCTGCCTGTTTACCGACCGTCAGACATTAAACTTCGTAACAAATCATCACTTCGTACTCTGGAGGGTGATAGAGGTGTATTATTTGTCTTCTGTCTTTCTTCCACCCCTCCTCCTCTCTTCTCCCTCGCTCCCCCAACCCACCCCATTTCCTTTTGTTTCCCAAACAATTAGCCTTATTCACCTCGCCACCATCTTTGTTTTCTGAGATTGCTATGAATGCATTTCAATGAGCTGAAGACTAATTTACTTCCATGTATTTCAAAACACGGAAACTGCGGCGGTGAAAAACAGTCGCCGTCAGGTAATCACACGCTTGTAATTCCAACTGTGTATTCCACCCGTTGTTTTGAATAGTACGGTAATTATTATAGCTAAGTTTTAATGATTGAAGTGAAGCCTCCGCATCCATACCTCACATTGCATCAAACTTGACCAATATGGCGGCCAAAAGTAACACCGCCTGTGACGTTTTGATCACGACTTCAATGTCCCTGTCGCCTTCAGGTTAGAAGTACGGAGAGAGACAGGAACTCCACTTAGATTTCCCCCCTCCCTCTCCTTTTTCATAAGTAATTTTCTATTGAAACCAAAGTACTATTGATGTCCACGCGTTTGGGTTTGTGAACTCTGGATGACAGAGAGAAAATACCAGAATAAGTCTTCAGGGAGCATGTCTATGTTCCCCGGGTTCTATGTTCCCCGCTTTGATTGATTGATTGATTGATTGATTGAACATTTTAGACCACCAGCCCTGATTCCAAACTCTAACCTTAACCAGTTCGAAAGAGGGCCTAAGCTTAACCGTTCGAAACAAGGCGGACATTAATAATTAATAAAATAATAAAAATGTATAACATTTTCAATCTATTAATCAATCAAAGCGGGGAACATAGGACCCGGGGAACATAGGGATGATCCCAGTCTTCACAGGGAAAGAAATATGAACATGAGGAAAAACACAACGATAAAAACAAGATAGAAGTAGAACGTCAAAAATTTACGAGAGGGTTGTATACATGGAAATACAACGGGTAGAGTATTCGCATAACAAAAGACGTAAAAACATCATTATGGGAAAATAATGTAGAGGTTACTTTGCCAGGCCATTCTTAAAGAAGATCTGACGCTGATGAATGGAGATCCAGGTATGTTGTAGTGTAGCGTGATGATTAGAAGACAGGTGCGGAGCCTCCATCCATCAGCGTGATTTGTATCACCTGTGCCGATTGCGCGCCCATAGAGCGCACGCCGAAGTGCAGGGAGTGTATGGGACAGACATGGAGGGTGAGACAGACACGGAGGGTGAGACAGACACGGAGGTGTGTGACGGACGGTGGTACCGAGGGTTGTGGAGGTGAAACCGTAACAGAATGAATGATTTTATTTCCATGTCTGGCCGTTCCAACATGGCCCATCCCTTACAGGATTATTCAGACACATTTTAGAGGGGGGGGGGGAGAATTTTCTTTTGTTAGTGCTATCACGCTGTGACACACAAATGAAAAACAAAACACAATGAATACAAATACAATAAGAGATACAGATAAAACAAACTAAACTCAAATAAACAAGAGGTACAGATAAAACAAATCAAAACTACTATGACAGATGACAAACAAAAAGTTCAGCAGAGAGAGACAGAGAGATAGCGAGAGGGAGAGAAAGAGAGAGACAGAGAGAGAGAGACAGAGAGAGGTGAGCTTTCTTATACATAGACTTGGATATGGACAGAATGATGTTATGTATTGATACCCCCTACTGTGCATACATTAGTCGTTTCCTTCTGTTCCAGGACTTATGGACATAGATGATGATGTTGATGTGCAGCGCCAGTGCTGCAAACTGTATGCACACAGGCCAATATGCTGGCACGAACATTTTATATGTGTAGGCCTACAGATAATGTGAAAATAAGCCTGTCCAGAGCCTGTTTATACTGCCCACCTCTGGTGTAATTATAGCACAGCAAAAATGGAAAAACTGCAGGTAGCATATATAATGATGCATGTAGGGCTCCCAAGATGGACTAGTGCAAGCTATATGTTTGTGACTAAAATATCCCCACCTTCCATGCTCTGCTGAGGAGCTTGATGTTTAAATGTATGTGTCGACTATTAGAGTAAAAAAAAAATGGATAATAGGTACCATTACTGAAGTCAAACAAAGCGATAGTACTCCTCTGGTTTGTGGAAACATTGGAATCGATCGATGCCTTTGTGTATTTTAATCTACGTTGTTGTCCTTGTTTTTGTATTGTTTTTTATATGTGTAATATGGACCTTGAGTCTGGAATAAAGTCTTCATCATAGTTGGATGTTGCAAATAGTGGTCATCAAATAGCCATTTAATTATGTTGCGCTCTTGTGACATGACATTGATATTTTATCAGTGTTTTTCGTGCTCTTGCTCGCTAAAAAGAAAGAAAGTTAGAATGTGTTCAAAGGTATATTACCCATGTAGGGATTGTGACAATAACCATCAGGGTTACATTCAACAGTGCTTTCTGTTGCCATATTTCATTACTCCCACTACTATTTACCTTTCAGTCTACACTTTATTGGAAGAGATTTTCCATGGGACAGCCAGAGAACTGCAAACTAAATAAAAACAAAATGTGAGGGAGATAATTTGGGTTATCAATCATTAATAGTAGAAACAGTATTGTTTTGCATTGTTTCGTATGAATGAATGTTTTTTTTGTTTACACAGTTGAATAAAGGAATTCCAATACACGTCTTCATTCATAACTGTGATAATTTGACATTTGCCAGATGATGGACTGAAACATAGTGAAGTGAAGATAGTGTACTGGAATTCCTTTGCTCAACTTCGTCAAGATCCTATTTGCTCCTGTAAGAATCTATTGAGAGATATTTGATTGGCCGAAATTTGCCAATAGTCAACTGGTAGTCGACTACCCCCCTGAATGCATTTTTTCTTTTGGGGGGGGGGGGGGGGGTCATTCCATTTGGGCTGTGGGGGGTGCTTAATGTCTGAAGAAGTCGACTGAAGGCTTCTTGACCTCTGCGAAAGCATGCAATTGGTCCACTGATGGATACTGTACATCTTGATATGTCTAGTGTGTGAAATCCTCTTTCAGTGCCTCTGTGCCCGTTTTCTTAGGCAGTTATTGGCAGTTGGTATGTGCGCCATTATCGTTAGCCACGCTTCTAGGCCTCTTTGCTTTTGGAAAGAATGATACATTTTTATTTTTGGATTCGACTAAGAGGTTGGCAGTGGACTACAATTAGTCGACTATTCGACTAATCGAGGTCAGCCCTATCTGGTTTAATACAGAAATGGTAAAAAAAAATTATACTTTTGTGAGATGTAGTATGATACACTTTTGTTGAACCATTGCACAGAGAACACCTTCTCCCCTGTCTCTCTCTCTCTCTCTCTCTCTCTCTCTCTCGCTCTCTCTCTCTCTCTCTCTCTCTCTCTCTCTCTCTCTCTCTCTCTCTCTCCTTTCGTCAAATCGCTAAAGGTACGTTCCCGTGATGCTCAGAGAAAGGGAGCAGGCTGAGACGTCCGGACCGATCAGCGTAACTCGGCTCCTTTCTGGCCATCTGACGGAGCAGATCATCATCACCGGTGATACATAACCCGGAGTACCTCCCCCGCCCCCGTCAGATCAGATGAACCTCTCACCCCACACCCGGTGATCTTACACTTCTAGAGGCATCCCGAGTCCACCTTCATTTGGAGAGATCCGTTTGAAAGGTGCTCAACTCGCCTTGGTTCAACGGGCAACATCACACTCGTGCTTTCGAGCCTCGAGGCCGAATAATATAGTAACCCGCTGCTTACTTACCCAGACAGACACTTGAACCACTTCACATTCAGCCGACATAGCTGATCTTCATGGGTTTTCTTTGCTTTACGTAAACCTATAAACATGTTAATTTCCTTTTCTTTGTGCAGCTCTCATAGGAAAACAATGACAGTAGCCTACTACTCTCCCTCTCTCTCTTCCACTTTCTCTCTGCAATTCTTTTATCAACCTTGCGGAAAGAGAGGCATGTTTTGGAGACAAAGGGATTACTGCCCCCCCTCAAGGCAAAGACGTTTTTCTTCCTCTCGCTGAGTAATTCTCATATTCTCTTAACTTCAAAGGGCTTTGACAACTAGAACTAAGTGCAGAGTACCTCTCTCGATACAGCAGGATTGGATGGTGGGGGGGGGGGGGTACAGGTGGAAGAGGTAGATTGGATGTTGGGGGGGGGTACAGGTGGAAGAGGTGGATTGGATGGTGGTGGGGGGGGGGGGTACAGGTGGAAGAGGTGGATTGGATGGTGGGGGGGGGTACAGGTGGAAGAGGTGGATTGGATGGTGGGGGGGGGTACAGGTGGAAGAGGTGGATTGGATGTTGGGGGGGGGGTACAGGTGGAAGAGGTGGATTGGATGGTGGGGGGGGGGGTACAGGTGGAAGAGGTGGATTGGATGGTGGGGGGGATACAGGTGGAAGAGGTGGATTGGATGGTGGGGGGGGGGGTACAGGTGGAAGAGGTGGGTTGGATGGTGGGGGGGGGGGTACAGGTGGAAGAGGTGGATTGGATGGTGGGGGGGGTACAGGTGGAAGAGGTGGGTTGGATGGTGGGGGGGGGGGTACAGGTGGAAGAGGTGGGTTGGATGGTGGGGGGGGGTACAGGTGGAAGAGGTGGATTGGATGGTGGGGGGGGGGGTACAGGTGGAAGAGGTGGATTGGATGGTGGGGGGAGGGGTACAGTGGAAGAGGTGGATTGGATGGTGGGGGGGGGGGGGGGTACAGGTGGAAGAGGTGGATTGGATGGTGGGGGGGGGGTACAGGTGGAAGAGGTGGATTGGATGGTGGGGGGAGGGGTACAGGTGGAAGAGGTGGATTGGATGGTGGGGGGGGGGTACAGGTGTAAGAGGTGGATTGGATGGTGGGGGGGGGGGGGTACAGGTGGAAGAGGTGGATTGGATATTGGGGGGGTACAGGTGTAAGAGGTGGATTGGATGGTGGGGGGGGTACAGGTGGAAGAGGTGGATTGGATGGTGGGGGGGGGTACAGGTGGAAGAGGTGGATTGGATGTTGGGGGGGGGTACAGGTGGAAGAGGTGGATTGTATGGTGGGGGGGTACAGGTGGAAGAGGTGGATTGGATGGTGGGGGGGGTACAGGTAAGAGGTGGATTGGATGGTGGGGGGAGGGGGGGTACAGGTGTAAGAGGTGGATTGGATGGTGGGGGGAGGGGGGTACAGGTGGAAGAGGTGGATTGGATGTTGGGGGGGGGGGGTACAGGTGGAAGAGGTGGATTGGATGGTGGGGGGGGGTACAGGTGGAAGAGGTGGATTGGATGTTGGGGGGGGGTACAGGTGGAAGAGGTGGATTGGATGGTGGGGGGGTACAGGTGGAAGAGGTGGATTGGATGGTGGGGGGGGGGGGGGGGGGTACAGGTGGAAGAGAGGTGGATTGGATGGTGGGGGGGGGTACAGGTGTAAGAGGTGGGGATGACGTCATGACAAATATGCATGCGCAGACCCGAAGCAGAAAGGAACGTAATCCTGATCAGACAAAGGGGCAGACTACAATATATTTGCATTTGTTAGCCATGCTAGCGATCTAAACAATCAATCCATGCCAAAGCTAGATATGTAAAAGGTGAACGACTCACTCTCGCAGCCATACTGATTTGGTTCAATGACATCCAGCCTTTTTCGTTTTGAAACAACCTTTAGTCAGGGGAGTGCCATGGTTTCTCCATAGAGCCCCGTCGCATCTTTTAGCGCAGAAGCTTGCGCAGGTCCGGGGCAACTTAGTCACGTGACTCAGTTGGTATTGCTGATTGGCTCGAACATGGTATGTTTGTAAACAGCGAACAGGTCAATAGGAAGTAATGCTGCCTGATACCACCATAGAGGAGAAGGTGGTGGCAGTGGTTGGGTCATCTCACCACACCTGCTGCAACCACTAGAAGATTAGTGGTACACTACTCTTGCCACTGAGACACGGCAATCAATCAATCACGACAATACAAACAATAGAAATTTAGTCTCAGATGTTGCCCAAGGAATTGGAAATAATGTGCTAACTACCATTGATCAGATAACCCGATTATCAAAACCTGTTCATAAATAGTGATTGTAGAACTGTATAAAAGTAATATCATATTCAAGGTTGTACTGTTATACTGAATAATCAGCACGGCTGTGATTCTGTAGTGGATAATTACAGCCCGTGCTGATATTCAGTATAACAGCACAACCTCGAATGTGATATTACTTTTATACAACAGTTCTACAATCACCATTTATTAGTTAACAATAAGAAGCGACAACAGATTATGATTTGTTGTTTGTTTATTTAATCAATTATTTTTGGTCCGCCAACAAATAGTTCCACAACTGCACTCTTGAACTTGGACCGTTGCCTAATTAACGGTTATTAATAGAACACCTGTGTGGCGGAGTGATACATATAGTTAAAAGTCCCAGTGCTGTTATACTGAATATCAGCACTCAATGTAAAAAACTATGGAATGTCGCTAAACACAAAGAAAACTAAAGTAATGATCATTGGAAAAAACACCAGGAACTGTTTGTAAAATACAGATGGATGGAGTAAAACATGAACAAGTCAAGGACAAGGAGTACATGTACCTTGGAAGCTGGATGTGGAAGAGCTAACATGGACATTAAGAGAAGAACCGGAATTGCAAAGAGCGCGTTCTGGAACCATAAAGAAATATTGAGACGAAACATAAGTTGGAAAATGAAGCAGAATTTTGGAAACGTATGTTATGTCAGTCTTTTCATACAGAGCAGAGGCATGGACGCTGAATGAAGAGGCAAAGAGGATGATAGACTCTTTTGAAATGTGGACGCTGAGGAAGATGCTGAAGATAACATGGAAGGATAAGATCAAGAATGAGGTGGTACTGAGAAGAGCGGATATGCAAGGAGGACAGCTGCTGGAGAGGTTGAAAAAGAGAAAGATGGAGATGTGCGGGCACGTTTTGATTGATTGATTGAAAAGTTTATTAACAGATTGCAGAATGGGTACAGTACAGTACAGCTCAATACATACAATTGTTAAGGGGATGCAGACCAGAGAAAGACTTTCGTCTTGTTTACATCAGGGTCCCCCATTTTCAATTCATCATAACATATATGACATACAGATAGACAGTACTGCTACATCTATACATTTATGACATACCAGATTTGCAAATACAGTACTGTTTGTGATACAAAAAGCGTCCAGAAAAAGAGTGTATATACATTTGACGTAGAAAACTGTACATTGGAGGAGGTTGGGTAGGTGGGGTGGGGTTGGGGGGGGGGGGGGCTGTACATTGGAGGTGGGGGGGGGGGGGTTGGGTAGGGGACACACACTGTACACTGTACATTGGAATACTGACAAAGCCATACTTGGTCATTTACTGTACAACTGGGTTAGGACATTTGCAGGGGCCAGTTTCTAAATGCAGTCTCCCGTAGGTGTTCTTTGAGAGTGTTTTTGAAAGTGGGTAGTGATTCACATTCCTTTACAGCTTTGGGTAGGGCGTTCCACGTGCTGAGAAAATCCAGCGGAGGAGATGTTCAAGAAGGTGGTGATGGGGAAGGTGGATGGGAAGAGAGGAAGTGGAAGACCAAGAAGAGGCTGGGTAGACGACGTCTGTGATTGGAGCGGAGGTGAGAGGCGGAGTCACGGAGTTGGAGAGATGGGTTGGAGAGTGCAGGCAACCTTCGGAACGAAGAAGCCACCTGATGATGATGATGAATGTCTCTTGTCCAATTAAACGACTTGGCTGGAACTAACTGTTGTATAACAAGATATATTTCTTAACTAAAATACCTTTTGGAAAGACCTTTTTTTTAATCACCATGTATTCAGTTGGATAAAGTCTGCAGAAGAGAGGGTTAAGTTACAGCACCCTCATGCTGGCACGATAAAAGGGCGTCTCATTATTATCATATTTTTATACAACAGTGAAAAAAATGTCTCTGCCGACGCCGCCGCCCTGCATGGCTTTCATGTCACAAGATAGCTGACTGATATGAGGAAATGTCAGCCGAATCCAAAAGCAAAAAGGGAAAAAAAGATTATTCCTTTCTGCTAAAGGTCACCCAGGTGACATAGTATTTCTAAAATGAAAGATGAATTTGTACACTAACATTGCGGTGTACTCATCCATACACACACAGTCACTTAAGTCTTTCTCCACGGAGCAGAGAAAAGCAATTGCCTGTGGACACACTCAACCTGAGAGACAGTCAGAGAGTCGTGGAGCTTGACCCCGTGGACGTCTTGACACACCGCTGGAATTCAGCGATGACCAAAAACTTGTAAAAGTGCTTTTCTTATGTCCTTAAACTTAAAAGAGTGAATGTGTGAGATGTATGATGTTTTGACTTATATGTGTGCACAACAAAATGCGATGTCTCCATCAACTGGATTGTGTGTGCAGTCATTGCATTTTTTTCACCACAGGTGATTGCCCTGTTCAATTGGACAGGCAACGGCACGTAAGGAAGATTGCTTTTTTACTGGCAAGTGTTCTTATAGGGTGTGCTTCGGCCGACCGGCGTGCCACAACAACACCGTCTGCAACAGAGATGCTTTGCATTGTGCGCTGGTGCAACGCCTTCCCTAGATTGTTCTCTTCAGATGGTGGAGGCAATTTGGAACTAGAGATATATCTATCCTGCCCCCCAAAAAAATTTAATAATAGCAAGAGTGAGGAATATTGTGCCATACAGTACGACTCACCATAAGGTATAATGCAAGCCTTGCAAAAGATGAACGAGCCTTGGATGTATATTGTCTTTCATTCACACAAATGTAGTGTTAGGGTGTTGGAACACTGGAGTATATTATTTTATTACGCACCGAAACTGTGGAACACTCTACCTAAAGAAATTAGAGAGGTGGGCTCAGTGGAGCTTTTTAAATAGCATTTGAAAACACACCGCTTTAACTTGGCTTTTAACTGTATTCAGTAACTCCCTTTGTTTCAATAATTTTATTATCATTTTAAATTGTTTCTATTTATTTTATTGCTTGTGATATGCAATTTTGTCTACTGAGTCCTGCATTTTATTATTAGTTTGAATTTGAATTTGTACATTTAATTTTTTGTTTTGTCAAGATTCAAGATTCAATCATTTTATTTCAAACCACAGTGTTAGTTTGGCTACATTTTCCATTGTCCGGCAAAACAACATATGAAACAAATAAATGAAAGCACTCTGGGCTGCTTTCTATTGCATGAAAAGTGCTTTATAAATAAAGTTTATTATTATTATTATTATTATTATTATTATTATTATTATTATTATTATTATTATTATTATTATTATTATTATTATTATTATTATTATTATTATTATTATTATTATTATTATTGTTATTATTATTATTATTATTATTATTATTATTATTTATTATTATTATTATTATTATTATTATTATTATTATTATTATTATTATTATTATTATTATTATTATTATTATTATTATTATTATTATTATTATTATTATTATTATTATTATTATTATTATTATTATTATATTGTGAACTTTAACACAGCACACTTCTCCTTTGCTTAATCAAGCAAATTGTGGAAAAAAAAACGTCCACAATCTACAGTATTTCTTCCAGAAATAATTGAAGAATCCTTTCATTCTCTCTCCCTCTCTCTCTCTCTCTCTCTCTCTCTCTCTCTCATCTCTCTCTCTCTCTCTCTCTCTCTCTCTCTCGTCTCTCTCTCTCTCTCTCTCTCTCTCTCTCTCTCTCTCTCTAGCTGACATTCAATCAAATTGCTAAAGAGTCTGTGTTTGCCTGACAATGTTTACAGGGTACCATAATAGCAGGCCTTTATTGTCCCTGTCAGTCTTCTTTCTACAATAGAAGTGAGAAGTGAGAGGGAGTTTACGAATAATTACTGAGTGGAGGAAAAACATCAACTTATTGCCTTTTTCACCTCAGAAGAACACACACAGGGAGTAATTACAGCAATTATTGACATAGAACGATTATAGAATGAAAGAGATTATCATGAAATGTCCTCCGCTCACACTGCAAAAATGTGGTTATTTATCCTTTTATTCAGTAACAATGTTCATCGAACAGTGCTGAAACTTGGGTGGTGCAGTGTTGAGTGTATAGTTGTAAAGACATATTAGTATAGTAGGAAGAGTGCACGATAGAGGACAGTAAGAAGGTTAGTTATTTATATTAATTTGAATCTTTTTCATTTCAGATATTGATTGATGTTTTTTTAGTCAACGGTGAACGATTGGTCGGGTTTCGGCCGTCCTAACTGTGGTGGGAAAGTTCGTTCCACCATTGTGGAGCGACGACCGAGAGATAGGTGGCTTCTCTTTGATGACCCTCCCGGAGCTCGGATATTAGTGGGTCTGAGGCGGCCAGAGGATGTAGAGCGGAGGGGTCTTGAGGGTGTGTAGTTAGAGACCATTAACCGGAGCTGGGCGGGAGCCATTCCCTTCGCTGCGCTGCCAGGTTTTTGCATGCCAATTTGTGTGGCGAAGGGGAGCCAGTGCAGGTCCCTAAGAAGTGGGGTAACATGGGCTGACTTTGGTAGGTTGGAGATCAGGCGGGCGGCTGCGTTCTGAATGAGAGGCTTGGTGGCGGTGGTCGGTAGACAAGCGAGCAGTGCATTTCAGTAGTTGAAGCGAGACATGACTGTTGCTTGGACAAGGAGTTGAGTGGCTTCTTTTGTCAGGAAGGGGCGGATCCTTCTGACGTTGCTCAGGAGGGATCTACAGGTTCTGGTTGTTGCGGTGATGTGAGCGGAGAAGTCCAGCCTTTCGTCGAGGACAAAACCAAGGTTCTTGACCACGGCTACATTCTCCACTGTGATGGAAAGGTCGGTCAGCTGGGAGGATTTGGCCGGCAGGTGAAGCAATTCTGTTTTGCTTAGGTTCAGTTTGAGGTGGTTGGTCGTCATCCAGGCAGAGATGTCTGCCGAGATCCGCTCAGAGACATGGATATCTGAGGGAGGAAAGGAGAGGAAGAGTTGAGTATCATCGGCATAGCAGTGATACGATAAGGCATGACACGTGATAATGTTACCCAGAGATTTGGTGTAGAGGAAGAAGAGGAGGAGTCCAAGGGCCGAGCCCTGGGGGACGCCTGTCCGAAGGGGCCGACAGGGTCCCTCTCCATGACACTTGGTAGGAGCGGTTGTTGAGGTAGGATGTCAGCCATGCCACCGCAGAGCCAGCCACTCCCATTCCTGCGAGGGATGGGAGGAGGATCTGATGGTTGACCGTGTCGAAGGCTGCCGACAGTTCCAGAATAATTAGGACAGAAGAGAGGCCCTTCGCTTTTGCTAAGTGAAGAGCCTCTGTGACTGCTATGAGGGCCGTCTCCTGGAACAGTTGCCTGAAGCCTGACTGATTAGGGTCTAGGAGGTCATTCTGTAAGAGATAATCAGTAAGAATACACAGGGGAGTAAAGACTAATAGACAACAGCTTGGGTGATGACAGATGACGGAACAGCTGGTGAAGGACTGGGAGACAGGAACGCACGTGGGAGACACACTGAGGACATCTGCTGGGTCTACAGGGGAAAACATAAGGAGAGGAGGGGAGACACTAGGGAGTGGGGGGGGGGGCAGGGTTAACCTCTTAACGTTCGACTTATGTGCGCACATCACAGCACTTTGCTCTCATCTGTCGGCTCCGGGCTGCATTTTTGTAGGTGAAAGTCTGTGATGGTCCAAGATGTCCCTGGCAGGAACCCAGCACTACTCCTCCAGACTGTAGCCCCCCCCCCCCCCAGTAAATCAGGTACTGGAAGCCCCTGCCATGGTGGTGAATGTCCAGCAGCCTCCTATCTGTGTAGGTGTCAGAGCCCTCAATGTCCAGCAGCCTCCTATCTGTGTAGGTGTCAGAGCCCTCAATGTCCAGCAGCCTCCTATCTGTGTAGGTGTCAGGGCCCTCAATGACGTGGGGAGGCGTGGAGGTCAGGGATCCTGGAGACACGGGAGATGGTATGGACACAGTGAGAGCGGGGGAGCCGAAGGCGGACTGCAGGGTGGTTGATGATCCTGTAGATAGGGAAGGGGCCAATTAACCTGGGGGCCAGCAGAAGGCCGCCAGAAATGTGAGGTGAACCCGGGGCCCTCCAACTCTCGAGCCAACCAAAGTGCTGTACAATCAAAGCATAAGATCAATGTCATAATATAAAATAAACAAATAGAAAAATAGAAAAAGGCCCAGCAGGACAAGACCGTACATTCAGAGAATAGGACAACAGTCGGCCATCAAGCGGATAGGGGAGCACAGAGTACAGTATAGCACACAGGGGACAGAGGAGCACAAGAAGAGATACAAGGGGGAAGGGGCAGGAAAAAATAGCATGGGAGTGTGTGAGTTAGGGTGTGGGAGAATCAGGTTTTTTTTTAAGGCTATAGGGAATAAAAGTGGGTTTTTAGACGGGCCTTAAATGTCTCCAGCGAGGGGGCAGATCGGATCTCCAGGGGAAGCTGGTTCCACAGTTTGGGGGCCACGGCGTTGAAAGAGCGATCGCCTCTCTTTTTGAGTCTGGTGCGGACCAGCCGAGCCTGGTTGGAGGATCTTAGTGACCTGGGTGCTGAGTAGGGGGTTATGAGCTCTGTGATGTACAGGGGTGCCTCAAAGGTCAGGAGGAGAATTTTGAAGTCTATTCTAAGTGGGACTGGGAGCCAGTGTAGGGAGGCTAGAATTGGTGAAATGTGTTCTCTTTTTTTTGGTGCCGGTAAGGAACCTAGCTGCCGAGTGTTGTACCATTTGGAGGGCGGGACATGGCTGCCTGACTGGAAAAGGCTACAGAAGACCAGAGGGAGCATGGTGGGGGGTCTTGTTTTGTGCACAGACGGGACAGGCAGAGATGAAGGACCGGGTGTCTTCCTCGATGGTGGGCCACCAGAACCACACATTACCCTATATTCATACTGACCACTGGGCGATTTTATACTTTTTATCTATTTTATCTAGCACACTCTCAGGAGCTCATACAGAAAAAAGCATTTGATGGAAAAGTATTCTGTATTTTACTATGACAACTATTAAAGAAACTTTTTTTTTTATCCACCTTTTCTCCTTATTTTTCAATTTTTCTCCCATCCCAATTTCACCTCGCCAATTCTCCCTTCAATTCTCCCCTCCCCTGTCTTGAACGTTGCTAGAATATGCCTCCCACTGGTCGGCTGCAGTGAGGACCAAGCCTTGCATCACGCGTCCCCTCCGGTACACGAGGAGGCAGCTCTCGCATCTTTTCACCAGTACAGCGCAATCTCTCAGTGGCGAGGAGTAACGCGTGGGAGGCTTCCTGACTTCCTGATTCTGCTGTACAGGCGCACCAACCGACCTGTAGGAGTCGCTGTCCACAACGTCCAATCCCCACCCACCGGCTTTCCCACCCCTAACACTGCCAATTGTGTTAGTATGAACGACCAGCCAAGCCGGTAGCAACGCAGAGAGCTGGGCTCGAACCCAGCATCTCCTGCGTTAGTGGCGAGCGCCTTGCCCACTGCGCCACTTAGCCGCCCATCTATTAAAGAAACTTGGACTTGAACTTTACGCAGGTGGAGCTTTGTGAATATGGTGGGTCTCTGGGGAAGCTTGAAAGCATAGGAGATGAAGGGGAGGGGATACTGGTTCTGAACTGTGATGTCGTTGAGACCACAGTAATCAATGCAGGGTCTAAGTGAAAACAGCACCAGCAGGAGAGAATGATGGATGGATGAGGCCAGTTGCCAGAGACTCTTTTATGTACTTTTCCATGTTCTCTGGAGAAGTGAGGGGATACAACTTCCACAAGTCATAAGCACAGGGAGGGGGGGGGGGCAGTGATATGTCTGAACATCTCTTTGACATCCAGATGGACAGAAGGGACTGTAGACAGGTCAGGGAGCTCAGCTGACAACAGCTGACTTGAGGCAATGCTGAAGGCAGAATGATGCTGATGGTCCAGTTGATATGGGGGTTGTGTTTGCCTCCAGCCAGGGCCGACCCAGGATGACAGCAGTCAACGAGGAGTCCAGAAGATAGAACTGGACGTTCTTGTGATGATTACCAGAGACACTGAGGTTTTAACGGAACAGTAAGGTGAGTGACAGACCTGAATACTCCATCCAAAGCGTTGACCTCAAGCAGAAGCTACCATGGCTATAGGTGGTAATGCCTAGCTGAGACACCAGGGCCCTCATGCATCAACGTGTTCTACGCACAGATCTGTGCTTACCCTGTGCGTACGATCATTTCTAAGCAAAGAGTGGGATTCATCAATTTGAACTTGAACTTGACTTCGTGCGTACATCTACGCACAGTTCAGACCTGGCGTACCTAGCGCCCAGTGGTAGAATATATTATTACAACAAGGAAATGAGCTTCTGTGCATAATAACACTGGCACGTTCTGTACGAACCGTAGTTCATTATAGTTCATTGTAAAATAGCAACAGTAGTGTAATTATGGTCAAAACCCTATAAATAGCATTTGGAATAATAGATCTTTCTCTCAGAATGAATGCAGCATGGTTTATATAGCGTTATCGGAATATACGGGGTGTAGGCTACTGACTGACTGCGCTCCGCGTAGCTTGATTGATTGATTGATTGAAAAGTTTATTAACAGATTGCAGAATGGGTACAGTACAGTACAGCTCAGTACATACAATTGTTGATTGGGGATGCAGACCAACTTTCGTCTTGTTTACATCAGGGTCCCCCATTTTCAATTCATCATAAATCATAAAGCTCAACTCGTTATTATTCTGCGCAGACCGCAGAAACACGGGAACGTTTTGATTATATTTAAAAAGCTTTACGTTAAACGAAACAAGTGGAACTTCGAAGCTGTAAGCAGAATACAAGTCATATGAATATAGTGTTCTTCCCCCTTTTTACTGTATAAGAAAGAATAGAAAACGCATTGCAATGACACTATAGTGGACAGACTATGTATATGATGGGATTCAAGTTCGCGTTTTTGTTGCTCATAGCAGGGGCGTATTTGACGCCGGGGACGGCGGATAGTGTCCCCCCCACGTTTTACCGTCCAAAGAGCTGAGTCTGACTACCTGTTCTATTATTATGCAAAGAGCAGTAGATGGGGGTCGCATTCTTGCCCTGCAAGGGCCAAGTACCCACTCGCTAAAGTACTTGTCTTTGCATACTAATAGCTCGGGTCGTCAGCCTAGGTGTGTGTTAAAATACGTCAAACATATTGTTTACACTGTCTTTCTTCTATTATAACCCTCCCAAATCATATTCAGAAAGTATCACAGAGACTTCTATTGACCAAGGAATTAGTTATTATTTCGCGGTTTATTCACATAACGTTATATTGTTTACACTGTTTTTCTTCTATTATAACCCTCCCAAATCATATTCAGAAAGTATCACAGAGACTTCTATTGACCAAGGAATTAGTTATTATTTCGCAGTTTATTCACATAACGTTATATTGTTTACACTGTCTTTCTTCTATTATAACCCTCCCAAATCATATTCAGAAAGGCACACACACAACATATTCCAGTTAACGGTATATTTTTTTAATGATTCGTTATGGCGTAATCAATACTTCCATGCGTATAAATTGCGTTCGCAACCTCCGTGTTTTGGGGGTAGTCATCAGAAACCTCGGATCCGGGATTCGCTCCCATCCGTCGGGCAAGAACTGTGGGTTTTCAGCCTCTCTCTCTGGAGCTTAACGGAGTTTCTGGAGGAGTTTCTGGAGGAGCTTGTCGCGGCTCATGCGCATGCGCACGCTCAACCAATCAGAGAGGGGCTTCGCTCAACCAATCAGAGAGGGGTCTGCAGAAATAGAGTTCAACCAATCAGAGAGGGGTCTGCAGAAATGCGGCTACGGGCCCTAACCCCCCCCCCCCCCCCCCATCGACGTCACTCGCCACGCCCCCAAATCTGTCCCCGGCACACATTGAGAGAGAGTTACGCCAGTGGCTCATAGGCATGCTGTCAGAGTATGATATCTTAATCAAACATTCTAGAACATTTGTCGTCAATCATGTCCTAATAGAACATAGGCTATGGCATGGATCGTGATATTGTGTGGACTGTTATTATTACTGTACACCGGTACCACCCATTGTGACGACAGCCTTGTGAGTCCCGCACACAAACATGATGGAATTCAAGTTCATGTATTGAAAGGCAGGCTATCATACATGCAGTGAGATTCATTGTTCTTGTATATGCTCTCGTATTATATTGTTTATATAGGCTACCCAATACTGACATCAAAATAGATTGTAGTATGCCTCTAGAAATCATATGCAGCAGGTAGAAAATTGACGGGAGATCCATCGCGATTTGGAATCAAATTGAGGAGAACTTTAATCCCTGGGGTATTAATCAAACAACACGGGAAAAGGCAGTCATATTCCAGCGCGGTCTTTATTAGCCGACAACAAAATAGATGCATCTAAAAATCATATAGCCAATCGAACACAACTAATAAAGGCATTCATATTACAGCACGGTTATAATGACACACCGTAGCATACACAGTAGCATACTACAAGAACCTAGGCGTCCACAAAGACGACTTCAAACTGGAAATAGTAACTACAGATGAGGTACTCAAAAAACTGAGCGCCCTCCAACCAAACAAGGCCACTGGCCATGACAACATCCCCTCCAAATTCCTCAGAGACTCAGCAGCAGCCATCACCCCAGTCATCACACACATAATAAACCTCTCCATAAAACAGGGACACGTCCCCAAGGACTTCAAAATTGCGAGAGTAACACCCCTGCACAAAAAGGGCAGCAAATTAGACCCGGGTAACTACCGCCCTGTTTCTATCCTTACATCCATCTCGAAAGTCATGGAAAAAATAGTATACGAACAGATCGAAAAGTACCTCGCGGAAAAAAATCTAATCTACGAATTCCAATCTGGCTTCAGAACATCCCACTCCACTGACACATGCCTTCTCTACTTGAACGACCACATCAAACAAGAGGTGGACGCGGGCAAATACTGCGGCATGGTCATGCTGGACCTACAAAAGGCCTTCGACACTGTCAATCACACCATTCTGATTGACAAGCTAAAAGCAATTGGTTTTGATAGTTTATCAGTTAGCTGGATACAATCCTACCTGGAAGGGAGGGAACAGATGGTGGAAGTAAACGGTACCCTATCCCCCCCCCTCACAGTGAGCTGTGGTGTTCCACAAGGAAGCATACTAGGACCGCTACTATTCCTAATTTATGCAAATGACATGTCGTCAGCTTGTGACTGCAACTTGTTCCTGTTTGCGGACGACTCAGCCCTGCTGGTCTCTGACAAGAACAAGTTACAGGTTGAAAAAGCCCTCAGCTCGGAACTAGGCAAAATCTGCATATGGCTCGCCGACAACAAACTATCATTACACATGGGCAAAACAGAGTCCATTCTCTTCGGTTCAAATAACAAACTCAGCAAGACCGACGGCTTCTCGGTTACAGTGGGTGACAATATTATCACAAGGAAAGATGAAATTACCTACCTGGGTTCCATCCTAGAGGCTAATCTTTCCTGTGACAAAATGGCATCCAATGTAATAAAAAAAGTCAACCAACGAACGCGATTCTTGTACCGGATCTCCTCTCTGGTAAACAAGAATACCCTGAAGACTCTAGCAGGAGCACTCATTCAAGGGTACTACGACTATGCTTGCACCTCATGGTACCAAAGCACCTCAAAGGCACTAAAAAACAAATTACAAACATCTCAAAACAAGCTAGTCAGACTACTACTTGACCTGACTCCTAGAACCCACCTCACCCCTGCGCACTTTGACAACCTAGGATGGCTTAGAGTAGACGACAGAGTACAGCAACTTGCAATGGGCCTGGTCTACAAGATACACTACACTATGTTTTTAAGCTCAGCTCTCAACGGGACCTCATTAATTGGATGTACATCTATTGTAGCTTCGCACTCCAGAAGCATTACCAAAAACTACACAAAAACATGCATAGATTATGGCTAGTTTGAATATAATGGTATGGAACACCGGTGGGATAAACAAACAACACAAACGCAAAAGCGTGCTCACACTGATGAAAAAAGAACATGTGGACGTGGCTCTATTAAGCGAAACATTTTAGAGGAAGACATAAATACGTTAGCGGATAACATATACCATAATATTAGTCACTCTTCTTTTGTTACGAGAACTAGAGGGGTAGCCATAGTCGTCAGACGCAAATTAAATATCGAATTGAAAGGGGTATGGTCGGATGCTGAGGGGCGCATAACTATAGCTAGGATTATACACAATAACAGGAAAATTGCGTTGGCAGCGGTATATGCCCCAAATTTGTACGAAGTGGGTTTCTTCACTTCACTAACCGGAGAAATGTTAAACCATCCCGAGTACTCATATATAATAGGTGCGGATTTTAATGCCATTTGGAACCCAAGGATGGACAAAACTTACCTTACCTTTTCCAGCGAACAAAAAAATTCATCTAAAGCATTAAAAGATTGGTCAAAATCAACAGGGGTAATTGATTTATGGCGTTCACTTAATCCCATGACCCGCAAGTACTCCTGTCGTTCGGCGAGACACAACACACTATCCAGAATTGATTACGTCTTTGCATCCCCGAGAATATTTGATAAATATGAAGTGGAAATGACACCCAATGCGCTATCAGATCACTGCTACTTAATCCTGAAAGCAACATTTGGTACACTATCTTCCCGGGCCCCAAGATGGCGTTTTAATTCTATGCTGCTTAACAACAAGGAATTCATTACACAAATTAAAGAAGCTCTCACAGTATTCCTACGGGATAATGCAAACTCGGTGCAAGATCCCAGAATATTATGGATGTCGGTAAAGAGTATGATCAAGGATTTCACGGATAGATTTTCCTCCATATTGCGCAAAAATCAATACACAAAACTGTCTGAAATGGAAACGCTTTACTCAACGCTTTTTAATTCTTTAAAATACAACAACTCTACTAGACTAGAAAACCAAGTTAACATTCTAAAGACAGAGATCAAAGCAATATACAGACAAAAATCGGAATTGCAAATACGCAGCACAAGACAACAGCAGTACTTCCAAGGATCTAAACCTAGTCACCTATTAGCCATGCGACTAAGAATTAATGCAAAATTTGCAGATATAACTGCCATTAGGAAACAACAAGCTCTAGTAACAGAACCCAAAATAATAAACGATACATTCAAAGAATTCTACTCCGATTTGTATAATTCAGAGACGACCTTTGATCAAGACAAATTAGACACATATCTTAATCAAATTACTCTCCCTAAACTTTCGGAGGACGACGCTAAACAGTTAGAAGCACCGATCACATTAGAAGAACTCAAGAAGGCCATATCCGGAATGAAAAACGGCAAGGCTCCGGGAATTGACGGTATCCCATCAGAAATGTACATTTCTTGCTGGGACATATTTGGACCCTTATTACTAAATATGATCTTATACTCAGTCAAAGAGGGAAGCTTCCATAAACACCAAAATATCGCACTCATTTCAGTTCTTCACAAAAAAGACAAAGACCCCACTGAGTGCGGTAGTTACCGACCTTTAAGCCTCCTCGGAACCGATGTCAAACTGTACTCTAAGATATTAGCCATCAGATTGCAAAAGCATATGACGTCTTTAGTTCATCCGGACCAAACAGGCTTCATAAAAGGTCGCCTGATCAATGATAACATAAGGCGAATACTGCACGTACTAGACGCAGACAAAGAGGACACCACACCTAAGGCGATGCTATCCCTGGATGCTATGAAAGCATTTGACAGGTTGGAATGGTCGTTTCTATGGGCAGTATTAGAAAGGATGGGGTTAGGAAAAGGATTCATTGATATGATTAAAGTACTATACAAGGACCCATCGGCCAGGATTACAACAGGCACATTCATTTCCGATATCTTTCCGGTATCACGCTCAGCCAGACAGGGTTGCCCTCTTAGTCCCGGACTATTCGATCTATCATTAGAACCTTTAGCACAATTTATAAGACAATCCCAACACATAGAACCAATAGTAATCAAGGGCACACAACATAAAATTAGTTTATATGCGGACGACGTAATATTGTTCATGCAAAACCCCAACAACACATTGCCGCATATACTCAAGTTGATAGAGAACTTTGGTGATTTATCGGGATTTAAAATAAATTGGCCTAAGTCGGCTTTTCTTCCTCTTAACATCAGTGCAAAAAAAGACACAACCCTCCCAGGTGCGATACCCATGGTCAAACATTTTAGATGCTTGGGTGTGGAAATATTTCCCACCATAAGACAAACGGTGAAGCACAATTACACAAAAATACAGAACAAAATCAAAGACGACCTGGACAGGTGGGCAAAACTTAAAAACTCAGTACAGGCAAGGGTATCAATAGTTAAGATGGATGTATTACCAAGAATCAATTTCTTCAGCTCAATGCTTCCGTTACCTCCTCCAGAGGGCTACTGGAAAAGATTACAAACCTCCACATACAAATTTATTTGGAATAACAAACCACCTCGCATAAAAAGATCCACCGCACAGAGAAATAAAGCAGACGGTGGCATGGCAGTTCCAGATTTTTTACAATATTTTAAGGCCTTCACATTAAGACCACTGAAGATATGGTTTGACCCCCAGGCTTTGGTATCTTGGAGAGAATTAGAAGAAAACATAGTAGCCCCACAGAGACTGAAAGACATAGCACACACTAAACTTTCAATCAAGCATTGTGAGCGAGAATTTGGCCCAATAATTACCCATGCAATCAGAACATGGCGGGAAACACAAAAGAAATATCCTAACCCTCAAGAATGGCATAATCACACTCCCATATTCAATAACAATGCACTCTTAATGGGAAAACGCCCTATAAGATTCCCTATATGGGAAGAGCAAGGCATACACTCATTAGGGGATATTTTTAATAACCAGGGCCTCTGTAGTTATGTCGAAATATGCACAAAGTTTAACCTCACCGAGTCCACATGGCTTTTTTACATACAGTTACGACTTTGTCTGAGGTCTCACGGTGTTCCATTACTCATACCAATTGAACACCACAGATACCACAAATGTTTCTATGAAAGAGAAACATTGGGAGGTTTTGTATCAGGTTTTTATTATCAATTACTAACGTCCTCGTATGAAACCCTTCAACTAGACACTGTCTGGAGGAGGGATATACCAGACCTGGAAAATGACTTTGATTGGCAAGGAGCCTGGGCAAATGTCCGACTTACATCAAGGAACCCGGATCATCAACAAATCAATCTGAACTATATTCACAGGACATACTTGACTCCTATAAGGCTGTGCAAAATGGGGCTTAAACAAGACTCCAAATGCTCCCAATGTACAAATGGGGACGAAGGAACATTTATGCACATGTATTGGGACTGCCCACCAGTTAAGGCATTCTGGAAAGATGTGTCCCAACAATTATCAATACTCGTATCTTGGAATATACCTGTACACCCCTCGGTATTACTATTGAATGATGTTTTTGAGTTTGCAGTGAATCCACAACTAAAGAGATTGGTTTTATCGATCACAGTAGCTAAAAAACTGATCGCATCACGTTGGTTTCAACCGGAAAAAATGTGCCGAAAAGTGTGGTTTCTTACATATCTCGATGTGATATATCAAGAAATATCTACAGCAAGAATTCTGGGTCTCAATGAATCCAAAATGTCAATGTGGTTAGAAGTGGTGGAGAGAATAAAAGCTAGCTTATAATGGTAGTGTCTGGTTAGGAGTGAGGGATAATGGAGGTACTATCCAAGAGGGGGTCCGGGAGGGGGGGGTTCGAGCTGGAGCATATGTGTGTAGGGTTTTAGAAAATAGGTATTAGGGGTATATTATATACTAACATTTATATAATTGTAATTTCGCTGGATATACACTGTATACGGTTAAAATGTTATTATAGACTATTTTTGTTTTATCTTGTTTCTGTACTTGCATATATTTTAACCACCTTTACTGAAAGTTTCATTATGCATTGTGTGTTGAGTACTGACTTTTAATAATTTTTGTTTTGCAATAATAAAAAAAAATATAAAAAAAAAAAAGATACACTACGCGACCAAGGTACCCATGTACATGTCAAAATACTTCCCAAAGGTCAGTGAATACCACGATCACAACACCAGAGGGAGCTCCACAAATCATGTAAAACCCAGATTCGGCTCAAACAAGGGACTAAACACGTTTCGCAATTATGCCACATCAATGTGGAACGCCCTACCTAAAGCTGTACTGGGCTCTGTTAAGGAAGGACAGGACACTCTCACTGAGAAACATTGCTTTATACTGAAAACTAGGGTAAGCCATTTTAAGTTTATTAGTGAATCTTAAAAGTGAGGAACCAGCTGACTTGATTAAAGGGGCGTGTTTAAAACGGCCATTTTGTTTAGTTAAGTGCCCCCATTAAGGGACTGTTTCCTGTTTACTAGTAGCATCTGATTTGCTGAGTGAGCCATTAAGAGCCTGCCCTGTTTAAAAGCAGAGGTCCACACTGTGTTGAAGTCACTCTGTACTGGGCTCTGTTAAGGAAGGACAGGACACTCTCACTGAGAAACATTGCTTTATACTGAAAACTAGGGTAAGCCATTTTAAGTTTATTAGTGAATCTTAAAAGTGAGGAACCAGCTGACTTGATTAAAGGGGCGTGTTTAAAACGGCCATTTTGTTTAGTTAAGTGCCCCCATTAAGGGACTGTTTCCTGTTTACTAGTAGCATCTGATTTGCTGAGTGAGCCATTAAGAGCCTGCCCTGTTTAAAAGCAGAGGTCCACACTGTGTTGAAGTCACTCTGTACTGGGCTCTGTTAAGGAAGGACAGGACACTCTCACTGAGAAACATTGCTTTATACTGAAAACTAGGGTAAGCCATTTTAAGTTTATTAGTGAATCTTAAAAGTGAGGAACCAGCTGACTTGATTAAAGGGGCGTGTTTAAAACGGCCATTTTGTTTTGTTAAGTGCCCCCATTAAGGGCCAGGTGTTAAGACAGCACTAATTAGTGATAGTGATTTAAAGGCTTGCTGGTGTAGCGTCAGCGAAGCGTCGAGAAACGAAGAGGGACAAAGAGGAGGAGTTATCCTGGAGTTCACCGCCGAGGGATCCACCGATCCACCCAGTGCTAAGTCCACCATAATCCTATACTTCCCTCCCACACTGCTATTTCTCTACTTCCTCCCTGCCACTCTCGACAATACAATGTGTCTCATACCTATATCCACAATCTGCTCCTCCAGAACTGACTCTACCCATCCACGACAGTTTGCTAGTAACCCGGCTAATCTCTCCTACCCTCCTACAGCCACTAATACACCTGTCACAGTACGGGGAGGCTTATGGAATTGTCAATCAGCAGTCAAGAAAGCTGACTTCATTACTGCCTACGCCCATAGTCTAAATCTGCAGCTCCTGGCTCTAACTGAGACCTGGATAACCCCCAATAACTCATCAACACCTGCAGCATTATCTACAAACTATAACTTCACTCACACACCTCGACCTTCCAGACGGGGTGGAGGCACTGCCCTCATGACATCTCCTTCATGGGCTACAAACGTAACACCACTCCCAGAACTGTCACTCTCCTCTCTCGAATATCATGCAGTATCTGTCTCTAATCCTTTCAATCTCACCATTGTTACACTCTACCGCCCTCCAGGTCCGCTCGATCACTTCACAGATGAGCTGGACATGCTTCTTAGCTCCTTACCGGAAGATGGTACCCCTCTCCTTCTACTGGGCGACTTCAACCTGCCTGACTCATCTCAGTCAGTCATAGTAGTCTCCCTCCTACAATCGTTTGACCTGACTCCCACTGCCATGCCTCCCACCCACAAAGCAGGCAACTCCTTGGATCTCATATTTTCCCGTAACTCCAGCATCATTAACACCACGGTAACTCCCCTACATGTATCTGACCATTCCTTCATATCCTTCTCACTAACTCTCATGCTTAACTGAAAGGTCTTCACCCCAACTCAAACAGTCTCACTCAGACGCAACCTGCCCTCCCTATCCCCCTCCACCCTCTCCTCTGACATACTATCCGCTCTACCTTTGAGTGACACCTTCTCTGCTCTCTCCACAGAGATGGCAACCTCCACCCTCCTTTCAGCCCTGGCAACCTCCTTCGACAAGCTCTGTCCCCTCGTTGAGAAACCTGCCCGCCGTTCCCCACCCAGTCCATGGCTGACAGATCCAGTGAGAGAACAAAGACAGGTCCTGAGAGCAGCTGAAAGGAAGTATAGAAAGTCACGCCTCACTGCTGACATCGACACATATCACAACCTCTTGTTAACATTCTCCAAAACCATCACTAATGCCAAAGCTTCTTTCTTCCACCATAGGATCGAGGCCTCTGCCAAGAATCTTCGCAAACTGCATGCTACCATGTCCTCCCTCCTCACTCCCCCCCCACCCCCCCCTCCCTCATCTTTCTCTGCCGAAGACTTTGCGATCTTCTTTGAGGAAAAAGTGGAGAACATCCGCAGCTCCTTCTCCCAACCCCCACCCATTCCAAATGCTGAATCGAGAACCTCATCCTTCACTCTGTCATCTTTCTCTCCCATTACAGAAGCAGAGACCCTGACACTGGTAACGTCAAACCGTCCGACTACTTGCCAGCTGGACCAGCTACCCTCCCCACTCCTCCAGACCATAGCACCAGACATCCTCCCATTCCTAACTGCAACCATCAACTCCTCACTCAACTCGGGGGTGGTCCCCACCTCCCTAAAACAAGCCAGAGTCACGCCGCTCATAAAAAAACCAACCCTGAACCTTACTGTCATAGGCAACTACCGTCCTGTCTCTCTTCTCTCCTTCCTTTCTAAAACACTTGAACGTGCTGTATCCAACCAACTTACTACTTATCTCTTACAGAATGACCTCCTAGACCCTAATCAGTCAGGCTTCAGGACTGGTCACTCCACAGAGACAGCCCTCATTGCGGTCACAGAGGCACTTCACTTAGCAAAAGCGAAAGGCCTCTCCTCTGTCCTGATTCTCCTAGATCTACCTGCAGCCTTCGACACAGTCAACCACCAGATCCTCCTTGCGGCCCTCGCAGGAATGGGAGTGGCTGGCTCTGCGCTGACATGGCTGTCATCATACCTCAATGACCGCTCCTACCAAGTGTCATGGAGAGGGACCCTGTCGGCCACCCGCCCCCTGCGGACGGGTGTCCCCCAGGGCTCGGTTTTAGGACCCCTTCTCTTCTCCCTCTACACTAAATCACTGGGTAACATTATCACGTCTCATGGCTTCTCCTACCATTGTTATGCCGACGATACTCAACTCTTCCTCTCCTTCCCTCCCTCAGATATCCACGTCTCTGTGCGGATCTCGGCCTGTCTGTCCGACATCTCAGCCTGGATGACGTCCAACCACCTCAAACTGAACCTAAGCAAAACAGAATTGCTCCACCTGCCGGCCAAATCCTCCCCCCTAACCGACCTTTCAATCACAGTCGAGAATGCAGCTGTGACTGCGTCCCCGACCGCCAAGAACCTTGGTGTTGTCCTCGACGACCAGTTGAACTTCTCTGCTCACATCGCAGCGACGACCAGAACCTGCCGATTCCTCCTGAGCAACGTCAGATGGATACGCCCCTTCCTGACAAAAGAAGCCACCCAACTCCTCGTCCAATCAACAGTCATCTCCCGCCTCGACTACTGCAATGCACTGCTCGCTGGCCTCCCGGCCACTGCCACTAAGCCTCTTCAACTCATTCAGAACGCAGCGGCCCGCCTGATCTCAAACCTACCGAAGTCGGCCCATGTCACCCCACTTCTTAGGGACCTGCACTGGCTCCCCATTGCTGCACGAATCCGCTTCAAGGCCCTCGACCTAGCATACCGTGCGGCAAAGGGAACCGCTCCCGCCTACCTCCGGTCAATGGTCTCTAACTACACACCCTCAAGACCCCTACGCTCTGCATCTTCTGGCCGCCTCAGACCTACTCCTATCCAAGCTCCGGGAGGGTCATCAAAGAGAAGTCGCCTATTCTCAGTCCTTGCCCCACAATGGTGGAATGAACTACCCACCCCAGTTAGGACAGCCGAATCACGTCCAATCTTTCGCCGTCGACTAAAGACGCACTTCTTCAACCATTATCTGAATTAAAAAAAAAAAAAAAAAAAAAAAAAAAAAAAATCTAACCCTAACTAACCGTACTGTCATGCACTTGTCCTAATAAACTAACCTACACTGTAGCACTCAACACTTTGATGAACATTGTTGCTCAGCTGATAGAGTTGTGCCCTTCCTGATGGCTTGTCGTACAGAACTTGTAAGTCGCTTTGGATAAAAGCGTCAGCTAAATGACTAAATGTAAATGTAAATATAAATGTAAATGTGAATCACTACCCACCTTCAAAAACACTCTCAAAAAACACCTACGTGAGACTGCAATTCGAAACTGGCCCCTACAAATGTCCTAACCTAGTTGTACAGTAAATGACCAAGTAAGGCTTTGTCAATATTCCAATGTACAGTGTAAAATGTGTGTGTGTCCCCTTCCCAACCCCCCCCCCCCCCACCTCCAATGTACAGCCCTCACCCAACCCACCCAACCCCACCCCACCCAACCAACCTCCTCCAATGTACAGTTTCTATGCCAAATGTATATACACTCCTTTTCTGGACACTTTTGTATCACAAACAGTACTGTATTTGCAAATCTGATATGTCATAAATGTATAGATGTAGCAGTACTGTCTATCTGTATGTCATGTATGTCATATATGTTATGATGAATTGAAAATGGGGGACCCTGATGTAAACAAGACGAAAGTCTTTCTCTGGTCTGCATCCCCTTAACAATTGTATGTATTGAGCTGTACTGTACTGTACCCATTCTGCAATCTGTTAATAAACTTTTCAATCAATTCAATCAAAACACAACCAACGCCAAACAGTGGTCAACGAACGGTCTTTATTAGTATTCTGAGCTGTCCAGGCAGAATTGCAGCAATGGTCTTAGGGAGCCGTTGATATCTGACATCACCGTTTACAAGTCCGCCTTTTATTATTTATCCCATAATACGCGATAGTGTCTTCTTGGTTCAACAGCAGTGAACAATCTTCGTGGAGTTTCTCAGGGTTCCGCTCGGGTCAGTCCATTATTTCACATCCGATGGGGGGTGTTTCCTCATTTTCATGACCATATATGGATAATCATGCACGAGCATTGACGGTAGAACAAAGTGGTATTCATCAACACGGAGGGGCATAGAGCCTGCGTACGCACCGTGTGATGAATCCCGACTTCCCTGTGCGTACACTAGTTCTACATTCCGTGCTTACGTGTGGAAATAGAAATGTTCTACGCACACTATTGATGAATGAGGGGGGGTATGGAGATGTGGACCCAAGTGCAGACAGGAGAGGCAGGTGACGGGAGGAACCAATAGTGGTGTATTTAATGAGCAGGATTCCAGGCAGGCAGAGAGACACATACAAAGCAACAGGCAGGGGTGTCTGGGCTGATAACTCAGGCAGGAACAGACAGGAGACCGAACTACTAAATAAGTAGAGGCGAGAAATGAACAGACTTCAAAGACCGACTGACTGAGAAAATTGAACATACTGTAAGTACACACTGTTAACAGTTGGGGCTGATGACAGACGACGAACAGCTGGTGAAGGACTGGAAAATAGCAACACACTGAAGACATCTGCTGGGTCTTCAGGGGAAAATACAAGGAGAGGGGGGGGGGGGGGACACTAGGGAGAGAAACTAGGGAGTTGGGGAGACAGGGTGTAATGTAAGTGTCACTTGTTCATCACAGGGGTTCTCATTCCGTGCTGGAAAGGTCACATGTATAAAATACTCCATGAATTATACTCTCATTCCTCACCTTTACCTTCGCAGGAGAATTGGAACTCCCGATCCTCTTGTCAGTCCCGCGCCCCCCCCACTGATACCCTCTCGATCAGAACACCCCAGTTGAGGAAGGGGACTCACCCTCATGACGGTGTTGCTGTTTCTCTATGGCGGTGAAAACTAGGCTAACCCTCCAGACTCCCTCCCCTGGGAGGAAATGGCAGCCATACGGAGCCACACGGCATCTCTTACTGTGTCACAATAAACCCGTTAGTTCTCCTTCCTCTCTCTCTCTCTCTCTCTCTCTCTCTCTCTCTCTCTCTCTCTCTCTCTCTCTCTCTCTCTCTCTCTCTCTCTCTCTCTCTCTCTCTCTCTCTTCCTCTCTCTCTCTCTCTCCTCTCCAAGGCAGGCCACAGAGCTAAAACCCAGCCTGGGTAATCCCAGTGGAGCTCAACTCCATCATCAGTGGCTCTCCCCCTCAAATCCTATTGGGCCAGAATACCCAGAGTGCAACTGTACCACCACAACTGTGGTTGGTTGGCAGCAGCTGCCCCGGGGGGCGCTGGAGGGGAGCTGTTTTGTAGGCACTGCCACGTCGTGTCGTGCTCCCTGCGGAGGGAGAGAGAGAGAGAGAGAGAGTATTTGGTGGGAGTGTGGGAGTGGGGGAGGATAAGAGGGGAGTCAGGATGGCAGTCGTCTGTCAGGGCCCCTCTTGTGACCTCTCGGGGCCCCAGCTGTGGCAGGCCAGCTGTGAGTTCGTCCCTTACCCTCGTACACAGAGAGGGGAAAGAGACAGACACACACCTTCCACCCTCTCCGGGGGGACCTCACAGCACGACACATATGCCCCCGTACAAGAGCCCGTGTTAGAGCTGCCTCATCAACCATAAACTCGCTGTCCCCTCTAACTGATCGTGGAAGAGACGAGGGGGAAATCAACATACCCCGGTCCACGTGGACAGTTTTATCACTCTGAGCATTCTGGAAGCGAAACAATCGATTTGAGATTAATCCTGGAAATGCCACGGACCTCTAATGGGGGAGTGAGGCCGTGGGACTGCATCTGTAGTGTGTGTTTCTGCGCTGCGAATCAGACGCCAAAGAGGAACCCTGTTGAACCAGCGATGGAAATAATATCACTTCGGGAGGTTGGAGCTGGGAGCTTAAGAGAATGCCCATCATCTTGGTTTAATGTCGATAAAGATGTACTATAAGAGGTTATCAATGCTCTTATGTGTTGAAAACAATTCATATTGTATTAGTATCATCGTTACCATGAATTAAAAAGGAAACATGTATCCTCCAGTCAAGCTTTTAATTTCCGGTAATGGCACCTTACTGTAATGACTTTCTCAGAAAACCACAGAAGAAGGCGCCATTACTGGCTGGAGGATTTGAAAGGAGACTAAGGAGAGAAAGGGGTAATTTTATACTATATTTTAGCAGCGGCTTGTGTTTTCACCCCACCAGTCTTTGTCTAGACTCTGAGCTTTCTGTTGATCCCTTCGAAAAAACACAATGCAAACATGAAATAATTAGTTTGGACAAGTGTGAAAATAAAGTTACACTTTGGCTACATAATCAGATGGGGTCCAGATATGAATGGTTACATGATTGTTTTGTCTAAAGCCATGCGTTCACTTCAGCTTTAAAGCTTAATATTTGCCGGAAGTGTATTCCAATTGTTTACATTACAAAGAGAACTTGGCAGACTGAACAAATGTTGTGTCACATTGTTCTTGTATCGTGCAAATCTCCTCTAGAGGAGGGCCTGGTGGATCTGGCAGTGCTGTTCATGTGTGATGTGATGAATTCAGACAGAGGTGGAGGGGCAAAGAAATACAAAAAATAAGTTACTATAATGAACCCAGATTACATTGTGGTAAATGTGTAATCACATTTAGTTACATTGTCAAGGAAGATTGATTATATCTTCAAAATATGGCAATTTTTTATCCCCAACCCCCGAGAGCTCAGCTGGACAGTCTGGGTCTCCATTTCCAACCAGACCCCTGCCATCCCAATCATCCACACCTCAGCTCCTGACACCCCCCCCCCCCCCCCCCCATGCCCCCCTCAGCTAGATAGATAGATAGATAGATAGATAGATAGATAGATAGATAGATAGATAGATAGATAGATAGATAGATAGATAGATAGATAGATAGATAGATAGATAGATAGATAGATAGATAGATAGATAGATAGATAGATAGATAGATAGATAGAATAGATAGATAGATAGATAGATAGATAGATAGATAGATAGATAGATAGATAGATAGATAGATAGATAGATAGATAGATAGATAGATAGATAGATAGATAGATAGATAGATAGATAGATAGATAGATAGAAGATAGATAGATAGATAGATAGATAGATAGATAGATAGATAGATAGATAGATAGATAGATAGATAGATAGATAGATAGATAGATAGATAGATAGATAGATAGATAGATAGATAGATAGATAGATAGATAGATAGATAGATAGATAGATAGATAGATAGATAGATAGATAGATAGATAGATAGATAGATAGATAGATAGATAGATAGATAGATAGATAGATAGATAGATAGATAGATAGATAGATAGATAGATAGATAGATAGATAGATAGATAGATAGATAGATAGATAGATAGATAGATAGATAGATAGATAGATAGATAGATAGATAGATAGATAGATAGATAGATAGATAGATAGATAGATAGATAGATAGATAGATAGATAGATAGATAGATAGATAGATAGATAGATAGATAGATAGATAGATAGATAGATAGATAGATAGATAGATAGATAGATAGATAGATAGATAGATAGATAGATAGATAGATAGATAGATAGATAGATAGATAGATAGATAGATAGATAGATAGATAGATAGATAGATAGATAGATAGATAGATAGATAGATAGATAGATAGATAGATAGATAGATAGATAGATAGATAGATAGATAGATAGATAGATAGATAGATAGATAGATAGATAGATAGATAGATAGATAGATAGATAGATAGATAGATAGATAGATAGATAGATAGATAGATAGATAGATAGATAGATAGATAGATAGATAGATAGATAGATAGATAGATAGATAGATAGATAGATAGATAGATAGATAGATAGATAGATAGATAGATAGATAGATAGATAGATAGATAGATTGTGATATATAGGCAATAGAGATTTGCTGGGGGGGGGGCACTGAAGAGGTGGCAACACAGCTGCATTATATAGGCCTATGTGAGAAATATGTCACTAGAAACTGAATCTGAATGTAACAGTTTTGAATTTGAATTTCCAACTGAATATTGTATGCAATATTTTGTATTGCATTCCACAGTTTGAAGCATTTGCTATTCAGCAATGCCAGCTAAGTAGATATATGTTAAAACAGTATTTGTAATAATAATAGAACATTGTTTCTCGAAGGAGCCCTTTTTCTTGGATTGAATCGGAGCTCTTATAACCTACCTAGTCTAGAGTCTCCGGATAACTGCCTCTGTGTTGAAACAGGATTTTGAGAAACTGAACTCCGAACAGAATTTTGAACTCCTTTGAAATTGAAATAAAAGTTGAAAGCAATAAAAGTTTAATTCAATGTCAGACCATTAGATTCACCCTCTGGACTGCCTTAATTACTTTCCAGGGGTGAAGATACTCTTCCTTAAATCCAACACCATCTGACCCTCGAGTGCACCTGTCGAATGCCTCTTGAGCCACGGTGGCAACATCTTGACCCCCAGAGGAACCGCTGGACAAGTGCTCCTCTTGTCTGACAATAGCAACCTCCTCCGTGTGACTTTTGATTGAAAAACAGCAGCAACAAAAGAAATAGCATCAAATGTTATATAATACACACAGTACACCTGTAGTTTGTACCAGTACTGTTTTAACATCTTATATAATACACACAGCTGTAGTTTGTACCAGTACTGTTTTAACATGTTGTAGAATATACACCTGTAGTTTGTACCAGTACTGCTTTCACATGTTGTAGAATACACACAGTACCTGTAGTCTACTCTGTACCAGTACTGTTTTAACATGTTGTAGAATACACACAGCTGTAGTTTGTACCAGTAGTGTTTTAACATGTTGTAGAATACACACAGCTGTAGTTTGTACCAGTACAGTTATATCATGTTGTACAATACACACAGTGCACCTGTAGTTTGTACCAGTAGTGCTTTCACATGTTGTAGAATACACACAGCTGTAGTTTGTACCAGTACAGTTATATCATGTTGTACAATACACACAGTGCACCTGTAGTTTGTACCAGTACTGTTTTAACTAGGGCTGGGACTTTATTGCGTTAATTTCGATTAATGAACTACAGAAAAAATGAAACGCTAAAAAAAGGATGCATTTTATCGCGTCGCGGCACTTTGCTCTCGTCTGTTGGCTCCGGGCTGCGTTTTCACTGATCAACCCACTAAACCTATTGCATGCTTCGGGTCTCGGGTTGGAAGACGAAACATCTGGCAAGCGTCATTTGCCAAGCCGCTCGGACAAGAAAGTCCTTTGTTTTGACTCGAGAGGCGAAATAAAGGCAGTGGACGGCCATTTTGGATAATTACGCTGAATTATTGTGGTACACACATTACAAAACCTTTGATGAAATACTCATTTTTCGTGGGATTTTTATAAACGTTTGACCTGTGTAAGACTTTAGGCTATGGAACCGATATGTTTTCCAGCTCCTACCTCTCAGCTGGAACTTAAAAACAGGCATCTGGCAACCACTAAACGGAAATGTACACACAACTTTTACTTCACTGTGTTCAAACCTCTGTTACTCTAAAATTCACTATTAGTGCTAATGAAATAGAGTAACATAGGTCTGAACTGAGTTGTAGAAAAACTTGTTACTCATGTTTTTCTGTAGTAGTTAGTAGTCCAGAAGTAGTATTTCCAAAAATAATTGTATGGCTGAAAAAAAATTTGTGATTAGGAGCGATTTTGGTAAAAAGTGAAAGAGAAAAAAAAGGCTGCAGAAAACCATTTCCTCATTGACTCCAATGCATTCCGCGGAAATTTCTTTTCCTGTTTGCGCTTGTGACTTTTCACCTAGATCCCTGATGCGCTCATTACCACGTGGGGTATCACTGGAAAGCCAGACTCATTGGTTACAACCCTGTCCAATCATTTTCGAGATCGCCAAATGATTGACGGAGGTACAGTAGAGCATCGGGAGTCACGGGTGGTATTCGAAAAAAAGAAAAGTCTGCCGTGTACTTCGGCGCACGCCTCACATATCGGCATGTAACTTTAATTCGATATATATATATTGTATTAAAAAATATGCACACCCGAGCTGCTAGAGGTCGCCAAAGTGGCGTGTCATGCCGGTGGGCAAATCGTCCTCAAGAGGGCCCGTATATGGGCCGTTACCAGTTAACAGGAAGGCTGGAGCCCAAGGTAATAGATATTTGAATTCAGTAACTATGTTGATCTTTTCCCCTTGAATAAAAATGTAATTTTCTCTTTTTTGTCAGTCACCACTGCTTTGATGCATTCCCTGATTGATGCCCCTTCATTATACAGTGTACATCTACCTGTTTCCATCCTCAATGCTCTGACAAATCAATTCAACCAAATCAGTTCAAGTTATATGAAGATTGGATAGCAACGACCATTAGGGCTGCTCAATGGCAAAAATCATAATCATGATTATTTTGATTGAAATTGAAATCACGATGATTAAACACGATTACTCATTGATTTGAGTAACAACTGAATTTGTTTTACCTTTCTTCTCGACCAAAGGCTGCCTTTCTGTCATCTTCTACAAAGTTAACAAAGACGTTTCAACTGGAGAAACGCACTATGGCTCCCTCCTCCCTCTCGAGATGAGCTGAAACTACTGTTTGGGAGGGAGGGGCGGAGCAATGCGCTGCATTTAAGATGAGATAAGATAAGATATTCCTTTATTGATCCCCTTAGGGAAATTCAGGCATCATAGCAGCATGGGGGAGGGGGGATTTACAACACAAGACAAGATGAGAGCAACACGGCATGTGGTACAATAATCTTGTTTTCATGATCGTGGGAAACCAAAACCGTAATTGAAATTGAAACTTGATTAATCGCCCAGCTCTATTATCGACCATTATCATTATCACCATTATCATGGGGCGACAGTGGCTCGGGAGGTAGAGCAGTCGTCTGGTAATTAGTAGATTCCTGGTTCGATTCCTGCTCCTCCCGGGCAGCGTGTCCAAGTGTCCTTGAGCAAGACACTTAACCCCTAATTGCTCCCGATGAGCAGGTTGGCACCTTGCATGGTTGCCTCCGCCATCAGTGTGTGAATGTGTGAGTGAATGGGTAGAATTTGAGGAACAAATTGTAAAGCGCTTTGGATAAAAGCACTATATAAATGCAGCCATTTACCATTTACCATCATGAGTAAGTATCATGAGCCCCTTACCTAAACCAGCTGGATATGCAGAATTGTTTGGATGTTGACGTCCATCATAGCTTAGCTACCAAACTTGGCACAATGGCCTAAATGCACATAAACATCAGTTGTTCTGTCAGTTATCAGTAGGTATTACACAGTTACACACTAGTACACAATATTACACTATTATACACAATTATGCAAGTACACACTATGATATGTGCAAGCTATGACAGTATTACACGCTCTTACATTAGTACACACTATCAGACTGTGTCTCTCTAGAAACCCAGAGATTAAGAAATGTGAATCAGGTAGACAGACAGTCAGACAGACCGGCAGAAAGGCTCCAGTATTCTATTCACCAGAGAGACAGGTGGACAAAGTGAAGGACAAATACATAAGGATTCATGGAAAGGAAACAGACAGACAGGCAGTTAGGTTGACAGACAGTCTGTTGAATTGGGCTCTGTGTGAGAAATGAGGTGACACAAGCTGAATGTGTATAGTGCAACCTGGCAACCCATGAACAGCATACACAATGACTTTCAAAACCAGAAATTCACAAAAGATTAGCTAATGTTGTTAGCGACTGATCTCACTTCAAAGGTTATCTGCACAAACCAATGCGATACCCCTTTCTTTCGCTTGAAACACGATAAGACATTTACAATTTGTGTACAGAGCACCACATTGAATAAATGTCGGCGCCAGGGGTGTAAAGTACTTGAGTAATTGTACTTCGTTACAATACTTAAGTACTGTTTTGGGGGATTTGTACTTTACTCGAGTATTATTAGGTTTGTATACTTGTACTTTTACTCAATTATATTTCAGAGAAAAGAAACATACTTTTTACTCCTTACATTTAAAATGCAGACCTACAAAGTACAAATCTTGCAGGTCCAACCATTTTAATTAGTATTATTTGTTTCTCTGGCCGAACTAACGTTAACGTTATTAATCCTGCGGCCGCACTTTACTTAAAAACAGCCAATCAAATCCCCATCAATGGAAAATTAACCCGCCCATACCCATGCTGATTGGTCCTTGTGCAAGACTAGAAAGCGGGATCTCTGATTAAACACCTGCTATCAGAAGAATAGACAGTCAGAGTGACAAGCTAGCTACAGAAGATTGCCACAAACGATAGTACGAGTGATGAAGAGGATGAAATGGAACATTTTATTGCCCCGGAAAAAGGTTTTTACTTTTTAGTACTTAATTAATTTAAGTACATTTAAAAGTAGAAACTTTTTTACTTTTACTCAAGTGTGTTTTTAGCCAGATACTCTGACTTTTACTTGAGTATGATTTTGAGACGGTATACCCATACTTTCACTTAAGTATAATTTCTGGGTACTTTTTACACCCCTTACCAGTCATTGCACTCACCATTTGAAACGCCAGTGTGCTCTCTCCAAATGAACAGATATTTGGTGAACAAAAGCAAGCTGATGTCTTGCTATAGCTAATAGAGTGAAATCCAGTGCCTCATATGATGCCTCATCATTCTAATTGGTGTATATAATTGACCACATCTGCCCAGTTGTACAGCCCTGGCTTATTCCTATTAAATGTTTTACTTATAATTGTACTATATTCTATTGTGCTATATTTAATTTAGTTTATATCCCATATAATTTTATTCAACCTCTTATTTACAGTTGTACAGCCCCTATAATTTATTTCATAATAATATTATTCTATTGTGCTTAACTTAGCTCATATTTCATTTTATTTTACTCCACCTCTTTATTGTATTATCTGTCCACTAATGTCGCACGATAACATCCAAAGCAAATTCCTTGTATGTGCAAACTACTTGGCAATAAAGACCATTCTGATTCTGATTCTGATTCTGATTCTGATTCTGATACTGATTCTGATAGCAATGCCAGTATCAACTTAGCCTTGCAGAAAGCATGTGTGGATCTTTGTGAATGTGTAGTGGAAGAAAACAGGTGGACAGTGTGACAGGGCTGACCATAGTGGCTCAGGAGGTAGACCGGTCGTCTGGTAATCGGATGGTTCCCCGTTCAATTCCAGCTCCTCCCGGGCAGCATGTCTAAAAGTGTCCTTGAGCAAGACACTTAACCCCTGACTGCTCCCGAAGTGCAGGTTGGCACCTTGCATGGTCGCCTATTATAAGTTGTAAAGCGCTTTGGATATAAAGTGCTATATAAATGCAGTCCATTTACCATTTATAAAAAGCTAGTTACAAACACATGCCTTGGCTCAACTAATCAACTAATCAAGAGTACCTGCGTCAATTAACTCCTGACAAAACAAGAAATGTCCAGCTACTGTTTTATGGATTGAAATTAACGTGGTGCTGAATTATTGTGACATATGAAAAATTAAATATAAACACGCCAGACATAGCCTACAAACTTTAAAAAAAAAAAAGTAAACAGTTTACAATGACATTTACAATGAAACACGGGTGTATGAAGGAGCCCCATGAAGGAGTCTCTCCTTCACAGACAGGGACAACACAAATGAAAAGACAGACCCCCCCTGAGACAGTTTCATCACACTGTCATCAACACTGTACAAGGGAAGATGGATGCCCTTTTTGGACAGCAGCATCAGCTTTCAAACCCTGAGGCTAAAAGATCGACATGTGTGTCATGACAGTCCTGACCCCGTGCGGTGACAATTTGGGGGCTTCAACTGCTATGAACGGGGGAAAAACGCCAATGCTTCAAAACTTTCTCACCAATCATTGACGCACTGTCCATTCAGGGTGAGTTACATTTTATTGTGTGTTTGTAATACCCGGCCTCAGCACCCATTGTGGTGGTAATAGACTATAGTCTGTTGGCTGGTTGTACATTTTACTGTGTAATATAGTATGTGTTTAGCCTGGTTTGATATTTGGATGCATGACATGTGCGCTTGATTATGCAATATTGTAGCCAGATTTGATATTTGTGTGGGCTGAATGTTGTACATGTCTCTGGTGGTGTAATTGTGAAGTAAAATATCTGCCCTCCTGTAAGTGCATGTGTTGTGGTGCCGAACGCTCTTGTTTAACTGTGTAGGCCTACTTATATGCCCCTTGTTTTGTAAAAGCTTGTAAATGTGCCTGGTGGTTGGTGCCAATTGTTCTCGTCTTAACTGTGAAAGCCTGTCCTGTGAGTGCGCCAGTTTTGGAGCCGACTTCCTCAACAGGACCCAACTCATAAAGGCTAAAGCATTACAATGCGATAATATTATTTGATATTATGTAGCCTATGTGAAAATCTGTATCCAAAGCCAATTCAATCTGTATGTAAACCTATAGTAGGTTTAATATAAACTGCCTGGGCTTATGAGATTGAGCAGTCAAATAATTAGTTACCCCCCATGAAAATCCAATCCCCACTTAAGATTTTATCTGACAATGGGCTGCGCCGTGTGTGTCTCTCTCTCTCCTCTCTCTCTCTCTCTCTCTCTCTCTCTCTCTCTCTCTCTCTCTCTCTCTCTCTCTCTCTCTCTCTCTCTCTCTTTCTCTCTCTCTCTCTCTCTCTCTCTCTCTCTCTCTCTCTCTCTCTCTCTCTCTCTCTCTCTCTCTCTCTCTCTCTCTCTCTCTCTCTGAGTGCACAGAGATTCTCTCCCCCAGACCGTCATCTCATTAATACATTCTATACTGGTAATATTCATACTTTACATGCACACGTTGATAGCTTTCTCTTAAAGGCTGTGCTGTGGTTTTTGTTACAGCCTACACCATGTACTCAATCTAACACGTAGTTACATTGGTGGTGCCCCGGGAGCAAACATAATAGATGCAAAAGTCCATCATTTACCTTTATTGTATTCTCCAAGGTAACGTTAGGTGGGGATATAACGAACATGGTTATTTGTGGTGGAGGGAGGGTTGTGCGTTTCCCCCCATTTACTCAGGGAGGGTCAAGGAAGATGTGGGGGGAGCATCCAGAGGAAAGAACGACGTCACCCGATTCGAATTTTGAGAGGTGAATGTCGCGGCAGAGTTCTAGAAATCCATACTAGAATAGAATAGAACACCTAGAAGGGTTAATGCTAATTTACTTGAGTCCTCATTCTGAAGCAATTCTGAGTACTATTCTATAAGAGTATTTTTACTTTGTAAAGAGTTCGGACCCCCCCCCCCCCCCCCCCCGCGCATCACAACACATCTCACGACTCTGCAGAGGGGAGACAGTCCCCAGTCCCCATAGTGAGACACAGCAGCCTTTCCCTAGAGCCTGCATGCCCACACACACACATGAATACACAAACAAGCATAAACACACACACACACACACGCACACTAATTATGAACACACACATGAATACACAAACAAGTGCATACACACACCGGAATACATACATACAGACACACACACACAAACATTCACACATGCCATAGACACACCATCTGTCTCTCTGTATTTCTTATACATAACACGCACACACATGCAACACACAGACACAAACTGATTATTCAGAGGCATACATATTCCTGCAATTCCCTCCTACATGCCAAACAAGTACACACACACACACACACAACACACACACACACACAAATACAGAAACAGACAACCTCTCTTACACCTGCCTGAGGGATAAACCAGTTGCTGAGTGACAGAATATGTCATAGATAAAGAAGTACGCCGTTTATTAGTTTATTGACTGACAGGCCATTACATAGTAAACTGTCAGACACACTCACGTCAGCTGACTGTATAAGTACAGAGTACATGATCAAACTCAATACAAACCCAAACTTCAAGCCAGATCTAAGCCACACTGAATTCCTCCCCGTCTCTTTCCAGATCCTTCTCCGATGGCTCTTTCCCCCAGGGATGAAGTGAACCACTACCACAGGGACTGCGCAGAAGTCGTTGCCCCAAATACCCCATATTATTCCTATATATATATTTTAATTTATTTCATGTTCACCTCGATAAACCAGCGCTTCTACATTATTTATTAGCCTGAGAAAAGACAATGCACCGGAAAGTGAGCGCTGGGAGAATGGAAACTTGACTGAGATATTCGTCCTTTTCTTTGGGTTTTCTGTATTCTGGCTCCGCAGCCCCTCAGTAAACCTAAAACACATCGATTATATACGTTCCATTGACAGCACTTTTTTTTTTTGGTTTAACCATAAGTCTTATAATAATCGAGGCTACAAAATGTACAATACAGCAGTGTGCAAATAAGCGTGGTGCAAAACCAGCAGTCTAGCATGGGTGAACTGTGTGTGTGTATGAAAGATGGCGTCTGTTTCCAAGCCGGAGAACGCTGGACGTCCGTCCCCCTCAGACCTGCAATTAGTTTCGGAATGATCCGGGCTAATTCCTGGGAAACTGAGTTATAGGGCTCTATGTGTATTCTACTATAAACTTTGGCGTTTATCATCCCTGCACACGCTACTATTTCCAAATCAACTGTATATAATAGGTATTATGTTTCATCATGATGCTTTGATTGCCAGTAACGGCATTCGTTATGAACACCACACACGCCGATCAGCCGAAGCAGCGCCTCTACCACCTGAGACAGTTAAGGAAGTTCAGAGTATATACTCCAGTCCTTCTACTCCGGAGCTGTAGAGAGCATCTTGACTGGAAACATCACTGCCTGGTATGGAAACAGCACGGCACAGGACAAGAAGGCCCTACAGAGAGTGGTGCGCTCAGCCGAGCGTACCACGGGTATTGCACTACCACCCCTGCAGGTTCTATACAACAAGAGGTGCAAATCCAGAGCCTGCAGAATAATGAAAGACCCACACCACCCCAACAACAGCCTGTTCATGCTACTGAGCCTGCGAACCCCAGCTACTAGGACAGAGAGGCTTCGGCTCAGCTTCTTCCCCCAGGCCATCAGAGCCTTGAACACTGAACTCTCCACACACAAGCACACATGAGCACACACACACTGTACACGCTCACACACTAGCAGCCACTTTAACATGAGCAAGCACACACTCATGCTGCACACGCCCACACTTATGGCCACTAAGGAAAGGTCACTTTAAAAATAGTATAGTATAACCTGAGATTGTATAAAATAGCAATGTACAGAAAGACCCAGTGCCTCATCCGTAGCTAACAGTGTATGCACTACCACAGGACCTAGCATGTCCTCCATGCTCTGTAAATAACTTATGTACAAATACCGATATGCCCTACTATGTTACTGTTTATTGCACAATGTTGTTTTATTAGATTCTATTATATGTTGTTACTACTGTATTGCACATCGTTGCGGGCAAGACCACCCGCATTTCATTGTATACTTGTATGCCGTGACAAATAAAACTCTTGACTTGACTTGACTTGGTACGAAATCCTTGCAGGATCAAGCTGGAATTGACGTCAGATAGTCCTTACCTGAGGTCGGGGGTAATCCAAAAAGAATATTCCAATTGTTTGATCTCCATCTGATGTCCATCTGGTCCACGACATAATACGGCACAACACATGCATCGAGGGGCCCGGACCCGTTTCAATGCGACCGCGTGAATCTCTAGGCTTCCCTGTACAAAAAAACTGCGCCCGGAGCGGTTTAAACATAACACCCGGTCTGGAACAGGGTTTACTGCACTCTCGATACTGCCACCTGGCAGGATCTGGCCGGTACTGCACCCTCGGCATGTATGCCCCCAGTATGCCTTTTAACGGCAGCATACAGGTCCGTGACATTGAATAGAATATTAAATCGGAAAAAAATATAAACTATCAAATAACGAGTATACTCGTTGTTGGCGTTTAAAGGATGGTGCCCAATAACGAGTATAATCGTTGTTGGCGGGGAATGAGTTAATGAAATATCAGTTCAGGAATTGTGTTCATAAACTAGCGTATTTCGACCGGAAGCGGCCATTTTGCTGTAGTCTTATGAGAAGAGGGCATCCAGAGCTCTCAATGAGAGTTAGAATTTCGAAAAACTACATCTGCTAGCGATTTCCAGCTTCCTGCAAGCACATGACCTTCCTTATTATTATTTTAAATTTCTCTTATTTCCCGGGATTATATACCACAAAACTGAACGTTATTGGCATAGATTGGAGTGCAGTTAGTTTGTCTACCTTCTGTGAACATTTAGCAACCATCTGTGTTGAAATCCGATAAAAAATGGCGGACCTGTCGCAAGAATGAAAAGCTGACTGTATTTACAGTAGATTTCATTCACGGTTCTTCAGTGCATGCCTGGAGATACTAAATCCAAATTGAACTCTGCCATTTTAAAGAGGAGATTTGGCCCGATCCATAGATGTGCAAGTTGGCAATAAGGTAATTTATAGGCCGGTATTCTATATTCTATAATAAAAAACAAATTGTCACCACGCGGGGTCAGGACCATCATGACACACGTGTCGATCTTTTAGCCCCAGGGTTTGAAAGCTGATTCTGCTGTCCAAATCGTGCATCAAATTGGATTTTGTGCTGCTGTTACTGCACCTGCCAGCTGACTGTATGTGTGTGTGGTTTATGTCGCCACTGTGCCAGTCTAGGTTCAGGTGTCATGGCTTTTTACTGAGCATACCTCTATATTATGCTTGTATGATTATTGCTGCTGTTGCATCTGCGAAAATACATAATGCCATTCAATGTGTATTGTATTTCACTGTACCTTGATGACTAATAAATACATTTATAAATACATTATTAAAAGAAGGATAATAAGTGGTGGAATTAGGGCTGGTGTGTTTGTATGTGTGTCGATGGGGCGAGGGTGGTGGATTATCTGCGGGCGGGCAAGTTGTGGTGCGCCAGTCTGGGTCAAAACGTCCAGGGCAATTTTTTGTTGTAGTCTGTCCCTGCATGATTGCGTTAAACAGAAATGAGAAGGGCCTCACATTCCAATCCATCCAATCCAAATTTATTTAAAAACAACAAAGTTGACCAAAGTGCTTCACAATCAATCAATACAGTAAGAAACACATAGACTAATCACAATACAATGCACACAGAACTACAAACAGATTACGGCAGCAGGCTGTACATTTTTTTAAATGCTAGGGAGAACAGATGTGTTTTTAGATGGGATTTAAACATTGGGAGCGTTGGGGCCAGCCTAATGTAGGGAGGCAAATCGTTCCAGAGTTTGGGGGCTATAACCGCAAACGCACGGTCCCCCCTGTTCTTTAGCCTGGATTTGGGGACAACAAGGAGGGACTTGTCAGCAGACCTCAGAGTCCGTAATGTGGAGTAGAGGTGCTGCAGGATCTGGTCTTTGCCTGGGGCCTCCAAATCATTAGAACCACCCCTGCCTGGGGGATCGTTGTAACGAAGCAGGCAATTCTCTGTCCTGGTTCCATGGTGGTGGAACAAATGTCCTACCACAGTCAGGACAGCTGAAACACGCCCCAAACCCTCTGCTGTCGACTAAAACACACTTCAATCAATATCTCAACAATACCACCATTATACCCAAAACTGACCCTTAGTCGCTGGAGGTGTACCCTTCCTGTTGTACACAACTTGTAAGTTGCTTTGGATAAAAAAAAAAACGTCAGCTAAATGACTAAATCTAAATGTAAATGTATAGACACCAGCGTGTGTGTCTGTTACTCACGTCCCCAACAGGACTGTTCCTGTAAATTGATGTTATTGGTTATTTATTAGTTGGCGCCATAGGGTTGGTATTGTATTTTGTATTATTGTATTTTTGTATTATTGTAGTATTGTAATTTAGCATGTTATTAGGTTTGTTTTTTCTCATCTACTTTTTACAGTGGCGAATATTCATGGAAGGCCAAGGGAAGCCAAGCTTCCCCAAAAATATAAACAGTAAAAATATATATATATATAAAACAAAAAGAAAATTTAATAGTTTACAATAATAAAGAAATCATTATTTTTCATCTCTGTGTTATAATAATTGTCTCCCTCCTGGAGAAATTAACCGAACGAGCGAAACTGCGCCCACTCTCTCTAACACTGTCACTGACTGAGACAGCCATACTCACTGACTCACAGTCTGCCAGCCTACAAGACCGTAGCAGACTACAAAGAGTGACACGTTCAGCCGAACGCACAATTAGAGGGGGCTTCCCACCCTCCAGAACATTTACAACAAGCGGTGCAAGGGGAAGGCTAAGAGAATTATTAAGGACTCGAGCCACCCGAACAACTGCCTCTTTGAACTGCTGCCGTCAGGCAAGCGATACCGGAGTCTTAAGGCGAGCACAGAAAGACTCAGAAGGAGCTTCTATCCCCAGGCCATCAGGCTGCTAAACGAACAATAATCGCTAAACGAACAATAATCACTATGCAACAACCATCAAATGCACACAGCACACACACCCACACGCACACACCACTCAACAAACACACACTGCAGCACACCACTCTCCACACTTTAGATCACACAAACACACTTACACTTTATATTTATTGATAAAGGATTTGCACTACAACTCGTACACCTACTGTGAATTGTACCTAAACTGCACCTCGTCCATTTATGCCTTGCACTATATAGTATTGTATATTAGTACACTGCACAGTATTGTATATTGTATGGTAACTACGTCTACGAACATTGTACATATGTCTAAACTGAACACTGTGACCTCTTTTTTTACTTCTAATTTTTACTATGTTTTTATTTCATACTTATCTTGTCATGCACAGTCTCTGGAGCGCAACAGTAAGAAGCATTTTGTACAAAAGTATTCTGTACTTCTGTATGACAACTATTAAAGAAACTTGAAACTTGAAACTTGAAACTTGGTACCATTATTTTGATTGACATTTGGAGGCTTTTTGGACGCTAGGGCGTTTTTTTGTTTCGTTTATTCATCCTATTGCTTAATTATTAGCCAATAAGATTCGAGCTGGGTTGGGCTTAGCTCCTAAACCTTAACACGGCCCAGCTTGGTTCTAGGTAGGGGAATATATTCTAATGTAGCTTCATCCCCCCCCCCCCCCCCCTGAACTGAATAAACTTTTTTAATAAATAAAAATGTCATAACTTTTTTTTGGCATCCTCTGTTATTTTACCCACGCGACGCCACTGCTTTTTCTCCCCCTTTTTTCTGTATTTTTCTCCCATCCCAATTTATAGCCAATTCCTTCCTGGTCGTTGCGTGCTTTTGCCCCCTACTTGTCGGCCTGGGGAGGGAGAAGACTACCACATGTCTTCCTCCGATACATGTGGAGTCAGCCAGACGCTTCTTTTCACCTGACAGTGAGGACTCTCACCGGGGGAGTGTAACGCGTGGGAGGATCACACTATCTCCCCCAGATCCCTTCCCTGCTGAACAGGCGCCCCGACCGACCTGTAGGAGTCGCTGTTTACAACGACCAGGATACATACCCCACCGGCTTCCCACCCGCTAACACTGCCAATTGTGTTAGTAGGGACGACTGACCAAGCCGGAGGTACCGCTGACAGCTGGATTCGATCCCAGAGTCTCTGCAGTGGTAGGCGAGCGCTTAGTCCGCTGCGCTACCCAGCCGCCCCTGCATGTTATTAGATTCTTATAAATATATTTTTGTTATAATAAATATATATATATTCTACATGTATGAACGGGTTCAGTGTCAGTCTCTCTCCTGCCATGTAAAAGTTGTTTTGCTTTCACCTGGTTATAAGAAACGAACCTATGTGTATCCTATCATGTGTTTCATTAAATGGTATCACCCGGGGACTTTAACCTCGAAAACAAAAGTGCCGTAGTCGGCAAACAATTGTCTTTATGTGGTTTTACAGTAATCATGCACTCTGCACTTTATACGGTGCAAACCAATTAAATTATTGCTGCCACTCTAAGAGTAAGTTCTATGTAACTGAGTCAGCCACCGTCACACATGCAATAATGGCTTGGTGGGTTTCAACAAACACAGCCTCAGCGGAAAAGGTTAAATACTTTTCAATGTCATGCCTTTCTTTATACAACATGTTCGGATTGAGATATAAAGAAACACCCCCACCCTTTTGGCCTTCTCTGCATTTTCAATTTTTCTCCCATCCCAATTTCACTGTTTCCAATTCTCCCCTCCCTGTCTTGAACGTTGCTTACATGTGCCCCCCACTGGTCGGTTGTAGGGAGGATAGAAGCCTTGCATCACGTGTCCCCTCCGGTACACAAGGAGGCAGCCTGTCACATCTTTTCACCTGCCAGCGCGGACTCTCATTGGCGAGGTGTAACGTGTGGGTGGCTCACACTACCCCCACCATTTCCTGTCTCTGCTGTGCAGGCGTCCCCCAACCGACCTGTAGGAGTCGCTGTCCACAACGTCCAGATTACCACCCATCGACTTCCACCCGCTGACTCTGCCAATTGAGCCAGTATGACGACCGGCCCAAGCCGGAGGCAACGCCGACAGCCGGATTCGAACCCGGTGTCTCTTGCGTTGGTGACGAGCGCAATGTCCGCTGCGCCACCCAGCCACCCCCCTTCTCTGCATCTTTGAATATGCTTATAGTTG
>NC_140176.1:16336436-16366436 GCF_963971535.1 Notolepis coatsorum
ACTCTTGGCTCAAACATTCTGTGTTTCTGCTCCAGCTAGACGTTATCTCATTAACACACACAGCATCCTCTCTCTCTCATCTCCTCTCTCTCTCTTACTCTCGTTCTGTCCATCTTCACCTCCCCCTGGTGTCTCACTCTATCACCGGCATGTGTCAGAGTCAAAGGCAATAACAACAGAACCAGAAAAACAACGACCATGCTCCATATTTTTGAAGATGGCAAATATGGCACCAATAAAAGAAGCACTTAGGCACACACCCTCACGAGCACACAAGAGCATACATACCATACAAGCACACATCACACACATACACACACGTACACACACACACACACCCTTCCTCGCACACACACACCCTTCCTCACACACCACGTACACACACATCTAACCATCTTGAGACATGCATGGATCGCCAGTGATCGCCGACTGCCTTTCAGAGGCTGTTTCAAAGGGAGTTTTAAAGCCAGAGTAAAGACAGGGGCATCATGTGAAACTACTAGACAACAACGTCCATTGGTAGCACCTGTCATGCTAGCTTGTCGGTAAGGGGGCGAAATAATACTCAGAAGTTAGGATAAATGTTGGCGAGGGAAAAACTGCCATTGCCATTTTCAAAGGGGTCCTTTGACATCTCACCTCCATACTGTATATCTGAATGAAAATGGTTTCTATGGGTACCCACAAGTCTCACCTTTACATACATGCACACTGTATACTAATCCCATGCAGTGTTGGCAAAAACCATGCAGTCCTTTGCATGCAGTACCTGTACCAATGTGTTATTTTTCCCTCATCTAGAAATGGTGTATTTATGAATATTGCATGGGGTCCCTAAACAATCTTGGAATTGCATAAATTGGATATGGCTGGAAATATGAGTCTCTTGTGGATCCAATAAGCCCAATTGTATTCATGTGTGATGATGTCCAGTAGCCATAGTATCCATTTCATTGCAGTGAGATCATTTAAAACTTGACCTCACTGTATAAAATGAGCTATTGTGACATCTGGATAATCATAGGCACAGCCTCATGAAACTTTTACAACCATAAACTAAAGACCTATAGGTCATTCAGAGAATGTATGGCTTTCCTAGGTTTATTGACCATAAGGGGAGTTTTCTGCGCAATTTCCAGAACAGAAGTGCTTGCCATCCAATCACAGATTCTTTTCTTTCTTTTTTTTTTAACCAAATCACAGCATGAATTTTCTCTGGTGTTCCTCAAGGGCTTGGTGTCATAATGTGGTATTTTGAACATGTTTATCAATTCTCAAGTGGTCAACAATTTTTTTTAAATATTGCACCAAATCTGTGTAAGAAATTGTATCAAGCCAAAAACTTGCTGCAACATATAACTGGCCATCATATTTTCATAAAATTTTCTAAGCCCTTATACATTCTGTACTTTCAATATTCTAACATAACCAACTATTCTAAATGTATTACTAGAAACACTTGATACACAATGCTGATCTGCAAAATTAATCTTCAGGTTCCCAGCTTTCAGATGATTATAATATATACCACAAAATGGGTTTATGGTTAATTAATTACCAAGCAATAGCCAAGGAATACCATGCAACTATAATAGATGGATATAATAAAGTCCTACCTTCGGAATGGCCGTTCTGTTCTGTGGATCTTCAGAGGAAATCTTCAGAAGTTATAACTTCTTCCTTCTGAGTCATGACCATTAATATTCTCCCTCCATTCTCTCTCTCTCTCACTCTCTCTCTCTCTCTCTCTCTCTCTCTCTCTCCCTCTGTCTATTTGATTTTCGATGTCTTCAGAGACGGCTCCCTGCTGATCATTGGGGGTGGTGTGAGGGTGGGTGGGGGGGGGGGGGGGGTGAGTATAGCTCACTCTGAGCAGCAGAAGTGAGAGAAGAGAGCTAAAGAAAGAAGACAGAAAGAACGAACGAAATAAAGAAAGTAAAGAGGAAACAGTGAGAACTAGGTGAGAAAGCTGACACCTCCTGATCAACTCGGCTTCTCTTCTACTACCTCGCTGCTCCTTTCCTGTGCGCCTCACGGGTGAGAGTGAGTGAGAGACAACGTAATCTTCAGGTGAAAAGAGTCGCCTCCTCCTCCTTCGCTCTCTCTCTCTCTCTCTCTCTCTCTCGCTCCTCTCTCTCTCTCTCATCTCTCTCTCTCTCTCTCTCTCTCTCTCTCTCTCTCTCTCTCTCTCTCTCTCTCTCTCTCTCTCTCTCTCTCTACCTCTACCTCTCCCTCTCCCTCTTGTGTCGGTGTTGCAGTGGTGCTCGTCTATAGCCAGTCTCCCCGTTTCTCCATCTCTCTCTCTCTCTCTTCCTCTTCTCTCTCTCTCTCTCTTCTCTCTCTTCTCTCTCCTCTCTCTCTCTACTCTCTCTCTCTCTCTCTCTCTCTCTCTCTCTCCCTCTCCCTCTCCCTCTTGTGTCGGTGTGCAGTGGTGCTCGTCTATAGCCAGTCTCCCCGTTTCTCCCCTCTCCATCTCCCTCTCTCCCCTCCCTCTCCATCTCCCCCTCTCTCCCCCCCTCCCTCTCTCTCTCTCCCTCTCTCTCATCCCTCTCTGCCTCCCCCTCTCTCTACTCTGTTCTCCCACTTCTCAGCTCATGAATGTTTAGACATGGCAATTGCAGTTGAAAGACACTGCATTAACCCACAGTAACCAAAAATCACTCATTCTCCACTGCTCTCCCCCCTTTCTCTCTCTCTTTCTGTCATTGTCCTCTCTGTCGTGATGTGACCCTCTTGCGGTGTATGTGACCCTCTCGAATTGTACAATCGGTTCTCTTCAGGGGGAGTGATTGTGCATTAACTTTGGTGGCGTCTTCTTTACTTCTTTTTATACAGGAAAAAAGACACTTCTTTATACTGGAATTCATCAACTGACAAATCCCTGGCATGGATCTGTTATTGGGCGCCGTGCCCGGCCCGCACAGTTTAGAATTCAGTGCGCGTGAAGACAAATTAATAGGAGAAGTTGGAGGAACGCTATCAACTACAGGCGGGAAAATAGGAATAAAATACGACGAATAAATAAATATTGACCCTCCTCACAGCAGACACAGCTCTCTCGACCAAGATGAATCACCGTACTCTTAATTGTACCTAAAGACACTGAACCATTGGAATCTACCTCAGGTTGCTTTTTAGTGCCATTCTTGTCTGTGGGCTGTGCTATTGATTCATCAGAGGTACACATGTTCAGTATGTCCCAATTAAGCTACTGACCTGTGTTCCACATTTCATCCTCAGTTAATGGTCCTCAGCTTACTTCTTGCAAGTAGTGGCTTTGCTGCGTTTGGCTTTGTTGTTGTCGTTGTTGAGTCGAATTGAGTGATGTCAATTTGATATTCCAGAAGCACTCTTTCCTATTTAATTGATTCTTCTCAAAATAGGCCAGTGCATCAAGGTTCCATTTTACAGTGAGTTCCATTTTACAGTGAGTATAGGCCCTCTTTTCTCTATACCGTTCATTGTATTGAAAAATAAATAAATATAAGAATAATAATCTTTTAAGAAATTACCACAGTTATGTGCGCTGAGGGCTCTGCGTGGCAATTATCTCCACAGCGACGTGACTTCCTGCTGTCCTCGTGAGGGCCAACATGATTATGATAACAAGGCGACCATCTGCATCGTGGCAAATTGCTGCACGGCGTAATTGCACAAACAAATTAATCAGTGTAACTGATACTGAGAAACACAAGAACAACGACAAAATGGTGTCTGGAGGTGTCTCGGCTGGGTGCCATCATGGTTGGGTACCTGTGTGTGTGTGTGTGTGTGTGTGTGTGTGTGTGTGTGTGTGTGTGTGTGTGTGTGTGTGTGTGTGTGTGTGTGCGTGCGTGCGCGTGTGCGCGTGTGTGTGCGTGCGTGCGTGAGTGTGTGCATGCGTGTGTGTGTGTGTGTGTGTGCACGTGCGTGCGTGTGTGTGTGCGTGCACGTGTGTGTGTGCGTGCGTGCGTGTGTGTGTGTGTGTGTGAAAAAGCCATTTTCCTGAAAATGGGAAAAGGGACCATTAACAGCGGACATGCATTTCAAAAGTCATCCCACCGCTGATGCTATTGGTTAGTGGATGATACTATTTGGACAGAAATCTACAGTTAAGGCACATCCTATTGAATAATGTTCAGTAAAAACATGTGGATTGATGTGGATTGTGGATTTCTGCAGCTGCTTAGGTTACTTTGCTACTGTATGTTTAGAGACCTATAGCCTGCGCCTGGTACCCACACAGAGACTGTACTGTATGTTTAGAGACCTACAGCCCGGGCCTGGTACCCACACAGAGACTGTACTGTATGTTTAGAGACCTACAGCCCGGGCCTGGGACCCACACAGAGACTGTACTGTATGTTTAGAGACCTACAGCCCGGGCCTGGGACCCACACAGAGACTGTACTGTATGTTTAGAGACCTACAGCCCGGGCCTGGTACCCACACAGAGACTGTACTGTATGTTTAGAGACCCACAGCCCGGGCCTGGTACCCACACAGAGACTGTACTGTATGTTTAGAGACCTACAGCCCGGGCCTGGTACCCACACAGAGACTGTACTGTATGTTTAGAGACCTACAGCCCGGGCCTGGTACCCACACAGAGACTGTACTGTATGTTTAGAGACCTACAGCCCGGGCCTGGTACCCACACAGAGACTGTACTGTATGTTTAGAGACCTACAGCCCGGGCCTGGTACCCACACAGAGACTGTACTGTATGTTTAGAGACCTACAGCCCAGGCCTGGTACCCACACAGAGACAGTACTGTATGTTTAGAGACCTACAGCCCGGGCCTGGTACCCACACAGAGACTGTACTGTATGTTTAGAGACCTACCGCCCGGGCCTGGGACCCACACAGAGACATATACGTGATCGATTCTTTGATTTTTGCCTCAGGGGGGATGAGGAGGTTTACATGTCTCACTCCCTATAAACCTATAAATCACATGCATAACAAGGCCTCTGTCTGCACGCACACCTCTCCCTGAGGCTGAGATGAGGAAACAATTAGAAGAGGCTGCCATTCCCCTACAGAGAGAGAGTGAGAGAGAGAGAGTGAGGAAGCTTGACCGAGAGAGATCGAGAAGAGAGAAGTGAGTCAATGTGGAAAAAATAGGATGACTTTTAGAGCCTATATAGGATGTTTTCTTGCCCACTTTAGCCAAACCCCATTATTGCAGCTATTCATTGTTTTATATCACAGACATCTTAGTCACAACCAACCGGTGATTGTAGGGGTGTAACTGTACACAAAAGCCACGGTTCGAAAGTACCTTGGTTTTGGGTCACAATTTGGTACGAGTTCGGTACAACAGGAAAAAAGCAACAAGCAGTAGTACAATTTATATTTAGTTCCACAGTTATATTCAGTTCTAGTGTAGATTTAAAGGTCCCCTATCTTATAAATGGCATTTCCAGTGGTTTGCATTGTTTTCTATCAATGTGGGGTTGTACCAACACTGACTAGATGTGAAATCTCTACCCAGTCCCGTTTCTTCAGTTCAGCTGAGACAACCCCACCCCCCCCCCCCCACACTGAAACGAGCCATTCTGATTTGACGCGCTCGCTGACGTGAATAGGCGCTGATCTGCCACCGCCGCCCACAATCAACTGTGATACGTTTATATGAGCAGCGAGTGGAAATAATGCGGAAGCGGTTTCGACAGCAGAGACCTTCAGCTGTTCCACTCTCAGCACTTCCTCAACGTGTTGACAACATAGCTCCAGTGTGCTTATAAATCCCAGCTTTACCCCCCTGCACTGTTTCTATGTGCAGTGAAAACGTCAATGCTTATAAATAAGCTTTGCAATGCACCCTCGTAACGTTAACGTAACGTTAGCCGCTAGCTAGCCAACCCAATCACACACAGAGAAGCAGCTTCACTAGATAAAATGGACTCTCGCTCTCTCTCTCGTATCTGCTAGTGCAGGTGGGTGACTGTCACTCAAAGCGCATTGCAAGTATGGGCGGAGCCCAGCCAAAAACAGCTTGGACATTGTAAGGGCAGAAAGTGGTGCTCCACAGTACTTGATTAAAAATGCAAAACAATGACATTGTTTTCAATTTATTGAAAAAAACCTTACAGATGTGTTCCATAGACTCACAGGAATTCTGTAAAATTGCCCAAAAAGTGATTTTATTTACTTTCCATGGGACCTTTAACTAAGAAGACTGTAGAGATGAGACGACATGTTACACAACAATGGCAGACCAGCAAAAGTATGTTTGCGCGTTTGTCTTTTTTTCTCGGATCAGCTGTGAGGGAAAGTCGCCCGAAGAAAGTTTGTTTGTGTGTTTCCAGTGGTTAACATTATTAGGCAAACAAGAAAAAGATGAAAATGTCCAGCCTATTGTAATGACCCTGCTATGTTACAAACGTATCATTCATTCATGGTTTTGTTTCAGGGACACCTGTAGTAAAGTAGGAGAGGGAAGGGGGGGGGGGGGGGGGGGGGGGGGGCAGCCCAGTGCAGAGTGTGCTGTTATTAAGACACTCCGTCCACTTGTCATCATGCCTTTACAAGCGTCAACATTTTATTTATCATCTGAATTTGGCAATACAAGCTTGATATTCAACATTAAAGATCAATGGAAGCCTCTACAGATATTGAGCATCCTTTAGTAAAATTTGCAACTAGTGTCTATAGCCCCCCCCTGAGACGCGTTCAACCCTAGTTCCACCTAGTGTCTATAGTCCCCCCTGAGACACGTTCAACCCTAGTTCCACCTAGTGTCTATAGTCCCCCTGAGACGTGTTCAACCCTAGTTCCACCTAGTGTCTATAGTCCCCCCTGAGACGTGTTCAACCCTAGTTCCACCTAGTGTCTATAGTTCCCCACTGAGACGTGTTCAACCCTAGTTCCACCTAGTGTCATAGTCCCCCCCTGAGACGTGTTCAACCCTAGTTCCACCTGGTGTCTATAGTTCCCCACTGAGACGTGTTCAACCCTAGTTCCACCTAGTGTCTATAGTCCCCCCTGAGACGTGTTCAACCCTAGTTCCACCTAGTGTCCTATAGTTCCCCACTGAGACGTGTTCAACCCTAGTTCCACCTAGTGTTATAGTCCCCCCCTGAGACATGTTCAAGATATAGACTCCAGATATAGAGTGAATGTTAATACCAGGTGTAAATGGGTAGAGTAGATTCTTCATACTGTATAACATCAAGTGTTTTTATATAAGGGTTGGGTAACATGTATATACTATACATGTATATGTACTACAGAACATCATGTATACTGTATATAGGCCTACTACAGAATATCCTTCAATTCTGTGAGAATGGGGATAATTTAAGGATTATGTATAGGCCTATATCAGACTCTAAATCGGACATGTGCAAGTGGAAGACATTTCACAGACATTTCACAGGAGCTGTAATTGGCACTTCTGGCCTGGTTGACAGCAGCTTATTAAGAGACATAGCCGAACAACATGCAAACAAATCCTCAACTGTTCACTCAGATGGCTGCTTTCCCCTTTGAGCTGATGCAGACGGGCGAGTAGTGGAGGATTATTAGATGACATCCCAGCATGCTCTCCTCCTTCTTGCCCTTCCTTCCTTGTTTCCATGCAGCGCTAATGGACACAGCGGCTTCTCCCCGGAAGTCCCGGGGAGAACGCTGGACACACCCAGATGCCCTCTTAGTGTTGTGGGTGATGCCAAGCTTTGACAGGCAACATCTCTGTGAAGCATCAACGGGGAGATTTCTGACGAGGAAAATCGATGAAGAGCAAATGAAAAAATACAAACAAACAAAACAAAATGTAAGATTCGGATCCAAAGAAATGCTACCATTCTGGACCACTTGTCAGTGTCGTATGGGAACGGATGCTTGAATGACAAAAAGATAGCCTGGTAATTGTCAGCTATTTCCCTTTATTGTGACAGTTGCCTGTTGATGGCTGGTTGACAATCTGGCAGGGGCTTTTGTGACTATTGGTTGAGCAAACCTCCACTTGTCATCTGATGGACATGTGCAGTGGCTAGTGATCTTGGCTTCTTGATTCATGAGTCAGACCTTCGTTATATGAGCTGTCTGTACCGGACAATGGAGCGGACCTGTCAACCTTGGACTGTCACACAGGTTGACAGGGCTCTGCCTGCTGTTGCTACGGCCCTTAGGACCCAGGATAGTGGATTGAAAAGTTGACTGACATTGCAGAGATAGACACTGAAAGCGCAGTCTGATGTCATCACAGTATGGTGATGCCCCTGTCGCCCCCCCCCCCCCCACTACAGGTTTTTTGATTATATAGTTTAGTTGATTGCATTAATCAATCAATCAATTAATCATAGTCATTTATTGGATTGACGAATCCCCCCCCCCCCCCCCCCCCCCCCCCACACTCTTGTTTGAGGGGTAGTGGCTAGTCCACCATCTTCTTAGATTTTCAGTAGTAGCACAGGGAAGACATTGAAGTGAGGAGAGAGAACTTTGTCACGAGTACTGTCTGTTATAGTTAAAAGCCCCAGTCCGCAAGTCTGCAATTGTTTTAATAATCAATCTGGCATTATTGGACAGGCATGGCTACACATTTTGACAAATAAAAGTCAGTCTGTATTAGAAGCAGAATCAAAATTAATTGTTTATGCCGCTTTACCACGAGTGCAGTATTGTTTTTCTTTTAATCATCATTTGCAGTCGCTGGTTAATGATGAGCAGAACTCATATACAGCAGCCAGACTCTCTCTCTCTCTCTCTCTCTCTCTCTCTCTCTCTCTCTCTCTCTCTCTCTCTCTCTCTCTCTCTCTCTCCTGGATTCCGTTCTCCTGGCAAGTGCATTGTCCTTAGGCTGGCCAGGCAGGGGAGGGGGGGGGTGGGGGGGTAGGGGGGGTAGGGGGGCGCTCATGTGAAGAGACCCTGGGACACCTGCAGTAATTGTGCAGAACAATCTGTTAATAAAATGTTCATTCAATCAATCAATCTGCACAGTGATTGATTGAATGAAAATTTTATTAACAGATTGCAGAATGGGTACAATACAGTACGGCTCAATACACACAATTGTTAAGGGGATGCAGACTAGAGAAAGACTTTCGTCTTGTTTACATCAGGGTCCCCCATTTTCAATTCATAATGAATTTTAAGTAAGGGTGCAACTTGCTCCGTGCAATCCATTCTTTGTGGATTTAGCCCCCAGCCCCCAGTGTCTCATCCGTAGCTAACAGTGTATTGCACTATCACAGGACCTAGCATGTCTTACCATGCTCTTGTAAAAACGCATGTACATATACCGATATGCCCTACTTTGATTACTTGTATTATTGCACAAATGTCGTTCTCATCCTATTGGATTCTTATTATATTATTATTATTGTATTATTGCACAATCGTTGCGGGCAAGACCCCCCGCATTTCATTGTATACTTGTATGCCGTGACAAATAAAACTCTTGACTTGACTTGACGTAACAGCAGCCAAGCTACCAGACCGGCTACTGGCAGCCCAGGCTGGGCTCCAGCTACCACCAACAGAGCTACCACTACCTCTACTGTGTTTGACCATGCCCGAGGGGATCTATCCATTGTTCAAATCCACATATCAACTTCTACAGAGGGTAAGCATGTCCCCTTCCAAAAAAATCTAAATCTAATCATGATGAGCAGGACAATGTCTCTATGGAAAATGTGAAAGAATTGATGGAACAACAGAAATTATATTATGTGGAAATGCTTAACAGACAAAAGTCAAACTTCATGTCCTTCACCAAGATGATCATGGAATCTATCGAAATCTATCGAAATAGTGGGGGTAGTGTGAGCCACCCACACGTTACACCTCGCCAATGAGAATCCGCGCTGGCAGGTGAAAAGATGTGACAGGCTGCCTCCTTGTGTACCGGAGGGGACACGTGATGCAAGGCTTCTATCCTCCCTACACCGACCAGTGGGGGGCATATGTAAGCAACGTTCAAGACAGGGGAGGGGAGAATTGGAAACAGTGAAATTGGGATGGGAGAAAAATTGAAAATGCAGAGAAGGCCAAAAGGGTGGGGGTGTTTCTTTATATCTCAATCCGAACATGTTGTATAAAGAAAGGCATGACATTGAAAAGTATTTAACCTTTTCCGCTGAGGCTGTGTTTGTTGAAACCCACCAAGCCATTATTGCATGTGTGACGATGGCTGACTCAGTCACATAGAACTTACTCTTAAGAGTGGCAGCAATAATTTAATTGGTTTGCACCGTATAAAGTGCAGAGTGCATGATTACTGTAAAACCACATAAAGACCAATTGTTTGCCGACTACGCCACTTTTGTTTTCGAGGTTAAAGTCCCCGGGTGATACCATTTAAATGAAAACACATGATAGGATACACATAGGTTCGTTTCTTATACCAGGTGAAAGCAAAACAACCTTTACATGGCAGGAGAGAGACTGACACTGAACCCGTTCATACATGTAGAAATATATATATTTATTATAACAAAATATATTTATAAGAATCTAATAAATAATAATAACTAAGACTCTGGGATCGAATCCAGCTGTCAGTGGTACCTCCGGCTTGGTCAGTCGTCCCTACTAACACAATTGGCAGTGTTAGCGGGTGGGAAGCCGGTGGGGTGTGTATCCTGGTCGTTGTAAACAGCGACTCCTACAGGTCGGTCGGGGCGCCTGTTCAGCAGGGAAGGGATCTGGGGGAGATAGTGTGATCCTCCCACGCGTTACACTCCCCCGGTGAGAGTCCTCGCTGTCAGGTGAAAAGAAGCGTCTGGCTGACTCCACATGTATCGGAGGAAGACATGTGGTAGTCTTCTCCCTCCCCAGGCCGACAAGTAGGGGCAAAAGCACGCAACGACCAGGAAAGGAATTGGCTATAAATTGGGATGGGAGAAAAATACGGAAAAAGGGGGAGAAAAAGCAGTGGCGTCGCGTGGGTAAAATAACAGAGTATGCCAAAAAAAAGTTATGACATTTTTATTTATTAAAAAAGTTTATTCATTTTTTTTTAATTTTTTTTTAAATATTTAAGCCAAATAATATTGTGACTAAATAAAAATGCAAACTAAATAAAAATACACATTTCAAGTGTAAACAATAGATACAGCTATAGCTACTATAGTCCATGGGCCAGACCAGATATCGGCAGTGTTGTGCTAGTTACTGAAAAATAGTAATTTAGAGACTGTAAACAAACACGCTCACAACGTGTCTCCGCAGTGCAATATGGCTTCCCCCCGAATCCCTGTCATTCGAGCTAACATTAGCCGTTAGCTAGCCTAGGCTAACCCACCGGGTTACATGGAGGAGGGAGCTACCGTTAGCTAGCCTAGGATAACCCACCAGGTTACATGGAGGAGGGAGCTAACGTTAGCCGTTAGCTAGCCTAGGCTAACCCACCGGGTTACATGGAGGAGGGAGCTAATGTTAGCCGTTAGCTAGCCTAGGCTAAACCACCAGGTTACATGGAGGAGGGAGCTAATGTTAGCCGTTAGCTAGCCGCTGCCTAGGCTAACCCACCGGGTTATATGGAGGAGGGAGCTAATGTTAGCCGTTAGCTAGCCTAGGCTAAACCACCGGGTTACATGGAGGAGGGAGCTAATGTTAGCCATTAGCTAGCCTAGGCTAACTCACCGGGTTACATTGAGGAGGGCGCTAATGTTAGCCGTTAGCTAGCCTAGGCTAACCCACCGGGTTACATGGAGGAGGGAGCTAATGTTAGCCGTTAGCTAGCCTAGGCTAACCCACCCGGTTACATGGAGGAGGGAGCTAATGTTAGCCATTAGCTAGCCTAGGCTAACCCACCGGGTTACATGGAGGAGGGAGCTAACATTAGCCGTTAGCTAAGCCTATAGTCACCATGTACAGTATGGCTCAGCGGCCCGTCAAATAATAACACAGTATTACACTCTGACAACGTTAGTTAGCTTACCTGGCCAATGTAGTGCTTGTTGTATGCTTCATTGCGTCCTTAATAAAGTTTTCAATCAATCAATCAATCAAACAATGCCGTTTGTTTAGACTCCTTCCTTCTCCTTCCTCGATGACGTTTTGTCACGTTTAGCTTTTAATGTGATTTGATTGGCCGGGGGGGGGGGGGGGGGGGGGGGGGGGATGAAGCTACATTAGAATATATTCCCCTACCTAGAACCAAGCTGGGCCGTGTTAAGGTTTAGAAGCTAAGCCCAACCCAGCTCGAATCTTATTGGCTAATAATTAAGCAATAGGATGAATAAACAAAACAAAAAAACCGCCCTAGCGTCCAAAAAGCCTCAAATGTCAATCAAAATAATGGTACCAGGCTGGCAGACTGTGAGTCAGTGAGTATGGGCTGCCTCAGTCAGTGACAGTGTTAGAGAGAGTGGGCGCAGTTTCGCTCGTTCGGTTAATTTCTCCAGGAGGGAGACAATTATTATAACACAGAGTTGAAAAATAATGATTTATTTATTATTGTAAACTATTACATTTTCTTTTTGTTTTATATATATATATATTTTTACTGTTTATATTTTTGGGGAAGCTTGGCTTCCCTTGGCTCCTTGGCTCCCATGAATATTCGCCACTGTAAAAAGTAGATGAGAAAAAAAGAACCTAATAACATGCTAAATTACAATACTACAATAATACAAAAATACAATAATACAAAATACAATACACAACCCTATGGCGCCAACTAACTAAATAACCCAATAACATCATTTACAGGAACAGTCCTGTTGGGGACGTGAGTAACAGACACACACGCTGGTGTCTATACATTTACATTTAGATTTAGTCATTTAGCTGACGTTCTGTATCGTATCGCTCTCGCTCGGCATCGCTCTCTGCACTATCTCGCATACGTGCACGCGCACTGAATAAAGACCACAATGTACCTTTAATCCCAATATTCGTCTGACCACACCCCTATCAGCTTACCCATATAAGCAGGGGTGGGGCCACCCACTCTCCTCCTTCTCGCTTTCACCACAAGGAAGAAGTGCCTCGGTAGATCCCCACACTTGACACCATGATGGAAGAAAGGTTTAGGAGCAGCTTTGGGAAACAAGGATACGTTGACATCATATCTTTATTTTCTCTCTCACTATTTTCGAGAAAATACGGCGATATTGTCTTCGTACTGGAGTGTCTGGAAGATGATGATCATTCTAAAAACCCTCCACCGGTTTTCGTATTGGGAGCACGCCGCTGCATGCTTCTCAACTGCAGTTCCTTGCTGTGTTTGTTGGGGTGAAACCTGTCAGGCCACAGCTGAACTGTCGGACATGCCGCTGTTGTGAGAAGCGGTGCGTTCCAGGTTGGGTGAGTAGTGTTTGCTGGCGGGCTCCACTTGTCTGTTAGTGCTATGGGGGCTACTTGACAAAGTTTATGGAAACCGGCCCCAGGCTAGGGTCCTTTGTTCAGCCACCTAGGCGACAGAAGGCCTTGGTCTGAAGACCATTATAGTTTTAACTAGTGGGCCGCGACCATTGACACTGGTGATCCCTGTGTGTTCTGGACGAGTGGATTCTCTCTGTCACCGTGTTAAGGCCCCATCTTTCATATCCAAATGAGAGTATTCCTTCACGAGGGGATATGTGCATGTAATGTGCGATAGCGGCAGATTCATGTTCAAAGTCAGCTACACAGGCCAGTTGGTACTGTGCTGATTCCGTCGGATGTGGTAAAGTCACCGCTGTGAAGCGGTGTTGACATCTTGTTTTCTCTTTTCTCTTAAAAAGTGAGGAGAGGTTCAGAACGGCGGCCTGTCTGGGTGAGTGTTATGTCATTGTTTACATGTTCATAGCTTACGGTTAGCCAGTCAGCTGTTAACTGCTGCGTTAGCCTGCTGGATCGCTGCATGGCCTGCTTAGGGCCTACTATTAGCCAGTCAGCTGTTAGCTGCGGGGCTAGCATGTCGTGGTCGCTAGGTAACGTTAGCTTGCTGCTATGGCCATGGCCTGGCGCGGGGTAGCTTAGCTTCTCGCGCGCCGCCGTGAGCTCGCTTCTGATCGCGTGCGTCGTTAGATCGGCGTCTCGCGAGCAGAAGCAGTAGCACCCGAACGGTTGGAGCGGCCGTTAGCTTGATGCTATTCTGTTGAACGTGCTTTGATTTTAACATGTTTTACACTCTTGACCACGACGTCATCCTTGACAGGGGATGTTTCGTCGACCCTGCCCTGAGCCAGGACGGCAAGGTTGCATCAACAGGGGACTGTAGTGCGGGTTGGGGCGGTGACGCTGCCCAGTTCGGACAACACAGGAGCGGCTGTGTTCCTACGGTGTCTGTGACTGCACTTCGCTGATCTGCGTTCCGGGTAGGAACGGGGTTGACCAGACCTCATAACACGTCTTCTGGTTTTACTTTGCTAAATGTATTGTGAATAACGGTGTTTTTCCCAAAACGTGTGTTGCTACAATGCATTTAGGATACGTTGCGGGTTATGTGTGAGCTGTTTTTGTCACTGGCAGTTAGCTTCTCCGTGCAAACGGGATGTAATGATCTGGTTGTTGTGTGAGAAACACGGCCGTGTACTCACAACTAAGGTAACTAACCTATGAAGCTATGCTTGGTGACAAGTGAGTAAAAGAATGTTCTTTCTCAGACTGTAATGACAATGAACAGTGTGTTCACACATTAACAGGTTTTCCTGTTTTAACTGGCCGTATTGAGGGTAAAATAGGAGGATTGTGTTCCCCCCCGGTTCCCTGGGGACTTTTTCATCCTCCTATCAGACATGTTGTGCATTAATTGTGTCTTTTGTGTGGTAGGGATACGATGTAACTCTTAGCTTGATTGCTGAGGTTGTGCTAAATCTGCTGGAGAAACTTATTTCCTAAAGGGAAATTGGTTTGGTTGCTGTCATGTGTGCTTAGCAAGGCCTGTGGTCGATACTAATCAAGAATGATGTATTCTCTCATTGTGAAAAAAACGGCGTTCCTCTGTTGAGTGTTTTTGCCATTTTTTGTAGGTGATGATGGGTTGTGTGTGTCATGTGACCTACAACTGGGTTGTACTGGCCACAGAAGCACATGTGTATGTTGGACCGGGGTTCTTAGAGCCCTCTCTATTCTGTGTTTTTCCTTAGTAAAAATCAGATAGCAGGTTAGCTCATGCGCTGTGTGGAGCTGTGAAACGCTTCATAGAGCTGACTATGACTGTGTCATATTCTCTTTTTGTCGTTACATCGTATCATGGGTGTGGGGTCGTAAAGGGGTGAACTGGTAACCTTTCCTCTCCCCATTGTTCTGTCGGTCAGGGGTACACCCCCTGTCCTTCAAGGTTCCCGTCACGTGGCGGTTCGGCACGTTACGGGGGGGGGGGGGGGGGGGGGGGAGGGAGTTCCTGGTCCCACGGCCTGGTATATTGGGCGTGTGCACCGCAGGAATTCCCCCGCCATAGAGTACGTCACCGTGCGCGTCTCTGTTGGTAGGACTTCCGTGTGCTGTTCAGGTCCATGTGATGGATCTGTTTTCAGGGGGGGTGGTCAGGGCTCCTCCTCACCAAGCGCCTATTCAGGCCTTCTGTGAGTTCGGACTCCTTCTTCCATGTGAGGAAGCCTCCATCAGAGTACAGAGCCTTCCTCCTCAGATTGTCAAAGTGAGTGGACCTCTAGAAGGGTCCTTTTCTATTGTATGTATATTCGATTCAATTCGTTTATTGAGTGTGTATGGGTTCAGTGCCTCTTCCCCGGAGGCCCTAAAACCAGTTTTTTACATGGCTCAAGGTGCAATATATTCTTTTCAATCTGTACAGCTCGCGTGGGAAGTCTCTCTGGGGATCCCCGTCTCTTTCCTATGGGAGGGTGGTGGGATGTAAAAATGTGAACATTTTTTACCCCGGCTGTGTAGACTGGGATACATACTGTTGATGCTTCCTTCTTTCTATTCCAGAAGTGTTGGAGTTAGGGAGTGTCACACCCCTCTTGTCGTTCCCCTGGGCGCCTTGGGGATTCAATGACAGGTCTAAATAGCCTGTTCATTGATGGGGGTGTGTCCCGACGCACGTATAGTGCTAGCTCGCTGTAAACAGGCGATTGACTGGCACGCCTTGGTTGCTTGTGGTTGAAACAGCGTTTTTATAAAGCAACTGAGATGGGGGTTTTTCCTCTTCCGACGACCACATCCCATGACCTGGGTGGGTTGTCGACGGATTCTCGTTCATGTCTGGGGGATGATGACGGGATGGATCTGAACATATGTGGTGGGGTCTCACGCCCTTGGGGTGGGCCACCAGGCGCGGTTCGTCCGAACGTCTGGGTGGCGCCTTCTTTTCATGTTAAGATCAACACGCATATCTGCCCTTCTCCTGGAGTAGGCATGTCGGCGTGGTTAGGGCACGGGACTGGTTCTGGTCACGCTGGTCCAGATCAGTTGAACCCGTTGTCCGCCGGGGATGCAGATCTGCTGTTCTGGTACCCTGAGGGACTTGGGCTTTTTTCAGGGGGAAAAATGCCAGGTCGGTCTGGGTGTCACAGGGTTAAGCGCTATGGAGACCCTGGTTGGGTATGTTTTTACTCAGCACTGTCGTCATGGCTTACAGCCATGCCATTCTGTACGCGCTCGATCTCGTCGGATCTCGGCCGCTACACAGGTTGGTCCTGGTTAGTACTTGGTTGGGAGACCGCCGGGGAATACCAGGTACGGTGTGCTTAGGGGCTGGTTCTCCATAATTTTTCGCTCCTCTCTCACGCATGGCGAAGAGGGGCCTGTGGGGGTGGTTTTTTGACCTCCTCTGGTGACCCTGTGCTTCCCGTACCGCCAGGCCCGGTCCGAAGTGATGTTTGCGACCCGTAGGCCTGGGTTAACCCTTTTTGGAAACTGAAACACTTGTACTGCGGTATAGCCGGTGTATACCCGCAGGTGTGTTTTGGAGTTTTTTCTTGAGGGGTTATAGGAACAACCACCGCATTGGGTAACACCGAGGTGGTTGATTCCCTGGTGTGTTGGAGCAGTGTCAACTCCCGGGTTCACCGTTTGAGGGTGCCCCTGCACGTTCATGACGTCTGCCAATCGTGTCAGCCTTCTCTGCCTCGACCCCTCTGGGTGGGGGTTTTTAAATGGAGGCTTGGTCATGCAACACCGCCAGCTTACGCTCCTTCCGCCGGGGCGGCTGTGTTCAGCTGTCCCCTCTGGCGCCTGTCTCGTCCGCAGTCTCCAGGCTAGGGTTAACAGCCTGTTGCCTGGTTTTTCCCCGGTGCGCTGCCTGCTTCCGTTGGTTAACCTTTTTTGTGTGCTTACGGCCATGCTGACTGCCTGTTCTGCAGGGTCAGTGTGCCAGGCGGTGTACTATTGGGGGGACAGGGCCCGCTCGGCTTACGGCCATACCAACCTGAACACGCCCGATCTCGTCCGATCTCGGAAGCTAAGCAGGTTCTGGCCTGGTTAGTACTTGGATGGGATTCCGCCTGGGAATACCAGGTGCAGTAACTGAGGGGCCTTTGTCCGAATACGCTGGCGATGTGGGGGGCGGGGCACTACGTGCCCACCTGGTGGGGTCTTGATGCTGGCATCATGGACTTCTCCGGGCCCCCATTCTAGGGAGTCCAGTCCTTTTGGTGGGTCTGGGTCTTCCTTCGTGCTCCGCTGCTACGGCCTTGCCACGGGGTTGGGTTTGCCCTTGACCCCGTGATTCTGGGGGCAGTAACGAGATTGTTCCTCCGTTCGTTCCCGGGTGGCATGCGGGTTGTGCGTGTGTGTAGTCGTGGGGTCAAGCCACGGTCTGCTCACCCTGTGCGTTGAGTTGCTTGAGTGCCTCTTCGCACGGTCGGGTCCGTCGCCCTCCCGTGAAGCCCCTAATAGGGGGGGTGCCCGCCATTAGGGTGGGTCGGGGGGGCTCGGCCCTCCCTGTTCTGATGGTTTGTGGGGGGCTGTCAGCGGGGTGTATTTGTCGGCCGTTGGCTCTCGCTCGGCCTCCCTTGTGCAGAGAGCGATGCCGAGCGAGAGCGATACGATACAGAACGTTAGGTTATGACTATAACCAAGTTCTGTTAGTATAGCGACGCTCGGCATCCGACGCCGCTGCAGCCTTTGACCTCGCCTTGTGGCGAAAGCTTGGGAAGGAGGAGAGTGGGTGGCCCCACCCCTGCTTATATGGGTAAGCTGATAGGGGTGTGGTCAGACGAATATTGGGATTAAAGGTACATTGTGGTCTTTATTCAGTGCGCGTGCACGTATGCGAGATAGTGCAGAGAGCGATGCCGAGCGTCGCTATACTAACAGAACTTGGTTATAGTCATAACCTAACGTTTTTTTTTATCCAAAGCAACTTACAAGTTGTGTACAACAGGAAGGGTACACCTCCAGCGACTAAGGGTCATGTTATTGGGTATAATGGTGGTATTGTTGAGATATTGATTGAAAGTGTGTTTTAGTCGACAGCAGAAGTTTGGGGCGGGTTTCAGCTGTCCTGACTGTGGTAGGACATTTTGTTCCACCACCGTGGAACCAGGACAGAGAATTGCCTGCTTCGTTACAACGATCCCCCAGGCAGGGGTGGTTCTAATGATTTGGAGGCCCCAGGCAAAGACCAGATCCTGCAGCACCCCTACTCCACATTACGGACTCTGAGGTCTGCTGACAAGTCCATCCTTGTTGTCCCCAAATCCAGGCTAAAGAACAGGGGGGACCGTGCGTTTGCGGTTATAGCCCCCAAACTCTGGAACGATTTGCCTCCCTACATTAGGCTGGCCCCAACGCTCCCAATGTTTAAATCCCATCTAAAAACACATCTGTTCTCCCTAGCATTTAAAAAAATTACAGCCTGTTGCCGTAATCTGTTTGTAGTTCTGTGTGCATTGTATTGTGATTAGTAGGGATGCTCGATATTGGCTTTTTTACCGATACCGATATTCCGATATTGTCCAACTCTTAATTTCCGATACCGATATCAACCGATACCGATATATGCAGGGTTTCCCCGTCCAAAAAACTGAATAATTTCAGGTAACTAATAATTTCACTGGATATATATATAACAAATATTGTTATTGTTTTTTTTTGTTTTTAAACCGATACCGATATTTTCCGATATCACATTTTACTGCCGATATCGGCCGATAATATCGGTCGGCCGATAATATTGGACATCCCTAGTGATTAGTCTATTGTGTTTCTTACTGTATTGATTGATTGTGAAGCACTTTGGTCAACTTTGTTGTTTTTAAATAAAGTTGGATTGGATGGATTGGAATGTGAGGCCCTTCTCATTTCTGTTTAACGCAATCATGCAGGGACAGACTACGACAAAAAATTGCCCTGGACGTTTTGACCCAGACTGGCGCACCACAACTTGCCCGCCCGCAGATAATCCACCACCCTCGCCCCATCGACACACATACAAACACACCAGCCCTAATTCCACCACTTATTCTTCTTCTTTTAATAAATGTATTTATTAGTCATCAAGGTACAGTGAAATACAATACACATTGAATGGCATTATGTATTTTCGCAGATGCAACAGCAGCAATAATCATACAAGCATAATATAGAGGTATGCTCAGTAAAAAGCCATGACACCTGAACCTAGACTGGCACAGTGGCGACATAAACCACACACACATACAGTCAGCTGGCAGGTGCAGTAACAGCAGCACAAAATCCAATTTGATGCACGATTTGGACAGCAGAATCAGCTTTCAAACCCTGGGGCTAAAAGATCGACACGTGTGTCATGATGGTCCTGACCCCGCGTGGTGACAATTTGTTTTTTATTATAGAATATAGAATACCGGCCTATAAATTACCTTATTGCCAACTTGCACATCTATGGATCGGGCCAAATCTCCTCTTTAAAATGGCAGAGTTCAATTTGGATTTAGTATCTCCAGGCATGCACTGAAGAACCGTGAATGAAATCTACTGTAAATACAGTCAGCTTTTCATTCTTGCGACAGGTCCGCCATTTTTTATCGGATTTCAACACAGATGGTTGCTAAATGTTCACAGAAGGTAGACAAACCAACTGCACTCCAATCTATGCCAATAACGTTCAGTTTTTTGGTATATAATCCCGGGAAATAAGAGAAATTTAAAATAATAATAAGGAAGGTCATGTGCTTGCAGGAAGCTGGAAATCGCTAGCAGATGTAGTTTTTCGAAATTCTAACTCTCATTGAGAGCTCTGGATGCCCTCTTCTCATAAGACTACACCAAAATGGCCGCTTCCGGTCGAAATACGCTAGTTTATGAACACAATTCCTGAACTGATATGTCATTAACTCATTCCCCGCCAACAACGATTATACTCGTTATTGGGCACCATCCTTTAAACGCCAACAACGAGTATACTCGTTATTTGATAGTTTATATTTTTTTCCGATTTTAATATTCTATTCAATGTCACGGACCTGTATGTTGCCGTTAAAAGGCATACTGGGGGCATACATGCCGAGGGTGCAGTACCGGCCAGATCCTGCCAGGTGGCAGTATCGAGAGTGCAGTAAACCCTGTTCCAGACCGGGTGTTATGTTTAAACCGCTCCGGGCGCAGTTTTTTTGTACAGGGAAGCCTAGAGATTCACGCGGTCGCATTGAAACGGGTCCGGGCCCCTCGATGCATGTGTTGTGCCGTATTATGTCGTGGACCAGATGGACATCAGATGGAGATCAAACAATTGGAATATTCTTTTTGGATTACCCCCGACCTCAGGTAAGGACTATCTGACGTCAATTCCAGCTTGATCCTGCAAGGATTTCGTACCAAGTCAAGTCAAGTCAAGAGTTTTATTTGTCACGGCATACAAGTATACAATGAAGTATACAGTGGTCTTGCCCGCAACGATGTGCAATACAGTAGTAACAACATATAATAGAATCTAATAAAACAACATTGTGCAATAAACAGTAACATAGTAGGGCATATCGGTATTTGTACATAAGTTATTTACAGAGCATGGAGGACATGCTAGGTCCTGTGGTAGTGCATACACTGTTAGCTACGGATGAGGCACTGGGTCTTTCTGTACATTGCTATTTTATACAATCTCAGGTTATACTATACTATTTTTAAAGTGACCTTTCCTTAGTGGCCATAAGTGTGGGCGTGTGCAGCATGAGTGTGTGCTTGCTCATGTTAAAGTGGCTGCTAGTGTGTGAGCGTGTACAGTGTGTGTGTCGTGTGTGTGCTCATGTGTGCTTGTGTGTGGAGAGTTCAGTGTTCAAGGCTCTGATGGCCTGGGGGAAGAAGCTGAGCCGAAGCCTCTCTGTCCTAGTAGCTGGGGTTCGCAGGCTCAGTAGCATGAACAGGCTGTTGTTGGGGTGGTGTGGGTCTTTCATTATTCTGCAGGCTCTGGATTTGCACCTCTTGTTGTATAGAACCTGCAGGGGTGGTAGTGCAATACCCGTGGTACGCTCGGCTGAGCGCACCACTCTCTGTAGGGCCTTCTTGTCCTGTGCCGTGCTGTTTCCATACCAGGCAGTGATGTTTCCAGTCAAGATGCTCTCTACAGCTCCGGAGTAGAAGGACTGGAGTATCTTCCCAGATACTCTGAACTTCCTTAACTGTCTCAGGTGGTAGAGGCGCTGCTTCGGCTGATCGGCGTGTGTGGTGTTCATAACGAATGCCGTTACTGGCAATCAAAGCATCAGAAACTACCCCCCCCCCCCCCTTTCATGCATTCATGATGAAACATAATACCTATTATATACAGTTGATTTGGAAATAGTAGCGTGTCCAGGGATGATAAACGCCAACGTTTATAGTAGAATACACATAGAGCCCTATAACTCAGTTTCCCAGGAATTAGCCCGGATCATTCCGATCATTGCAGGTCTGAGGGGGACGGACGTCCAGCGTTCTCCGGCTTGGAAACAGACGCCATCTTTCATACACACACAGTTCACCCATGCTAGACTGCTGGTTTTGCACCACGCTTATTTGCACACTGCTGTATTGTACATTTTGTAGGCTCGATTATTATAAGACTTATGGTTAAACCAAAAAAAAAAGTGCCGTCAATGGAACGTATATAATCGATGTGTTTTAGGTTTACTGAGGGGCTGCGGAGCCAGAATACAGAAAACCCAAAGAAAAGGACGAATATCTCAGTCAAGTTTCCATTCTCCCAGCGCTCACTTTCCGGTGCATTGTCTTTTCTCAGGCTAATAAATAATGTAGAAGCGCTGGTTTATCGAGGTGAACATGAAATAAATTAAAATATATATATAGGAATAATATGGGGTATTTGGGGCAACGACTTCTGCGCAGTCCCTGTGGTAGTGGTTCACTTCATCCCTGGGGGAAAGAGCCATCGGAGAAGGATCTGGAAAGAGACGGGGAGGAATTCAGTGTGGCTTAGATCTGGCTTGAAGTTTGGGTTTGTATTGAGTTTGATCATGTACTCCTGTACTTATACAGTCAGCTGACGTGAGTGTGTCTGACAGTTTACTATGTAATGGCCTGTCAGTCAATAAACTAATAAACGGGCGTACTTCTTTATCTATGACATATTCTGTCACTCAGCAACTGGTTTATCCCTCAGGCAGGTGTAAGAGAGGTTGTCTGTTTCTGTATTTGTGTGTGTGTGTGTGTGTGTGTGTGTGTGTGTGTGTGTGTGTGTGTGTGTGTGTGTGTGTGTGTGTGTGTGTGTGTGTGTGTGTGTGTACTTGTTTGGCATGTAGGAGGGAATTGCAGGAATATGTATGCCTCTGAATAATCAGTTTGTGTCTGTGTGTTGCATGTGTGTGCGTGTTATGTATAAGAAATACAGAGAGACAGATGGTGTGTCTATGTGCATGTGTGAATGTTTGTGTGTGTGTGTGTGTGTGTGTGTGTGTGTCTGTATGTATGTATTCCGGTGTGTGTATGCACTTGTTTGTGTATTCATGTGTGTGTTCATAATGTATGTGTGCGCGTGTGTGTGTGTTTATGCTTGTTTGTGTATTCATGTGTGTGTGTGTGTGTGGGCATGCAGGCTCTAGGGAAAGGCTGCTGTGTCTCACTATGGGGACTGGGGACTGTCTCCCCTCTGCAGAGTCGTGAGATGTGTTGTGATGCGGCGGGGGGGGGGGGGGGGGGGGGGGGGGGGGGGGTCCGAACTCTTTACAAAGTAAAAATACTCTTATAGAATAGTACTCTGGTAAGAGCAAAGGTCCCCATTCAGAATTGATTCAGAATGAGGACTCAAGTAAATTATGCATTAACCCTTCTAGGTGTTCTATTCTATTCTAGTATGGATTTCTAGAACTTTGCCGCGACATTCACCTCTCAAAATTCGAATCGGGTGACGTCGTTCTTTCCTCTGGATGCTCCCCCCACATCTTTCCTTGACCCTCCCTGAGTAAATGGGGGGAAACGCACAACCCTCCCTCCACACCACAAATAACCATGTTTCGTTATATCCCCACCTAACGTTACCTTGGAGAATACAATAAAGGTAAATGATGGACTTTTGCATCTATTATGTTTGCTCCCGGGGCACCACCAATGTAACTACGTGTTAGATTGAGTACATGGTGTGTAGGCTGTAACAAAAACCACAGCACAGGCTTTTAAGAGAAAGCTATCAACGTGTGCATGTAAAGTATGAATATTACCAGTATAGAATTTATTAATGAGATGACGGTCTGGGGGAGAGAATCTCTGTGCACTCAGAGAGAGAGAGAGAGAGAGAGAGAGAGAGAGAGAGAGAGAGAGAGAGAGAGAGAGAGAGAGAGAGAGAGAGAGAGAGAGAGAGAGAGAGACACACACGGCGCAGCCCATTGTCAGATAAAATCTTAAGTGGGGGATTGGATTTTCATGGGGGGTAACTAATTATTTGACTGCTCAATCTCATAAGCCCAGGCAGTTTATATTAAACCTACTAGAGACATATAGGTTTACACATACAGATTGAATTGGCTTTGGATACAGATTTTCACATATAGGCTACATAATATCAAATAATATTATCGCATTGTAATGCTTTAGCCTTTATGAGTTGGGTCCTGCTGAGGAAGTCGGCTCCAAAACTGGCGCACTCACAGGACAGGCTTTCACAGTTAAGACGAGAACAATTGGCACCAACCAGGCACATTTACAAGCTTCTACAAAACAAGGGGCCTACACAGTTAAACAAGAGCGTTCGGTCCCACAACACATGCACTTACAGGAGGGCAGATCTTTTACTTCACAATTACACCACCAGAGAGATGTACAACATTCAGCCCACACAAATATCAAATATCAAATATCTGGCTACAATATTGCATAATCAAGCGCACATGTCATGCATCCAAATATCAAACCAGGCTAAACACATACTATATTACACAGTAAAATGTACAACCAGCCAACAGACTATAGTCTATTACCACCACGATGGGTGCTGAGGGTATTACAAACACACAATAAAATGTAACTCACCCTGAATGGACAGTGCGTCAATGATTGGTGAGAAAGTTTTGAAGCATTGACGTTTTTTCCCCACGTTCATAGCAGTTGAAGCCCCCAAATTGTCACCGCACGGGGTCAGGACTGTCATGACACACGTGTCGATCTTTTAGCCTCAGGGTTTGAAAGCTGATGCCGCTGTCCATAAAGGGCATCCATCTTCCCTTGTACAGTGTTGATGACAGTGTGATGAAACTGTCTCAGGGGGGGGTCTGTCTTTTCATTTGTGTTGTCCCTGTCTGTGAAGGAGAGACTCCTTCATGGGGCTCCTTCATACACCCGTGTTTCATTGTAAATGTCATTGTAAACTGTTTACTTTTTTTTTTAAAGTTTGTAGGCTATGTCTGGCGTGTTTATATTTAATTTTTCATATGTCACAATAATTCAGCACCACGTTAATTTCAATCCATAAAACAGTAGCTGGACATTTCTTGTTTTGTCAGGAGTTAATTGACGCAGGTACTCTTGATTAGTTGATTAGTTGAGCCAAGGCATGTGTTTGTAACTAGCTTTTTATAAATGGTAAATGGACTGCATTTATATAGCACTTTATATCCAAAGCGCTTTACAACTTATAATAGGCGACCATGCAAGGTGCCAACCTGCACTTCGGGAGCAGTCAGGGGTTAAGTGTCTTGCTCAAGGACACTTTTAGACATGCTGCCCGGGAGGAGCTGGAATTGAACGGGGAACCATCCGATTACCAGACGACCGGTCTACCTCCTGAGCCACTATGGTCAGCCCTGTCACACTGTGTCCACCTGTTTTCTTCCACTACACATTCACAAAGATCCACACGTGCTTTCTGCAAGGCTAAGTTGATACTGGCATTGCTATCAGAATCAGTATCAGAATCAGAATCAGAATCAGAATCAGAATGGTCTTTATTGCCAAGTAGTTTGCACATACAAGGAATGTGCTTTGGATGTTATCGGTGCGACATTAGCGGACAGATAATACAATAAAGAGGTGGAGTAAAATTAAATGAAATATGAGCTAAGTTAAGCACAATAGAATAATATTATTATGAAATAAATTATAGGGGCTGTACAACTGTAAATAAGAGGTTGAATACAATTATATGGGATATAAACAAAATTAAATATAGCACAATAGAATATAGTATAATTATAAGTAAAACATTTAATAGGAATAGGCCAGGGCTGTACAACTGGGCAGATATGGTCAATTATATACACCAATTAGAATGATGAGGCATCATATGAGGCACTGGATTTCACTCTATTAGCTATAGCAAGACATCAGCTTGCTTTTGTTCACCAAATATCTGTTCATTTGGAGAGAGCACACTGGCGTTTCAAATGGTGAGTGCAATGACTGGTAAGGGGTGTAAAAAGTACCCAGAAATTATACTTAAGTGAAAGTATGGGTATATATGGAGTATCTGGCTAAAAACACACTTGAGTAAAAGTAAAAAAGTTTCTACTTTTAAATGTACTTAAATTAATTAAGTACTAAAAAGTAAAAGTTCTGTAGCTTGTCACTCTGACCGTCTATTCTTCTGATAGCAGGTGTTTAATCAAAGATCCCGCTTTCTAGTCTTGCACAAGGACCAATCAGCATGGGTATGGGCGCGTTAATTTTCCATTGATGGGGACTTGATTGGCTGTTCCGCAGGATTAATAACGTTAACGTTAGTTCGGCCAGAGAAACAAATATACTAATTAAAATGGTTGGACCTGCGAGATTTGTACTTTGTATTTTGTAGGTCTGCATTTTAAATGTAAGGAGTAAAAAGTAAGTTTCTTTTCTCTGAAATATAATTGAGTAAAAGTACAAGTATACAAACCTAATAATACTCGAGTAAAGTACAAATCCCCCAAAACAGTACTTAAGTATTGTAACAAAGTACAATTACTCAAGTACTTTACACCCCTGGCGCCGACACTGATTCAATGTGGTGCTCTGTACACAAATTGTAAATGTCTTATCGTGTTTCAAGCGAAAGAAAGGGGTATCGCATTGGTTTGTGCAGATAACCTTTGAAGTGAGATCAGTCGCTAACAACATTAGCTAATCTTTTGTGAATTTCTGGTTTTGAAAGTCATTGTGTATGCTGTTCATGGGTTGCCAGGTTGCACTACACATTCAGCTTGTGTCACCTCATTTCTCACACACAGCCCAATTCAACAGACTGTCTGTCTACCTAACTGCCTGTCTGTCTGTTTCCTTTCCATGAATCCTTATGTATTTGTCCTTCACTTTGTCCACCTGTCTCTCTGGTGAATAGAATACTGGAGCCTTTCTGCCGGTCTGTCTGTCTACCTGATTCACATTTCTTAATCTCTGGGCTTCTACTAGAGAGACATAGTCTGATAGTGTGTACTAATGTAAGAGCGTGTAATACCGTCATAGCTTGCACATATCATAGTGTGTACTAGCATAATTGTGTATAATAGTGTAATATTGTGTACTAGTGTGTAACTGTGTAATACCTACTGATAACTGACAGAACAACTGATGTTTATGTGCATTTAGGCCATTGTGCCAAGTTTGGTAGCTAAGCTATGATGGACGTCAACATCCAAACAATTCTGCATATCCAGCTGGTTTAGGTAAGGGGCTCATGATACTTACTCATGATGGTAAATGGTAAATGGCTGCATTTATATAGTGCTTTTATCCAAAGCGCTTTACAATTTGTTCCTCAAATTCTACCCATTCACTCACACATTCACACACTGATGGCGGAGGCAACCATGCAAGGTGCCAACCTGCTCATCGGGAGCAATTAGGGGTTAAGTGTCTTGCTCAAGGACACTTGGACACGCTGCCCGGGAGGAGCAGGAATCGAACCAGGAATCTACTAATTACCAGACGACTGCTCTACCTCCTGAGCCACTGTCGCCCCATGATAATGGTGATAATGATAATGGTCGATAATAGAGCTGGGCGATTAATCAAGTTTCAATTTCAATTACAGTTTTGGTTTCCCACGATCATGAAAACAAGATTATTGTACCACATGCCGTGTTGCTCTCATCTTGTCTTGTGTTGTAAATCCCCCATCCCCCATGCTGCTATGATGCCTGAATTTCCCTAAGGGGATCAATAAAGGAATATCTTATCTTATCTCATCTTAAATGCAGCGCATTGCTCCGCCCCTCCCTCCCAAACAGTAGTTTCAGCTCATCTCGAGAGGGAGGAGGGAGCCATAGTGCGTTTCTCCAGTTGAAACGTCTTTGTTAACTTTGTAGAAGATGACAGAAAGGCAGCCTTTGGTCGAGAGAAGAAAGGTAAAACAAATTCAGTTGGTACTCAAATCAATGAGTAATCGTGTTTAATCATCGTGATTTCAATTTCAATCAAAATAATCATGATTATGATTTTTGCCATTGAGCAGCCCTAATGGTCGTTGCTATCCAATCTTCATATAACTTGAACTGATTTGGTTGAATTGATTTGTCAGAGCATTGAGGATGGAAACAGGTAGGTAGGTGTACACTGTATAATGAAGGGGCATCAATCAGGGAATGCATCAAAGCAGTGGTGACTGACAAAAAAGTATGAGAAAATGACATTTTCATTCAAGGGGAAAAGATCAACATAGTTACTGAATTCAAATATCTATTACCTTGGGCTCCAGCCTTCCTGTTAACTGGCAACGGCCCATATACGGGCCCTCTTGAGGACGATTTGCCCACCGGCATGACACGCCACTTTGGCGACCTCTAGCAGCTCGGGTGTGCATATTTTTTAATACAATATATATATTGAATTAAAGTTAAAGTTACATGCCGATATGTGAGGCGTGCGCCGAAGTACACGGCAGACTTTTCTTTTTTTCGAATACCACCCGTGACTCCCGATGCTCTACTGTACCTCCGTCAATCATTTGGCGATCTCGAAAATGATTGGACAGGGTTGTAACCAATGAGTCTGGCTTTCCAGTGATACCCCACGTGGTAATGAGCGCATCAGGGATCTAGGTGAAAAGTCACAAGCGCAAACAGGAAAAGAAATTTCCGCGGAATGCATTGGAGTCAATGAGGAAATGGTTTTCTGCAGCCTTTTTTTTCTCTCTCACTTTTTACCAAAATCGCTCCTAATCACTAATTTCTGAACGGATTTCAGGACCCATGGTGTTTTTTCAGCCATACAATTATTTTTGGAAATACTACTTCTGGACTACTAACTACTACAGAAAAACGTGAGTAACACGTTTTTCTACAACTCAGTTCAGACCTATGTTACTCTATTTCATTAGCACTAAAAGTGAATTTTAGAGTAACAGAGGTTTGAGTAAAAGTTGTGTGTACATTTCCGTTTAGTGGTTGCCAGATGCCTGTTTTTAAGTTCCAGCTGAGAGGTAGGAGCTGGAAAACATATCGGTTCCATAGCCTAAAGTCTTACACAGGTCAAACGTTTATAAAAATCCCACGAAAAATGAGTATTTCATCAAAGGTTTTGTAATGTGTGTACCACAATAATTCAGCGTAATTATCCAAAATGGCCGTCCACTGCCTTTATTTCACCTCTCGAGTCAAAACAAAGGACTTTCTTGTCCGAGCGGCTTGGCAAATGACGCTTGCCAGATGTTTCGTCTTCCAACCCGAGACCCGAAGCATGCAATAGGTTGAGTGGGTTGATCAGTGAAAACGCAGCCCGGAGCCAACAGACGAGAGCAAAGTGCTGCGACGCGATAAAATGCATCCTTTTTTTAGCGTTTAATTTTTTCTGTAGTTCATTAACGCAATAAAGTCCCAGCCCTAGTTAAAACAGTACTGGTACAAACTACAGCTGTGTGTATTCTACAACATGTGAAAGCAGTACTGGTACAAACTACAGGTGTACTGTGTGTGTATTCTACAACATGATATAACTGTACTGGTACAAACTACAGCTGTGTGTATTCTACAACATGTTAAAACACTACTGGTACAAACTACAGCTGTGTGTATTCTACAACATGTGAAAGCAGTACTGGTACAAACTACAGGTGTATGTATTCTACAACATGTTAAAACAGTACTGATACAAACTACAGCTGTGTGTATTATATAAGATGTTAAAACAGTACTGGTACAAACTACAGGTGTACTGTGTGTATTATATAACATTTGATGCTATCTCTTTTGTTGCTGCTGTTTTTCAATCAAAAGTCACACGGAGGAGGTTGCTACTGTCAGACAAGAGGAGCACTTGTCCAGCGGTTCCTCTGGGGGTCAAGATGTTGCCACCGTGGCTCAAGAGGCATTCGACAGGTGCACTCGAGGGTCAGATGGTGTTGGATTTAAGAAAGAGTATCTTCACCCCTGGAAAGTCATTAAGGCAGTCCAGAGGGTGAATCTAATGGTCTGACATTGAATTAAACTTTTATTGCTTTCAACTTTTATTTCAATTTCAAAGGAGTTCAAAATTCGCTTATAAAAGAAAGGTTGAGATCCAAGGCAGCTCTACAAATTTTTAAAAAGCCTTTATTTATTGGCTTACATTATTTAGAAAATTTCTTTAAAAAAAACTGCATGTTTCGGCCTACATGGCCTTCTTCAGGGTGTTGTAATAATGTAAGCCAATAAATAAAGGCTTTTTAAAAATTTGTAGAGCTGCCTTGGATCTCAACCTTTCTTTTATAAGCGAATCCTACCCCGGATTTAATCCAAAGAGCACCTACCTGAAACAAAATAAGAACGCTGAAGCCCTCTCCATATCCTCTGTTGAGTTCAAAATTCTGTTCGGAGTTCAGT
>NC_140176.1:16367973-16398624 GCF_963971535.1 Notolepis coatsorum
CTTTCGTCTTGTTTACATCAGGGTCCGACCATTTTCAATTCATCAGTCACGTTGAGGACGGGCTGACCGGTGCGATCGGTCAACATGGACACCGAGAGGAAACGGGTGCTGCTCTTCACGGTGCTTCGGGGCGCTTCATTCAGCTATAGGCTTCGTGTTCTGATCAAATCAAATAAAAAAATTTTTGTAAGGCCCGACAACACACGTTAATGTCCCCACGGGCCGGACACGTCTTATTTAAACAAGTCAAGAAGGAACATCACAATAAGTCAAGAACAAAACAATGGAATGATGGAAGTGAATTACAGAGAGGGAGAGAGAGAGAGAGAGAGAGAGAGAGAGAGAGAGAGAGAGCGTGGAGAAAGAGAGCGTGGAGAAAGAGAGCGTGGAGAGAGAGAGAGAGAGAGAAAGAGAGCGTGGAGAGAGAGAGAGGGGGGGGGGGGGGGTAGAGGGAGAGAGAGAGAGATAGACGTTAAAAAAATGAAAAGCAGAGGCCCTCAATCGACACGCCACTCAGATTCTCTTGGTCCAAGTCTCTGACAACAAAAGATGGCAGCGGTTGCCGCGGGTGATCCATTTGGCGCCGGCAAAGACACAAACACAAGCTGTCTGGAGGGAGTAAGGTAGACTTCAATCAGCTAAAAGGTGATAAAACATAATTAATTCAATCTCCCACTACCACCCCACCGCCCCGCCAACCCCCCCCACTCCTCCTCTATCGTCGGAGAAAAGAGTGAGACAGTGGAGAGTGGTTCTGGACAGGCTGGACACGGGACTGTCCACACGCATGAGCATGTTCATGGAATACGGCGTTCATTTCTCTTTTTTTCTCAATGGAAGGAAGGAAGGAAGGAAGGCCGTCCTGCTCTGCTCTTCACCGTTCATCCACTAGGCTCCAGTAGGACCTCTGTGTGTGATGTCATGAAATGGGTTCACACAATACGGCGCATGGAATTAAGAAACACACACGGCCCCATTCACACACCCACACACGGGCTCTCTCTCACACACACACGCACTTCATACAGGGGGCGACAGTGGCTCAGGAGGTAGTGCATGGTAGTCTGGTAATCCGGAGGTTCCCGGTTCAATTCCCGCTCCTCCTGGTCATGTCGAAGTGTCCTTGAGCAAGACACTTAACCCCTAATTTAGCTCCCGATGAGCAGGTTGGCACCTTGCATGGTTGCCTGCCTCCGCCGTCGGTGTGTGAATGTGTGAGTGAATGGGTCAAATGTGAGGAACAAATTGTAAAGCGCTTTGGATAAAAACGCTATATAAATGCAGCCATTTACCATTTACACACAGACAAACACACACACACATTTATGTGAAATGTGGGGCCTTTATATAGACGTACCTTCATTTCCTAACTAACCCAAACCTTAACCATGACATTAAAATAGCTTGTCGAACAACATCAGGATATCAAACATGTACTCTCATTGTCTGAGTGTGTATTCTTATGTACTTGACACACACAGACAGACAGACAGAGAGAAAAAAAGTAAAGCTTTGATCTGTGTTATCATTATGTCACTCTCCTTTCCATGCTATTGTCCATGGTCATTCGTTTTCTAGGAAAATACACATGACTGACAGGTAAAAGAGGTAAAAGAGAGAGAAAGCGTGTGTGTGTGTGTGTGTGTGTGTGTGTGTGTGTGTGTGTGTGTGTGTGTGTGTGCGTGCGTGCGTGCGTGCGTGTGTGCGTGCGTGTGTGTGTGTGTGTGTGTGTGTGCGTGCGTGCGTGCGTGCGTGTGCGTGTGCGTGTGTGTGCGGGCACTTATGCGTGACGCAGGCTAAAGCTGAGTGAGAGAGAGAGACCCATTACTGCTGCTAAACGGCCTCACACTGTCTGGGAGACCATTAACACCCCCCCCCCCCCCCCCCACCCTCCAACTAGCCGACCGAGCCTCCATCCGTCAGGGTCAAGCTGGCCGTGATTACACCAGCCGATTGGCACTCCTCAAAAGTAAAAGTGGGTGGATAGAGGAATAGAATAGAGGGGGGGGGGGGGGGGGGGTGGTGCCCCCTCAAATGAATTAGTATCAATTTCTCGTTAAGCTGGTGTGAGTTATGCATAGATTAAATTGGTTGTTAGTCTTTGAGGGAGGAGATCAAGATGGCCGGCGGCTATGAGAGCACAGAGATCAGAGGACTCTCTGTGATTTATGTTGGAGTGTGTGTGTGTGTGTGTGTGTGTGTGTGTGTGTGTGTGTGTGTGTGTGTGTGTGTGTGTGTGTGTGTGTGTGTGTGTGTGTGTGTGTGTGTGTGTGTGTGTGTGTGTGTGTGTGTGTGTGTGTGTGTGTGTGTGTGTGTGTGTGTGTGTGTGTGTGTGTGTGTGTGTGTCTGTGTGCCTACGTGTGTGCACCTTTTCCGAGTCGGTGAACGAGTACTTACAGTAGTACCCCGTGTCTTTTTGGAGTGTGAGAAGAATAGATTAGACGCTTGCTCTGGGAGCAGCGTGTGAAGGCAGTCCTCCTGAGAACTGGTGCACAGCTGTAAGCAGGGCGTCGTCCTCCCCACGGCTGCCCCCCCCCCCCCCCCCCCCGCTCCCCCGCTCCCAGGTGGAGGAGGCGTGGGGGGACGAGAACAATGGCTGCTGCCACAGGGACAAAAGAGTCGCGTTTCAGCACAAATGTACCCGGTGATAATACAAGACCGCAACACGGTGCGACTGCGTTCACATGACAACCAGCCCCCAGAGCCCCGGCGGCATTGTCCAGCATCTACTACCTCCTGTGTTTAACGAGACTACAAATTAATGGTTGGCGCACGAGGCCATGCGGTGCACTGTAGCGCACAAGCCGAGGCAGCACAACCCGAACAGCACACGCTTTGATCGGCACAGCAGTGTTTCCCCTCTGTTGGCTTTTCTTTTCATCCTGTTGCACAAGATGTAGCCTCACCATCAAGCCAAAAGAGTCGGGGATAAGGCCAGTGGCGTCATTTCAGTAAAACCGACAACATGCGGACCACAACAACAAAATGACACGCAAATGAGTTGGGTGGATTTCTTTTGTTGGTCAAATCAGTTGTGCAATAGTCAATTTTGGTGAGTTGTTTCTATACAATTCACTTGTTATATGACAGCATGCGGACCGCAACAACATCGCGCGTCACAAATGACACGCGCAAATGAGATGATTTTGACAAAAAGTATTACAGATTGATTTCAAATGTCAAATTTGGCTAGAAGCCAAGCCGTATGGTGAGTGCAAAACGACGCCACTGGATAAAAGGCACACAGACTCACCGTCAAGCCAAAAGGATAAGGCACAGAGATGCAGCACAATAGCAGGAGAAGACACGCATGCAATGAGAGAGAAACAGAGGGAGGGGGAGAGAGGTGGAGAGGGGGGGGGGGGGGGTGGGTGCTGGAAAGCATGAGTTTCTGCCTCAATATGGATAATTACATTTCTACCTTTACCCCGGCGGCCCTGTAGCCTTAATGCTCATAATTAAATTTTATTATTTTTGTCCGTGGCTGGCCGGGCCAGATTAGCTCCCCCTCTCTCTCTCTCTCTCTCTGAGTCAAGGGGATAAACACGCCATAATTGCTTATTACTCTTGGAGCCCCGCATTAGATTATACTAAACCAAATGAATTAGAAAATAACCAATCACCTTTAGGTAACATTCAGAACCCCCGCCGCCGTTCGTCAGTCGCATGACCCGCTTTTCATTTGTTTAATATGGCCGGCCGCTGTTGTTGTTGTTGTTGTTGTTGGCACGGCGAGCGCCCGTGTGAATCAGCTTTGTCGTGGCGGTCTTTGTGTAGTCGTGCGCTCAAAGCGGTGTTGTCCAGGACATTAACATTTAGCGTGAACAGTCGAATGCTTGGAAGCATGGATGTTTATTATAGAAAATCCGCTGATTGCATAAATAATTACGCTTATAGATATTGAGCCCAGTTGTAATTGACATGGTGTTAGAATGATTATTTCTGTCTGTATGTGGATGATGATACTCTAGTGCAGTGGTTCTCAACTGGTCTAGCCTCGCGACCCACATTTTTTAACGACTGATTTATTTCAAATTTTTTGTTGTTGTTGCAGTAATACACAATCTTTCATGCACTGTTAAAAACATGAAATAAACACAAACAAGTGCAACAAAAGTGCAACTAGGGCTAAAAACCCAACGAAAAAAAAAAAAAAAAAAAAAAAAAAAAAAAAATAATAATAATAATAATAATAATAATAATAATAATAATAATAATAATAATAATAATAATAATAATAATAATAATAATAATAATAATAATAATAATAATAATAATAATATTAATAATAATAATAATAATAATAATAATAATAAATAATAATTATGCTTCTTAGCAGACTTCTTAGCTTAACATAACAGACCTAAGTTTGGGGGAACTAATGGGATAACTGGGGTTGCAACAACAGTGCAACTAGGGCTAAAAACACAATGAAATAAAATAATAATAAATAATATATCCTTCTTAGCAGACTTCTTAGCTTAACATAACAGACCTACAGTAAATTTGGGGGAACTAATGGGATAACTGGGGTTGCGACAAAAATTCAACTAGGGCTAAAAACACAATGAAATAAAATAATAATAAATAATATATCCTTCTTAGCAGACTTCTTAGCTTAAACATCCCAGGGAACTAATGGGATAACTGGGGATGTTGTTTGCTCCTGACAAGAGTCTCAAAGTCTGGGGTGATGGTAGACAAAGCAACTCTGAGGTCATGCTCAATGTCCAATCTGTTCCTCTGCTTTGTCTTCAGCTGGACCAGAGCTGAGAAGCCACTTTCACAAAGATAGCTAGTATACATTTTTTTTCCCCACAAAACCCACTCAAAACAATCTGAATTTTATTTGAAAGATTGATTGTTAAAAATTTATCTCAGCATGACTGCCAAATTAGTAGGCTGTAAGGAGGTCAGACAGACATCAGAGGACCCCTCGAAACATCAATCATCATGTCAGATAGGCCTGCCACGATAACACATTTTGCTGGGCGATTAATTGCCCCCGAAAATATCGCGATAAGCGATATTATTGCGACCGGTTAGAGAATTTTTTTGAGACATTTTATTTTGAAGCCCACCGCTCCGTCTTTTCCGGTGTTTAAGACTTTTATTTTGAAGCCCACCGACCGGACCGGAAGTATTGTTGTGATTATCCTAGCCGACAACTTGTCTCGTCCGGTTGTGTTTTTTAGTTTTAACGTTAGCTACTAACGTTAGATGCAGCTACTACAGGCAATAAACGATGAGGAGGAAGCGTCAAAGCAGTATATAATAGAATAGCTGTGGTGCGTAGGCACTGCAGCACGACTCGAAAACGACCCGTTATAATAAATTAATTCATGTTTAACTTGTCCCCGTCTCCAGTCCTTTGACTAGCCCCACCCGTTCATTGTAAACAATGATGCATGTAATTGTATTAACGTTATTCTGTGTTATTCTAACGTTACACTACAAATAACGCTACTTGGTTAAAAGGAGCAACACTATTGAGAAATGTAGTTAAGCTATATGTGGCGTTGCTACTGCCCCACGGAGCTCCCGTGTTGTGCTCTGTAGTAACGCCAGCGGCCCCCCACACGGAGAGAGACTGACAAGGGGCACTGGTTCCGCCTCATTAAAACAAACGCGCAAATAGCAATTAATCGCGCCCGTCAAAATCATTGCATTAATTTTAATTATCGCGGCAATTAATCGATTTATTGCTTATCGCGGCAGGCCTAATGTCAGACATCAATTCAACCGACCAATCAGAGGACTGCTCAAAACGTCAATCATCATATTAAACAAGATTTCACCCTGGACATCAAAATGGCGAAACAGCTCTACCCTTGAAACAGCTCTACCCTTGAAACAGCTCTACCCTTGAAACAGCTCTACCCTTGAGACAGCTCTACATTTGAAACAGCTCTACCCTTGAAACAGCTCTACCCTTGAAACAGCTCTACCCTTGAGACAGCTCTACATTTGAAACAGCTCTACCCTTGAAACAGCTCTACCCTTGAAACAGCTCTACCCTTGAAACAGCTCTACCCTTGAAACAGCTCTACCCTTGAGACAGCTCTACCCTTGAGACAGCTCTACCCTTGAAACAGCTCTACCCTTGAAACAGCTCTACCCTTGAGACAGCTCTACCCTTGAGACAGCTCTACCCTTGCGGAGATATGATTTAAAGTAAAATGGAATTCTTTGCACGTTTTCTGAGTAGAATACCGGTATATTTACGGGGAAATTCACTGTATTATTTTACAGATTACTTTAGTTTTTCTACTTTAAGTGTAAATGCCATAAAAATACAGTAAATTACTTTTGATCAAAAATATTAACCATTAAATAAAGGTTGTAATCTGTAAATTGATTTGATTTTACTGTAATTTGACAGTAAGTATTTGGCAACCGTTGCTGCCAGACATTTAAAAAAAATATATATATATTTTTTTTACAGTGTATATAGCATTGTCCAGTGTCTACTACCTTCTGTGTAACAAGACCATGGCGAAACAGCTCTACCCTGGGGCGGCTAGGTGGCGCAGTGGGCAAGGCGCTTGCCACCAACGCAGGATATGCTGGGTTCGAGCCCAGCTCTCGGCGTTCCTACCAGCTTGGCTGGTCGTTCATACTAATACAATTGGCAGTATTAGGGGGTGGGAAGCTGGTGGGTGGGGATCGGACATTGTGGACAGCGACGTCTCCTACAGGTCGGTTGGTGCGCCTGCGCAGTAGAATCAGGAAGCGACAAGGGCGGCGTGTCCCTCCCACGCAGACCCCCACCGCTGAGAGATCGCACTGTTCAGGTGAAAAGATGCGACGGCTGCCTCCTCGAGTACCGGAGGGGACACGTGATGCAAGGCTTCGTCCACATTGCAGCCGGCTTGTGGGAGGCATGGCCTAACAGCGTTCGAGACAGGGGAGGGTAGAATTGGACAATACGAAATTGGGGAAGGGAGAAAAATTGAAAATGGGGAGAAAAATTAGATTAAAAAAAAAGAAACAGCTCTACCCTTGAAGCAGCTCTACCCTTGAAACAGCTATACCCTTGCGGAGATATGATTTAAAGTCAAATGGAATTTCTTGCATGTTTTCTGAGTAGATTTTTGTTTCTTAAGGGGATTTCTTTTCGTCCAGAAATAACAGTCGCCATCTTGCAATGCAATGCGACAGGTTGCAACTCAGTGGCCACATCAGAGCACGGCAGGCTGAGAAGCAGGGATCACTAGCGTGTGTTTGACTCGGGGCTCTGGATAAGGTTACATCTCTCTCTCTCTCACACATCTATCTCCCCCTGCATGCATCTCACCTGACGAGCGGGCTGAGGAGTGGGCAGCCCTTAAACCGTAGCCGCTGAACAGACCATAATTCTCGTAACAAGATCCCTGCCTCGACACCTCAGGTTCCTACAGTGAGACGGAGTAGGAGACAAGGTTAGGTCTGCTGACAATGGCTCTTTGTGCAAGCTCCTTTTTGCTATTAAGCACGAGGAAAAGACGAGAGTAATTTGAGTCAAAGCTCTGAACAGGGAGACAACAAGGACGCTGGCCTAAGACAGAGGGAAACAGGAGAGAAGGAAAAACTAAAGAGAGAGAGAGAGAGAGAGCGAGAGAGAGAGAGAGAGAGAGAGAGAGAGAGAGAGAGAATGTAGACAGTGGAAAGGAGGAGAGGTCCGAGGAGAATAACGTCTGGGAGATAGTTTGTTAACAAGCTCAGTTCAACTCTCATTCTACCTGCTTTAGCATTAGCACGCCTCCCCCCAGCCCCCCGTCCCGCTAACCGCATGGCACACGTCGTTGTAATCGTTAGTGACGGTCGGGGGACGTCTTCTTCAGCGGGTTAACGAACGTTGCAGGCAGCCTCTTCAAAGGGTGAGAGAGGCTCGTCTCCTTATGAAGGCTGAGGAGGTGCTGCGGGGCAATTTGCATATATACACTCCGCACACGTAGAACACACACACACACGTTAATATGTACTGACTCACAAACACACACACATAACGCAGGCGCGCACGCACACACACACACACTCTGCACTCGCGTGTCTCGTCCTCCCAGGTACAGTAGTGTGTAGCACACGGCACATGTCGGTAGGCTGACTAAATGCCTCGCGAAGGGCTGGCGGTGAGCTCCTGGGACGAAGCAGCCTGGCTCTGCCACTGAGGGTAATAGGGCCGGACAGCCACATATTAGCTGCGGATCATCTCCTTTGACACAGCTGTTGAGCTGCACTGGAAGTAGCGCAGCAAAGGAACCTGTACCTGCCGGCCAGAGAGAGAGAGAGAGAGAGAGAGAGAGAGAGAGAGAGAGAGAGAGAGAGAGAGAGAGAGAGAGAGAGAGAGAGAGAGAGAGAGAGAGAGAGAGAGGTTTGACTTCCCAGTGTGACTTCACACCTCACAGGCTCCCTTACGTCAACAACATACAAAGTCCAACATGGAGGCCCTTACATGCCTTGAACACACACACACACACAAAAACACAAACATACATACACACATTTACAGTTGTGATATTACACTCATTCTATGATGCGCCCTCCTCCCCACACACACTCCCCTCCCTCCCTCCCTCCCTCCTTCCATCCGTCCATTTCAGTGAGTAGCGGGTAAATCCTAGGGAGATGGAGGTCAGGCCACTCATTTGAAAGAAACAAGGAGATCAGACTGAGAGAGAGAGAGAGAGAGAGAGAGAGAGAGAGAGAGAGAGAGAGAGAGAGAGAGAGAGAGAGAGAGAGAGAGAGAGAGAGAGCTGTGTCTCCCCAGGGCCCATAATTTTTAACAAGATAAACACTGGGCCTGTAATTAAAGCTCTGTCAATTGTTCTTCCTCTCGTCTCCACCGGCACTCCGTCTTGCATTATGGCGCAAAGCTTTTGGTCTGGCACAGTCTGTGCGCAAAGCTGCTAGCCTACTGTAGCTAGCTATAAGGTTCAGTCGTCGTCCTCGCATCCACTCCGTTCAAAGCATTCGCCTTGAAGCAGCTCTCTGGCTTTAGCTCAGTTGTGGTGTTGTTGTTTCACCGTGAAGATTCCAAAATCCACCGAAAGAGTGAGACAAGAAGATAGGGGATCATCCCTATGTTCCCCGGGTCCTATGTTCCCTGGGTCCTATGTTCCCCGATTGATTGATTAATTGATTGACATTTTTTATAATATTATTTTATTAATTATTAATGTCCGCCTTGTTTCGAACTGGTTAAGCTTAGGCCCTCTTTCGAAGTTGGTTAAGGTTAGAGTTTGGAATCAGGGCTGGTGGTCTAAAATGTTCAATCAATCAATCAATCGGGGAACATGGGACCCGGGGAACATAGGACCCGGGGAACATAGACATGCTCCCGAAGATAGATACCAATTTCCTCTCCTGTGCGTTCAGTAGATAAGCTATCCAGCTACAAGTTAGCCTATCTTGGCCCAAATTAATGGAAGTGGATACGGACCACTAGCCTAGCTTAAAACTCCAGTAGTGTTTTTGGCTAAGAGCTATAGGCTAGTGGTGGTTTGTTTTGGTCTGATATGTGGGTTGGAGTTCAGTGGGGATATGGAAGGGGTTGCTATTGCTTGCCACACCAAGCGAGGTCTGGAGAAATTAACTATATAAAAAATTATATATTACCATATAGGGAGGTGTAGTGGTTACGTCATTGCTGTTTCCCCGTGCGGTCCACCCCTCTTGAAATGTATTTCCAATGGACACATTTCTAAATCATCTCGTTTAAAACAAATAAAGTATGAACATTGGCATGGTGTACCTTTCTGTTTGTATTCATCCACAATCTAGCTCAACATGAAAAACATCGCAATTAATCGTAAAGGTAGCAAAATAACGACGTTTATGTTTTCGTTCACTGAGGAACTACTATATAGTATATAGTAACTTATTATACTGTAAATTTCTCCAGACCCACACATCAGACTAAAACTAAATGTAAACAAAGTGCAATAGTGAGCAGGGCTCTTTTGCCTAGAGGTCGCTGTTTGATGACATTACAGATTCTATCTTTAAATTGAATCATCATTTCATTTCATGAAAGGTGTCCATAACACTGCAATGCTGCTAGCCACATTCATGGCTGACATTCAACATGCGCAGGTCATGGTTTCCTATGGACTTATACACAGACACAGTACAGTCTGGAGAAATGTCCAAACCCAACCCCCTCCAATGTACAGTTGAGCTGTACTGTATTGTACCCATTCTGCAATCTGTTAATACAATTTTCAATCAATCAATCAAACAGTACAGTAGGTCATGGTTTCCTATGGATGGACCTATACCAGTACTGGACTTGGCCGTGATCGCCTTTGGTCTCGATATTGACTCGATCTCGACTAGGACACATCTTAGGCTTGTCTTGGTCTTGAACAGTGTTGGGACTAATGCGTTACAAAGTAACCTGTTACAGTAATGCCATTATCTTTGGCATTACTTTTTAAATTCAGGAACTCAATTACTGTTACTAAATGGTTCGTTACTGCATTATTTGTATGTAGATGCAGTCCTGACTCCTGTGTCACTCACCTGCGGAGACACGTTGTGGGGGTGTTTGTGTTTACTGTAGTCTAGACTGTCATGGCGGCGCCCACTAAGTCGAGTTTTTACACATGGAGATATTCTCACTATTTCTCTTTTGTCGAGCACAAAGAAAAGAACGTTTTAGTTAAATGTAAGTGTCTTGGCTCAAAGATCCTATCTACTGCCCGAAACAGCAATTCAAATCTGTTAAACCACCTGGAGAAACAACATGCTTCAACGAAGCTAGTAGCTGAGTCTAACGTTAACGTCTAAAACCCGGACTCATCCGACTCATACAAAAATGGAAAATTAGCTAAAGAAAAGGTTTGAGCGGCTGGACTACATCTCGACCACCACAGACATTTGGTCCGTCCACAACAAAAGCTTCCTCGGGATAACATCTCACTGGATAAACCCCACTATACTTTACAACGCCAGAAAGCTGCATTGACCTGTAAAAGGATAAAGGGTAGGCACACGTACGATGTCATTGCTGGTGAGATTGACCACATTCAAGCGATTGAAATAATGTTTTTTTTTTTTTTAAGTAACTAAAGAGTTACTTTTCACAGTAACGCATAACTTTTTGGTGTAAGTAATCAGGAAAGTAACTGGGTTACTTTTTAAATGAAGTAACTAGTAATGGCAACTAGTTACTATTTTTCAGTAACTAGCACAACACTGGTCTTGAATAACTTCAAACTCACGCTCAGTCTGCACTGCACCTTTTGCACTGAAGACAAGTTCATGAACACAGGGGTGTTACATCACCCAGTTGCACAAGAGATCAATTCTGATTACATTTCCCCAAGGATAAAGTCAAGATGGGTCCCAGCAATGTCGCATTTTCTGTAAGCCACTGATAGCATCAAAAGCCCTTTTAGCCGTGATAGGCATCGCTTCAGACTTAAACATCACTGCATTGCCTTGCCTACATGATTGATTGATTGATTGATTGAAAACTTTATTAACAGATTGCAGAATGGGTACAATTCAGTACAGCTCAATACTAACAACTGCTAAGAGATTTGATTTGATTTTATTAGGGATCCCCATTAGCTGGTGCGATAGCAACCAGCTAGTCTTCCTGGGGTCCACACACAAAAAAACACACAAAAACAATCACTATTGCAAAAAACAATTATTAAAAGTCAGTACACACAATGCATAATGAACCTACTGTGACAATTAATATAGCTAAAATTACATTAGTGTAAAACAAAAACAAAAAATTACTTTACAGTGTTAAAAACCATTTAAAAACAATTTAAGATTATTTTTTAAAGTGAATCTACTGTAAATGCAGCAGAGGTTCCGAGGCAGGCCATTCCACAGAGTTAATGCTCTAAAAATAAAAGATCTCCCCAGAGCACTGGTTCTAGGACCTGGCAATTCAAGCTGCCCACTACTGGAACCTCTAGTGTAATGCTCGTGCACAGTATTACTAAAAACAATCTGATTATGTATAAAAACAGGAGTCTTACTGCTCATGACCAACTTGAACAGCACAAGTATATTAAAAGACAATCTATTTTCAACGTTAAGCCAAGAGAGGCGGGCATGCATACGGCTCACATTAGACCTTAGTGAGCAGCCCAGTACCAACCGTGCTGCCCTGTTCTGGACCACCTGGAGCTTCCTGAGGTCACCACTGGCAGCAGATGACCACATCGCAGAGCAATAGTCAAGATGACATAAAACTAAACTTTGCACTATCTGACATAAAAGGGGACGGGCAACAAAAGAAGCACATTTCCTGGAAATACCAATTGCTCTTCCCATTTTTAAAACAATATAATTAATATGCTGAGACCAAGACAGAGTGCAATCCAGCATCACTCCAAGGAGTTTAGTACTTTCAACTTGTTGAACTGCTGAATTACACAAGTTTAAATGAAGCTTTGGATTTGTAGATAACCTGTGCCTTGTTCCCAGCACAATACATTTAGTCTTGGAGATATTAAGGACAAGTCTATTACATACTACCCAGTCATGCACAACTTTAAGTTCTCTACTCAAAACTTCATTAAGTACATTGCATGATGCAAGAGGATGCAGACCAGATAAATACTTTCGTCTTGTTTACATCAGGGTCCTCCATTTTCAATTCATCAAGACATTTATGACATACAAGACATACAAATATACGGTACTGTGTAAGAAAAAGGGATCATAAAAAAATATAATAATAATAATGCAGGACCTGTTCAGAGGTCTTTAATTGGCATGCAATTATCCTCAATGTTTAGCGGTTAGCACACACGGTTAGCACACACACACTGGAACACACACGCATGCATTGTCTTTGTAGGATCGCCGATGCGATTCGTCTCTGCGCTTAACCCATCCCGTCGTCCTTCCCCCCAAGGGCAGCCAGCAGACAGGCGTCGGCGAGGGTCGCGCCCGGGGACCAATCCAAGTGCTCCTGCCCGTCTTCGTCAAGGACGCCACAGCGTTAGCGATCTGTTGTTGTGCATGTTTTTCCATTGGGTTTATCTTATCGAGGGGGAAACCCTTGCGAGCACGGGGAGAACATGCAAACTCCAAACAGAAAGTCCTGGGAGATACCCCACCTGGGTACCTGGCATCATGGAAACCTGGTCCCCAAGCGGGAATCGAACCCTGGACCTTCTTGCTGTGAGGCGACAGTGTTAACCACTACACCACCGTGCCGCTCAATATATACATCCGAAGGGGAAGAAACTGTACATTGGAGGGGGTTGGGTGGGCGGGGGGGGGACCAATGTGTCTATGCCATGTGCTCCACACTCAGGATTTGTCAGTTGCCTAAAAGAGGCATTTCAATTATCCTCAGCTGTCTAACTGTATATCCAGGGCACAAATGACTCTCTTTTTCTTTTTCTTTTTTTTAATGCCTCCAGATTCAACAGCCCAGTAGGGTCCGTGTACGTTTTGATAGTTTGTTTTTAGTTTCAAACTGAAAAACTGAAATACGAAGTGTTTTCCTATTTCCGTTTGAAACCAAAATCGAAAAAACTGGGAAAAACTGAAATACGGAGCTGTTTTTCGTATTTTGGTGTCAGAATCAAATGGGAAAAAAGGAGTAAATAATGGGCAGATTTTGGTCCGTGTACGTTTTGATAGTTCGTTTTTAGTTTTTGATGTGAAGAATGGAGAACGGAACCACGTGACAAGTACATTTTTCAATGTAAAAGCCATGCACGACCTAACGTTAACGAATATGTATAACGTTATGAATAAAATACATAAATACATGCATACAGATCTATACCAGGGTAACATTATGATATACATTTTTTGTTTTGTGCATTTCATTTAGACATGATCTTTTATGTGAAGTAATAGCCTAATATGGTCTGTCCCAAATAGTGTTGTCTAAACGCACGTTACCCAACAGATATCCTAGTTCAGTGGTCGGCAATAAGCGCAGGCCGAAATAGGTCCGCCAGTTCGACTCCCACCACAGAGCTCAGCTTGTTCAGGTTGTTGGTGTCCCTTGAGTTGATGTAGCCCCCCCAGCATAGAAGAGGACGCTGGCCACTACAGACTAGAATGACTGCAGCAGTGACACATTGAAGGACCGGCCCACAGCAAAAAGACCAGTGTTGAATTAACTCCCAGAGTTGATTTCAACTATTTTTCAGGGTTTATATAGCTCCAATTAACACTTGTAAAATAGTTAAACATTTAACACTATGCCAGTTCCTTCTTTAACTCCAAAAGAAACAGAGTTAAAGTAACACTAAGGGGATTAGACAAACAACACTGCTCCGAGTAAAGTTTTTACTATTTGGGAGTGTTAATTGCACTCCCTAGTGTCAAGTTATCAACTATATTATATATTAATTATAGAATGAATTCGTCAAGGAAGATCTGTACCTCCGCAAAAGATGGCGGCGAGTGCAACTCTTAGCCAACCACTTCTGGACAAGATGGAAGAAGGAGTACCTCACGACACTCCAACCGAGACAGAAGTGGACCAAGGATCGTAGGAACGCAAGGGTCGACGACATTGTACTCCTACAGCATGAGTCCACACCACATAACCAGTGGAGGATGGCGAAGGTTATCGAGGTGTACCCAGGGAGAGACGGGAGAGTGCGACGCCTTAAGTTGCTTATCAGCGACCCCAATCTTGATAAGAAAGGCAAGCGCATCTCCACACCAGTCGTCCTGGAGAGGCCCATCCATAAGACGGTGACGTTGGTGGAAGCAGAATGAAGCCTATTGCGCCCTCTAGCTTTCTCTATATCTCTATCATTCTATCTTTCTATCTTTTTCTCTCCCTCAGGCTGAGGTGATTCGTCCGGTGGCGGCCAAGGACCATAGTTATTGTAGTTATTGCTTTACGTTTTAGGCATTATGTCGGCAGTTATCGTAAGAATCATATACAATGCTTATATATGCTTGGTGGGAGTGTAACTGCAGCTGTGTCATAGTGTAATTCCAGTTAAGCTGCAGTGTGATGTCATAGTAGAACCGGTTAGAACAGGCTAGAACGTCCTGGAACATTGTGATGTCATAGCGGTGATGTCATAGTAGGACCGGTTAGATCAGGCTAGAACGCTCTGGAACATTGTGATGTCATAGCGGTGATGTCATAGTAGTCCCCGGTACGTTTGGGGCCGTAATGTGCTTGTAGGTTAAGTTCAGTGGGTTATACAACCAACCTTGCAAAGACCCATTCTGCAATGTGTTAAATAACGTTTTCATCCATTCATTCTACTAGCATTAACGTTACTACATTATTACGTTAGCATGTAAGCTAACATTGTGTTGATCTTGGTTTTGTTTCATCAACAAATGAGGCAGAACACAGAGTGAATGTATATTTTTTTGTTTATTGCACGTTGTTCTAGCTGCAAACTGTAGAATTGTTTGGCTGTGAGCAAGGAGGGATGTTTGTGTTACAGGCTTCTGGTCAGTTTCCGGTATTAACCCTAAACCCTTCTGGTTGGTTGAAATGGCCTTCATGTTTGAACTACATCACCACCTACTGCTTTGGCATTTTACTACATGTATATGACGTCACTCTGTGTAGGGTTTAAACCAGTCGTGTGGACAGTTTTATTTTTTTTGAATAATTAAAAAAAAGACTGTCAAAAATACCTGTGATCGTGTGGACTGGGCCTCAGTTTGGCAGTGTGTCATCAAGGTACATGAACACAGGTTTGACAGAGCGAAAAGTCACCAAAAACATAGTGTGTTACATTATAAGCATAGCGAATAGACGTATCATTGGTGCGTTTTAGTTTGGGAGGATAACTTCTGATTGGGTTGGGCTTTATATGGTCATTTGGAAGACGGAAGAGATAGACTTTTGAGGTGCAAACGGGCCCCCTCGCAAGAACATGCTGACCTTCGATTGTTGCAAACCTTATCAAGCCTGATGAATGGCTGCAGTGTTTTGTAGAAAGCCATAAGCATGACTCACAAATGAGGAGAATGTGAAATTACACTCACACTCTACGGGGACAGCCTTACCAAACATATTATTTATATTATTCAAATGGACCTCAAACATGTTCCGTTGTGATGTCACAGTATGATGTCATAATAGATCATACTAGAACATTTGTGATGTCACAGTATGATGTCATAATGGCACATTCTAGAACATTTGTAATGGCACAGTATGATGTCATAATAGTATATTCTAGAACATTTGTGATGACAAAGTATGATGTCATAATAGTTCATTCTAGAACATTTGTGATGTCACAGTATTATGTGACATAATGGGTACAATACAATACGGCTCAATACAAACAATTGTTAAGGGGATGCAGACTGTTTGGACTGGGTTCCTTATAACAATAACTTGACAACACGTGAGCTTAGTTTAGCCGCAGCTACAGGTTTACATAATAGTACATTCTAGAACATTTGTGATGTTGTAATCAAACATTCTAGAACATTTGTGATGTCACAGTATGATGTCATAATAGAACATTCTAGAACATTTGTGATGTCACAGTATTATGTCATAATAGCACAATCTAGAACATTTGTGATGTCACAGTATGATGTCATAATAGTACATTCTAGAACATTTGTGATGGCAAAGTATAATGTCATAATAGTTCATTCTAGAACATTTGTGATGTCACAGTATGATGTCATAATAGTACATTCTAGAACATTTGTGATGTCGTAATCAAACATTCTAGAACATTTGTGATGTCACAGTATGATGTCATAATAGAACATTCTAGAACATTTGTGATGTCATAATCAAACATTCTAGAACATTTGTGATGTCACAGTATGATGTCATAATAGAACATTCTAGAACATTATTTTGTGTTCTATATATATTCAACAATTCTCTCAAGACCTTTGTGCATCTTGAGACGGGATAGACTGTCTATCCTACAACATAGACTGAAACCTGCAGTTCTCAACCAAGGTGCCTTGCCTACCGTTTTGCTGTGGAAAGGTGAGTGTCCACAACAGCTAGCTAGCTGTTCTACTTGAATACTGAATGTTAATATACCTGTGAACCATCCCGTTTTTCCCGGGATTGTCCCGTATTTCAACCTTGCTTCCAGCCGTCATCCCTTTCCCGTATTTTTTCCCGTTTTTTTATTTTATTTTATTTTTACAAAATGGCTGCAATTCCCCTCCGTGACGACAGGTGGCAGCAGTGTAGATTAGAACGTTAGCACAGGAAGTCAGACCGGAAGACGGGTGCGACCCGAAGAAGAAGAAGGAGACAGCGACAGGATAAAGGAGGGGTTTGTGATGATGTCATGGCAGAACATTCTAGAAACTTAGTTCTGCCCGAACATTCTGGAACGTTGGTGATGTCATTGTAGTCCATGCTGGAACGTTGGTGTGCATTCTGTTTAGCTTTCTAGTTGTATTATAGTTGTGCTGATGAATATTAAAGGAGTTACCTTCGGCTTCTTGACACCGCCTCAGACTCCTGTCTCTCAGCACCACAACTGCCACTTTAACTACTAACTTTATCCTTTCTGTTTTACTGCCAACCATCGCTGTTGCATTTACTACTCCTGCCACAAAGGCCACTATATTCAACTTGTCCCCCCAAACTCTTTCTCCTCATGTGCTTCCTCTACTGACAAATGCCCTTTTCTAAAACCCTGTTCCCTATCTTGCTTTCCCTGATCCTCCTGTACTACCCTTACTGCCAAATGCTCTTCTCTAAACCCCTGTACCTTATCTTGCTTTCCCTGTCCTACCTTCCTAGCTGCCTCTGCATAATATCCTATCTTCCCTTCTCACCTGCTGGACCACTACCTCTCGTTTCATCGCCTCACAACCCCAATACGCTACACTATGCTTCCCACCACAACTACAACACCTCGGCTCCACTCCCTGCTCACATTTCCCATGGTCATGCTCCCCACTACATCTACCACATCTCTGCTCCTTCCTACATGACTTAGCTGTATGCCCAAACTCCTGGCACCTGTAACACCTCAACGGTTTCGGCACAAACTCCCTAACCCTATATGCCATATACCCTAAAAATACCTCTTTCGGACTAACCTCATCTTCAAACTGAATTAGTATCGTCGCTGTCTCCTCCTTCTCTGCTCCTCTATTCATCCTAGACGTGCCAGGCACGTCTAATACAGCAATGGATTATGGGTAAATGCAACGTTAAAGCAGTGCCAATGTAAGACTGACTTTACATTAAACGAATGACAATAATATAGTATAAAGTAGGGTATTATTTGGACTAAAGAATGGTGTTGTCTCACCCTACTCGCATTATGAATGAAGAGCAAATGTAAAGTTAATCAATACACAATGAAACAATATCTTTATCTATATCACATGTCAAAACTACTTTAATAAAAGAAGATTTCCGTTTTTCATTTCTACTCACTCATCCAAAACAAGACAGCAATTCTACTTATGCATGCACCGTGAGAATTGAGCTCATAGCACAGATTTGGAGTTGATAGAATGGACATAGCTGTTCTTAGGACATGTTGCACATGGTGAAATATAATGGAAATTAACATTTCTAACATTCACATTTAGTGTATGTTTAAAGTTGATACATTGAGGCATGGTAGAAATATCCAGTTTTTCAAATCCCAATGTTGACAGCTATGGTTAATATTGAATCAGACAATATTGAATACTGAATGTTAATATCAGACCATATTGTATGACAGTGAAGTTATTGAATCTTTTTGTAGTGTCTCTTTTCGGTGTCGCACTTTTTAGACGGTCCCTGGCTGCGCACTTGCCTCACAGCCGACTGCACATAGAGATCAATATTATAAAATGTACAACTCTGAGGACGGCTCGTTTAGGTGAAAATAAGGTTGTAGCTCATTGTCTACCTTACTACGATAGGAAAGAGGTGTCCTTTGTGTTTTAAAAACATTTCACTTAAGAATTATTGACCGCGGAAATTCGAATCTGTGAATATCTTTCTAACTTTACCTAAGTCTCCCGATTGCGATACAATAAAGCGAATCTTCATCACAAATCATATTCTCAAAATAACCTGACGGGCAGATATTATTGCTGGCGGACCTATTTCAGCCTGCGAGCCGCCTATTGCCGACCACTGAACTAGGATATCTGTATAACGTGCGTTTAGACAACACTATTTGGGACAGACCACACAGGCTATTTCCATATTATTAGGCTATTACTTCACATAAAATTTTACATTGACATTTTTTTACATTGAAAAATGTACTTGTCACGTGGTTCCGTTCTCCATTCTTCACATCAAAAACGAAAAACGAACTATCAAAACGTACACGGACCAAAATCTGCCCATTATTTACTCCTTTTTTGATTGATTTGATTCTGACACCAAAATACGAAAAACAGCTCCGTATTTCCGATTTTGGTTTCAAACGGAAATAGGAAAACACCTCGTATTTCCGTTTGAAACGAAAAACGAACTATCAAAACGTACACGGACCCAGTAGCCGTCTGTATTGCCTGGCTGAATACAGCAGGGAATCATTAGAGAAGTCAGAGAAAAGGGACCTCAGATCATTCTGTCACAAACCCCCAGGTTGCAACCCAAGTGTATTGTTAATAGTCACATAATTAAATCTGTTTTCAGACAGACAAAGCTCTCTCTCTCTATCTCTCTCTCTCTCTCTCTCTCTAACTCTCTCTCTCACACACACACAACCACTTGCTGTTTCCAACTGAAGTCATGAACTTCTTTGGGCTTTGTCTTGTGGTAGTGCAGTATTTTTAATACTATGAATTCCTTTTCTGTCACATATGGGCACACACATACGCATGTATGCACGCGCGCACACACACACACACACGCACACGCACACGCACACACACACACACACACACACAATAAACACCTTTTACCCCCCCTCCCCCGTGCCTTATAAAGTCGCCAGTCCTCAGTGTAATCACTTAAAGTGCACAGAGAATATCACATGCTTTGGTTAAAGGGCAGAGGTGCCGCCAGACCCGTTTGAGGGTGGCTCAAGACAAGCCAAAAGAAGACATCTTGGCACCATTAACAGTCTTTCTTTAGTATGGAATTTTTTTAAGCTACTGTAGCACAAAGTGGTAGTAGTCGAACTGAAACTAGATTCATTCAACTAAGTCCATTGGTACCAAGCACGCCATGAAGAGGGCTAAATATTGCTAGTTATTTTTGGCAACGTTTCATTTTGGCAAGGGAAAAGATTGCAGGACCATTTTCAAAGAGGTCCCTTGATCTCCCATCTCACGATATCTGACTGAAAAGGGGTTCTAAGGGTAGCCATCTGTCTCCCCTTTACATACATTCTCACTTCATGCTAATCCCATGCAGTTTTGGGGCAACACCATGTCGTCTATTGCATGTAGTAAAACATTTTGTTTGCCTATTTTAAGAATATAAACACATTTGTCTATTTCTATATACTATGGTCCCTAAACCGTCTTGGAATTAGGTATGACTGGATGCATGTGTGATGTTGTCCCCATAGTAGCCATTTCAATGTAGTGAGACCATTTTTTTTTAACTTGACCTCACTGCATAAAATGACCTATTGTTTTTTCTAAGGTGTTCTTCAGGGTCTTGGTGTCTTAATGGGATATTCTGGAGGGATTTCTTACCATGTTTACCAATTCCCATGTGGTTAAAATGTGCACCAAATCTGCAAAGAATGGTATCAACCCAAATATTGCTGCAACAATTTATGAGACATAATTGAGCGTTGGCAATGACTATCATTATATATATAATGTCCCAGGTCTCTAGATACACTCAGATACACACGTTTTAATAATTTGAATAGGTGACATTCAAAACATGTTTATTGCCTATTAATATGCATACATATTGACATACATAATATTGAACTGCGTCTGAAAGGATTCCTTAGGGTGAATGAATGAATGAAAACGTTATTTAACAGATTGCAGAATGGGTACAATACAGTACGGCTCAATACACACAATTCTTAAGGGGATGTAGACCAGAGAAAGACGTTTGTCTTGTTTACATCAGAGTCCCCCATTTTCAATTCATAGTGACATTTATGACATATACAACATACATGACATTTATGGCATAGGGACATACATGACATACAGGTATTTAGTACTGTTACATTTGTGACATATACGATATGCAAATATACCCATGTTTATGCAAATATACAGTGCTGTTACCCATAGATCCTGACAGAGTATAATACATATGATGGGGAGGGGACTGTACATTAGGAGGGGGTGGGTGGGTGGGAGAGAAATATACATACGGTGGGGAGAGAATATATACATACTGTGGGGAGGAGACTGTACATTAGGAGGGGGTGGGTGGGTGGGAGAGAAATGTACATACGGTGGGGAGAGAATATATACATGTGGTGGGGAGGAGACTGTCCATTAGGGGGGGTGGGGGGGTTTGGACATTTACGGTGGCCAGGGTCCCAGCTTTCCAATGGTGTATGACACTTGTATGTGGTGCCTACTGCTGGCTTTGACCTTGACATTGGAACCACTTTGAAAAGGTATCAGGGCTTAAGTGGTTAATGACCTCTTATGAGCTTTTGTTTTTTAATCATTTTAGCAAAAACGTTTTTTTTGCCCATAGTCCTAGTGCCTTCCCCACTCTAGCCCATGTTCACAAATAACAATAATAAAAAGGAATATCCTAACTTGCAAATTCTCATTGAAAACTTGTCAAAACTCATGGGAGATGAGCATTTAGAGACTAGCCTGGACGCCAGGCTCATTTGTTACCACAAACTGAGTCTGGACTTCTAGCCCCCTAGACCCATGTCAGTGGGCGGGAGTACTTGCCTTGACAGACAAACTCCTTCAGCCAAACTAGACCTGATTGCATTACATACTGTAGTTGTGCATGACCACAGGCAGTGGGGCTAACATGACCTGCATGACCACAGACAGTGGGGCTAACATGACCTGCATGACCACAGACAGTGGGGCTAACATGACCTGCATGACCACAGACAGTGGGGCTAACATGGGCCATGTGTTTCATGAGCCTTCTTGAACCTGAATGGCAATGACCCCAAACTAACAAAAACAATTAAGACAACCTGTTGGAGCCATTCTGCTGTGTTCTTTGTTTATCTACTATTTATTTACATTTGTTTTTTGTACCTCTGTAGTCATATACCCCACCTACTGTAGCATCCAAAGGTTGGTAGTGCACATTGAGAGTGGGGGGCGGGGACTTGGGTCTCAGGTGGCTTAATGAGCAGGTAGGGAATCTGTTAACAAGGCTGGTCTGAACAGTCTAATCTGTTAACAAGGGTGCCAAAAGGAAACTGTTTGCTGTTCGGGGTCCGCTCTGTGGACTGGATGGTAGGCTAGTTCAGTTTTACAACAGACACACTGTACAGACTTTTTTATTTTATTTCAGTTTGAAATTATCCCAAACTTTGGGCACTTTCTGTCATTTTGATCTGGCCTATGTCTTCTGCCCCTTGCTATTAACTATATCTCTATCTTCCTCCATTTTGCAACCCACGCCATCAAGTCACGTTTGTTTTGTGTATTCAGTCACAGTTTAGTGGTTGTGTTTTTTCTCTCTAGGACCAAATGACAGGAATCCAATTGTCGTAACACTTGACATGTGGCTATCTCATGTCTCTTAGCCGTAAACTGATTTGTTACTTGTCGTAACACTTGACATGTGGCTATCTCATGTCTCTTTAGGTGTAAACTGATTTGTTACTTGTCGTAACACTTGACATGTGGCTATCTCATGTCTCTTTAGGTGTAAACTGATTTGTTACTTGTTGTAACACTTGACATGTGGCTATCTCATGTCTCTTTAGGTGTAAACTGATTTGTTATTTGTTGTAACACTTGACATGTGGCTATCTCATGTCTCTTTAGGTGTAAACTGATTTGTTACTTGTTGTAACACTTGACATGTGGCTATCTCATGTCTCTTAGCCGTAAACTGATTTGTTACTTGTCGTAACACTTGACATGTGGCTATCTCATGTCTCTTTAGGTGTAAACTGATTTGTTACTTGTCGTAACACTTGACATGTGGCTATCTCATGTCTCTTTAGGTGTAAACTGATTTGTTACTTGTTGTAACACTTGACATGTGGCTATCTCATGTCTCTTTAGGTGTAAACTGATTTGTTACTTGTTGTAACACTTGATATGTGGCTATCTCATGTCTCTTTAGGTGTAAACTGATTTGTTACTTGTTGTAACACTTGACATGTGGCTATCTCATGTCTCTTTAGGTGTAAACTGATTTGTTATTTGTTGTAACACTTGACATGTGGCTATCTCATGTCTCTTTAGGTGTAAACTGATTTGTTATTTGTTGTAACACTTGACATGTGGCTATCTCATGTCTCTTTAGGTGTAAACTGATTTGTTACTTGTTGTAACACTTGACATGTGGCTATCTTATGTCTCTTTAGGTGTAAACTGATTTGTTACTTGTTGTAACACTTGACATGTGGCTATCTCATGTCTCTTTAGGTGTAAACTGATTTGTTACTTGTTGTAACACTTGGCATGTGGCTATCTCATGTCTCTTTAGGTGTAAACTGATTTGTTACTTGTCGTAACACTTGACATGTGGCTATCTCATGCCTCGTAGCCGTAAACTGAGTGTTACTCATCGTAACAATTGGCGTGTATGTTCCTAGAGTTGGTAGCTCCGTTCCACAACTTAAAAAGGTACTCCAGTCAGAAGAATGGCAAAGACCTCTTTTCCGCAGAAAAGGTCTGCTAGCTAGTGCATACTTTTGTTCTGGTTTAATCCTTTCACTACCACACTACAGAAGGTTAACCTTTCACTACCACACTACAGACGGTTAACCTTTCACTACCACACTACAGACGGTTAACCTTTCACTACCACACTACAGAAGGTTAACCTTTCACTACCACACTACAGAAGGTTAACCTTTCACTACCACACTACAGACGGTTAACCTTTCACTACCACACTACAGAAGGTTAACCTTTCACTACCACACTACAGAAGGTTAACCTTTCACTACCACACTACAGACGGTTAACCTTTCACTACCACACTACAGACGGTAGTGTGGTTGTGAAAGGGTTAACCCTTTGTCATGTGGCAGTGAAAGGGTTAACCTTCTGTATTGTCACAGTGAAAGGGTTAACCCTTTGGTAGTGTGGTAGTGAAAGGTTAACCGTCTGTAGTGTGGTAGTGAAACGGTTCATTGTTGAGCCGGACCCTCTAGAGGGAGTTTAGCCTGGAGCTGGGCCCCCTAGAGGGAGTTTAGCCTGGAGCTGGGCCCCCTAGAGGGAGTTTAGCCTGGAGCTGGGCCCTCTAGAGGAAGTTTAGCCTGGAGCTGGGCCCTCTAGAGGGAGTTTAGCCTGGAGCTGGGCCCCCTAGAGGGAGTTTAGCCTGGAGCTGGGCCCTCTAGAGGGAGTTCAGCCTGGAGCTGGGCCCCCTAGAGGGAGTTTAGCCTGGAGCTGGGCCCTCTAGAGGGAGTTTAGCCTGGAGCTGGGCCCTCTAGAGGGAGTTTAGCCTGGAGCTGGGCCCTCTAGAGGGAGTTCAGCCTGGAGCTGGGCCCTCTAGAGGGAGTTTAGCCTGGAGCTGGGCCCTCTAGAGGGAGTTTAGCCTGGAGCTGCAAAAACGCAGAAACGCTACAGTAAAATAGTAACGTTAATACACTATTGTCACATGTGCAGACAGTTGACAGTTGCTGAGTAATGATTTGACAACTTCTGTCCATAATAAATATAACCCTGACAGCGAATCAATGGCCAATGGCTCAGCTTCAACTCCCATATGAAATGCACACACACACACACACACACACACACACACACACACACACGCGCACACACACACACACACACACACACACACACACACACACACACACACACACACACACACACACACACACACACACATCATCTGAAGCTTTTAGTTGCCAGGTGACCAAGTAGAAAAGGAAATCACCTGTGCAGTATGACCTTGCATGCTGCCTCACACAATGAGGTTCCTGGTGAGCGAGGGAATTGTGACGCGCTAGGTCACACTGGAAAATGTTTTTACCAATGGTTAACCTTGGACCTGCCACTTCAGCTGTCGTCTGATCTACAGTACTATACTACAGTATATGGCAATGCACACATGGGTATCTTGAGGAATGATATAAAGGGAACAAATTGAGTAGTAGTAGTAGTAGTAGTAGTGGTAGTAAAAAAAAATCTTTAAACTAACCTTCTTACTGTCATGCACTCTTCCTAATATATACTAACATACACTCAACACTGCAGCACTCAAGTCTGAACACACCTTCCTACTGACTTGTCGTACACAAACTTGTAAGTCGCTTTGGATAAAAGCATCAACTAAATGACAAAATGTAAATGCAAATGTAAATGGTAGTGGTAGTAGTAGTAGAAGAAGATGTAGTAGTAGCAGTAGAATAAGAATTAGTAGTAGTAGCAGTAGTAGAAGTAGTAGTAACAGTAGAATGAGTAGTAGTAGATGAAGAATACGAATATATAATAGTATTAGTAGCAGTAGTAGAAGAAGTAGTAGTAGCAGTAGAAGAAGAAGTAGTAACAGTAGAATGAGTAGTAGTAGATGAAGAATAAGAATATATAGTAGTAGTAGCAGCAGTAGTAGACGAAGTAGTAGCAGCCGTAGTAGAAGAAGTAGTAGTAGCAGCAGTAGAATGAGTAGTCGTAACAGTAGAATAACTCATTTTGTATTGTAAGTATCGAGTATTTTGGGTTGTTATTTAGCTTGTGTCACTGTTTTTAAATAATGTCACCTCTGCACCGTGGGAGGCCGGCGAATAAATGGCTGCATTTATATAGCAGCTTTTATCCAAAGCGCTTTACAATTTGTTCCTCACATTTTTACCCATTCACTCACACATTCACACACCGATGGCGGAGGCAACCATGCAAGGTGCCAACCTGCTCATCAGGAGCAATTAGGGGTTAAGTGTCTTGCTCAAGGACACATCGACACGCTGCCCGGGAGGAGCGGGAATTGAACCGGGAACCTCCGGATTACCAGATGACTGCTCTACCTCCTGAGCCACTGTCGCCTCCCCCAAATAATAAATAACACCAACAATACTTTTTCCGACTACGCCATTGTTTGTGGGAGTTTTTGAGGAGTTGAGAGAGAACCCCGCCACAAGGATCAAGAAAGGAGGGCAGGGTTTGAGATAGGTCAATTAGCCAGCCTGAGCCCCTCAGCCAGGGTATTCAAAAGGCCCCAGTCACCTTTAGTCATCAGTCTGGTGTTTGGAACAGCTAAGAGGAAGTCAGGCTACGTTGTTCCAGCTCATAGTTAAACTATCTGAGATGGGGCTAGGTGCCAGACCTGAGTGCCTCAAAGTCATCAGTAAGATCTCTTAAAATCAATTATAGAACTAACAGAGACAGCCTGTGTCAGGAGGCTACAATTGGGGTGATATGGTTCTGTCTCTTAGATTTGTCTAAAAGCTTTTGGCACTACCGGTAGTTGTTGACTGTAGAGGGATGTCTCGCTTAGACAAGAATTGTAAGAGAGTTACAGTCCGAGCAATGAGATGAAAGCGTGGATGACCTTCTTGAGGTCAGCAAAAAGATAGATTATTTTTTTGTGGAAATAGTTATCAACTGTAGGAAACTAAATTTAACAACCCCATTAACCTGAACATCAAAATCTCTCTTTCAGAGATTTCTAGCAGCAAGATTTTACTTTGATCGACTGACTTCCAAGGTGGCCCTGGAGGTGGTTAATGGATTTGGGTGGGCAGAATAAAACACTCTCAGATGTAATGTCACAAAGCTGGATTAAAGTTCTTGTACACCCAGCACTTTATATCAATAATGCATTCATTAAAGTGGATTAGACTGCTGGAGTCACCGTTTCTTATCTGTACATAAAGCGGGATACAGTATCATCGGCATAGGGTTTGAATCAATTGCGCTTCAAGACAACGTGACCCATATTGAAAATGCCTGCTCCTCCAGTATTCACTCCAGATCCTCTATTTAGGTTCAGCTTTTATCATGTTTGTGTAGGAAAATGGAGCCCCCCACTGTGATACACCGGGTTTGTTTTGAGATGGGGAGTCAGTGCTGTATAAACCCCTGGCGAAGTATTTCTCTCTGATCACTGGATCAGTGATGGAACTACAAAGAAGATACAAACTAACAAAGGAGACATTTGTCCTCTGTGTTTGTTGTTGAGTTGACATGACTGCCTGCACATGCCCCTCACATACCACAGGTGTAATGGAGCTCACTCATTCGTCCTAATTGTTATTCTATTCACTTTTGAGCCAGGGGGGCAGGGACTCAACCACAGCCAAACCCGCTGCTGATATGAACCACACGCTCTCGCCATGGAGACATGAGCCATGTACTTTTAAGCCAGGGAACGGCGTCTTTGAATCAAACTTAAAAGAATAAAGCATCTTCTGTGTGTTCTGTATTTGCCAAACACTGTCACCGATGTTGTTGTTACCCTGTGGGACACCAACTAGCTTTGGATGTTACATTTCATTTGGAGAGTCGTCATTTTTCCCCTTTTCTTTTCATCCACATTTTTGTTAGATATGTGTAAATAGTTAAACGGGGGAGTACCATTGCAGACTGTGCGCGTTCATAATTCAGACATATTCCGTGGTTCACGGGGGTGTCGTTTCTTGCGTTAAATTACAATGCATACGTTGCATCCTATATTTTCCGCAATTGACTTTGATTGAAAGTCACCTCGCCGTTCGATCCGTCTTAGCGAAGCCCCCCCCCCCGCGCGTCTCCTTAGCTCACCGTCAGCTCGTCGAGGCCACGTCCTCCCCGGCGTATATTCCCACGACGGGAGTCCAGCACCCAAAAAACAGCTAGCAAGCCGCTTATGCCAAAAAAACGGGACGCCATTCCGTGTGTCCACGAGGATCCCTCATCCCCCCCGCGTGGAGCCACGTGCTCCTGGGAAAGTGTAACGCGGGCGGAGGGGAAGTCGATATGCTGCCAAGGTGGCGTTTGTTTGGAGACAAGGGGGGGGAGGGGAGGGGGGGGGGGGTGAAAAGGTCACGGGGGAAAATGGAATGTGGAAAGACACCACTCGTCTGAGGCAGGAGGAGCGTGCAGGCAGGCGGTTAATGTCACGGTTCACTCTATTGACCCCTGCGCCAATAATTGACGTCTTATTACAATTAAGGCTTGAACATCTAATCTTCCCTCTTTCCTACCAATTACAGTAAAGGTTACCGCTTTGACTGTAAACCTGAAATCTTTGTACAACCCCCCCCCCCCCCCCCCCCCCCCCCAACCCTCCCCACCCAGACACATCTCGTCCTCGACAAAAAACAATAACTTCCTCTTCTAATTTCCCTTTGTTTTAGAACCGCAACCCCTAAACGGGACGTGAAAAGGCGTTACCCCCGGCGACGACGACACACACGGGGGGCTCTTTGCACTCTGGCTTGTTCAGCTCCGTGCCACTTTTAATCCCGCGGCAGAGAGAGAGGGGGCAGAGAGCTGCTCTTAGACGCGCACGGAGGTTCCGCTCCCCTCTCTCCCTCGTCTCTCTTCTCCTCTGAAATCCAACTCTCTTTCATGCCCTCCCCCCGGTGCGGGGGCTGGGCCTGTGCGGCGGCAAAGTGATTCACAGCATCACTTTGGGGTCGAGTTTTAGTTCGAGTCATCCTGTGTGTGAATATTGTAACACGATGACTTGTGCCAGTGTACGATGGATGACTCATGGCGGGAATAAAGGTCAGAGGTCGAGAAGGGTTATTAGCCTGTGGCATTTCTGGGCAGTATTTTCCATCGAGATGAATACAGCTACTGTAACCGCCGTGCCGATTATGTAGATCGTAATGCACATATTAATAAGGATCCATAGTATACTGTAGTAATGCAACGCGCACAACCAAAGCCTCAGGGATTACGATTATTATCAAAAAAGACAATATGTGACGCTTACTACTATACCCATGAAATCTACTTTACTGGCAAAGTGACAGACTAGTCTCGCTAGGCTTTGTTTGAAGTACGAGAAGGTGACAGAAGAACCAGTCACGGCCTCCCGAGCCTACAGCCCTCCATCTATAGAGTAGGCGTTGTTGATCCAGTGCGTGAAAGCACCGTGTCCCCTATAACAGTCAGCATCCGTTTCCTCACCGCCAAAGTCCAGACACATGCAGAACACAACTGTATCCAATCTATTCCTACAGCGTAGCTAAACCATTGTGAGGGGACCCCCAAAAGGGACTTGTTTTCCCAAATGTCCTCCACCCTGCCAGACTGAAAAATGTGAGGCCCTTCGATAAGCCCCATACGTTCAATTTGTTCCTGCCAATTATTACCCCCCCCCCCCCCGCAGATCTCGACCAGAGTGATGGAGATCTCTGCTCAATGGGCCGGAATGCCTTTCCTACTTCACCAACAAAGAGGGGGAACTCCTGCTTTCTCTGGGGGTCCAGTCACCCATTAGCTGACAGATTGGCCAGGGCACTAACCAGTCAAGTCTTCAAAGAGGACAAAGAGACGGGGGGAAGGGTGGGCTGCGAGTGGGGGTTACTGGCGAAGAAGAATGACCTGCCAAACGAGAAAGAAGACATATTGAAAGGGACAGAGAGGGCGGAAGAAAAAAAAAACATATTGAACGAATGGAGAGAGAACAACCTTTTGACCATCTGGCTCCATAGGGCGACAACGGCCTTCATCTGTATTTTTAGAGCCGCACGACGGACCGAATTACCCTGTCAGGAAGATTAAGGAGAGTGGAAGGGCTGCAGAGTGGAGAGCAAGAGTATTCACAGTGTGCCAAAATATGAGTTTATCTGAGGTTTGGAGATTGAGGGAGCATGGAATATATGCTCCGGGGGCCATTTTTACAGGAGGTGCGAAGGAGCTCACCTCTCCTCTCACCTCAGTGGGAACAGGGCAGGAGAGACGGGGATGGAAGACGTGTGTGTGTGTGTGTGTGTGTGTGTGTGTGTGTGTGTGTGTGTGTGTGTGTGTGTGTGTGTGTGTGTGTGTGTGTGTGTGTGTTGTGTGTGTGTGTGTGTGTGTGTGTGTGTGTGTGTGTGTGTGTGTGTGTGTGTGTGTGTGTGTGTGTGTGTGTGTGTGTGTGTGTGTGTGTGTGTGTGTGTGTGTGTGTAATGTGCTAATTAAGGCAAAGTACTATATACAATAATTGTACTAATGTACAGATTGTTTCTTAAAGTGACATTTTTTGTAGTGTGTGTGTGTGAGAGAGTGCAAGTGAGGGTGTGTGTGTGTGTGTGTGTGTGTGTGTGTGTGTGTGTGTGTGTGTGTGTGGTGTGTGTGTGTGTGTGTGTGTGTGTGTGTGTGTGTGTGTGTGTGTGTGTGTGTGTGTGTGTGTGTGTGTGTGTGTGTGTGTGTGTGTGTGTGTGTGTATAATGTGCTAATTAAGGCAAAGTACTATATACAATAATTGTACTAATGTACAGATTGTTTCTTAAAGTGACATTTTTTGTAGTGTGTGTGTGTGAGAGAGTGCAAGTGAGGGTGTGTGTGTGTGTGTGTGTGTGTGTGTGTGTGTGTGTGTGTGTAGGTGTGTGTGTGTGTGTGTGTGTGTGTGTGTGTGTGTGTGTGTGTGTGTGTGTGGTGTGTGTGTGTGTGTGTGTGTGTGTGTGGGTGTGTGTGTGTGTGTGTGTTCTGGCTGGGGAAGACGCTGAGTCTGAGTCTCTCTGTTTGCTCCAATGAAACACTGTTATTTTCCTCTGATAAACACTCTCCATT
>NC_140176.1:16398824-16401324 GCF_963971535.1 Notolepis coatsorum
GAAATAAAAGACGGGGTAAAACTTGAGAGAAATAATAAAATAAACCTGTTAATTGGTTTTGTCCTTCGTTTTTTATGGTAGCAGCAGCAACCATATTATGATGGCGCCTGCTGGAAGTGGAACAGCGGTATATAGTGGAGGAAGAACTCCGGGCGTCCGAGGCCACAGCCGTGGCCCCCGGTAGAGAGACACAGCAGGGCCGAGGCGGAGAGGAAGTGTGGGGAGGGACGGGGTCATTAAGAACACCTTACAGCAAACGAGCCGCGGGGAGGAAGATGCTCCTCTCCTCCTCGGTGCAGCGGTGGTAGCGGGCGCACGCACGCACACACACGCACACGCACACACACACACACACACACAAACACACGCACACACACACACACACACACACACACACACACACACACACACACACACACACACACACACACACACGCACACACACACACACACACACACGCACACACACACACACACACACACACACACACAGACTGGAGCTAGGGGAGCTGGCTACAATTAGAGAGAGCGTGGTAGATACAGGTTCAAATCCTGCCCTCATGCAGCATCTCTGCCCTGAGGGGTTTAGAGGAATGAGGGCAAATAAAGGGTAGAGCAGGAGCATACACACACACAGACAAACATGTACACACACACAGACACGCACACACACACACACACACACACACACACAATTCCATCTTCATCTTCATACCCCCCCACACAAACAACCGTGTGATCTTGAGCGGGAGTTAGGCCAGAATACACACCTCCCTTTGCCCCAGACTGCCTTTGAAGATCGCCATCTCTCTCTGTCTCTCTCTCTCTCTCTCTCTCTCTCTCTCTCTCTCTCTCTCTCTCTCTCTCTCTCTCTCTCTCTCTCTCTCTCTCTCTCTCTCTCTGTGAACTTGCTGGGGGAAAGTGGGTCCTCGCTTCAGGGCTACGACGAGGGGTATAGACCCTTTGCTGTCGATATCAAAAGGAGCAGGTCACTTTATTCTTTCGCATAAAAGATACAGCGCGTGGATGATCCACACTGACTTGGAACGTGGTCTGGTATTATCTTCAAAGTACAGCTATACGGAGTCGAAATGAATCAGAAAATGAAGCGTTCGTGTTATGGAGCCATCGCACAACCACCGGGCTAGATGGAAATGCTTAACAACAGTGCTGGGCACAGGAACTGAAGCAAAGGGTTGCAGCAGTTGTACTGAGGAAAGAGTTCTACAGTGGGGCTTATTGTAAGACAATTCTATGATGACACTTATGCCACCCTCTCTGGGGGCCAAAGATACGGAGGTCCCGTCGTGGTGGTCACATTCTCCACCGTGCAAAATCAATTGTGGTTAACAAATTGGCCATGACGTTTTTTTGGCTTGCCACAGGGAGAGGGGGGGGGACATGGGAGGCTAAATCAGCCCTCTTTTTCACGGGTCCTCCCATTTTCAAGGGGCCCTTTTTGGTTCCGGGGGGGGGGTTTGGTGAATGGAGCATACGGACATGGTCACTGTGAAATCGAGCCTCAATAATGCTTCACACGGCATTTAACCAGGGCAGAGTAGGGCTGTACCATAGTAATGCACCACACACTAAGTCGGCTAATGGTAAACCCCCCATTCAATGGATGGTCGTTTAATTGGAAAAACTCCTATCGAAAGCATGGTTGGGATGGAGTTTTTGTAATAGGATAAAAACAAACCTCAGAAGTTTTGTTCTGGTGTTTTCCCCTGGTGTTTGGTCAGGCAAGAGCTACCGGAGTGTCATGGCCAGTACAGAGAGACTCAGAAGCCCAGGAGTTAAAAACGTGTAATCCCTATCTGATTGGATCAGATTTGTATTCATTCATTTCAACTCATTATGAATTGAAAATGGGGGACCCTGATGTAAACAAGACGAAAGTCTTTCTCTGGTCTGCATCCCCTTAACAATTGTGTGTATTGAGCTGTACTGTACTGTACTGTACCCATTCTGCAATATGTTAATAAAGTTTTCAATCAATCAATAGGGATTACAAGTGTTGAACTCCTGGGCCCAGGCCCTCAGGATGCTCAATGACTCCATGTAACAACCCATCATCTACACTCATTGCACACACATCCACATGTACACACTCACTTTAAACAAACACTCACCTTAACACTCACTTTACTCACTTTAGACACTTTAACACACTTTATATTTATCTATTAGAGATTTGCACTACATTCATACCTCATTTACACCTTACCCTAAGTTTTGTACCTCATTTCTGCATTGTACCCCACTGTTACTCATTTTACTCTGTATTGTATATTGTGTGTATATGTATATTGATTGAACATTCCTTTACTTACTTTTTACTTACTTCTTAATTACTTACTTTTTTTTTTACTGTATGAAGCACACTCTCAGGGGCTCATACAGAAACAAGCATTTCATCATAAAGTATTCTGTATTTTTATTATGACAAATAATAAACAAACATGAAACTTTCCCAAGATCCCAGTCGTAGCAATCAATC
>NC_140176.1:16406324-16422307 GCF_963971535.1 Notolepis coatsorum
CATATTACTCCTCGTCTCATTCGAACCTAGAACTGTGCCCGTGGCAAACAGCTGTTACTGTTAGTAACACAAGTGCTACAATTGCTCAGTGTCAGCCATTATTGGCAGCCGCGCAATTTGGAGAAGACGCTGCTATCTGTATCCATGAGCTGTGTGTTGATTGTCAGGTTCATCATCCATGTGTGTGTGTAACTTTGGTTGCCATTGTCAATTTGGGCACGAATCGATCAGAATAACCCACAACGTACAAGTGCACTGATAATATTTTTGTCCTTTAAACATTGTCTTTATGTGGACATAAATAAAGATTCTAAATGTGTGTGTGTGTGTGTGCAGGATATCTAGTGAGCAGACGGTGGGGAAATCCAGGACTGGGGCGACGGACATCTTGAACATCAGTCCAGTTTGGAGAACAGAGGTGAAGTGTGTGACCACCACGCCATAAAAAAAAGAATAAAATGGGGCCGCATCTTCTGAGACTCGCGCTCGTCGTGATCCTGACCCTACTGCCCCACTGCCTTCTGGGTAAACCCATGGCGGCCGGAGAGAAGGACGGCGGTTCACCTCTGCTCCGGAGAGTGAAGCGAAGCTGGGTGTGGAACCAGTTCTTTGTGCTGGAGGAGTACATGGGGCTGGAGACTCAATACATCGGAAAGGTCAGTCTACTGCAGGTCATCCGCACACACACACACACGTGCACGCACACACACACGCACGCACACACACACACACACACACACACACACACACAGACAGAAAAACTAAGGCAAAGTATAGAGTAGACCAAATATAGATATATTTTCCATCTCAGTCGAGGAACAGCTCGCTATACTTTGAGACCTTTCGCCTTGTCTGCCTCAGGTGAGAGGTAGAGTGCCGTAGGCGTTGCAAAGTCAATTCCACTCTTAGCCCTTTCACTACCACGCTGCAGAAGGTTAACCCTTTCACTACCACACTACAGATGGTTACCCTGCTGTAGTGTGGTAGTGAAAGGGTTAACCGTCTGTAGCGTGGTAGTGAAAGGGTCAATCGTCTGTAGTGTGGTAGTGAAAGGGTTAACCGTCTAGTAGTGTGGTATCAAAAGGGCTAACCTTCTGTAGTGTGGTTGTGAAAGGGTTAACCTTCTGTGGTGTGGTCGTGAAAGGGTTAACCATTTGTCGTGTGGCAGTGAAAGGGTTAACCTTCTGTATTGTCGCAGTGAAAAGGGTTAACCCTTTGGTAGTGTGGTAGTGAAAGGGTTAACGCTCCACACACTGTATAGGGAGGTGTAGTGGTTACGGTACGTCATTGCTGTTTCCGGCCGGTCCACCTCGCAAAATTGCAACGTATTTCCCCATTGCCCATTTCTAAATCGGCTCGTTTAAAACAAATAAAGCATGAACATTTGCATGGTGTACCTTTCTGTGCGTATTCATCCACAATCTATAGCTCAACGCGAAAATATTCGCAATTAATCGTAAAGAAAAATCGCAGAATCTTATTTCAACCAAACATGCTTAAACAATAACGTTTAGCGATAGAAGGCAACTCATTTTGTGCAAAAATGGGAAGCTTTGAGGCAGAATTGTTACAATAGCCGATCATCCATTTTCCCAATGATAAATCCCTATACAGGGTGGACCTCGCGGGCGGTCCAAAGTGACGTCAGACTACACACCTCCCTATAGCACTGGCCTCTGTCGGTCCGGAGGATCTCTCATAGGTGAGCACCGTGACCCCGACGTTACCCTCCCAAGCCTTGGCCTGAGCCGAGCACGTCATCGCGAGAGAAAAGATCACGGACGGGGGGCCAAGTCGAGCTCACAGCCTCCGCGCCCAGATAGAGGCCCCCTTCACGGGGCTTTGATGGGGTGCCACACAATGGGGAGTGAGTTAATTGAGTCGAGCCGGGGGCTTCTTCACACACTCAACCCAGTTCCACAGAGGTAGCTGGCGCGTCAACACACGAGCGGCCGAGGACGAGGCGCCGGGAGATTCTCTCACAAAAAGGGACCCTTTGATCGCTCAACCGTCGCAGAGCGAAAACTGAACTTTAGCTCCACGGGAGAATAATTGAAACCTCAGTCGTTCCAAAGTCACAGCGGTTCACAATGGTTAGGAAACAGCAATGGTAGCGATCGTTACTATGAATGTGTCTTTGTCTTGTCGAGGAGAGATGGAAAAAAAGAGAACCTACAAAGCTGCTTTGTTGAATTTCTTTTTTTGGTGCGTGACTATAATGCACGAGGAACACAAGACAACTTGGATGCATGTCGTTGTGACTGAATAGAACAAAAGCAGCCCCTGGAAGCCTGCTGTCAAAACCCCCCAGTCTCTCCATCTCCACACGGGGGGGGGCCATTAACGCAGAAAGATACACTTCCCTGATCTGAAAACCTGTATGAACGGCTTTGAATCCACACGTTCTTTTATTGAATTCACTGCCGCCTCATTATTCTCTATTGACCTTAAAAGGATGCAGTGGTAATCCCACCCTGCTCAGAGGCTCTCTCTCCGTCTGGAACACTGCACTTGGGGTATCTGTGTTCAACTGCAAAAACCTACCTAATTACGGTTATGGAATAATAACGCACTATTTAATAGAGCAGAGGTACCCAAACTCTTCAGACCATGTACCACTATGTACCAAACCAAACCTTCCAAGTACCCCTTGCCACTGCTGAGGCCGACCTTGTAACAAGGGAAGTCCACCCCTGACTACTACTGCTGCTATTATTACTGATACTACTACTACTACTACTACTACTAACACGACAGGGGCTCAGGAGGTAGAGCGGTCGTCTGGTAATCGGGAAAGGTTCCCGGTTCGATTCCCGCAGCTCTCCCCCCGGGCAGCGTGTCGAAAGTGTCCTTGAGCAAGACACTTAACCCCTAACTGCTCCGATGAGCAGGTTGGCACCTTGCATGGTTGCCTCCGCCGTCGGTGTGTGAATGTGTGAGTGAATGGGTAAAATGTGAGGAACAAATTGTAAAGTGCTTTGGATAAAAGCGCTATATAAATTATTTACTACTACTAACACAACTACTAACACAACTACTACTACTACTACTACTACTACTACTAGTACTACTACTACTACTACTACTACTACTACTACTACTACTACTACTACTACTACTACTGATATAATACTACTACTACTACTACTACTACTACTACTACTAATACTACTACTACTGATACTAATACTACTACTACTGATACTAATACTACTACTACTACCACTACTACTACTACTGATACTAATACTACTACTACTACTACTACTACTACTACTACTACTACTACTACTACTACTACTACTACTACTACTACTACTACTACTGATACTACTACTACTACTACTACTACTACTACTACTACTACTACCACTACTACTACTACTACTACTACTACTACTACTACTACTACTACTACTACTACTACGACTACTACTATGACTACTACTACTACTACTGATACTACTACTAACACTACTAATATTAATACTACTACCGATACTACTATTACTACTGAGGGGGCTGTTAACGATTGCGAGGGGGCACTTTCTTTCATAAAATTAAATAAATGTATTTAACCATGGCCTCAGAAAGGCTAATTAACAACAACATGAGGCTACTGTCACAAAATCAAAGAATATTAATCCGAGCACTCACAAGAATCACTCCAAATCAGCAGGGGGAGGGGTGTAGAAACAGCTGTTTGCGACTTGCAGCTCTTTCTCTCTCGTTGACTGTTCACTTCGCTGCTGTTTCCCTTTCATCTGTGGATTGCTATAATGAGTGTGTGGAGGGGGGAGGGGGGGGGGGGGGGCGTGGGGGCATTATGACCGAAAGTTCTATTTAAAACCACGAAAAACAAGAAGGCTAAGAAACCGGATTAAGTGACATGTTCTGTCTGTCTATCATCTCATTCAGTACTATGGACAGCGTAGAACCTAGGCACCACCCACTACACAGCTAAGCTATAATCACATGTACCTCGGCCAAAAAATGTGTTGTTTTTCCTATTTTTCTATTAGATACATAAAGCTTAAACAGAAGGGGTAAATTAAATTACATTTATTTGGTTTTAAGTTAAGGACATGGGCCAGTTGGAGTGTAATTGTTAGGCCTTTCAGCAAGGCTCTTGCCTACACTATGTGGAGCCTTGCATGTGTTTAGTTTATATCGACAATCAATAACAAATGCACAGCCAACAGTCATGCATACATTATAGAATCATCGAGGCTGACACAATAAAGTTTCAAAAACCTATTTCCATTGTGGACCACGTTTAAAAGTCAAGATGCATGTGCAGTCCCTTATGCATCCGGCACATTTAGCATAAAACGCCTGCATCAGTATTCCATTCCACCAACAATAATAATGCATTGTATCCTACCAGAATTGGTTTGGCCGCATAAGCTCCGCCTCCACCACAGTTTGGGACATGCGTAACTGGACTAGAGAATATGGAGGGAGTGTTAAGATTCCCAAAAGCAGTGTATGTTCTGATTGATTGAAAACTTTATTAACAGATTGCAGAATGGGTACAATACAGTACGGCTCAATACAAACAATTGTTAAGGGGATGCAGACCAGAGAAAGACTTTCGTCTTGTTTACATCAGGGTCCCCCATTTTCAATTCATCAATACATTTATGACATACATGACATACAGATATACAGTACTGTTTCATCAAGACATTTATGACATGCAAGACATACAAATATACAGTACTGTTTAAGAGAAAGAGATCATAAAAAATATATATACTGTACATTCGAAGGGGAAGAAACTGTACATTGGAGGGGGTTGGGTGGGTGGGTGGGGCAGGGTTTGGACATTTACCGGGGCCAGTTTCTAATTGCAGCCACCCGTAGATGCTCTTTGAGAGCGGTTTTGAAGGAGGGTAGGGATTCACATAATTTTACCGCTGTGGGTAGGGCGTTCCACATTGTTGTGGCATAATTGCGAAACGTGTTTAGTCCCTTGTTTGAGCCGAATCTGGGTTGAACATGATTTGTGGAACTCCCTCTGGTGTTGTGGTCGTGGAATTCACTGACCTTTGGGAAGTATTTGAATGCCCCTGAACACGAGTAACAAGTCTCAAGAGAGCGGCGCGCCCAAGTCTGTCTCTTTCAGACACTGTGTCCGTGTGGCATATTTAAATGCACACAAATCTCACCCCGTGTTTGTTTACCATTTAGTGTTCAGAGAGCTACTTTTCAGTCCCACCCCCTGAGCCTCTGAGCCTGAAGGAAAGGAGCCATGCTGACGGGTTGTTATATTTCCCAGAGAGCTTGACTTGGTTGGTATATTTGGACGTGTCCCTTTGTCCTTTCACTTTTTAAGATTGTTGTGCTTTTAGTTGGGTTTGTAAAAGTTTGCATCACGGCTGTCGTTTAGCTACACAGTATGTCGGAAATGCTTAACCTGAATAATTTTTCAGCCCCATCCCCCTCCCTCCCTTCAAGAGCCGTTGTCTCTTGCCAGGCCATCATTGTAAATAAGAATTTGTTCTTAATTGATTTGCCTGGTTAAATAAAGGTAAAATAAAAAGAGCTACTCAGGACAGAAGTCGCTGTGGTATATGACGAGGCGCATGGAGAGAGAGAGAGAGAGAGAGAGAGAGAGAGAGAGAGAGAGAGAGAGAGAGACCTCATCTCCTCCTCATCCTACCTCGCCTCGCCTCACCCCTGTAGAGGCACATGCCGCAAAGCAGGTATTCCTGTGCCCCAGAGACCTACGCGGGGTCCTGCGCGGGGCCGCGGGGCCGAGATCAGACGGGTAATTGATAGCCTGAGTGTCAGTGTTCGTAGGGCGTGGGTGGAGAGGAGGGATCAGTGGAGGGAGAAAGGAGATGAGGAGGAGGAGGAGGAGGTGCGGGGAGGGGAGGGGGACCTCCCTGAGATATATCACCACGAGACATGGGGCTGAGGCCCACAATGGGCTGATCTGAAAATCTACGCTGAGCCGAGCTGAGCCGAGCTGAGCCGGGTGTGCAGTAGAGAGAGTGAAGGTGGGCACATTGTCCCAAGAGATAGGGGGAAAGCTATAATACCTGCCTCTTTGCAATGATACGAATCGATAAGATTGCTGCCAAACTGATCACCGGAATACAAAAACGCCACCACCACCACGACAACAACAACAACAACAACAACAACAACAACAACAACAACAACAACAACAACAACAACAACAACAACAACAACAGCAACAGGTTCTGTAGTTGCAACTCTCTGTAGTTTGGACAACTTCAGTGTTGTCATTTCATTATGTAATTCAGTAGCAATGGGGAAAGGATTTACTCCGGAGTACCTTAACCCTTTCACTACCACACTACCAAAATGGTTAACCCTTCCACTGCGACAATACATAAGGTTAACCCTTTCACTGCCACACGACAAAGGGTTAACCCTTTCACAACCATGCTACGGAAGGTTAACCTTTCACTACCACACTACAGACGGTTAAAGAGAGTGCTACTGTGTGGAGACAGCATGGTGTGTGTGTGAATGAATGAATGAATGAATGAATGAAAACTTTATTTAACAGATTGCAGAATGGGTACAATACAGTACGGCTCAATACACACAATTGTTAAGGGGATGCAGACCAGAGAAAGACGTTTGTCTTGTTTACATCAGGGTCCATTTTCAATTCATAGTGTGTGTTGTGTTGTGTTGTGTTGTGTTGTGTTGTGTTGTGTTGCCTGGTTGCGACAGAGGGCATACACTGCACCCCTGTTGATTATATATGAGACCGACATCGATGGAGGGGTTTAATTCTGGTCTGCTGAAGACAGTGGCAAGTGCTCATCATGCTGAGAGACTCTCTGGGGACAGAATGAGGAGTGATTGCACGTCACCAACAGGCTGGCATTTGCACTAACGGACCCACAAAAGACCTCTGATTGCACTGCAGGGCCCATGGCAACAGCCAAACTGATCAGGGGCGCAAGTTGTGATTAGACCCCCCCCCCCCCCCCCCCCCCCCCCCATGTACAGCTAGAGTTACACACACGCACGCACGCATGCACACACGCACGCACACACACACACACACACACACACACACACACACACACTGACTGTTAGTTTCCAACTGACACCAGCTCAGCGCCAACTCACCATTACAGCCCTGGGGTCAGTTTAACTTCTGGTCCATTCAGGAAGTGATGTGTATAAATAATATACATAAATATTTTTATACATATTTTTATTAAAAAAAAATATTATAATTATAGATATCTTTTTTATTTTTACTTTGTCTTGTGACCTGAAATGTTATTGTTATTGTCGATGATCTGTTAATTATTATTACTACTATTATTTTTTATTTTATTTATTCAATACATTATTCTTTACATTATTTATTATAGTGTTATGGTATGTCTTGTTATATGTTGTTATGTTATAATGTGAAATAAAAAAGATTTGATCCAAATAAAAATAAAAAATTATTATAAGATATTATAATTTCAGCAGGTTTTCCAGACCGGCTGTATTGCAATTATGATCGGACGCATTGATCTCTGAACACCCGCCTCTCGACTTCTCACAGCTCCACTCGGACATGGACAAAGGGGACGGCTCCATCAAGTACATCCTGACCGGCGAGGGCGCGGGCACCACCTTCACCATCGACGACAGCACGGGCGACATCCACGCCATCCAGAGGCTGGACAGGGAGGTCAAGGCCCAGTACGCGCTCCGCGCCCAGGCCGTCAACCGTCTGACGGACAGGCCCCTGGAGCCCGAGTCCCAGTTCATCGTCAAGATCCAGGACATCAACGACAACGAGCCCAGGTTCTTGGATGGACCCTACAAGGCCACCGTACCTGAGATGTCTAACATTGGTGAGTGTGTGACGTGTGAGGGTGAGAGAATGACACAGGGCTGTCCCCGACTAAGGATTTGGATGGTCGACTATGATTGGCCAAAATTTGCCGTTAGTCGACTATTGGTCGACTAAAAAATAAAATAAAATAAAAAGTATAATATTTAAAGAAATATATATTATTATTATTTTTTTGTATCATTCCATTTGGGCTGTGGGGGGTGCTTAATGTCTGAAGGAGTCGACTGAAGGCTTCTTGTCCTCTGCAAAAGCATGCAATTGGTCCACTGATGGATACATCTTGATATTTGTCTAGTCTAGTGTGTTCATTAGACGGGTGAAATCCTCTTTCAGTGCCTCTGTGCCTGTTTTCGTAGGCAGTTAGCCTCTGGTATGCGTGCCATTAGCGTTAGCTAATGACAAGACGGAAAGAACATTATATCACTTTTTCAGCTTTTGAGTGCTGCTGCGTATCATACAGTAGCCCTACGGTATTGTATTACCACTGCTGCTTCCAAACAATCTTGCTCTTACAGACGAGCTGTATTCAGGTTCCTTTGAAGTGAATAAGCACAGTCAATTGAGCACCACAGATGAAGAACCAAGTAACTCTGTTTTAACTTTCAAACTTTTATTATCTAAAGATTGAGTGTTCATTCATTCATAGTTAAAGGGTTTAAAGGGACTTTACAACTGCAAATACATGGGCTTTTCAAAACAGTTATATGGTTCTTCAACTCCAATAGGGCTGAATGATTTGGTAAAAATATCTAATTGCGATTATTTTGACTGATAATGCAATTGCGATTATGAATCGTGATATTAAATTAAAATAAAATCGTATTAAAAACAGGGATGTGTACCAAATAAATATGTTTTCTTAAATGTGTAGAATGCAATTTGTAGGCTTGGACGTCTCGGCAGCACCACAATACATAATTTTAGAATGCTATTTAACATTTTGCCTTTAAGATTCAAGATTCAAGAGGTTTATTTGTCACATACATACCAGGGCATACAGTGAAATGCGGGTGGCCATGCCCGCTTTGATTGTGCAATAATACTAAATAATAAAATAGACATAATAAACAGGTAATAAAATAGACATAAAATAGGCATGATAAAATAAACATGCTAAAGTCCTGAGATGCAGTGCAATACAATGTTAGCTACGGATTTAAGGCACAGGGTCCTATGTACACTACTATACAATATACAGTTTTTACTCTTATATCCTTATGCTATACTTGCTATATCTAAACTATACTATACAAGAACCTCATCAGTTATTTCCTTAAAGTGACCTTTATTTTCCTTGTTCCTTTTAAAGTGTCCTTTCCATTTTGTTTAAAGTGTTTAATAGTGCGCCTCCTGCGATTTGGACGTTGCACGTGGCCATATTGAGATTTCAATAACACTTGATTAATTGTTCAGCCCTAGTCTCACAGGTTAAATTCCCAGAGCCATCTCTAGTTCTTCACAGCTGGACAAACTCTCCCCATTTTGGTTTAAGATGCTAACCTCGTCAGCACTGCTAACTCACCTGTCCTCCTCCTCCTCCTCTCTCCCTCTCTCCTTGATTCTCCAAACGTCCTTGCCTTTCTATTTCTATCCTGGTGTTGGCTGCCTCTCACCATGGCTTCTTCTCCCGTCCCCAGGAACATCTGTCATCCAGCTCACTGCCACAGATGCAGACGACCCCACGTATGGCAACAGCGCACGTGTCGTCTACAGCATCGTGGAGGGACAGCCGTACTTCTCAGTGGACGCCAAGACAGGTACGCTGACACCTTTACTTTAAAGGTCCACCTCGCCAGAAAACATCCTCGCACACACATCCAAAAACTCTTTAATAGTTTTGCACCCATTCATTTAGTTTGACAGTTGAGAGTAAATTTGTTTGAATATGGCCCCCAGTGGTGTCAGCGGGGACATTGAATCCTTGTGTTGGTTACAGATCAATTAAATGATATGGTGGCAGTCCCTATAAGATGAGGTATTGCTACTTTTTCATCTACATAATTTCATGGAGTAAAAGTCCTCCATTCAGAATTATACTTAAAGTATTTGATATTGAATGTACTTAAGTATCAAAAGTAAAAGTACACATTCTCTATGACGTTTATTTTATTCCAGTGCTTGGGAGCATTCAATTCTTGATCCATTGACCTCTAAAGGTTATGTTAAAAGTGGTACGTTGTACAGTTATGCTGCTCTGATTACTCTTGAAGTTGGCAGGCTTCAAATTTGAAAGTACATTATCTTCATATATTTGTTTTCTAAATCTTTTCTTTCACAGTAACTAGTAACTGAGTTAAATGCAGAGGAGTAAAGTACAATACCTCCTTTTCAAATGTAATTAGAGTACTATAGTACATAGTTACCTAAAATTGAAATACTCCCAAGAAAAGTGTTAAATATTCTTTAACTTTCCACTACTGAGTAGTGCAAACGATCACACTTTTAGGCTAGCTTGTTAGACACAAGTTACTGACTCAGGTCTGTAAGTCATTCATTCAACCTTTATTTCAAATAAAAGAGTTATTGAGGTCAAGCCCAAGGTTGAGCATCCATACATAATAAATACACAATAAATGCAATCACATTGAAGTTTATACAATCAATTAAAACAACTGCAGATTATGATGGCGATTAAGGATTTAAACTGACTAAAGGAGACCAAAGTATTGAGTTTTAGAGTTTGTTTGTATGATGTTCCACAGGCACAGAAGCTAAAAGCAGATTTCCCAAGTTCAGCACAAACTCTATAGGTGCTTTAACCCTTTCACTACCACACTACAGAAGGTTAGTCTGTAGTGTGGCAGTGAAAGGGCTAACCTTCTGTAGTGTGGTAGTGAAAGGGTTAACCCTTTGTCGGGTGGCAGTGAAAGGGTTAACAGTCTGTATTGTCGCAGTGAAAGGGTTAACTATTTGGTGGTGTGGTAGTGAAAGGGTTACGTGTAGGACAATCATTGAATTGTGTACCATGGGGTCCAGATGTCCACTCCAATAATAGTGAAGTGAGATCATTTTGGGCAATCTCCAACTCTGGCTTTATATAGAAACGGATGCCAATGCAGCTCTCGCCTCTCCCTGCTGGGGAGGACCATCCAACCCTGTTATACACCATAATAACCACCACTGGTGATAAATCTAACGGCTGAAAGATATACAGAGGGCTTAAAAGTCCCATCTCAGTACTTTACATAGTACATAGGACCTGGATTGTTCTTCCATTAACTCAATCAGCGCCAGAGGGCTCTGTGTACTTTGTCGGTTAAAAGGCCAACACTTTAAAGTATAGGAATACGTGGCAGTGTTTGCAGGGCTAAAAGTATATTATATATGGATATAATACTATTGCCCATTTGACATCGAGTATCTATCATTCAATATGTGAAATGGGGGGGGGGGGGGGGGGTCGTTTTTTTATGCTTTGATCGTCACCAACGGAATACGTTACACAGTACATTACACACATACGCTCTGATCGCAATGAAGGAATTCTTGGATCAACGCAAGATTGATACCATATAGCCCTTACCTTGACTAGGATGTACCCCAAAAAGAATATTCCAATTATCTGATCACCATTTCAAGTATTGATGTCGATCGTGTCGCCAACATAATCCACCAAAGAACATGAATCTGGAGTGTTTGATTCTTATAAATCCATGCGTTATAACCGCTCGCTGTGTGCCCTCCCATAAAACGGAGTGTGATTCTTGTCTTTATGTATCTATGTGTACCTACCCTCTGTACAGCACTTTGGTTGACATGCGTCATGTGAAATGTGCTATATAAATAAATCTGATTGATTGATTGATCGTCATGCCCGACAATGAAAAGTCCGCCTGGACCTATATAATCGACGCACACCCCAATACACAGAGTTTCAAAGGATGTGAAATACTGGCCGCAACCTACCAGGTGGCGATATTGGACTTTTGCGATCTCAGACCCATTCCCAATGATAATAACACCAGGCTCCCAGGATGGATAATGAATGAATATATCATAATAAAAGAAATAACGATGAAAACCCGACTTTTCTCGGGTTTGGCGCTCAAGCGTCGGCGAATTAACCCGACTTTATTTGGTTCTGGCGTACATTTAGTTAATGGTCACATCCCAAACAGGTTGCCTTTGATTTGAAGATGATCACAAGCCGACTTGTGCACATGAATATGTTCAACGTTGTGACGGATGACGTGATGCACATTGTTCTCCTACTCTGTGGACTTTGCGGTGTTCACTCAATTGAATATGAATATGGAATATACATTTTAATATGGCCACCAGTGATGTCATCAGGGACAGTGAATCCGTGTGTTGCATTAATTACAGCTCCATGAAATGATAAGGTGGGGGTCCCTATAGGACAAGATATTGCTATCGTTTCATCTACATCATTTCATTGAGCTGTAATTAACACAAGGATTGAATGTCCCCGATGACATCACTGGTGGTGGCGATATCCTAACTCATTTACTCTCAATAACTGTCAAACTAATTGAATGTGTTTTTGGATGTGTGTGATGAAATTATGTGCAAAATAAATCGGCATTGTTTTTTTTTTTACGAAGTGCCCCTCTAACATGGGTCGAGGATGAACCGGGATCCAATAGAGGACCCGTGTCACAACAACTCCGCTCTCAACCGTCTAGTCTTGTGTCCATTTCTGCCACCAGCTGACACAAGATATTCCCCCCGTAGCTGCCTTGGCGTAAGAAGCGGTAACGCTATCACTGAGCGCTCAAGCGCATTCTTGGCTGCTTCCTTGACCCCTGTTTAATTCTGTGCTGCATCCCGTGATGGCATGCTAGAATGCCCATGTATGGTTGTCCCTGGCAACGATGCTTTTGTTGATGAGGTTGCTTTCACCGGGCCGTCCCTCTGGCCCTCCTCGATCGCTATGCAAGTTCAGTACCTCGCCCGACATTCTGTCACGTGACCCCTTCTAACTAACTCTCCTCTCGTAAAGAGAGAAGAGAGGTTTCTACTAAGAAATGAAACCTTGATATTACTGGACAATGGGAATAAGATGAGCTGATTTGAATCGCTGAAGTTGACCTAAATCATTCATTACGGATGGTAATATTAGGACTGAAAGTGTTTATTTAAAATGTTTTCCCCTTTATTATGAAAGAGTCTCACCCATCCACCAACCCCACACCATCCTTTCGTTGTTATTTTACTTCTATCTGGTTCACTGTCCACATTCCAAGACGACACTGCCTTGACACACATGGCCCTAATCAGTGTCACCAGTCACCAGCCAATTGCTGACCCGCTAATTGCCTCTTTTTTCTTTGTGTGCTCTCTCTTTCTCCCTCTCTCTCTCTCTCTCTCTCTCTCTCTCTCTCTCCCTCTCTCTCTCTCTCCCTCCCTCTCTCCCTCCCTCTCTCCCTCTCTCTCTCTCTCTCTCTCTCTCTCTCTCTCTCTCTTCTCTCTCTCTCTCCATCTCTCCCCCCCAGGCCTGGTGCGGGTGTCTCTGGCAGACATGGACAGGGAGATCAGGGAGAACTATACGGTTGTCATCCAGGCTAAGGACATGGGGGGTCAGCTGGGGGGGCTGGCGGGGACCACCACTGTCAACATCACGCTCGGCGACGTAAACGACAACCCACCCATGTTTGATCAGAGTAAGAGAGACCCCACTTGAGTCCCCAGTTGTCCTCCTACGAGTTTTTCCTTTTTACTGATATTTACTCATATTGTTTCAGCTTATTTGTGTCCTTGTAGTTGGTTGGTTAGTTAGTTAGTTAGTTAGTTAGTTAGTTAGTTAGTTAGTTAGTTAGTTAGTTAGTTAGTTAGTTAGTTAGTTAGTTAGTTAGTTAGTTAGTTGGTTGGTTGGTTGGTTAGTTGGTTAGTTGGTTAGTTAGTTAGTTAGTTAGTTAGTTAGTTAGTTAGTTAGTTAGTTAGTTAGTTAGTTAGTTAGTTATTAGTTATTAGTTAGTTTCACCTGCATATGTCATAAGTAAGTAATCCTCCTACCCTTCTCCCTCCTTACTGACTCCATCCTCTGACTGTGGCCCTTGATTTCTTCGCCTCTACATCAACATTCAAAAACCCTGTGAAATATTTCTGCAGTTGACCATTTCATATCCCCCACTGTCCACATCATTAAACCCCCCCCCCCCCCCCCCCCCCCCCTCCTCGGTGACCACCAGTCATTTACCCCCCGGCCTCCTCTATCCCTACATTCAGCCTCCTCCTCCTCCTCGCTCTTCATCCCCCGGCCACCAGTCACCTCATGCTGTCTCTTTGATTGCCCCCATTTCAGCTCTCCTCATTATCCCATTCTAGAGGTCAGGGGGTTGGCTGGCTGTCCACAGTCATCCCGGCCTGTGGACTCTGAACACAATTGGTTCTGTATAGCGGCGCCAAACCTTTTTCTTGTTTTCTTCCTTGACTGTGATCATAGGGGACATTTTCTTTCTGTGCAACCATTTTTCGGGCCTTTTTGCCTTTTGTGCCTAAGTGCTTTTTGACATCATAAAGAATCATTCTTTTGAGCAGTTCTCAAAAAGATTCTGGTTCCTCGATGATTAGAGTCAAAGAACCTTTGAAGATCCGTATACTGTGCTTTTTAGTGTGTATAATCAGTCACTTCATCCCTCAATCCTTCCCCACCGGCTACCCTCCACACCCCCATCCCTCAAACCTTCCCAGCTACCAGCTACCCTCCACACCCCTCACCCTGTTCCATCCCTCAAACCTCCCCAGCTACCAGCTACCCTCCACACCTCACCCTGTTCCACCCCTCAAACCTCCCCAGCTACCAGCTACCCTCCACACCCCTCACCCTGTTCCACCCCTCAAACCTCCCCAGCTACACCCTCCACACCCCTCACCCTGTTCCATCCCTCAAACCTCCCCAGCTACCAGCTACCCTCCACACCCCTCACCCTGCTCCACCCCTCAAACCTCCCCAGCTACCAGCTACCCTCCACACCCCTCACCCTGTTCCATCCCTCAAACCTTCCCAGCTACCAGCTACCCTCCACACCCCTCACCCTTTTCCATCCCTCCTCGCCAGCCCCCAACCATTCCTCCCCCAATTAATGCCATCTCTGACTAGAGCGTTAAACTCTTCTGAAGACCTACAGGGGCTTCTGTCTGACAGGCACAATGTGTGACCATTTCGCTTTGGACCGTAGGAGGCCCAACCAATTACACAGCTGTCAGTCCCTGTTTTGAGGCGAGATTTAACAGTAGATGAAATTCAAGTTGATCCAAGAGACGATTCATTAGCCAATTCTGAGGATCTGCAGAGATGTTTGTGATAGACCGCCTTGTGTTGTGGGTGACCCTGCTGGGAGACGGCTAATGAGATGGTCGAAGATGTTTGGCGCCCTCTTGAGGACAAATGGGTTAAATAGATGCTGGTTGAATAACAAGTGGATTTGTTTCTCCCTCCTTATCTCTTTCTCTCTCCCTCTCTCTCTCTCCCCCTCTATCCCTCTTTCTCTCTCAATCCCTCTATATATCTCCCCCTCTCCTCTCTCTTCCCCCCTCTCTCTGTCACTCTCCCCCTCTCTCTCCCCCCCCTCTCTCCCTCTCTCCCTCGCCCTCTCTCTCCCTCCCCCTCTCTCTCTCCCTCGCCCTCTCTCTCCACCCCCTCTCTTCCCCCTCCCCCCTCTTTCTCTCTCTCTCCACCCCCTCTCTCTATCCCCCCTCTTCCCCCCCCTCCCTCTCTCTCTCCCTCCCTCCCCCTCCCTCTCTCTCTCTCTCTCTCCACCCCTTCTCTCTCCCTCCCTCCCTCCCCCCTCTCTCTCCCCCCTCTCTCTCTCCCACTCTCCCCCTCTCCCCCTCCCTCCCCCCCTCTCTCTCTCCCCACCCCCCCCCTCCCTCTCCCCCCCACCCCCCCTCTCTCAGGGCTATATCAGATGAGTATCCCAGAGTCTTCTCCAGTTGGTTCAGTGGTGGGTCGTATCTGGGCTAAGGACAGGGACATTGGACCCAACGCTGAGATGACGTACAACATAATTGACGGCGATGGGAAGGACAGCTTTGACATCAGCACTGACCCCACCAGGCACTTTGGCATCATCACCGTCAAGAAGGTACTGGGGAGGAATGTTTGAACATTGTCAGCATAAACCTTCATTAAAATGATAGCTTTGACAGACATATCAATCAGCTATTTTAC
>NC_140176.1:16422507-16585007 GCF_963971535.1 Notolepis coatsorum
GTGTCTCTGGCAGACATGGACAGGGAGATCAGGGAGAACTATACGGTTGTCATCCAGGCTAAGGACATGGGGGGTCAGCTGGGGGGGCTGGCGGGGACCACCACTGTCAACATCACGCTCGGCGACGTAAACGACAACCCACCCATGTTTGATCAGAGTAAGAGAGACCCCACTTGTCCCCAGTTGTCCTCCTACGAGTTTTTCTTTTTTACTGATATTTACTCATATTGTTTCAGCTTATTTGTGTCCTTGTAGTTGGTTGGTTAGTTAGTTAGTTAGTTAGTTAGTTAGTTAGTTACTTAGTTAGTTAGTTAGTTGGTTAGTTAGTTAGTTAGTTAGTTAGTTAGTTAGTTAGTTAGTTAGTTAGTTAGTTAGTTAGTTAGTTAGTTAGTTAGTTAGTTAGTTAGTTAGTTAGTTAGTTAGTTAGTTAGTTAGTTAGTTAGTTAGTTAGTTAGTTATTAGTTAGTTTCACCTGCATATGTCATTTGGTTGAGCCTTAAAGTGTCGTACTGTACCATAAGTAAGTAATCCTCCTACCCTTCTCCCTCCTTACTGACTCCATCCTCTGACTGTGGCCCTTGATTTCTTCGCCTCTACATCAACATTCAAAAACCCTGTGAAATATTTCTGCAGTTGACCATTTCATATCCCCCACTGTCCACATCATTAAACCCCCCCCCCCTCCTCGGTGACCACCAGTCATTTACCCCCCGGCCTCCTCTATCCCTACATTCAGCCTCCTCCTCCTCCTCGCTCTTCATCCCCCGGCCACCAGTCACCTCATGCTGTCTCTTTGATTGCCCCCATTTCAGCTCTCCTCATTATCCCATTCTAGAGGTCAGGGGGTTGGCTGGCTGTCCACAGTCATCCCGGCCTGTGGACTCTGAACACAATTGGTTCTGTATAGCGGCGCCAAACCTTTTTCTTGTTTTCTTCCTTGACTGTGATCATAGGGGACATTTTCTTTCTGTGCAACCATTTTTCGGGCCTTTTTGCCTTTTGTGCCTAAGTGCTTTTTGACATCATAAAGAATCATTCTTTTGAGCAGTTCTCAAAAAGATTCTGGTTCCTCGATGATTAGAGTCAAAGAACCTTTGAAGATCCGTATACTGTGCTTTTTAGTGTGTATAATCAGTCACTTCATCCCTCAATCCTTCCCCACCGGCTACCCTCCACACCCCCATCCCTCAAACCTTCCCAGCTACCAGCTACCCTCCACACCCCTCACCCTGTTCCACCCCTCAAACCTTCCAGCTACCAGCTACCCTCCACACCCCTCACCCTGCTCCACCCCTCAAACCTCCCCAGCTACCAGCTACCCTCCACACCCCTCACCCTGTTCCACCCCTCAAACCTCCCCAGCTACCAGCTACCCTCCACACCCCTCACCCTGTTCCACCCCTCAAACCTCCCCAGCTACCAGCTACCCTCCACACCCCTCACCCTGTTCCATCCCTCAAACCTTCCCAGCTACCAGCTACCCTCCACACCCCTCACCCTCTTCCATCCCTCCTCGCCAGCCCCCCCCCAATTAATGCCATCGCTGACTAGAGCGTTAAACTCTTCTGAAGACCTACAGGGGCTTCTGTCTGACAGGCACAATGTGTGACCATTTCGCTTTGGACCGTAGGAGGCCCAACCAATTACACAGCTGTCAGTCCCTGTTTTGAGGCGAGATTTAACAGTAGATGAAATTCAAGTTGATCCAAGAGACGATTCATTAGCCAATTCTGAGGATCTGCAGAGATGTTTGTGATAGACCGCCTTGTGTTGTGGGTGACCCTGCTGGGAGACGGCTAATGAGATGGTCGAAGATGTTTGGCGCCCTCTTGAGGACAAATGGGTTAAATAGATGCTGGTTGAATAACAAGTGGATTTGTTTCTCCCTCCTTTATCTCTTTCTCTCTCTCCCTCTCTCACTCTCCCCCTCTCTCCCTCTTTCTCTCTCAATCCCTCTATATATCTCCCCCTCTCTCTCTCTCCCCCCCTCTCTCTGTCACTCTCCCCCTCTCTCTCTCCCCCCCTCTCTCTCTCTCTCCCTCGCCCTCTCTCTCTCTCCCCCCTCCCTCTCTCTCCCTCCCCCCCTCTCTTTCCCTCGCCCTCTCTCTCTCCACCCCATCTCTCTCTCCCACCCTCTCTCTCTCTCCCTCGCCCTCTCTCTCCCCCCTCCCTCTCTCTCCCTCGCCCTCTCTCTCTCCACCCCCTCTCTTCCCCTCCCCCCTCTTTCTCTCTCTCCACCCCCTCTCTCTATCCCCCCTCTTCCCCCCTCCCTCTCTCTCTCCTCCCTCCCCCTCCCCTCTCTCTCTCTCTCTCTCTCTCTCTCTCTCTCTCCTCTCTCTCTCTCTTTCTCTCTCTCTCTCTCTCTCTCTCTCTCCACCCCATCTCTCTCCCTCCCTCTCTCTCCCTCCCTCCCCCCCTCTCTCTCCCCCCCTCTCTCTCTCCCACTCCCCCCTCCCTCCCCCCCTCTCTCTCTCCCACTCCCCCCCCCCCCCCCCCTCTCTCTCAGGGCTATATCAGATGAGTATCCCAGAGTCTTCTCCAGTTGGTTCAGTGGTGGGTCGTATCTGGGCTAAGGACAGGGACATTGGACCCAACGCTGAGATGACGTACAACATAATTGACGGCGATGGGAAGGACAGCTTTGACATCAGCACTGACCCCACCAGGCACTTTGGCATCATCACCGTCAAGAAGGTACTGGGAGGAATGTTTGAACATTGTCAGCATAAACCTTCATTAAAATGATAGCTTTGACAGACATATCAATCAGCTTATATTTTACTGCAGGTCAATCAATCAATCAATCAATCAGATTTATTTATATAGCACGTTTTACATGACACAAGCCAAACAAAGTGCTTTACAAAGGCCGGTACAGTAGGGGAACAGACAGGTCATACGACATGGAACAGACAACAACATTGCACATCAGTACAATAGCTCAGGCAAGGTACAGGTCAGGATCAAGGAAACCCCTGATCGGCCAACCTAAGGGTCCTAGCACAAGAGTAGGGGGTGAGTAGGTCAGAAATGTAGGAAGGGGCTTTGCCATTGAGTGCTTTGTAAATGAAAAGAAAAACCTTGAAACGAATCCCATGCCGCACTGGAAGCCAGTGGAGGGAGGCTAGGACAGGGGGGATGCGGTCACACTGGAAGCCAGTGGAGGGAGGCTAGGACAGGGGGGATGCGGTCACACTGGAAGCCAGTGGAGGGAGGCTAGGACAGGGGTGATGCGGTCACACTGGAAGCCAGTGGAGGGAGGTGAGGACAGGGGTGATGCGGTCACACTGGAAGCCAGTGAAGGGAGGCTAGGACAGGGGTGATGCGGTCACACTGGAAGCCAGTGGAGGGAGGCTAGGACAGGGGGGATGCGGTCACACTGGAAGCCAGTGGAGGGAGGCTAGGACAGGGGTGATGCGCTCGTGTTTCTTGGTGCCTGTTAATAATCGTAATCTTATCTTATAGGTTACTATAGATACACGGTTTCTGTAAATTCCCAGGAGAGAGTGGAAGAATGGGCCTCATTCACAGAAACGTTTCTTAAATTAGATACATTTAAATAAAGAGCTTGTGGAAAAACCAACGCGGGAGTCATGAAACATGCGTGTCCCGGGTGATGATGAATGTAATTGTTACTAAAAGGTGCCAGTTTATCTGAATTAGAACGGCTAGGTGCCCTGGCAAACCCTATAAAAGGCATGTCGACTTGAGGGAAAAACCCTGACCAGCATAGTTATTAGGCTGTAGCAACATGCCCTGATGAAGACGGCTTCATCCATTTTCATAGCCTTATACTGTATATATTCCTTGCACCAGAGTTTGGAGCGTGGCTCACCTTCTCACTGTATGTTTCGGATACGGAAACTATTGCAAGCGCTCCGTTAATCCAGGTGTTTTCTCTATTATTGCAAAAAGGTGTTATAGTTGGGAAGAAACAAGCCTATAAGCAGTGACGGGAATAAAAGGAAACAACATGCAGCTTAGATTAAGCCAATAGCTTAAAAATAGAATCCAAAAAGCTTGTACCAGGCCCATCTTATTATTGCCTCAGGTGTAGAGCAGGACACTGTGTCAGTCAGTCAGTCAGTCAGTCAGTCAGTCATACTCTCCCCATTTATTTATTTATTTAACCTTTATTTAGCCAGATAAAACATTAAGAACAGGTGTCTTATTCCCATGGTACAAGTATAGTCGTGGATCTTTTATTTATCGTCGTTAATCACTTTGATATGAGTCAATGATAGAAATACTAGTCAGTTATTCCCTCATTAAAAGCACAATGTGTGATTGAGCAATAGCGCCCTCTACTGTCACCTGACAGAACACTGTCACCACACTAGTGGCTTTGGTTACATGTAAAGGATAATCAACGAGTAGGTGTGTGTTAAACGGTTTTAAGGCACGACGTGGAGGCAAAGAACCACCCACTCTACACGCAGTGGAGTGCCTTAAAACCAACACTATCAAATTAAAACATTTGCATTTTAACAGCTGTGCTCTTTAATGTTGCTACGGTTACAGGTTGGGTAGCGGATGAATTTAGAACGGTGATTAAACTTGAGCCGAAACCACTTGTGCATTAAACTAACACCTGCTGGCCAGGCAGAAAACACTATTCAACCAGACCATGGTATATAAAGTAAGTTATTGGATTGAAGGTATTTTCTTTTCATTGGAATGTTTGAATCTTTCATTCAAAGAACGACAGTACGTGACTATTAGTACGTGAAGTGTTATATTGAAATCACACATTGTGCTTTTAATGAGGGAATGACTGACTAGTATTTCTATTGCTGACTCATACGCTGACTCATACATGTTTCTGACACGTATGTCACAAAGTGATTATTACAGAGACATGGTTGTTGAGACTTGCTTGTTTTAAACGTCGAGCTGCCAAAGAGCTCTATGCTGACCTTTGCTGGGTGTTACAGCCCACCTGCAGTTCCAGCCTGGCACAACTACACCACGAAGAGTTCTATGCTGACCTTTGCGGGGTGTTACAGCCCACCTGCAGTTCCAGCCGGGCACAACTACACCACATCTGAGTTTGTACCGATGGGTGACTCAAAGTGTGACACGCGTAAGCTCACTGCTCAAGTTCTAAAACGATGGGACTAACCCCAAACCCATGGGTATAACCCCAAACCAGCCAAATACCCAGAAAAGGCCACTCTCATTGATATTATCCTTGGAAATATCACCTGCTAGGTGTTTTCTGTAGTGACCGTAGTGACTACTTACTTAGTCACTGTTTTATCTCCTGTGTCCGTAATGGTTGGTGCAGTTAAACGGCCCGTCCTAATCACCCGTAGGCAGTTGCTGAAAGACTTGAACCCTTTCACTGCCACACTACCAAACGGTTAACCCCTTTCACTGCGACAACACAGAAGGTTAACCCTTTCACTACCACACAACAAAGGGTTCTGTAGTGTGGTAGTGAAATGTTAACATTCTGTAGTGTGGTAGTGAAAGGGGTTAACCTTCTGTAGTGTGGTAGTGAAAGGTTAACCTTCTGTAGTGTGGTAGTGAAAGGTTAACCTTCTGTAGTGTGGTAGTGAAAGGTTAACCTTCTATCTATAGTGTGATAGTAAAGGGTTAACCTTCTGTAAGTGTGGTAGTGAATGAACAAGCTTTCCTTCACCACCTGGCTGCTGTGGAGTGGGATAGAAGCAGCTTGATCCCTGGCGTCGTAAAGGCATGGAGCCTCTTTTACCACCTTTTTAGCCACGTTAGTTACTGTAATAAACATGCTCCCCTTAAAAAAATAAAATGTGATGATAAAACACAGATGCAGCCCCCCCTGGTTTGACGGGGGTTTAGTAGAGTTACTGTGCCTTGAGATCTTCACCTGGCGCAGGGTTCGTCAACCCAACTCTCAGGAGGACTGGCTTCAGTCGTTCAGCTGAATTAGAAATAAGGTCAATCAGGGTAAAGCCAAGATCAGCTATTTCGGGAAACAATTAAAATGTCTGTGGGTCAGGGGCGGTCAGGTGGCGTAAAACGGAGATTGCGTTCGTCACCAACCCCGGAGCGGCTGGATTCGCCTGTTCGAATCCAGCTCACAGCTCCGGGGTTGTCACCAGCTTGGCTGGCCGTTTACACTAATACAATTGGCAGTATTAGAGGGTGGGAGAAGCTGGCGGGGTGGGTCCGGGTCGTTGTAAACAGCGACTCCTACAGTTCGGTCGGGGCGCCTGCTAAGCGCGGATAGGATCTAAGTGGGATAGTGTGATCCTTCCACACACGCTACGCCCTCTCAGTGAGAATCCGCGCTGCCAGGTGAAAATAAGCGGTTGATTGGCTGGACGTGTGTCGGAGGAAGCACGTGGTAGCCTCCACTCTCCCAGACCGACTGTGGGGGTAAGTGCGCAGCGACCAGGAAGGGGATTGGGAATTGGCATAACGACTAACATTGGGATGGGAGAAAAATCGGAGGAAAAAGGAGGGGGAAAAAGATAAAAAAAAAAAAGAAAAAAAATGTCTGTGGGTCTAATCCAAGGAAGATGGTGAGAGACGTGGAGAGTAAACCCCCCTCCTCTCAGTCCCTTGTTGTGGATGATATTGTTGTGACAGACAAGGAGCCTGGTTGACTCTACCATGCCGCCTTCCCCTCCAACAGCTCCTTTCCCCCAGCCCTCCTAGCCAACCCTCCTAGCCCAGCCCTCCTAGCCCAGCCCTCCTAGCCCACCCCTCCTAGCCCACCCCTCCTAGCCCAGCCCTCCTAGCCCAGGCCTCCTAGCCCAGGCCTCCTAGCCCAGGCCTCCTAGCCCAGCCCTCCTAGCCCAGCCCTCCTAGCCCAGCCCTCCTAGCCCAGCCCTTCTAGCCCAGCCCTCCTAGCCCAGCCCCGCTAGCCCATCCCTCCTAGCCCACCCCTCCTAGCCCAGCCCCGCTAGCCCATCCCTCCTAGCCCAGCCCTCCTAGCCCAGCCCTCCTAGCCCATCCCTCCTAGCCCAGCCCTCCTAGCCCAGGCCTCCTAGCCCAGCCCTCCTAGCCCAGCCCTCCTAGCCCAGCCCTCCTAGCCCACCCCTCCTAGCCCAGCCCCGCTAGCCCATCCCTCCTAGCCCAGCCCTCCTAGCCCACCCCTCCTAGCCCAGCCCTGCTAGCCATCCCTCCTAGCCCATCCCTCCTAGCCCAGCCCTCCTAGCCCAGCCCCACGTTACAGAGGACAATGTTTTGGAAGAGCTTACTAGTAAACCTGATCCCAATAAACCAGAGGCAGTTCTGATGGCTTGACCCTTTTTTGGGAGATCGTTGCTGATCCCATTCCTCACCTCTTTAGCCTGTCCCTCCAATCAGCGGAGGTTCCCTCTGCCTTAACCCTTTCACTACCACACTACCAACGGGTTAACCCTTTCACTGCGACAATACAGAAGGTTAACCCTTTCACTGCCACGCGACAAAGGGTTAACAGAAGGTTGGTTGTGAAATGGTTAAGGGGGTAAGATCAAGCTGAAACCCCAACTCCTACCGTCGGATATCTGTATTGCCCTGTAATTGAGTGTAAGTGTCAGAGAGACTGGTTTGTAAACCGCTTAACGGTCTTGGATGCAATCTGGGTTCCCTGCAGGTTATGGCTGTGAAACCGCACTCTTAAAGTACTTAATGACGCCCGTGATTCCAAACAATGCTGTGCTGCCGTAGTTATTGATGTTGTTAAAGCATCCAACCCTGTAGTAGAGCACACACTGCTTTTGGGACGGCTAAGGAGCAGAGCAAACCACCGCTGTCTGACCAGACGTACTCCATGACTGTCCTCCCTTTGTTTGACTATGGTGACACGTTTGGCTTTATTTATCACACATACAGTTAAAAGGTACATTACAGTGAAATGCTTGGTTCTGTATGAGCCAAGCCATTGTGCTTCATGCAGTAAAAAGGGGAAAGGAATAAACACTGTACAATTTATACAATACACAACTAAAGTACAGACAATTCAGTACAGAATGCAAACAATGAAATACAAAATGCTAACCTTTTAAAATGCAAAAATGAGGTTTGATTGATTGATTGATTGATTGAAAACTTTATTTAACAGATTGCAGAATGGGTACAGTACAGTACGGCTCAATACACACAATTGTCAAGGGGATGCAGACCAGAGAAAGACGTTTGTCTTGTTTACATCAGGGTCCCCCATTTTCAATTCATAATGAAAACATGATGATAGGGATAGGGGTGTATTGCAAATCCTTTAGTAATAAATAGATCAAATATGGTGTGGTGTTAAAAAGTGTTTAAAAAAGGTGTCTAAGGTGATTGTTAAAGGTGAGTGTGAGTGTGTAGATGGATCTGGCTAGTGTTGCGTAGAGTCATTGAGCATCCTGATGGCTTTCTGCCTGATGGGCTGAGGCTGTTCTGCACCCCCCCCCCCCCCCCCCCCCCCCCCCCCTGAGCAACCTCACCAGATGACATAACCCAACGGCGCAGACCTCTGGTGAACTGCAAACACTATTCCCTCAATGTAGTGTAGTGTATAGTAGAGGCCCAACGCACAGAACGGATACAGGTTTAAAAACGGGTGCCATGTCCCTTTTTAAGTGTGGATGCTCCGAAACATTGAGGATTATAGCTTTGACATTACAGTCCAGATTCAGAATCAGGCAACTTTATTGATGATCCCGCGTGGGGCAATTCATATTTGCAGCTTCACCAACAAGCAACAAAGACAAACAACAAAACATCTCAACGACAGCACGGCAAAAAAAAAAAGGAGAAACACTCCACGTGATACACAATCCAGCAAAGTAAAAGTTAAAACAGACAACCAAATGCAAAAGGGCTACTTAAAATGACTACCGTCTGTGTTTAAAAGTCTGATAGACGAGGGGCCAAAAGATTTGGCGTAGCGGTTGGTCCTACTCGTCATCCCAACCCAGAGGGTGCCATGTCCCTTTTTATAAGTTTGGATGCTCCGATACATCGAGGACTATAGCTTTGACGTTACAGTCCCGACGTGTCATGATACTGAATCTACCGGGTTTCCATCGGTGTCTCTTTCCCCCGCAGCCGCTGAACTTCGAGCACAAGCTCAGTTACACTCTGAAGGTGGAAGGGGCCAACGTGCACCTGGACCCGGCGTACCGCGCCCGCGGCCCCTTCCAGGACGTCACCATCGTCCACGTGAGCATCGAGGACGTGGACGAGCCCCCGGCGTTCGACTCGCCCGCCTACTACCTGGAGGTGCCAGAGGACGCCGAGGTGGGCACGGTGATCCACACCTTCTCGGCCAGGGACCCGGACGCTGCCAACAACACCGTCAGGTGGGGACACGCACACACGCACACACACACACACACACACACGCACACACACGCGCGCACATGCACGCACACGCACACACACACACACACACACACGCACACGCACAGACACACACACACACACGCACATACACACACACACGCGCACACACACACAGACACGCACACGCACACACATACACACACACACACGACAAGTCCACCTCGCACTCAAACATGCCCTTCTGTTTTCAGGTAAATTGCCATTTAAGAATATTTTAGAGGTTAAGGACATCGTTAGTGACTTGTTTTATTCACATTATCCATTTCCCCGCCTGCACGACTCTTTTCCTATTCAAACATATTTTTATTAGCTTTTTCTTTTTTTTTGGAACAAACATAAAATAGCCATACAAAAATATTCAACATGAAAATGTTAATAAAATAAAAAAACAAGAAAAGAAAAAAAGATAGAATAAAAAAAGAAAAAGAAAAGAAAAAGAAAAAGGCTTGCAGAGACATAAAAACAGGCGGCTACATGAATCACCACCTGCACGACTCTTGAGTGAATCCAAGGGTGTGTTGGGAGTTGTAATGACGCCTTGCAGCCATGTGGGGGCAGCATAAGATTCCAAGTTCTCTGAACAGCATGCGGCGTCGGGTCCCTCCGTTGGTAAAGAACATGACGGAGCCGCTATGCGTCAGCTTCGTTTCAACACCATCATTTGGAAGATGGAAGAAAGATGAGGGTGAGGTTGAGGTTAAATAAATAAAAAACAACATACCGGTGATAACCTGACCGTTCTGGAAATCTGATCTAGGGGGGCTTTCCCCACTCTTTTTCAATTAGCGAGAGTATGTTTTGCTCGGCTAATGGAGCAGATGTTTGCGGTATGAGGAGCGTGTGTGTGTGTGTCGACTCACTGTCCACAGTCCACACAGTGCCCCTCATAAACTAATTAGACATAAAAGTGTTTAATTAGGCCATTAATCACCTGGAGGAAATCAATGGCTGCTGCAGTAAACCACCGGTTCACACACAGCTCAGACTACAACCCGTATCCCAGCTGTCCATTTTACAACCACTATTAGTGGTAAAAAAGAGTACAAGGGGGATCATATTATTGATGTCTGTGAGTGTGTCTGTCTGTCTGTCTGTCTGTCTGTCTGTGTGTGTCTGTATGTATGTATTGATGCTTATACAGCATACACTGTCTGTGAGTGTGTCTGTCTGTCTGTATATGTGTGTCTGTATGTGTGTGTCTGTATGTATGTGTGTATTGATGCGTATACAGCATACACTGTGTGTGTGTGTGCGTGCGTGCGTTCGTGTGTGTGTGTGTGTGTCTGTATAGTGTATATGTGTGTCTGTATGTATGTATTGATGTTTACAGCATACACTGTGTGTGTGTGTCTGTCTGTTTGTACAGTATGTATTGATGTTTATACAGCATACACTGTCTGGTCTCTGTGCGTGGATGTTCTCAGCACTTCCTGTCATGGAGGACATCTTTATCTCGGAGGCACAGACGCCTGGAGAATAATCACAGCTTACAGCCTCTCTTCACATCAATAACTGCGGTTCTCAAGAGTGTCGTTGGAATTTGATGCTCCAGTCAGAGAGACGTTCGATGGCTAAACCTTCAGTATCGGCTGATATGAGTGCAGACGATCCCATCCGTTGCTTTTGTACTGAATTATAGACACATCGGTTTGGGGTCAATAATGGACAACAATGAGGACGATATAATCCATTTGAACAAACTTCTTATGTGTCAAAAATCCAGCAAAATCATGACACTTTGATTTCTGGCACGTTACAGCAGGTGGATCCTGGTATCGGATCTTAGTACCGGGGGAAATATCCGATACACACACACTCTATTTTAGCCTGGTATCGGAACGATATCCGATGGTACTCCCAAAAAATGTGGTATCATCATGTACTATAAACCCATCCCTGTACCCTAACCCAGTGGTTCCCAAAGTCGGGGTCGCGACCCAAAGGTGGGCCGCGAGCAGCCACGGGAGGGCCGCGAGATGATTTAAAAAATAAAAAATAAAAATGTGTCATGCCACTGAACTTAGAAGCAGGCCAGGACAGTGTTTCTAGTTGTATTCTAAAATTCTATTCTATTGTATTCTAAAATGTGACTATATGGTTTTATATTAACTTAATAAATAAACAAAAACGAAAAATCTACTTATTTCAACGAACATTTCAAACTAAATAACAGATTATGCACATAAAACGCTGAAAACAACCGAAGCAACAATAGTATTTTAATGAGGCTATTATTATTATCATTATTATTTTGCAACAAGTTAGCCCTCTCATAAATAGCACATATAAATGAATAACTAACTTGAACTAACTTAATAGGATTGAAGTGATATTTGGCTTAAAAAATCGGTCGCCTGGCAAAAAAAAAAAGCCTGACGATGTGCATTGGGCCGCGGCTCTCTGACGCCTTATTTTCTGGGTCCCGGCCTGAAAAGTTTGGGAACTCCTGCCCTAACCATTGCACCTTGCGCCGCCCCTTAAACACCCATTGGACGTGGTCCATGAAATACCAGTAGTGAGTGAGTCGCGATATCCAAGGCCAGTATCGTTGTATCCCTGTCAACGATGAGACACACAAACGACGCCTATTTTGAAGGAAATGGAAATCTGTTCAGTGGCAATGACACCCAACCAGAATATCACGTTTCACTTCAAACTCAAAACAAACTCTTACTGTGTACACTGGCGCTACATACGGTAAATATAGTACCTTCCAATGGATGAGAGAGATGGCGGAAGCTTGGGGCGTCGATCGGGAGGCGGTGTGTGCAGTGTGTGGCGGCGCTGGAACAACCACATGGTTGCTGCTAACACCATTACATGACAGATGAGGACAAGCGTACACCGGCTGACCTTTAGTGAGGGAGGGGGAGACATTGCAATAGAATGGTTCTCTCTCTCTCTCTCTCTCTCTCTCTCTCTCTCTCTCTCTCTCTCTCTCTCTCTCACTTCCATTCTACACAGTATCTCTCCTCTGCCACCAGCCGCGTAGTTGTCAGACACATCCACTCAGACACACAGGCACACACACACACACACACACTTCTTAATACTATGTGACATCCACCCACCCACACACACATACACATATACACACACCCTCCTCTTGTCCATGGAGGAGTGATATTAATAGATCTCCTTCGGGGGGAGATCTTGCTCAGTCGGGGGCTGTGCCAATCACTGCTGGGCCTGTTCCCTGCTCTTGGGAAAAGAGCCTAAAACACACAAAACAGCCCTCCGTGCACACACACACACACACACACACACACACACACACACACACACACACACACACACTTGTACACTAAAGAACTGGGACAGGAGAGAGACATTCCAGACACAAACAGATGAAACGACCCCAGCCCAACCCGTGCTGATACACACACACACACAGAGACGGCTCCATCCGACGAACGAACCCCCGAAACAAACAAAACGATTCCCTCATTCGTGAGAGAATCTCCTCCCTGGCTAGTACATCGGTGCTCCCAGGCAACGACACGCAGCAGCAGCGTCTGTGGGAAGTGGATCCGCGCCCGCGTCGGCACAGCGGTGCACGGTGACAGCCAGATCGGCGGTGGTGGGGCGGGGGGGGACGGGACCCGTTCTGCATCTGAAACCCGCTGTGCCACAGCGTCGACTATAGCAACCGTCCCCACGCCTCCCTCTGCGTCGTGTTCGTCTGTGTGTGACGCCTGATCGAGGCTGACGGACGTGGCCCGTCTCCCGGCTCAGAGACACGGTGCGCCTACTGGCCTCCGCGTGGTGAGTGCGGTGTCACACGCGCGGCACGAGACAGTCAGGGGGGGGGGGGGGGGCATCTCGTCGTCAATCAAACTCTGGACTGTGCTCGGAATTTGATTATGAATGAATAATAGTAGAACCTTTAGTATTCCTGTTTGTTTTTTCTCACACATCCTATAAAGCACAGAAATACTGTAGTGATTCACCGTAGTACTACAGTACTGTCATGGTATTATTTGGTACGTGCGCGGGGGGGAATAAAACACAGGAATGCTCGTCTAGTGTTACAAGGGGGGCGACAGTGGCGACAGTGGTAGAACAGTCGTCTGGTAATCCGGAGGTTCCCGGTTCGATTCCCGCTCCTCCCGGGGCAGCGTGTCGACGTGTCCTTGAGCAAGACACTTAACCCCTAATTGCTCCCGATGAGCAGGTTGGCATCTTGCATGGTCGCCTCCGCCGTCGTCGGTGTGTGAATGTATGATAAAAGCACTATAAAAAATGCAGCCATTTACCATTTAGGGTTCATTCATTGTCATACGGGCTTCGTCCTCAACTGCCCTCTGTGTGTCTGTGTGCCTGTTTGTTGCGTGCCGTTCTGGGGGAGAGAGAAGGGCCGTTCTGGGGGAGAGAGAAGGGCCGTTCTGGGGGAGGGAGAAGGGCCGTTCTGGGGGAGAGAGAAGGGCCGTTCTGGGGGAGGGAGAAGGGCCGTTCTGGGGGAGAGAGAAGGGCCGTTCTGGGGGAGAGAGAAGGGCCGTTCTGGGGGAGAGAGAAGGGCCGTTCTGGGGGAGAGAGAAGGGCCGTTCTGGGGGAGAGAAGGGCCCGCAGTAACGGGAATGGAGCCAGGTCTGTGTTGCCCAGGCCACATCTTGGCAGGAGGATGAGATACCCTGATTAAAAGCCTTATCGCAACCCAGACTGAGATGCTTCTTAATGTAGCCTCAACTAACCCGCCTGCGTGGCGCCTTATCACACCGATACATGCATCGTATCACACGCTGTGTGTGTATGTGTGTGTGTGTGTGTGTGTGTGTGTGTGTGTGTGTGTGTGTGTGTGTGTGTGTGTGTAATATGCTTTTACCTTCACTCGCCCACTCTCCGTCATCTACTCTCCTCTAGCCCGAATCATAGAAATCTCAGAGCCTTGAATCATAGAAATGTCAAAACCTTGAATCATAGAAATCGCAGGACCTTGAATCAAAGAAATCTCACACACCTTGAATAATAGAAATGTCAAAACCTTGAATCATAGAAATCTCACACACCTTGAATAATAGAAATGTCAAAACCTTGAATCATAGAAATCTCAAAAACCTTCAATGGTAGAAATATCAAAATCTTAGAATCAGAAGTGTTTGTGTATAACAGGGAGTCTCAAGCCAGAACATTTTGTTTTGCTCTCTCTATCGTCAGGTATTCCATTGAGAAGTCATCTGACCCCAGGAAGTACTTCTACATCGACATCACTTCCGGGTCGTTGATGACAGTGATGCCACTGGACCGGGAGGACATCGCCTGGCACAACATCACTGTCCTGGCAATGGAGATGAGTAAGTCACACACACACATACACACACAGGCATGCAGGCACACATGTGCACACACACACACACACACACACACACACACATACACATGCACGCACACACACCAGCCTTTTCCCCAGCACCTACTAAAAGACTGAAGGCCACAAATAACATAGGGAATCGAAGCATAATGTTGTGCGGCAAACTCATACAAACTGTGTAAACAAAGGACACCCAAAAGCATTTTGAGGTATTGTCGTCACCCCAACAGTGAAATGAGTGAAACTTCATTTTCCCCCCACTTCAAGCACTGGCTACAAACACTCCTGAGAATAGCCTGCACATGTGGGAAGAGAAGATGCATTATGAATACATGAAGCAGATGCTGCTCAAACTGCTTTTGCAATGAGTTTGCATGGTTATATAATGTGTGGTACAGTTATGTCCTGCAGACTTGCACACAGCTGGTTGCTATGAACCCAGAAAGAAAGTCACCGTCATCGCCCTGTAGTGTTTGTTTGTTTGTTTGTTTGTCTGTTTGTTTGTTTCTGGTTGGTTGGTTGACACACCAAGCACGGAAGGGAAGGGTCATTTAATTAATGATAAATCACTTCCCATGTGTCACGGCTGTAACGTCCAGCTCCAGTGTCTACCCCTCTCCCTAGTGTCTACCCCTCTCACTAGTGTCTACCCCTCTCACTAGTGTCTACCCCTCTCACTAGTGTCTACCCCTCTCACTAGTGTCTACCCCTCTCACTAGTGTCTACCCCTCTCCCTAGTGTCTACCCCTCTCACTAGTGTCTACCCCTCTCACTAGTGTCTACCCCTCTCACTAGTGTCTACCCCTCTCACTAGTGTCTCCCCCTCTCACTAGTGTCTGCCCCTCTCACTAGTGTCTACCCCTCTCACTAGTGTCTACCCCTCTCACTAGTGTCTACCCCTCTCCCTAGTGTCTGCCCCTCTCACTAGTGTCTACCCCTCTCACTAGTGTCTACCCCTCTCACTAGTGTCTACCCCTCTCACTAGTGTCTACCCCTCTCACTAGTGTCTGCCCATCTCACTAGTGTCTGCCCCTCTCACTAGTGTCTGCCCCTCTCACTAGTGTCTGCCCCTCTCACTAGTGTCTGCCCCTCTCACTAGTGTCTACCCCTCTCACTAGTGTCTACCCCTCTCACTAGTGTCTGCCCCTCTCACTAGTGTCTACCCCTCTCACTAGTGTCTACCCCTCTCACTAGTGTCTACCCCTCTCACTAGTGTCTACCCCTCTCACTAGTGTCTGCCCCTCTCACTAGTGTCTACCCCTCTCACTAGTGTCTGCCCCTCTCCCTAGTGTCTACCCCTCTCACTAGTGTCTGCCCCTCTCACTAGTGTCTACCCCTCTCACTAGTGTCTGCCCCTCTCACTAGTGTCTACCCCTCTGCCTCGTGTCTGCCCCTCTCACTAGTGTCTGCCCCTCTCACTAGTGTCTACCCCTCTCACTAGTGTCTGACCCTCTCACTAGTGTCTACCCCTCTCACTAGTGTCTACCCCTCTCACTAGTGTCTCCCCCTCTCACTAGTGTCTACCCCTCTCACTAGTGTCTACCCCTCTCACTAGTGTCTACCCCTCTCACTAGTGTCTGCCCCTCTCACTAGTGTCTACCCCTCTCACTAGTGTCTGCCCCTCTCACTAGTGTCTGCCCCTCTCACTAGTGTCTGCCCCTCTCACTAGTATCTACCCCTCTCACTAGTGTCTACCCCTCTCACTAGTGTCTACCCCTCTCACTAGTGTCTACACCTCTCACTAGTATCTACCCCTCTCACTAGTGTCTACCCCTCTCACTAGTGTCTACCCCTCTCACTAGTGTCTACCCCTCTCACTAGTGTCTACACCTCTGCCTAGTGTCTACCCCTCTCACTAGTGTCTACCCCTCTCACTAGTGTCTGCCCCTCTCACCAGTGTCTGCCCCTCTCACTAGTGTCTACCCCTCTCACTAGTGTCTACCCCTCTCACTAGTATCTACCCCTCTCACTAGTGTCTACCCCTCTCACTAGTGTCTACCCCTCTCACTAGTGTCTACCCCTCTCACTAGTGTCTACACCTCTGCCTAGTGTCTACCCCTCTCACTAGTGTCTACCCCTCTCACTAGTGTCTGCCCCTCTCACCAGTGTCTGCCCCTCTCACTAGTGTCTACCCCTCTCACTAGTGTCTACCCCTCTCACTAGTGTCTGCCCCTCTCCCTAGTGTCTACCCCTCTCACTAGTGTCTACCCCTCTCACTAGTGTCTGCCCATCTCACTAGTGTCTACCCCTCTGCCTAGTGTCTACCCCTCTCACTAGTGTCTGCCCCTCTCACTAGTGTCTGCCCATCTCACTAGTGTCTGCCCCTCTCACTAGTGTCTACCCCTCTCACTAGTGTCTACCCCTCTCACTAGTGTCTACACCTCTCACTAGTGTCTACCCCTCTCCCTAGTGTCTACCCCTCTCACTAGTGTCTACCCCTCTCACTAGTGTCTACCCCTCTCCCTAGTGTCTGCCCCTCTCACTAGTGTCTACCCCTCTCACTAGTGTCTGCCCCTCTCACTAGTGTCTACCCCTCTCACTAGTGTCTGCCCCTCTCACTAGTGTCTGCCCCTCTCACTAGTGTCTGCCCCTCTCACTAGTGTCTACCCCTCTCACTAGTGTCTACCCCTCTCACTAGTGTCTACCCCTCTCACTAGTGTCTGCCCCTCTCACTAGTGTCTGCCCCTCTCACTAGTGTCTACCCCTCTCACTAGTGTCTACCCCTCTCACTAGTGTCTGCCCCTCTCACTAGTGTCTGCCCCTCTCACTAGTGTCTGCCCCTCTCACTAGTGTCTGCCCCTCTCCCTAGTGTCTGCCCCTCTGCCTAGTGTCTACCCCTCTCACTAGTGTCTACCCCTCTCACTAGTGTCTACCCCTCTCACTAGTGTCTGCCCCTCTCACTAGTGTCTACCCCTCTCACTAGTGTCTGCCCCTCTCACTAGTGTCTGCCCCTCTCACTAGTGTCTGCCCCTCTCACTAGTGTCTGCCCCTCTCACTAGTGTCTGCCCCTCTCACTAGTGTCTGCCCCTCTCACTAGTGTCTACCCCTCTCACTAGTGTCTACCCCTCTCACTAGTGTCTACCCCTCTCACTAGTGTCTGCCCCTCTCCCTAGTGTCTGCCCCTCTCACTAGTGTCTACCCCTCTCACTAGTGTCTGCCCCTCTCACTAGTGTCTACCCCTCTCACTAGTGTCTGCCCCTCTCACTAGTGTCTACCCCTCTCACTAGTGTCTGCCCCTCTCACTAGTGTCTGCCCCTCTCACTAGTGTCTGCCCCTCTCACTAGTGTCTACCCCTCTCACTAGTGTCTGCCCCTCTGCCTCGTGTCTGCCCCTCTCACTAGTGTCTACCCCTCTCACTAGTGTCTACCCCTCTCACTAGTGTCTACCCCTCTCACTAGTGTCTGCCCCTCTCACTAGTGTCTACCCCTCTCACTAGTGTCTGCCCCTCTCACTAGTGTCTGCCCCTCTCACTAGTGTCTGCCCCTCTCACTAGTGTCTGCCCCTCTCACTAGTGTCTGCCCCTCTCACTAGTGTCTGCCCCTCTCACTAGTGTCTACCCCTCTCACTAGTGTCTACCCCTCTCACTAGTGTCTACCCCTCTCACTAGTGTCTGCCCCTCTCCCTAGTGTCTGCCCCTCTCACTAGTGTCTACCCCTCTCACTAGTGTCTGCCCCTCTCACTAGTGTCTACCCCTCTCACTAGTGTCTGCCCCTCTCACTAGTGTCTACCCCTCTCACTAGTGTCTGCCCCTCTCACTAGTGTCTGCCCCTCTCACTAGTGTCTGCCCCTCTCACTAGTGTCTACCCCTCTCACTAGTGTCTGCCCCTCTGCCTCGTGTCTGCCCCTCTCACTAGTGTCTACCCCTCTCACTAGTGTCTACCCCTCTCACTAGTGTCTACCCCTCTCACTAGTGTCTACCCCTCTCACTAGTGTCTACCCCTCTCACTAGTGTCTGCCCCTCTGCCTCGTGTCTGCCCCTCTCACTAGTGTCTACCCCTCTCACTAGTGTCTACCCCTCTCACTAGTGTCTACCCCTCTCACTAGTGTCTACCCCTCTCACTAGTGTCTGCCCCTCTCACTAGTGTCTACCCCTCTCACTAGTGTCTACCCCTCTCACTAGTGTCTACCCCTCTCACTAGTGTCTACCCCTCTCACTAGTGTCTACCCCTCTCACTAGTGTCTGCCCCTCTGCCTCGTGTCTGCCCCTCTCACTAGTGTCTACCCCTCTCACTAGTGTCTGCCCCTCTCACTAGTGTCTGCCCCTCTCCCTAGTGTCTGCCCCTCTCACTAGTGTCTACCCCTCTCACTAGTGTCTACCCCTCTCACTAGTGTCTGCCCCTCTCACTAGTGTCTACCCCTCTCACTAGTGTCTACCCCTCTCACTAGTGTCTACCCCTCTCACTAGTGTCTGCCCCTCTCACTAGTGTCTACCCCTCTCACTAGTGTCTACCCCTCTCACTAGTGTCTACCCCTCTCACTAGTGTCTACCCCTCTCACTAGTGTCTACCCCTCTCACTAGTGTCTGCCCCTCTGCCTCGTGTCTGCCCCTCTCACTAGTGTCTACCCCTCTCACTAGTGTCTGCCCATCTCACTAGTGTCTACCCCTCTCACTAGTGTCTGCCCATCTCACTAGTGTCTGCCCCTCTGCCTCGTGTCTGCCCCTCTCACTAGTGTCTACCCCTCTCACTAGTGTCTACCCCTCTCACTAGTGTCTGCCCATCTCACTAGTGTCTACCCCTCTCACTAGTGTCTGCCCATCTCACTAGTGTCTGCCCCTCTGCCTCGTGTCTGCCCCTCTCACTAGTGTCTACCCCTCTCACTAGTGTCTACCCCTCTCACTAGTGTCTACCCCTCTCACTAGTGGGGTCGCGTTAGGCCGGCGATTGCCGGTTTTGACAGTTTTTTTATGACAAAAGCCGGAAAATGTAATTCCCTCCGGACATTTGGGGCGTTAATTTTTTTTTAATAAGAACTCCGCAATATAGCCTAGTAATTTAAGATATAATTTAGTCTCAATATCACGGCAATTTATCATTGGGCTTATTAACGCCGCAAATCAGACAACATTACTCTCACGAAATCCGCGGCTTCAAATCGTCTGTCCCTCGGCCCTCAGCGGAGCTCGCAGTGACGTAGCCTATGATGACGCAGCGTCTAGACTGGCGTGTGTGAATGTGCTGCACCTGCCGCGGAGCGCATCACAGATCATCTCAAGGGCGACCCTGCACTGATCAATAGCACAAATGACAAAACGCTATTCCAATGATGACAGCTCTCCGGGGATACGGAGGATTAAGATTTCAAACAGCCTGTGAAGTTTTTACCCGAGAATTTCCGGACATTTATCCCGACCGGGCGAAGGTGGCAAAGGTGGCCTGTTGTGTCATTCCCGTTTCAAGTGTGCCAGCAGAGCAGGGATTCTCGTTCCAAAACCGCACTCAGAAGCCGCTATAATCAGCATTATAATCAGATATAATCAGCATTTTCTTTTCTTCAATAGCCTACACTGTTCTGGTCTGATTTCCCCCGAAAGCGTTGTTCGTTAACGTTAGGTCCAATTGTCACTTGTCGTAAAGACATGTTAAAATCGTTATTCTGAAGAGCAATGTGTTATAATAAACGAATGATGCAAAAATCAAGACAGCTTCTTTTGTTGAGAAGACATTACGCACAGAGTCACGCACACCGAATGCGCGATTTGAATGTAGCCTAATCCATCCGGTGTAGGTAAGGACATGGGTAAGAAAAAAGCGAGAGGAGGAGGAGAAAGAGGGAATAATTGAGAGTCGGAAAGTAGGGATGCCTACACTCAAGGTATACTAAATAAAACATGGGCAGCATTGAAAGCTTTTTAGATTAAGTCCATTTGAGGTTCGCGCATGGGTGACTTCTTCCCCTCCCACATCTTATTATGTAAAGACTATTAAGTTTGAGTGATATATAAATCCGTTGTCAAAGACCGTAGAGGCTGACCCTCCACCCGCTTTGGATGTATTATACAGCGGAAAGAAAAGAGAGCTACTTTATATTGTAATTCATCTGAAGGTTTCTGTAGGGTAAGTAGAACCTCAGGAGAAAGAGGAGTATTCTACTCACTCTGCCAACCCCCAAACACACACACACACACACACACACACACACACACACACACACACACAAACACACACAGTAGCAGTCACCCATGCCCCCCCCAGAGTACCAAAGGCAGGCCATTGATTGATTGGTAATATGATGAATAGTGAGAAAGTAGTTACTGCCCTCGCTAATTGCATTTCCATTGCCCATTACACAGCTGGTTAAGGTATGCAAATTGCTGATGGCTAATGGAGAATAATAGAAATGTGATCTTGCCGGGAGTGACTCTAATGCCCCTCAGGCTCACACTGTACACCGTGGGGAGACGACGGAGAGGCACGGAGCTCAGCGGGAGAGCCAAAGTCATTCATCCGAGTCTGTTTGTGTGTTCTACCATTTCTGACCTGTGTGCGTGTGTGTGCGTGTGCGTGTGCGTGTGTGTGTGTGTGTGCGCCTGCTCTTACAGATAACCCCACGCAGATTGCGAGCGTGTCAGTAGCGGTGAAGGTTCTGGACGTGAACGATAATCCTCCCTCGCTGACGCAGTACTTTGAGGCTTATGTCTGTGAAAATGCCAAGGCAGGCCAGGTATGGAGCCTCGCACACCTTCCATAATCACACACACACACACATGCGCACGCACACACACACATACACACACACACACGCACGCACGCACGCACGCACGCACACACACACGCACACACACAGCATTATTTAACCGACAGCATGGCCTCCTATTGAGTATTAAGATTGCCCGTGTAGAATGTTCTCTAAATATATCATTGTCAAATGAATCATGACAACGACCAGGTGCTCTCTGTCCACATGCTGGATGTCTTTGTTATTTCCTCTAACATCATGTTTAGATGTGTAACATACCTTAAGACATGCATGTTAGGCAGGGACTACACATGGAAACTAGCTCATTAGCAAAAATCTGGCACATTTACATTGATGTGGAAACTGAAGATGTTCGTTAATGTGCACTGTCCCTGGGTAAAAAATAAATAAACAAACTTAAACTTAAACCTAAACTAAAGGTTCGATGACCACATTGTATGTAACATGTCAGAATCAAAACACCATGATTTTCTGGATTAGATCCATTACGTTTCAAACATGACCCCATTCAAAGATGGATTACCGTACTGGCCTTTCTCTGAGCCTGACCCCTCTGGTTCACATTGGTACTGCAGCTCATCCAGACGGTGACGGCGGTGGACCCAGACGAGCCCCCGGGCGGACACCGCTTCCACTACAGCCTGGCTCCAGAGGCCGCCAACAACCCCAACTTCACCCTGAGAGACAACCAAGGTAGCGGTCCAACACACACACACACACACACACACACACACACACACACACACACAGATACTCACCGCCCAGCTGCACTGCCGTGATGCATCATCTTCAACTAACTCACAACATCCCACTTTGAAAGGAGTCTCCTGTGATTCTAAATGTGCACTAAGTTAGGGCGCTGTAGGTTACTGTAGGTTATGGTAGGGTGCTGTAGGTTACTGTAGGTTATGGTAGGGTGCTGTAGGTTACTGTAGGTTATGGTAGGGTGCTGTAGAGTTGGAGTATAGACACCATGTTGTGGCCAGGTTGGAGTGTAGACACCATGTTGTGGCCAGGTTGGAGTGTAGACGCCATGTTGTGGCCAGGTTGGAGTAAAGACACCATGTTGTTGCCAGGTTGGAGTATAGACACCATGTTGTGTCCAGGTTGGAGTATAGACACCATGTTGTGTCCAGGTTGGAGTATAGACACCATGTTGTGTCCAGGTTGGAGTATAGACACCATGTTGTGTCCAGGTTGGAGTATAGACACCATGTTGTGTCCAGGTTGGAGTATAGACACCATGTTGTGTCCAGGTTGGAGTATAGACACCATGTTGTGTCCAGGTTGGAGTATAGACACCATGTTGTGTCCAGGTTGGAGTATAGACACCATGTTGTGTCCAGGTTGGAGTATAGACACCATGTTGTGTCCAGGTTGGAGTATAGACACCATGTTGTGTCCAGGTTGGAGTATAGACACCATGTTGTGGCCGGGTTGGAGTGTAGACACCATGTTGTGTCCAGGTTGGAGTATAGACACCATGTTGTGGCCAGGTTGGAGTAATATAGACACCATGTTGTGGCCAGGTTGGAGTATAGACACCATGTTGTGGCCAGGTTGGAGTAATATAGACACCATGTTGTGGCCAGGTTGGAGTATAGACACCATGTTGTGGCCAGGTTGGAGTGTAGACACCATGTTGTGGCCAGGTTGGAGTAATATAGACACCATGTTGTGGCCAGGTTGGAGTAATATAGACACCATGTTGTGGCCAGGTTGGAGTAATATAGACACCATGTTGTGGCCAGGTTGGAGTGTAGACACCATGTTGTGTCCAGGTTGGAGTAATATAGACACCATGTTGTGGCCAGGTTGGAGTATAGACACCATGTTGTGGCCAGGTTGGAGTAATATAGACACCATGTTGTGGCCAGGTTGGAATATAGACACATGTTGTGGCCAGGTTGGAGTAATATAGACACCATGTTGTGGCCAGGTTGGAATATAGACACATGTTGTGGCCACCTTATCATAGTGAGTCATAAGCCACTGACACTAAACTATTTGTGAAACCTTGTTGTCCAAACACTATTTTGACGTGACCATGCTGTTCGTCTATACAGATGTTTTGACACTTGGTTACAAAGTCAACAACAGTAGCCTATCTTAGGAAAGACACATTTTAACCCTTTCACTATCACACTACAGAAGGTTAACCTTTCACTACCACACTACAGACGGTTAACCTTTCACTACCACACTACAGAAGGTTAACCCTTTCACTACCACACTACAGAAGGTTAACCCTTTCACTACCACACTACAGAAGGTTAACCTTTCACTACCACACTACAGAAGGTTAACCTTTCACTACCACACTACAGAAGGTTAACCTTTCACTACCACACTACAGAAGGTTAACCTTTCACTACCACACTACAGAAGGTTAACCACCACACTACAGAAGGTTAACCTTTCACTACCACACTACAGAAGGTTAACCCTTCACTACCACACTACAGAAGGTTAACCTTTCACTACCACACTACAGAAGGTTAACACTTTCACTACCACACTACAGAAGGGTAACCTTTCACTACCACACTACAGAAGGGTAACCTTTCACTACCACACTACAGAAGGTTAACCTTTCACTACCACACTACAGACGGATAACCTTAACCTAACGCTAAAATAGCTCCTTTACAACAAAAACAAATCTTGTTTTCAAAACACACACACACACACACCTACACACACACACACACACACAATCCACATGTGTGTGAATTGCCCCAACCTCAAAACGAGGGTCACGCCCCCCCCCCTGACCCCCCGATAGCTAACCCGGTCCACGTCTCTCACGCTCCTCCAGACAACACGGCGTGGATCCTCACGCGGCGCGGAGGCTGGGCCCAGCAGGACCAGACCGTCTTCTACCTGCCCATCGTCATCTCGGACGGGGAGCAGCCGGTCCAGACCAGCACCAGCACCCTGACCATCCGTGTGTGCAACTGCGACCAGGAGGGCAAGGTCATGACCTGCAACGCCGAGGCCTACAGCCTCCCCGCCAGCCTGAGCCGGGGGGCCCTCATCGCCATCCTGGCCTGCATCTTCGTCCTCCTGCGTGAGTCAGCGGCCAGCCGCGTCACATCTGACTCACAGTGAAACAAGGACTAATGTGTGTGTGTGTGTGTGTGTGTGTGTGTGTGTGTGTGTGTGTGTGTGTGTGTGTGTGTGTGTGTGTGTGTGTGTGTGTGTGTGTGTCTGTGTGTGTGTGTGTGTGTGTGTGTGTGTGTGTGTGTAGCTATTGATGAGAGCATCATCATTTTCACTTTAAAAGCTAGGCTACAGGTCTTACCATCGAAGCTCAACCTTTCCATCTGGTTCCCTGGCAGCCATAGCCCACACTGCATACACCATGGTCACGAACAGACAACAGAAACCATGTCTCACATACTCAATGGCTGTCATGCATACAAAGGGCTCTACATTTGTAGGCATGATAGGATCGTGGATCTGATTGCAGACAGTGTCAGTTCCACACTCGGGTCACCTGCAACATATAAGCTGTATAAGCACTCCAGTGTGAAGCCATAATGTTCAATCTGTGTAGGGACAATTCACTGTTCTCTGATAGTTCAGCAAACACCCCCGATGTTGTTGTTGTTGTTAATGAGAATAACAGAGAGGTTCTCATCCTAGAAGTTGGCTGCACGTTTGACTACAGTCTAGAGCAGTTGTCACCAACCTTTTTAAGCCCAAGATCACTTTATTTTTTTTGGTGAAGGCAAGATCTACCTATTGAAGCGTTGAGCGAAAAAGACAGCCAAGATTGTACTTTAAACTAAATAATAATAATAAATAATAATGCATTCTATTTATAAGGCGCCTTTCAAGGCACTCAAGGACGCCGTACAACAATTTAAAAACAGTTAAATTCATAATCACAGTACATTAAAATAATAAAAATAAAAATATATAAAATCAGACAGAAAATAAAATCAGACATACGCCTGCCTAAAAAGGTGGGTTTTGAGGTGGGTTTTAAAAGAAATGATGGAGTCAATGTTCCTGATGTCGGGGGGGGGGGGGGGGGGAGTTCCAGAGGCGGGGGGCAGAGCAGCTGAAGACTCTTGAATAAAATGACTTTTATTTGCCTGTATTCTAATTACATGCAATGCTTTGGTCCAACATTAAAACGTCAAAGTTTAACGTGGAGTGTGTGTGTGTGTGTGTGTGTGTGTGTGTGTGTGTGTGTGTGTGTGTGTGTGTGTGTGTGTGTGTGTGTGTGTGTGTGTGTGTGTGTGTGTGTGTGTGTGTGTGTGTGTGTGTGTGTGTGTGTGTGTGTGTGTGTGTGTGTGTGTGTGTGTGTGCGTGCGTGTGTGCGCGTGCGAAAACAAGATTTGTTGTTTTTGTTGTAAAGGAGCTATTTTAGCGTTAGGGGGTCATGGTTATAGGTTAAGGTTATAGGTTAGAGTTAGGGTCAGGCATGTAGTCATTATAGTTAAATAGCAACTAAAGCTCACAGATAAATCCAATGAGAGACTCTCGTCTCTAAATGTTAACCGTCTGTAGTGTGATCGCTAAAGGGTTGACCTTCTATAGTGTGGTAGCGAAAGGGTTAAGGTAGTGTTGTGGCTGATGGTTGTTTAACACAGCAAGAGACGATATTTCCAATTGTAACAAGTAGGTAATTTATTTAGGAAAAAGAAGTTCCAACAGCAAAAGCTATGGTTCGAGCAGAGGATCACCACAGCTTGAACAAAAAACACTCTAACTCTCAATCCCTCTGCCTGTCCCCTAAATCCCCTCTCAGTCCTGCCCCCCCATGACAGATATGATGACGTATCATATCATGTCAGATCTGACATGACGTACATTAAGATGATACGTAGATTTAACATCGGAGAGAGATAAGAACATTAAGAACATGAAGAGAGATAAACAAGATATGATGTACACACACGATATGATGTAAAACATTTAAGAACATTGAAGAGAGAGTGAGATGTGTGTGTGTGTGTGTGTGTGTGTGTGTGTATGTGTGTGTGTGTCTGTGTGTGTGTGCGTCTGCGTACAGACGTATGTGTATTGTATGTGTGTATTGTGTCACAGGGAATGTGTGTGTGTGTGTGTGTGTCGGTGTGTATGTCTGTGCGACTGTGTGTGTCTGTGTGTGTGTGTGTGTGTGTCTGTGTGACTGTGTGTGTCTGTGTGTCTGTGTGTGCTGTGTCTGTGTGTGTGTGCTGTGTATGTGTGTGTCCGTGTGTCTGTGTGTGTGTGCTGTGTCTGTGTGTGTGTGCTGTGTATGTGTGTGTCCGTGTGTCTGTGTGTGTCCGTGTGTCTGTGTGTGTGTGCCGTGCCTGTGTCTGTGTGTGTGTGCTGTGTATGTGTGTGTCTGTGTGTGTGTGCTGTGTATGTATGAAAGAGAGAAAAGAACAAGATATGAAAGCGATACGATGTACGAGATTACCAGCACACAACGTGCCGTACTGAAATGTCCATCTGTCCAAGTTGTTTTAAGAACGTCAGCCAGACAGTCTTTCAGCACTGCTAGTTGACCTATATTAAACTAGTCCACCCCATACACATTTTCCCCAACATTCCCCCATTTGGGGCTATCCCTAGTCCCACCCAAATCATATAACCAAGAAAATGTGAACGTCTAACTAAACGAGAAACCATATTTATATAATAAAAGTTTAAATGGCTGATCTAAACAAGAAACCTAGCCATATAATAAATTTTAAATGTCTAACTAAACAAGAAACCTTACTTCATTCACTGGACCCCTAACGGACCAACAAAGGCTGACTACCGTTCTCACAATAAACACAAAACCGCTCAAAACAAGAGTAATAATAAAACATCAAAAAAAAATACCCCAATTTATAATCCTAACCTGACAGACAAATCCCCCCAACCTCCACCGCTTACCAAATGAGCCACAGTTCCGGCCGGAAACCGCGACTCTCATCAGGGAAAGGAGAAGTTGACCATCAGAACTAAACATAGAACATCCCTCCCAAAAAAAAATGACATTGTCTCTTCCATAACATTGAGTCCCAGTGTCCATCGCTCAGCCCCCCTTCCATGCCCACGCCATAGTCTCCTCACCGTATTGCCAAAAGTCACATTTTGCCAATACAGCAACCACCACGCCACACCTCCAGTCCTCGTAGAAGCATGTCCCCATGCCTGGACGGGAGGCGCTGGTACCGACCTCACCACGTGTCCCCCCATCTTCGACGGGAGGTGCCCATCTTGCCCACTGCGTTAGCCCCCCCCTTTGTCCCTCCAGTCCCCAGAACCGATCCCCAGACCACTTCTTCTCAATGCTTCCTCAGGCTCAAAACCGACACTCTGCCGATGCCCCTTCCCATTCCGGTTTGACCAGGACCACGAGTAAAATAAACAAAAAATAATAATAAAAAAAATAAAAAATAATGCAATGATTTTCAATGGTTGCAATCTCTATGCCGAAGGATCATTAGAAAATCAGACTAAAATTCCTAGTTAAAGGAATAAACCAACAAAACTGCACTCAGACCATCCCCCGTCACTCTTAAAGGAAAGAACCAACAAAAAGAAAATGTCCCTACCTCACCATACCCCTAATCCTCTATCCCCTCGTCTCCCTCTAAGGCAGCATAAAGCTGAGGATATGGCCCGATTTGTGGCTCAATCGCTTTCTGTCCCACCATCAGCATTTGGCTCGTTACGTGTGAAGTTACCAGCCTACCCAAGAGAGGCATACCACAACAGAAAAGGAGAACCAATATCAACCCTGCCACCCCAATGGATATCCCCGTCTGCATCACTATGCTTCCCCACTGTCCCAATCTTTCCAACACCCCACTCCCCCACCATTCTTCATTCCGGCCAGAATTCCCCCTCAACTCCTCCCTCAAATCCTTCAGCTTAGCCATGGCCTCGGAGAACTTTCCCCCTGGCCCCACATTCGTCGGAATGAATGTGCAGCAGTACTGTCCAAACATGGAACAGACTCCACCCTTCTCCGCCATTAACCAGTTCAGAGCCTGTCTATTCTGCCACGCCACCGTACTGGTCGCGTGCATCTGGTCCCCCATTGCATCCAACGCCTCCTCGGTGTAGTTGAGATACCGCTGCTGATTGTAAAACAAATAGTTGATCCACCCGGTGTTCTTATTGACCGATATCCATGGCAGAATAGACTCAAACCCTGCCGCAATCTCATTCTTAGCCATGAACTCGGCTGGAATGCCCCTTGGCTGTCCTATGCTGTCCAGATACACCCTTGGGTCTGCCTTGTAGCTACGCTTCGTTCGAGAGATAGGAGACTCAGAAGGTCCTTCCGTCACTGATAATGGTAGGACCACCATTGGCATGATCGCCTGAACCCGGGCACATCTACCTGACCAATCTAAAGGAAGTGTATTCCTCAACCTCCTACCGCCGCAGAGCCAGTATTGGTCCGCCAGTGCCATATCCTGGACATGAAAAGGGCAAGCTACAGGCCGTGGGTTGGTATCCACTCCCTTTAACACGACCCCGTGTCCACACTTTCCTTCTTTCGTGCAGTTAGTCGTGATGCTCCAAATAGTAGTGCACCGCCCCTCTGCCACCTCCCCTACATCCCGGGTCCCCTCCTTTTGCAAGCACTCGAAATCCTTGGTCAGCCATAGTTTGACACCTCTGGGTATTGGCAACCCCGTCGCTACCCCCTGCACACGTACATCCAATTTCCTACAACGTTCCCGCATAGTGACATCCTTGAAATCCGTGACGTTTCCTGCCGCCTTAAAACGACTAGAGCAGAGAAACCCCAAACACTCTGCCTCGCACCAAGGGCGACTATTATGGGGCCCCTCCCATGCCTCTGCGTCCCTGTCACACTGAGCCCAACTGAACTTCGTGCCCTTCACCATCAGCCTATCCGGACGTGCCTTGGAGCAGACATAACAATCCTCTATCTGATTCTGCGCGCTCGTGTACTGGACCCACTTAAACCACTCATTCCCTAAAGCCGCCCTATACATCGGGTCAGCCTCCGGGTCTTCCTCGTCATAGTCATAGTCGCCCCCATCTTGTTCCCCGGAAGGAAGCAAACCCCTCAACCTGGCCCAGAGTGAGCCCACTGAGTCCCTCAACGTTCCGGCTGTCCTCTGGAACATATCCTGTCCCCCCACCTCTTCCGACTCAGTGTCCTTGACCTCCCTTTTTCCCCTCACCCCTGTCCCCTGTGATTGGTTCGGGACAGGCTCAACCCTCCTATCTACCCCCACAACCCGATCCTCGTTAGTATAATGGTAAGTATCCCCGCCTGTAACGGGGGAATGGTCAAAATCAAAAACATGCCCTTGCGGTCCTACGGGAAACACCCCTTTTGGTTGTAGTCTTATCTTCTCCCCCCCTTCCTCGATGGAGGGAAGAGGGGGCGCCTGATTCTGAGCCTGGTCATGAAAGCCTGCTGGTACTTGAGCCTGAGCGGGACCCCGTGGGACTCCTACCCACTCAAACCCGTCATCCTCAAGGACGGGTCGACCGTGACGGTTCTTAATGACGTCGTTGTGCCCGGCCGACCGTCCGCACACTGCTGCCAACATCTGCGGGAGCATCAGCAGGCACTGCACCTTCCAGTTGCCGTCTCGGACCCTCCATGTCGGGTTCTGCATAACTGCGATCGATTGTATCCCCCAAGAGATCGCCGCTGGCCTTTATGCAGTGATTGAAGTGGAACCAGGTCGCTGATCCTTTGACTTGGACTGCCGTTCCAGTCGATCGGATCACCTCGTACGGGCCCTCTCTCCGGGGTGATGACCACTTTCTCTTGTGGACCTTTACGAAGACCAAGTCCCCAGGGATCAGTCTCGGTTTGGTGGCTTCCTTCTCCGCCTCCTTCACCCCCTTTCTCTCCTTTCTCTGCTCCTGTCGAAACACAGCTTCATGTATTTTAGTCACTTGCTGAAGATATTTTTCCAGATCTTGCTCAAAAATATCTAATGCCGGGCCCCTAGCCAGGTGTCTAAATGGCGGTGCTGGCATGCTGCGGCCTGTAAGCATTTCATGCGGTGTTAGCTGTGTTTGGCGGTTTACGCTGCTTCTAATAGCCATCAGAGCAAGTGGCAAAGCATCAATCCAGTTAAGCTTAGTTTGCATACAGATTTTCAACAGTTTGTTTTTAATGACCAGATTGGCCCTTTCCACCTTCCCCTGCGACCCGGGACTATAGACACAGGAAAGGCGCTGTCTTATACCTAATTTCTGCATCAGCCCTTTAACCACCTTGTCGATGAACTCGCGGCCATTATCGCTTTGTAATATCGTGGGAATTCCAAATCTCGGAATGACCTCGCGACACAGGAACTTGATCACTGTGTCCGCGTTCTTGTGTTTAGATGGAATGGCCTCAATCCAGCGACTAAAGCAGTCCTCTACTACCAGGAGGTATCGTTTGCCCTGCACTGGCGTTATCATGTCTGTATAGTCCATAATCAGATGTCTGAATGGTCCCTCAGGGAGGGGTGTGTAAGCCGCCACTGTCGGTACTCCTTTGCGCACATTGCCCTGTAAGCATGTTAAACACCTGGCTAGTGTAACGTCAATTTGTGCCTGAAGCTTTGGGGACCAAAATCCCATTTTCGTGATTCGTTTCAGGGTCTCTGCTCTTCCACAGTGATCAACACCATGAGCCTCAGGTATCACTAAGGACAGAAGATCGATGGAGGCGACTATCAAACCGTTATGACTCCTCCACAGACCATCTGCCCCCCTTACAGCCCCCCTCTCCGTCCACGACTGTTTCTCGGCCTGCGTGGCTGAGTCCTGAAGATCACTCAAATTATCCTCAGTTACCTCAGTCGTCAGTTCGGCCGCAAACATCAGAACAGCCGTGGACGGCACCGCAGCCGCCGCCTTCGCGGCCTCGTCCGCCGCGTTGTTTCCCGTCGTCACAAAGGACAGGTCTTTTCTGTGTGCCTGGCACTTTACGATAGCAATGCTTTTGGGCAACTTTACAGCCTGAATAAGCGCCACAACCTGCTTGTGGTGAAGGATCGGTGAGCCGTCCGATTTCTTAAAGCCTCTTGCCTTCCAAATAGCCGCGAATAGGTGGCATACGCCATGCGCATACGCAGAGTCTGTAAAGATGTTAACCGTGCAATCTTTAGCTATTATGCATGCTTCTGTTAGTGCTATTAGTTCTGCAAGCTGGGCCGAACATGGTTGCATGCATTGTCCGGCCTTTCTTGTTAGTGTTTCTCCGTTAGGTTTGCACTGTACGACGGCGTATCCTGACCTTAAATTTTCCCCCTCCCGATAGCAGGACCCATCCACAAAAAGTGAGAGTTCTGCTATCGCGAGCGGGTCGACTCCCAAATCAGGACGGAGTTTCACGAAAGCCTGTACCTCCACCTCACACTCATGCGGTTGACCCTCGCTCGGGAGTGGTACCAGATCCGCCGGGTTACTGCCGTGGCATGTTTTTATCGTAACGTCCGAGTACTGCAGGAGCCTCATGTAAGCCTGTTGCCGTTGGCTGGTCAGAACAAATTTGCCTCTTTCAATCAAGTTTGCCAATTTGTGATGTGTCCAAATGCAAATGTCATATCCCATTGTCACGGCCGTTGCCTTCTCATACATCAAATGTGCTGCGGCCAGGGCCTGATAACAAGGTGGCAGACCCTGCTCCACCGGCGAAAGAGCTCTAGAGTAATATGCTATCGGTTGTTTTTTCCCACTCCCCCCCTGTGTTTGAGTCAGGACAGCTGTTGCATGCTGCGCTCTATGTGAGACGAATATGTGGAAACACTTCTCATAATCCGGCAGCGCCAGGGCAGGGGCCTGTAACAACAGACGCTTAATGTTTATGAACGCGTCCTCCCCCTCCTCGGTCCATGTCAAGGGAGCGCGAAGCTTGTCTGTACCCGCCTCTTTTATCATCATCCTCAACGGCGCTGTCGCTATCGTATAGTCCTCCACCCACTCAGAGCTGTACCCAGTCATCCCTAAAAACGTCATCATCTGTCGGACCGTCAATGGCCTAGGTGCCTTGGATACAGCTTCGAGTTGCGTGGGTGAGATGTTTTTTATGCCCTTTTGAATGACGCGAGACAAGTACTCAACTTTTGGCTGGCAGTACTGCAGTTTTGAACGGGATGCCTTGTGGCCTCCCACGGCTAATCCACTCAAAACTTTGATGGAGTCCTCATGGCACTGCTGACGTGTATCCGAGCAGATTAGAATGTCATCTGCATACAGTAAAACCGTGCTGAGTAGTGTGTCGCACACTCCTTGCAAGTCTTCCTTGAGCGCCTTCGAGAAGTAATGCGGCGAGTGCGCGAACCCTTGTGGCAACCGGGTGTAAGAGTATTGTTTCCCCCTGTGGGTAAAAGCAAACAGATACTGAGACTCTTTTTCCAATGGAACACTGAAGAATGCCTGCGTGAGATCAATGACCGTATAGTACTGCGAGCTACTCGGGATGTTTGTCAGGAGGGTGTGTGGATTAGCGACTTCCGCCTCTGGTCCAGACACCACGTCGTTCACCGCCCTCAAATCGTGTACCAGTCTGTACCTAGCCCTGTCCGCCTTTAGCACTGGGTGGATAGGTGTATTACATCTGGATTTGAAAGGGACGAGCACTCCCCCCTTTAACAGTCCCTCAATCTGATGTGATATAGCTTCCTCCGACTCTGGCTTCATTGTATACTGTCTGATAAAGGGTGGTCTACAACCCTTCTTTAACCTGACCTTCACTGGCTGTGCCGACAATATTAGACCCACATCTGTGTCGTGTTTTGACCACAACCGTTCCGGGGTGCACGCCAACATGTCCTGTTCCAGCAAAGCATCCGCCTCTGGAATAACGCAAGGGTCTCCTGGTAATCTGATTACTTGCGGTTTTGCCAAAACTGAAAAGGAAATCATTATTTTTATGAAACTCCCATCTGCGCTGTTCCAAATTAGCGGAGATTCCGTGGAGACCCACCTTTGAGTCTCGGATTCCTGTATCATTGAACCTAGATGTTCGGATTCGTAACCAGGATTTATTCTCAGAGTGATGTGTGGGGCGGCGTCTCTTAGTCTATGTTGTTCCCGTAGATACTTACCCGTGTTAACCCTCAACGCCGCGCCCTGTCTCCCTACAATTATCGTAGATGAGTCAATCTGCACCTGCTCGGGCTGTCCCTGCAACCATGCCTTGTTCCTAACTAGGTCACTATTCGTCAAATATTGTAGTGTGCAATGTGCCTCCATGTTTGTTTGTCTAGACTGAGGCAGTTGGGTTTTCAGAAATGGCTCCCAGGGGGCACAGACCCTTTGCAGCTCTGCATCTATGTTGCCCAGCCAGAACACAGTGGCCTCTTTCTCCCCCGTCCCTTGTAGCATCATTTGGTACACGTCTTGTTCAATTTGAATCCCCTCAGGCGTACATAGGATTTTACAGCCTAGTTTACACATTGCATCTCGTCCCAAGAGATTGCGCGGGGTGCTGTCCGAAATTAATACAGGTATTGTTATGGTCTTGTTGTTATACGTCATAGAGATTGGATCTGATGTGGGTATTAATTGTGTTTTTCCCGAGAATCCGACCGTCCGAACATACTGTCCAGACTGGGGTAAGTGAGCGGCGTATTTTTGCTTTATGCAGGAAAAACCTGCTCCAGTGTCTGCCATCATCTCTGTTAATTTGCCCTCCACTAGGACCTGCAGAATAGGTTCTTGCTCAGCTCCCTTGGAAACCACAATCATTTGATTTCCCCCCGTCGCATTCTCTGGGCACCCCTAGTGATTACCCCCCTGGTTTCGGGGCCCTCCTGTCTCCCCCTGGTCGTGGGGCCCTTGTGACTCCCCCTGGCGCACGGGTCTTCCATACTCCGAGCCGGGACGGTATGGTTGCCTACATCTCATTTCCCTGTGTCCCTGCATGCCGCAGTTCCAACAGTGGAAACGGGGAAACTGTTGTTCGTTCCCCGGTCCCTGTGTAAACCGTGGGCCTGATTGCCCATTCCCTGCCTGCCGCCTGGACGCCTGGTTCTGTGAACTATAGCCATAGCTTCTCACTACCTGAGGTGCAGGCGGGGGTCCCTGGTCCTGCATGGGTGGAGAGGTAGCAGATGACACCATTACTGCCTGCAACCTCCTTTGGGGCTGCAGTTGTTGCTGAGTTAACTTCCTTGCGTCATTTCTATCCTGATCCCTGACTTTCTGCTCCTGAGCCCTTTGCTTCTCCACACTATGTGTTACATGTGCACAGAACAAAGGATAAGTCATGTCCATTAACCCCACCACGTCTTCCAGTCTATTCTTAACCACCTCTGGAAGCCCTCTCATCACACTTTCTCTAAACATCGCTCTCTGCAACGGGTCAATTTCTGGGTTGTGTCCTAGCTCACCTCTCCACTCCTTCAGTACTTTGTTCACATAGGCGCCAGGCCCTTCCGTCTCCATTATGGGGTTGCCTGCCAGTTTTGCCGGATTAATACGTGATGGATATTGATTCCTGAGTTTGTACCACAACGCCGCTCTATGCGCGTTGAATATGTCTCCATCATGGGCCTGCGTGTCGCATGCCACTCGCATCGATGTATCACCCATGATGTCCCGGCAGGCACCAACTCCTAGCAAACGCGTCAACAGGGATTTGACATCACCCACTGCTAAGATGACGTATTTTCCTCAAACTGCGTGATCCACCTGGAGGCTCCTTCTGAAAGGTCCGGTAGTCTTACTATTAAACCATCGATGTCTAGAGGTTACCATGGCATGTGAAAGATATCGTTCCCCTTTATTAGCAGGGGAAACTGGCCTGTGCTTGTCACACTTCCCACGAATGTAGGGGCGAAAGTCAGGGTTCCTGTAATGTTTCCTTTCTCCTGTCCTGGTTTTGTGTCATTCTCATCTTCCTCCTCATTCAACAGTTTAGTGTGGCCACACGCTCCGTGTTTCTCTGATGTCTGCTGTGCCACACTCTGACGGGGCTCTTCCTCTATCTTCCTCCCGACTCCCTCCCTCTGCCTGCCCAGGTTCTCTACCTCCTCTTCCTCTGCAGTATACAACTTCCGACGTACTGTCTCGCCATATGCCGCCAGGGCTTTCGGATAGAGATCCTGCGGGGTCAGTTTGGGGGGGGTATCTCGCCTAAGGGAGGTCTCTGATCTAGCGGAGGTTTCTGACCTAGCGGGGGTTTCTGACCTAGCGGGGGTCCCTAATTCCGTCTCCTCATATTCTCCTCTTATTGTCACAGTGCCCACCGGCAATTGCGTGACATAAGGTGGGGATGTTGGTTTCCCTATATCCGTCTCTCTCTGATTTAGCGCTAAAGCTTCCTGCCTGTATGCTCTCCCCTTCTGGGCGTAGAGCTTCATTACCCCCAACTCTTCTGTCCTCTTTTTCAACCTCTTTTTGCTGTTGTCGCCTGGCTTGTGGTTACGAATCATTACATTCATCTCTTCGCATACGTCGAGATCAAAAGTACCTCCGGAAGGCCATTTTGTGTCCCCGGCCTTTGTACGCCTCTGCCACCGGACACCAACCTTGAGAATTAGGTTCTTTATCAGCGGGTTCCGGTCTAACAGTATGTCCTCTGCTGTATGCATCGTTGTTTAGTGTGTATATGTGTTTATTGTGTTGTGTGTGTGTGTGTGTGGTTGTACTTCAGCTACTACTACTCTACAACTACCACTCCAGGACACAGTTAACCTAGATCTACTACTCTACAACTACCACTCCAGGACACAGTTAACCTAGATCTACTACTCTACAACTACCCCAGGACACAGTTAACCTAGATCTACTACTCTACAACTACCACTCCAGGACACAGTTAACCTAGATCTACTACTCTACAACTACCCCAGGACACAGTTAACCTAGATCTACCACTACAACGCTACTACAACTCGGTGTGTGTGTGTCTGTGTGTGACTGTGTGTGTGTGTGTGTGTGTGTGTGTGTGTATGTCGGTGTGTGTGTGTGTGTGTATGTGTGTATGTCGGTGTGTGTGTGTGTTTGTGTGTGATTGTGTGTGTGTGTGTGTGTGACTGTGTGTGTGTGACTGTGTGTGTGTGCGTCACAACCCGCTGTCTACCGGGACACAGGAATGTGTGTGTGTGTGTGTGTCTGTGTGTGTGTCGGTGTGTGTGTGTGTTTGTGTGTGATTGTGTGTGTGTGTGTGACCGTGTGTGTGTGACTGTGTGTGTGTGCGTCACAACCCGCTGTCTACCGGGACACAGGAATGTGTGTGTGTGTGTGTGTGTGTCGGTGTGTGTGTGTGTCACAACCCGCTGTCTACCGGGACACAGGAATGTGTGTGTGTGTGTGTGTGTGTGTCTATGTGTGTGTGTGTGTCTGTGTGTGTGTGTGTTTGTGTGTGATTGTGTGTGTGTCTGTGTGTGTGACCGTGTGTGTGTGACTGTGTGTGTGTGCGTCACAACCCGCTGTCTACCGGGACACAGGAATGTGTGTGTGTGTGTGTGTGTGTCGGTGTGTGTGTGTGTCACAACCCGCTGTCTACCGGGACACAGGAATGTGTGTGTGTGTGTGTGTGTGTCTATGTGTGTGTGTGTGTGTGTGTGTGTGTCTGTGTGTGTGTGTGACTGTGTGTGTGTGTGTGTGTGTGTGTGTGTCTGTGTGTAGTGACTGTGTGTGTGTGTGTCGTGTGTGTGACTGTGTGTGTGTATTGTATGTGTGACTGTGTGTGTGTGTGTGTGTGTGTGTGTGTGTGTGTATTGTATGTGTGACTGTGTGTGTGTGTGTGTGACTGTGTATGTGTGTGTGTGTGACACAACCCGCTGTCTACCGGGACACAGGAATGTGTGTGTGTGTGTGTGTGTGTCTATGTGTGTGTGTGTGTGTGTCTGTGTGTGTGTGTGTGTGACTGTGTATGTGTGTGTGTGTGTGGTTGTGTGTGTGTGTGTTTTCTACCACCAGGGGTCAGCAAACCCAAGAGAGCAGCAAACCCAGGAGAGAGAGAGAGAGAGAGAGAGAGAGAGAGAGAGAGAGAGAGATAAAGATTTAGTGAGATGTGTGTGTGTGTGTTTGTGTGTGTGTGTGTGTGTATGTGTGTGTGTGTCTGTGTGTGTGTGCGTCTGTGTACAGACGTGTGTGTCTGTGTATGTGTGTTTATATGTGTGACTGTGTGTGTGTGCGTGTGTGTGACTGTGTGTGTGTACGTGTGTGTGACTGTGTGTGTGTGTGCGTGTGTGTGTGTGTGTATTGTATGTGTGACTGTGTGTGTGTGTGTGTGTGTGTGTAGGACAGCTAGCCTCTCTGTAGCAACAACCTCACAAGCCAATAAGAAAACGAACAATAGTGTTTGACACAGAGAATGCCAGCTGTGATAGTGTGTTTTGAATAACAGCAGAGCGGTACCGGTTTTTGTTTTTGAAAATTGAGAGTCTTATCTACAGAGGACAGAAAGGCACAGTTATGTGTGTATGTGGAGAGTGTCGTAAAGAAATCATGGAAAAGGGTCGGGGAGAGGTTTGAAGAGATGGAGAAAAATTTGACCAGAGGTCGAAAACATGCAATTAAAATTGATTAGTGGCGTACTTATAGCCTGTTAAAAGAGGAATCGCCCCAGTGTAAACACCTCATCAGTCGTGTTCTTTTTAGCCGTCCATCCAGAAAACCAGTTCACACAACCAGCTCACTTTCTCCTCCCGCAGAAACTCTGACGGATATTTATATAACAAGCCCAACGCTTACCTTTTTTTTGTCGACAACCGGCAGAATGTTTACGGGAGATTCCAGGAACTGGCCGTATGAAAAGGCCCGGTGGAGCGATCTACAGGTCAAGGGTCACCAAATGTTGTGGCTGATGGTTGTTTAACACAGCAAGAGACGATATTTCCAATTGTAACAAGTAGGTAATTTATTTAGGAAAAAGAAGTTCCAACAGCAAAAGCTATGGTTCGAGCAGAGGATCACCACAGCTTGAACAAAAAACACTCTAACTCTCAATCCCTCTGCCTGTCCCCTAAATCCCCTCTCAGTCCTGCCCCCCCATGACAGATATGATGACGTATCATATCATGTCAGATCTGACATGACGTACATTAAGATGATACGTAGATTTAACATCGGAGAGAGATAAGAACATTAAGAACATGAAGAGAGATAAACAAGATATGATGTACACACACGATATGATGTAAAACATTTAAGAACATTGAAGAGAGAGTGAGATGTGTGTGTGTGTGTGTGTGTGTGTGTATGTGTGTGTGTGTCTGTGTGTGTGTGCGTCTGCGTACAGACGTATGTGTATTGTATGTGTGTATTGTGTCACAGGGAATGTGTGTGTGTGTCGGTGTGTATGTCTGTGCGACTGTGTGTGTCTGTGTGTGTGTGTGTGTCTGTGTGACTGTGTGTGTCTGTGTGTCTGTGTGTGTGTGCTGTGTCTGTGTGTGTGTGCTGTGTATGTGTGTGTCCGTGTGTCTGTGTGTGTGTGCTGTGTCTGTGTGTGTGTGCTGTGTATGTGTGTGTCCGTGTGTCTGTGTGTGTCCGTGTGTCTGTGTGTGTGTGCCGTGCCTGTGTCTGTGTGTGTGTGCTGTGTATGTGTGTGTCTGTGTGTGTGTGCTGTGTATGTATGAAAGAGAGAAAAGAACAAGATATGAAAGCGATACGATGTACGAGATTACCAGCACACAACGTGCCGTACTGAAATGTCCATCTGTCCAAGTTGTTTTAAGAACGTCAGCCAGACCGTCTTTCAGCACTGCTAGTTGACCTATATTAAACTAGTCCACCCCATACACATTTTCCCCAACAGTAGCTTAGGTCCAGGTGGTTTCTTTTTGGCCAACGCAGTGTGATTGGTCAAATAGACATTCCAGCCTGGCTGATAGTTGCCATAAACCACAGCTAGTCATGCTTTATGAGAAATGACAGTGGTTGCTAATATAAACAAACTACTGTACATGTTAAAGGAACACGCCAACATTTGGGGAAATTTGCTTACCGTCTTCTCCAGAGAGAGACAAGAAGATAGATGCGTTCAGTAGAAAGCTGCACGTTAGCCTAGCTTAGCACAATGAATGGAAGCGGACAGTGCCGGTTAGCCCTAGGCATTGTCCAACTAACACCTCTCCCAAAGGCTAACCGGCACTGTCCGCTTCCATTCATTGTGCTGAGCTAGGCTAACGTGCAGCGTAATCTTGTCAATTCCCCCCAAAAAGGAGTAGTGTTACGTTTCTTGCGGGAGACGACCTATCTCAAACCCTGCCCCTTTTCTTGATCCTCCAATCACAGCTGTCGCTTACCTCTGACTTCCAAAGTTTGTACGAGGAAGTCAGAGGTAAGCGACAGCTGTGATTGGAGGATCAAGAAAAGAGGGCAGGGTTTTGAGACAGGTCCATTGTCCAAGCAGCTGGGTCGAGGCGGGTCACTGAGCCGTGAAAAGACACGCAGACAGAGTAGACTAATAACATACACAGTAGCCGTGTAGCATTTGACATCTTAATCATCGTCCTAACCAAAGCAATTATCTTGCTACCGAAGGCACTCCTCCTAATGTCCCTCTTGTCGCCTGGAATAATAAACACAAGGACATGCCGAGGCAAAGTAGGAGGGCAGGGTCCCTGAACAGGAGTCAAGGTGCCACGCCCCCGTGAGCCGCCATGATACTAGGGTAGAGAGAGAGAGAGAGAGAGAGAGAGAGAGAGAGAGAGAGAGAGAGAGAGAGAGAGAGAGAGAGAGAGTCTGAGTTGCTTCACATCTGCTCAATTATGGCAAAGATCATAACAAAAGCTGCCTTTCTGTCATCTTCTTCTACACATTACCAAAATAACATTGCTGGTCTCTGAGTTGCTTCACATCATAGATCTGTGTCTGTATTGTAAATGTGGACGTTTAAGATAAGATATTCCTTTATTGATCCCCTTGGGGGAAATTCAGGCATCATAGCAGCATGGGGGGAGGGGGGGGGGGAGGTACAGGTAGTAGAAGACAAGTTCAAGTTTCAAGTTCAAGTTCAAGTTTGTTTATTATTTGTCATAATAAAATACTGAATACTTTATGCTGAAATGCTTGTTTCTGTATGAGCCCCTGAGAGTGTGCTACATACAGTAAAAAGAAAAGTTAAATTTATATTTTTTTAAGTAATTAAGAAGTAAGTAAAAACTAAAAGTAAGTAAATGAATGTTCAGTCAATAAACATTATAAAATATATAGAGTAAAATGTGTAACAGTGAGGTACAATGCAGAAAGCGTACAAAACATGAAGATACAGGTCACAGAATTATAGTACAGTGGAGAAGTAAATAAATAAAAATAGAATAAAAAGGCATTGTAAACAATATACGAATAATAATAATAATAATAATAATAATAATAATAATAATAATAATAATAATAATAATAATAATAATAATAATAATAATAATAATAATAATAATAATAATAATAATAATTATTAACTCTGGACATGTCTGCGTCTCCTCCTCAGTGCTGATCCTGCTGATGCTGTCCCTCAGGACCCAGCGCAAGAAGCCGTACCCGTGCGACGAGGAGGAGAACGTGCACGAGAACATCGTGCGCTACGACGACGAGGGCGGCGGCGAGGAGGACACGGAGGCGTTCGACATCGCCGCCATGTGGAACCCGTGCGAGGCCGCGTACCACCTCCAGCAGCAGCAGCAGCAGCAGCAGAGCAAGACGAGACAGGACATGCTGCCGGAGATCGCGAGCCTGTCGCGCTACGTCGCCCTGGGGGGAGGGCAACTTTCAGGAGGCGGGGGGGACGCCCGGGACGGCAACTTCCACGGGTACGTCGTGGCCAAGCTCCTGGAGGCCGACGTGGACCCGTGCGCCCCGCCCTACGACTCCCTGCAGACGTACGCCTACGAGGGGGAGGGCTCGGTGGCCGAGTCGCTGAGCTCGCTGCAGTCCGGAGCCTCGAACACGGATCACGAGTACGACTATCTGAACGACTGGGGGCCCCGCTTCAAGAAGCTGGCGGAGATGTACGGCGTGCTGGAGACGAACACTCCTCCTCCTCCTCCTCCTCCTCTCTGGTAGGAGGAACCACCGCCTTCTTAATCTGAGGAGATGAGAGAGAGAGAGAGAGATGACGAAACGGAGAAACTAACAAAGACACTAAAGAAAGAGACGGACAAAACAGAAACAGAAAGACAGATGTAGAGAGAGAGTGAGTGAGTGAGTGAGTGAGTGAGTGAGTGAGTGAGTGAGTGAGTGAGTGAGTGAGTGAGTGAGTGTGTGTGTGAGAGAGGGAGAGAGAGAGAGAGAGAGAGAGAAAGAGAGAAAGCTAAATAAATCAGTTTGAAGGGTGGTCTCTCCACCACACACACACACACCCCCCCCTGACGGTCGCACTTGCAATCCTGCCCGAGCATTCGCCTGAATCTTCACAGCCTTGGAAGCCTTGAGTGGCGTGGAGCAGGGGGGGTAGCCAGCTTCACTCTTAACCCCAGGGAGGGGCTTCAGAGTGGGGGCTCTGGACTGGTAGCCTCGTGGGGGCCCTCAAAGGAACAGCTTCAAAGCACACGTTACTGTAACTCCCCTGACTGACCCAGCTACGGGCGGCGCGGCCCTTTGGTCCAAAGGGTCCAATGTTGTTTGCCTCCGGTGAACTGGAGGGGGTGAGGGGGGGGGGGGGGACTCTGAAGCCTTACCTACAGTAATGCAGGAAACAACTGAAACGCTGACCCACTATTGCTGGTCTGTTTTTATTAATATATATATTTATATATATATATTTACGGTATATATATAACTCAAGCCAATATGTGTCATTGACATGAAAGTGATCACATTTTTGTAGTTGGGAAAACTGCAATCTATTCCCTTTTCCTCCACGTGGGACAGTCTTTCAATTAATTTATTTTTTTAATATTATTTTTTCATGTGCTGTATTTATACTTCCTGTAACTTATTTGGGTAAATTCAAACCAACACTGTACTTACTGTAGCCATGGTGGTCGTGAGGTGGCAGAGGAAAACGTATATGATGTACTGTAACATAATTATTTTCTATGGTGTCTAATTGCTTTTGTTTTCCAAAATGTCACCACGCATCTCTTGAGCGTCCAATGGCGTGCGCAGGAGATGCCAATGTTGTAATCCCGTGTGGATCTTTGAAGGTTGATGTGTTTTAATTGAGTACCTTGTTTGAAGAACCGTATAACTCGAGAGGAACCACGTTTTCAAACGTTATTACCTAAAGCTGTTAAGTTGTTGAGTAGTGTGTACATTCATAGTTAAAGACAGTAGAGGTTGAATACTTTCTGGTGATATATATCACATTCCAAAGTGATTGGGATTGACTTTCCAACTGCAAATATATGGGCCTTGTCTGAAAATGTTCAAAAACCGAGTTATATGGTTCTTGATCTGAAGCGTTCATCAATTGTATTGTTTTTCTTTAGTTAAATCTTTAGGTTTTTCAAACTCTTTGTATTGTAGCTCTTGTTTACATTCTGAACATATAAAGCGGTTGTGTATCGGTTAAAGGAACACGCCAACATTTGGGGAAATTAGCTTACCGTCTTCTACTGAATGCACGGAGAGGAAACTGGTATCTATCTTCTTGTCTCTCTCTCTGGAGAAGACGGTAAGCTAATTTCCCCAAATGTTGGCGTGGTGTTCCTTTTAATTAAGGACGGGAGAGGAGGGAGTCCATTTTGAAAGACTTGTTTGATGTACCAGGCAGGCGGGGTGCGCCACAGTAGGATACATACAAAGCCTATCTGAGATGCACAGCGCGGAGCCGGGGAGACGACGCGGACGTGTCCACGCTTACATACTTTATCTGGACGAGCACACGAGCAACAAGCTGCATGAGGAGCATTTCTACTTCACATCCACCATTTTGTGCCACAGCCACAGTCCAAGAGCAAAGAGTCCTAGTCTGTCCTGTTAGAGATACTGTGTCGCTAAGTGCATATTATTACCCTCACCACACACACACACACGAGCACGCACACACACACACACACACACACACACACGAGCACACACGAGCACACACACACACACACACATGTGGCTTAATCCTCCTGTTATATGGACTCTGTGGACATCGATAATCTGCTTCAAGTGCCAAATGTAAAAAGGAAATAAAAGGAGGAAGAAGAAGAAGAAAAAAGCATTTCAGCAAAACAACACCAAAAAAAGTACTAAAATGAAATATAAGGGACTTTCAAGTTGTTATAAAAGGTAGATAACTTTTGATAATTTTGATTGGTTGGATCCTACTTGAAATCTGTGGTCAGTCATGCTACCATTATGTGGTATATGAATGTAGATATTCTTTTGTATTCTTCATAATAAAAAGTCAGAAAAAGATGTTGTCTTGTGATAGAATGTATATCTCCGTCGTTGTATTCCGTCGTTTCCCACTGCAGGAAAAGATACCGTTGGTGCTTCACGGTGAGCAATATTTCCCCCGAGCAGTTTTTAATAATAAACTGTCTTTCCATGTGGTGAAGAGCATTATGTGTTCCCTGGAGCATGACAGAAATGTAAGCCTTTCAAAAGATAAAGCAGCTAGTTAATTTTGCAATCATATGCTAAATTGTCCTCCAAAGTGTTATTGCGGATGATTCAGCTTTCATTATAGTTCCCCTCAAAGTACTTAATTTGCTTGACTTGTTTTGTTTTGAGGCGATAGGGCTTAGTGTTGATTAAAAGCTCATCTCCCACATTGTCTGGCGTACCTGTGCCTCGGGGGGGGGCCTCGTCGGGAATTGTTCTTTTTTTAGGGGGAAAGGGCGTCGTATTGAGGGCCCGTTGTGACGTGTCGATGGAAATCAATCAATTATAATTATGTCAATCAAAGTACTCAATGTCAAACACTACTTTCACAAACAACACTACTGGGAGTAGAGAACGGGGCAGAGAGGAGAAGCAGTGAGGAAAGGAGAAACGAGAATAGAGGGAAGGTGAGATTAGAAGAGAGGAGTAGGGAGGATAGTGGAGATACGGAGAAGAGAGGAGAGGGAAGGAGAGATTTGGAGAAGAGAGGGAAGGAGAGATGAGGAGAAGAGGGATGGGATAGTCAAGGCAATAATGTACCCAATATGATTTTCCACTGCTCTGAAGCCATAACTGTTGTAAATGAAAAAAATAAATAAAAAATAAGTAAAAACAAACAGAATAGAAAGAAATAACATTGCAATCAAGGCTTGTATCTTACCTGCTGGGTGCTACTCATGAGTGAAATTGCACAGAAGATGGGCATAATATTCCCCAGATTTCCGTTTCCACTTAAATGCACGCCTTCTCCCGTGCATTCTGAGTATAAAAAACTCCAATTACACACCGATGACTTTGCTCTGATTCGTCTGGTTTTGTCTTTGTGGATATTCTTCACATGAGTGCCCGCGAGGAACTGTCGGTGCATCGGTGTGTCACTTGTGTTATAATTCAGGGCCGGTCCCCCTCTATGAGGAGGACACAGTGAATTGAGTTGTTTGAGGCCCTGCATGCTGTCCAAGGAGGGGGCCCCATCTCCCCCAAATAGGATGGCCTGAATGCAGTAATATGCTTCTGGCTACAAAAAGAGGGCACATGGGAGGGAAGGGGGGCAGTGAACTCAAAAAAGGTTAAAGGTGGGGGCGCCCGAGTGGCGCACCGCATACAGCACTACGGTGCAACGCGGCCGACCCGGGTTCGACTCCCGGACCCGGTGATCTTTGCCGAATGTCCTCCCCGGTCTATCTCCCATTCCTCCTCTCTCTCTCTCTCTCTCTCTCTCTACCGGACTGCCCGGTAGCAAAAACCAATAAAAAAACATAACAAGTAACATTTAAAACAGGTTAAAGGTATCCAATGGAGCTTTTGACCACTAGTTGATGAAATTGGTGCTATAACGCACAGTGCAGACAAAAGGGGTCCCCAAAAATGTTGTACGCAAATGAACTGTTTACAAGAAAACTCCACTGGATACCTTTTAGTGTTGTTGAGTTGAGGCTTTGTTTGTTGTCAGCTAATAAAGACGAATAGAGTAATGCTATGCTTGCAGTTGAACTCTGGTGATGTTGACCAGTGCCTTACTAGCCAGCCAGATTTAGAGCCAAATGTGACTTGAGAAAACAAGTTTTGGATGTGTTTGGACAGCTGTATCTTCTACGGCTATGTGCTAACTAAAAGCTTACGTGACTGACGACAGCTGACTTTTTAGATTCTGTAGACAATTAAGATATTTGATTGTTTGGAATGAAAACGCCATAGATGTTCCATGTTCAATTATGTGGAATACGCACGTCTAAACAGATCGCGCATTTCCGTCCGTAATAAAGTGACTGTGGGGCAAACGGTTTACACAAGTCAATTAGGGGGATATAATTGACTTAATTATAATTTTATAATTCACCTAATATAATTTATAGCTTAGGGCCTGTTTTTGAGGAAATGGCATGTTGTGATGGGAAAACATTTTGTAATGTTTTTAAAATGCCAGGCTTAATTATTATTATATCAAACCATTATTCTCACAGAAAGTCACAGAAACTTTCAAACACACCCTCCGACCTACTTTTCCTCAAAGACCTGACTGACGTGCACTTGTTATGACCTTATTCCCCATCCATCCTCCCCATAAATCCCCCGTCAAGAAGATTTGTCATCGTATAAAGCGCCTGTCTTCCCGGCCTCCTCCTCTTCCGCGCGGGAGACCCCCCCCCCCCCCCACCTCGACTTGCCCCGGCTGCTGCCAGCGCGTTCTGCAACCCCCGGTTCCAGGCCGGGGGAGTGTCATCGGGAGCCACTGTGGAGGGTGATTTGTCTTAAGCTCCACTGCTCTGTCTGGCAGAACAGGAGCTCTCAAACAGGCAGAAGTTAATAAGAACCATTCCAGCTCTAATCCTGCCGGGGGTGAACTATTGAATCATGCCCTAACGCCGAGTGGGGGAAGAAAACACACTCCCACTCGCTTGGGAATTGAGGGGCGGGAGTCTTAAGAGAAGGTCTAACCAGTTTGACATGTGGCGAGAGAGAGGAGCGAGACGCACTGTGCACACGGGCCAACACTGCTCCCGTGCCTTCCCTTTCATCCTCTCTTCATCCTCTCTCTTTCTTCCTGTACAATCCTTCCTTTCTTGTGCCCCCCCCCCTCTCTCTCTCTCTCTCTTCGTTCTTGCTCCATCACTCTCTCTCCTCTCCTCTCCTTTCAAAATATACAGTATCTTATTTTTTTTCCATTTCACTCTTGTTGACGTGTTGTTCTGTTTTTCCTTTGTCTATCCGTTGATTTTATTTTATTTTTCTGTTTATCTTATACTTTTCTTTGTACTTAGTTTAGCTATGTGAAGCACTTTGGTTGACAAGCGTCATGTTTAAACGTGCTATACAAATAAATTTGATTGATTGATTGATTGATTGACTCTCCGTCCTTCTTCCGTCCAGATCCTCCGAAGTAAAGCGACGGGTTGTTTTCCTCGTTATCTCTGAGCCACAGTAGAACACCAGCTGTCGACCGCCAGGGCTTTTCTTTTTTTTCCTGCGTGAAAACTGGGTCTCCGGGACGACCCCCACCATCCCCACCAAGGACTCTGTAACTGTAGCACCGACCCCCACCATCCCCTCCAAGGACTCTGTAACTGTAGCACCGACCCCCAACATCCCCTCCAAGGACTCTGTAACTGTAGCAACGACCCCCACCATCCCCTCCAAGGACTCTGTAACTGTAGCATCGACCCCCAACATCCCCGCCAAGGACTCTGTAACTGTAGCATCGACCCCCAACATCCCCTCCAAGGACGCTGTAACTGTAGCAACGACCCCCAACATCCCCTCCAAGGACTCTGTAACTGTAGCATCGACCCCCACCATCCCCTCCAAGGACTCTGTAACTGTAGCATCGACCCCCACCATCCCCTCCAAGGACTTTGTAACTGTAGCAACGACCCCCACCATCCCCTCCAAGGACTCTGTAACTGTAGCATCGACCCCCACCCTCCCCTCCAAGGACTCTGTAACTGTAGCATCGACCCCCAACATCCCCTCCAAGGACTCTGTAACTGTAGCAACGACCCCCACCCTCCCCTCCAAGGACTCTGTAACTGTAGCAACGACCCCCACCCTCCCCTCCAAGGACTCTGTAACTGTAGCAACGACCCCCACCATCCCCTCCAAGGACGCTGTAACTGTAGCATCGACCCCCACCATCCCCTCCAAGGACTCTGTAACTGTAGCATCGACCCCCACCCTCCCCTCCAAGGACTCTGTAACTGTAGCAACGACCCCCACCCTCCCCTCCAAGGACTCTGTAACTGTAGCAACGACCCCCACCATCCCTCCAAGGACTCTGTAACTGTAGCAACGACCCCCACCATCCCCTCCAAGGACTCTGTAACTGTAGCATCGACCCCCACCATCCCTGCCAAGGACTCTGTAACTGTAGCATCGACCCCCAACATCCCCTCCAAGGACTCTGTAACTGTAGCATCGACCCCCACCATCCCTGCCAAGGACTCTGTAACTGTAGCATCGACCCCCAACATCCCCTCCAAGGACGCTGTAACTGTAGCAACGACCCCCAACATCCCCTCCAAGGACTCTGTAACTGTAGCAACGACCCCCAACATCCCCTCCAAGGACTCTGTAACTGTAGCAACGACCCCCAACATCCCCTCCAAGGACTCTGTAACTGTAGCAACGACCCCCACCATCCCCTCCAAGGACTCTGTAACTGTAGCAACGACCCCCACCATCCCCGTTTTAATGTCGTTGACGGACACCTCAGTGCTCCAATGCGTACGGGGACAGGAGGGGAGAGGGGAGGAAGGACGAAGGAAGCGAGCTGTAAGGCGTTGACTGCGGTTGTCGGAAGCAATGGCGTACGTCGGAGAAGGCTAAGTGAAAACAGCGATCTAACTCCCACCCCCTGGGCTGGTACTCCCTCTGCCAAGTGCCAACCCACATCAAAATGAACAATTCCGACCACCCCGTTGACAGGGTCCCATGCACAGATGGACCCCCGAGCTTCTTGCTGCATTGAGAAAACTGTCCGGCGCGAAGGCAGAGGCTGGGATCTGACAAATTGGACGTGGCACACACAGCACATTAGGCACAGTATATATACCACAGCCCTGAACGCCACTGCCCGCAAATAGAAACGCAGTGAAGGAAAACGACACAGAGAGACGTGCTAGAGAGGGAGGCTTGATATAATAATAACTTTATTTGTATAGCACTTTTCATACAGAGGTTGCAGTTCAAAGTGCTTCACAACAGTAAAAAATACAGGCATAAGCGAGCATAAAAAGATAGACGGGTAGAATCACAGTGTTTCACATTAGGATCTAGCATCCCAATAGGCTCTCCGCTTACAGTTTTCAGTAACACAAATAGTAAAAATAGTTTAAAATGATTCAGTTTAAAAATAGTCAAAAAATTATAAAATAGAACGGACATAAAAAATACAGGCATGAGCGAGCATAGCAAGATATGGCAAATCACAGTGTTTCACATTAGGATCTAGCATCTTAATAGGCTCTCTATTCAGTAATACTCCTGTAGTTCATGAACAAATAATCACAGTGTTTCACATTTGGATCTAGCAAATAATAAGAATAAAATGATTCAGTTTAAAAATAGTCATAAATAATCCTGTATGCATCGTTGTTTAGTGTGTATGTGTGTTTATTGTGTTGTGTGTGTGTGTGTGTGGTTGTACTTCAGCTACTACTACTCTACAACTACCACTCCAGGACACAGTTAACCTAGATCTACTCTACTCTACAACTACCACTCCAGGACACAGTTAACCTAGATCTACTACTACTACAGCTACAACTACCACTCCAGGAACAACGGTTAACCTAGATCTACTCTACAACTACCACTCCAGGAACAACGGTTAACCTAGATCTACTCTACAACTACCTACTCTACTACTACTCTACAACTACCAGGACACAGTTAACCTAGATCTACAACTACAACGCTACAACTACTACTACTCTACCAGGACACAGTTAACCTAGATCTACTACTACTCTACAACTACCAGGACACAGTTAACCTAGATCTACAACTACAACGCTACAACTACTACTACTCTACTCCAGGACACAGTTAACCTAGATCTACTCTACAACTACCACTCCAGGACACAGTTAACCTAGATCTACTACTACTCTACCAGGACACAGTTAACCTAGATCTACAACTACAACGCTACTACAACTCGGTGTGTGTGTGTCTGTGTGTGACTGTGTGTGTGTGTGTGTGTGTGTGTGTGTGTGTGTATGTCGGTGTGTGTGTCTGTGTGTGTGTGTGTATGTGTGTATGTCGGTGTGTGTGTGTGTTTGTGTGTGATTGTGTGTGTGTGTGTGTGACTGTGTGTGTGTGACTGTGTGTGTGTGCGTCACAACCCGCAGTGTTTCACATTTGGATCTAGCAATAAATAAGAATAGTTTAAAATGATTCAGTTTAAAAATAGTCATCAGTAAGAAGTAAAAAGTGCAATAACCGACACATGAGTTTGATAGGCAGTGTAAAAGAGTAGGCAGGGTAAGAATAAATACAAGTTGTGTCAGGATATCCCTGATGTTTCCTCTTGCCACTAGGTGGTAGCAGATAACTATCAGTGAAATGCCTGAGCAAAGAGATAGGTTTTAAGCTGTCTTTTAAAGATGTCTAGCGAGTTGGCTTCCCTGATGTTTTGGGGTAGTTTGTTCCATAGTTTTGGGGCATAGTTGATAAAGGCTGCATTACCGATCCTCTTTTGACTGCTTCTGGGAGCCTCTTCTGGGAGATATGAAGCATTTGTCAGACTGGTGTGAGATAGGAGATAGGTCTGGTGTTCAGTGTTGTCATAGTGATCGCTCTCATATGGAGCTGCCACTCCCGTGAAGCCCGGTGGAGGAGTTCGACTGCTTTCTCTTGGCAGGTCGTCAGCAGAAGCCCCGGCTCCGGTGGATCTGAATCTCTCCTCGTTTCAAGATTCAAGATTCAAGATTGTTTATTATGGTCATGTGCACACAGTTAAACAGACAGTTTGCCGTACAATGAAAATCGTACTTTGCTAGTCCGCCCTTCACACAAAATCACAGAGAAATGTTTACAATTTAAATACAAGCGAGTGCTAAAAAAAGAAGGTAAAAATAGATTTTTTTTATTTTATTTACAGGTATAAGATATACACAAGGCACAGTGAGTAACATTGACGTTATTATTGCACGTTCCGATTCACGGTGTTTACAATATAAATATGGAGGTAACAATGGGTCACAGCAGCAGTTAAAGTGTCTTTAGTGATTCACTCGTGGCTCTCTGAAGGGGTTACGTAAACCTGTCTTTCCCGTTGCAAACATCTTGAATCAAACCACTCCGATGAAGTCTGACACCCTGCAGTTGAAAACATTAGTTAATTAAAAATAAAGTTTATTGCCTTAAATCTGTGTGCTCCTGTGTTCTACTTGGGATTAAATCTCTGCAGTCTCTCCCTGATTCAAGGTACCAGACAGCCCTACTCTGAGAGCACCGGACAGCCCTACTCTGAGAGCACCAGACAGGCCTACTCTGAGAGCACCAGACAGGCCTACTCTGAGAGCACCAGACAGGCCTACTCTGAGAGCACCAGACAGGCCTACTCTGAGAGCACCAGACAGACAGCCCTACTCTGAGAGCACCAGACAGGCCTACTCTGAGAGCACCGGACAGGCCTACTCTGAGAGCACCAGACAGCCCTACTCTGAGAGCACCAGACAGCCCTACTCTGAGAGCACCAGACAGGCCTACTCTGAGAGCACCAGACAGCACTACTCTGAGAGCACCAGACAGACAGCCCTACTCTGAGAGCACCAGACAGCACTACTCTGAGAGCACCGGACAGGCCTACTCTGAGAGCACCAGACAGCACTACTCTGAGAGCACCAGACAGGCCTACTCTGAGAGCACCAGACAGCACTACTCTGAGAGCACCAGACAGGCCTACTCTGAGAGCACCGGACAGCCCTACTCTGAGAGCACCAGACAGGCCTACTCTGAGAGCACCGGACAGCCCTACTCTGAGAGCACCAGACAGGCCTACTCTGAGAGCACCGGACAGCCCTACTCTGAGAGCACCAGACAGGCCTACTCTGAGAGCACTAGACAGGCAGGCCTACTCTGAGAGCACCAGACAAGCCTACTCTGAGAGCACCAGACAGGTCTACTCTGAGAGCACCAGACAGCCCTACTCTGAGAGCACCAGACAAGCCTACACTGAGAGCACCGGACAGCCCTACTCTGAGAGCACCAGACAGCCCTACTCTGAGAGCACTAGACAGGCAGGCCTACTCTGAGAGCACCAGACAAGCCTACTCTGAGAGCACCAGACAGGCCTACTCTGAGAGCACCAGACAGACAGCCCTACTCTGAGAGCACCAGACAGGCCTACTCTGAGAGCACCAGACAGGTCTACTCTGAGAGCACCAGACAGCCCTACTCTGAGAGCACCAGACAGGCCTACTCTGAGAGCACCAGACAGGCCTACTCTGAGAGCACCAGACAGCCCTACTCTGAGAGCACCAGACAAGCCTACACTGAGAGCACCGGACAGCCCTACTCTGAGAGCACCAGACAGGCCTACTCTGAGAGCACCGGACAGGCCTACTCTGAGAGCACCGGACAGCCCTACTCTGAGAGCACCGGACAGGCCTACTCTGAGAGCACCGGACAGCCCTACTCTGAGAGCACCAGACAGCCCTACTCTGAGAGCACCAGACAAGCCTACACTGAGAGCACCGGACAGCCCTACTCTGAGAGCACCGGACAGCCCTACTCTGAGAGCACCGGACAGGCCTACTCTGAGAGCACCGGACAGCCCTACTCTGAGAGCACCGGACAGGCCTACTCTGAGAGCACCAGACAGCCCTACTCTGAGAGCACCGGACAGGCCTATATTTCCTGTGTGTGTGTAACTTCTAATTTCACATACAGTAACATCCTCTCAGAGTTTCCATGTATTCCCCAGACAGAATAGCTTAGCTTCCCTACTTTTGTCATTTTCTAATCTGGGAAATGTAAATATGTTGATTGTGTACTGTCGCTCTGTGTAATAGTGCATTCTGTGTTCCTTTCAGTGTGTACTTGTTCCTCTGCTGTGCTTCGTAAGCTGCTCAGGCTCTGATGACTAGATCACAACACACACACGTTCCGTGACTGCAACCAGTGCCATGGCATTTCAGAAAAATCAATATTTGAGTCTGGGAATAAAGTACAAACAGAGCCAAGCATGTCCTGCATAGACCGGAGGAAAGGAACTTTTATCTTTACTGTATCTACAATGTATACAGTGTGATGAATCAAGGCAAAATCCTTTGATTAACATTAACGCAGCTAAGTTTAGTCGTTCCTTCTTTGATTTATTTTCTTTGATTACATTTGTTGGATAGTTTATTAATCCTGCAGTGGGCAACTTTGGAGAAATTAGCTAGTGAGTGAGTTTACCTGCCCAGCAGATGTAGAGCAAGCTCTGCATCACTTCTCAGGGTTTTCAACAGACTCCCAGAGGCACCAGCAGCTGTAAGCTGAATTTCTCTAAATAAAAAATAAATAATATTTCCCAGCCTCTGCTCAGCAGTCGGTTTTGCACATTGTGTGCAGGGGTGTAAAAAGTACCCAGAAATTATACTTAAGTGAAAGTATGGGTACCATCTCAAAATCTGACTCAAGTAAAAGTCAAAAGTATCTGGCTAAAAACACACTTGAGTAAAAGTCAAAAAGTCCTACTTTTAAATGTACTTATGTACTAAAAAGTAAAAGTACATTTAAAAAAAAAAGGGATACACCAGGGGTCTCAAACTCAATCCATCGTGGGCCAAGTTTTCATTTTAACTATACATTGCACCAGGTGAGTTAGTTGAAGAGGTGAGCCAATTAGTGAAATCATCAGCTGGTGTTTAGGCAAGGCTGGAATGAAACCAAGCATACACTCTGCCCACAATGGAATGTGTTCTGCAATAGACAATGCTGAAATGAAAGAACAGAGGACACTTTTTTTGCATTAAAATTATTTAATGCACTTCTCCATTGAAGGTAAACTAACATGGACGGCATTCACATCACAGCATGAATATATCACAATATTAACCACAGCATACTGGATTATCCTGAATAATATCACAATATTAAAGGCAGAATACTGGAGTACCCCGAATAATATCACAATATTAAAGACAGAATACTGGAGTACCCTGAATAATATCACAATATTAAAGACAGAATACTGGAGTACCCTGAATAATATCACAATATTAACCACAGCATAATGCGGATCTGACTGTCTATTCTTCTGATAGCAGGTGTTTAATCAAAGATCCCCGCTTTCTAGTGTTGCACAAGGACCAATCAGCATGGGTATGGGCGGGTTCATTTTCCATTGATGGGGATTTGATTGGCTGTTTACCTGTGGTAGCAGGATTAATAACGTTAATGTTAGTTCGGCCAGATAAACAATTAAAATGGTTGGACCTGCGAGATTTGTACTTTGTACTTTGTAGGTCTGCATTTTAAATGTAAGGAGTAAAAGTACAAAGTATACAAACCAAATAATACTTGAGTAAAGTACAAATCCCCCAAAACAGTACTTAAGTATTGTAACGAAGTACAATTACTCAAGTACTTTACACCCCTGATTGTGTGTATTGACGAGGAACACAATGGTGGCGATGCAATTGGCCAAAAACAGCAGCTCCCTTCATCAATAACAAACCGAGATGAAAACCGTGTGCATGGGCTTGAAAAGTGAGTCTATTTCTCCTGGGCAGGTAAACTCACGCTTGCTAATTGCTCAGAAGTTGTCTACTGCAGCTTTAAGTGATTGTATCTTCGACCGTCGGTTGTGTGATAGTAAAGGGTTAACCTTCTGTCGTGTGGCAGTGAAAGGGTTAACCGGCTGTTGTGTGGCAGTGAAAGGGTGTGAATTGTCGCAGTGAAAGGGTTAACCGTTTTGGTAGTGCGGCAGTGAAAGGGTTAAAAATAGACGTGGTTAGTGGTTCGGAGGGCTAGGTTCAGGCTAACCCACTCGCACGTCGGGGAGACCAATTCCACAAACACCAATAGAGATTTCCTAGAAGTCATGAGCTGTTGAAGGCAGGACGTTGAAACTGCATTTCCCCTTGCATGGGTCAATTCACGGCAAGAAGATATCTATTATCTCCCCTCCTCAGGGGGTCTGCTGGGGGGTGGAGGGGGGGCAGGGGAGGGTGTGTGTGTGTGTGTGTGTGTGTGTGTGTGTGTGTGTGTGTGTGTGTGTGTGTGTGTGTGCGTGTGTGTGCGTGAGAGCGAGAGAGAGAGAGAGAGTGAGAGAGAGAGAGAGAGAGAGAGAGAGAGAGAGAGAGAGAGAGAGAGAGAGAGAGAGAGAGAGAGAGAGAGTCATAATCACTCCAGGATTACCTCTGAAAAAGCATGGTCTGCTGCACACAACACATCACTATGGAGGAGCTGCCCGTATTCATTCACTATCTGTTCTACATAGTATCATGATACTGTCTGCCCGTTTAATGGAGATCCACCAATCAAGAAACATATGAGTTTATATGCTTTGGTGTTAAACGCTAGCTAATGCTCTCTACTCTATGTTGTCCTATATAATAATAATATCTTAAATTTATATAGCGCCTTTCAGGAGACCCAAGGCGCTTAAAGTCTTATATGACTTTTGAATATAGACACGTGACGTTTGGTACACTTGACTTTATTCCTCAACCTTCCACCCCCTTTGCATGGGGGATAAGCCACTCCCACGTCTCCTTTTCTAGAGGAACAACAACAATCTCTATAGGGAGGTGTAGTCTGACGTCACTGGTTGTTCCACCCGTATAGGGATTTATCATTGGGAAAATGGATTATGGGCTATTGTAACAATTCTGCCACATGGAAATTGAAAAGCTTTCCATTTTTGCACAAAATGAGTTCCCTTCTATCACTAACATTATTGTTTAAGCATTTTTTGTTTGAAAAAAAATTGGCGATTTTCTTTTATGATTAACGTAATTGCGAATATATTCATGTTGAGCTATTTGTTTTAAACGAGACGATTTAAAAATGGGCAATGGGGAAATACATTGCGTTGGACAGAGGGTGGAACACGAAAAACGGCAATGACGTAACCACTACACCTCTAGCTATAGAGTAATCAAATAATTACTGCTGAACTCAGTATTGTTATGGGTTGTAACCGACCCCAATCGCACAACACAAGACAGGTATGAGAGTAAGCCAAAACAGGGCATTTATTTATTATAGAACAAAAAGTGGCACAGTCCCTTTAAGGGAAAACACAAAAACACTAGAGTCAAGGAAATCTGGAAAATGCGGCACTGTGCCTTTAAGAGGCGAACAGGCTAAGGGACTAAGGCTAAGGGCCAGGGCTAAGGACCAGGGCTAAGTGTCAGGGCCAGGAACAGGGGCACTGGAGAGGGGGAGGGACAGGGACAGAGGCCCGGAGAGGCGGGCTGGAGACAGGGACAGAGAACAGGGTTAAGGCCTTGGACAGGGCGAGGGCCAGAGCTGCTTACAGGGATGAGGACAGGGTTCCAACAGCGGAGGCCTGGCACGGGGACAGGGGCCCGACAGCGGAGGCCTGGCACGGGAACAGGGGCCAGACGGCGGAGGCCTGACACGGGGACAGGGGCCCGACGGCAGGGGCCTGGCACGGGAACAGGGGCCCGACAGCGGGGCCTGGCACGGAGATCCTCCTCCACCTCTTCGGATGCTGCAGACGGGCAGCGCAGAACAAAGGGGGTCCCAGGGGACCGGGATGGGAACACGCCGTCCTCCCGTGGAATACTAGGGAGCGACGACGAGCCTGGGTCCAAGGGGAACGGGATGGGCACACGCCGTCCTCCCGTGGAATACTAGGGAGCGACGACGAGCCTCACCCCCAGGAACGAGGATCACGAAGAGACGCCTTCCTCCCGTGGAATCGGGAGCGATGACGAGCCGGCTTGACGTCTGGAGTGGGAACACTGGAAAACCTCCCGTAGAGAATTAGAGAGCGAAGACGGTGTCCCACTCCAGGCAAACGGCGACAGGTGGTGATGGCTGGCACGTCGTCTCACGCCGGAGACGCGGCAGGTGATGGTAACCTACAGGATGGTAACGTACAGAACTCCATGAACACAGAGTGTACACAGATACAGATACAGAACGAACACAGAGTCCAGAACACAGAACGACCCGACAAGGACTGGAGGGGAGGTCCAGGTATATAAAGCCCTCAGGGGCGCTAATCACAAACTATGACAGCTGCGTGATGGTAATTGAACAAGAAAGTCCAAGGGTGGGGGCTGGTGAAGAGTAGAGGAGAGTAAATCATCGCAAGGGTGGGGGCTGGTGAAGGAGAGTAGACAGGGAAAAATCTCGCAAGGGTGGGGGCTGGTGAAGGAGAGTAGACAGGGAAAAGCTCAGGGAACAGGCAAATCCTCACAAGTATCATGTGAATAGTACCAAACACCTTACCACACTGAGAGGTGTTTGGCTGTGGGGCCTTGAAGGACTCCAGCTGTATGCAACAGCGTGCCTATTGACAGGTCTGAGCTCCGCCCTGAGCGCCTGGGTACTGGACTTTCTGAGTGAAGGACCCCAGGCGGTCAGGGTGGGGGGTCAGACCTCCAACACCATCACCCTGAGCATCGGGTCCCCCCAGGGCTGTGTTCTGAGCCCCCTGCTGTACTCACTCTACACACACGATTGTGTGGCCAAGTTCAGCTCCAACTCCATAGTGAAGTTCGCAGACAACACGGTGGTGGTGGGGCTGATCTCGGACAACGACGAGAAGGCCTACCGGGAGGAGGTTGAGGTACTGGAACGCTGGTGCCAGGACAACAGCCTGCTCCTGAACATTGGTAAAACCAAGGAGCTGATCGTGGATTATAGGAGAGGACAGCAGGAGACACACACACCACTGATGATTAACGGGGCTACCGTGGACAGGGTGAGCAGCTTTAAGTACCTGGGGGTCCACATCTCTGAGGATCTGACATGGTCAACACACATAGACACAGCAGTAAAGAAGGCGAAACAGCGCCTCTACCACCTGAGACAGTTAAGGAAGTTCAGAGTATCGGGGAAGATACTCCAGTCCTTCTACTCAGGAGCTGTAGAGAGCATCTTGACCGGAAACATCACTGCCTGGTATGGAAACAGCACAGGACAAGAAGGCCCTACAGAAAGTGGTGCGCTCAGCCGAGCGTACCACAGGTATTGCACTACCTCCCCTGCAGGTTCTATACAACAAGAGGTGCAAATCCAGAGCCTGCAGAATAATGAAAGACCCCCACCACCCCAATAACAGCCTGTTTCAGCTGCTGAGGTCAGGCAGACGCCTGCGAACCCCAGCTACTAGGACAGAGAGGCTTAGGCTCAGCTTCTTCCCCCAGGCCATCAGAGTCTTGAACAATGAACATTGAGTACCACAGAACACTGAACTATCCACACATAAGCACACATGAGCACACACACGACACGCACGCTGTGCACGCTCACACACTAGCAGCCACTTTAACACTTTAACATGAGCGGGCACACACTCATGCCGCACACACACCCACACTTATTGCCAAAAGGAAAGGCCACTTTAAATTAGTATTAGCAACAGTAACAGTGTATTGCACTACCAAAGCTACCTAGCATGTCCTATATGCTCTGTAAATAACTATGTACAAATATCGAGATGTCACACACCATGTTACCTGTTACCTGTTACCTGTTGCACAATGTTTTTTGTATTGGATTCTATTATATGTTGTACCACTGTATTGCACATCGTTGCGGGCAAGACCACCCGCATTTCATTGTATACTCGTATGCCGTGACAAATAAAACTCTTGACTTGACTTGACTCTTGACTGGTGGTATAGACTCTCCAGTAGGGCGGACCCCGATTAGTCGAATAGTCGACTAATCGATCGAAAGGAGCTGTAGTCGACTGCCAGCCTCTTAGTCGAATGCAAAAAATATATATATATATATATATATATATATATATTATTATTATTATTCTTTCTAAAAGCAAAGAGGCCTAGAAGCATGGCTAACACTAATGGTGCCCATACCAGAGAGGCTAACTGCCTAAGAAAACGGGCACAGAGGCACTGAAAGAGGATTTCATTTCCTGTCTAATGAACACACTAGACTAGACAAATATCAAGATGTATCCATCAGTGGACCAATTGCATGATTTCGCAGAGGACAAGAAGCCTTCAGTCGACTCCTTCAGACATTAACTCATTCATCGCCGCGGGCCTAGAGCATCTTTGTTCCTACTGTGCTACTGCTCTAAGAGATAGGAATGCGTGGCGGTGTTTGCAGGGCTATATCTATATTCTATATTATAGCTATGGATACAATACTATGGCTCATTTGACATCAACTATCCATCGTTCAATATGTGAAAAAGAATAAGTTTTTCATGTATACGTTTGCGTGTTATACCGTGGTGTATAGTTCCTGATCCTGGCTAATTCCATAGAACAACGCTATGGAGGAATACGTGAATTTTACTAAAAGCGTTGGCGTTGCTCGCCTGGACACGCTACTATTTCCAAATCAAATGTATATACCGTAAATCCTCTAATAGTGGAGGGTACTCGAATAAAGGACGGGCCTCTTATAATGGACAGGGGTTTGATGCATGCAGACAAATACAGGCCGGTCTCCAATATAAGGTAGCAAAAAAAAGTATTTTTAAAATTTTTCGTGCCGTGATATAGAATGAGATAAACTCTTGCCAATGCAAATCAAGTGCTGCCTCCCGCTACACTGACTACCGTACATTAACGTTTCCCTCTGGTTGGCGTTAGCTTTAGCGCTAGCTAACGTTGTCATAATATCTAGATCTGTGGTGTCAGTTGGATGATGTTGACTTCGTTTGCAAACGTTAACGTTCGCTATCTATATGGCGTTGGCAGGCGAGGCTGGCGTTGTCCAGTTGACACATTACAGATCATGATGCTATGATGATAGCGTTAGTAGCTAAAGCTATTGCCTGCATGTTATCAACAAGATAGTAGTCGAGAAGGTACAACACGCAAAATGGTCCGTGCGGACCTCGCAACCTATAGACAGTTCCAACTTCAGTGTGTGAATTATGTTAATCCCACAATTACTCAACTGCACTCAATATTTAAATACCAATGCTAGTCTAAATAAATGTAGACAGACAATGTACGTATAAAAAAAAAAAAAAAAAAAAAAAAAAAATAATAATAATAATAATAATAATAATAATAATAATAATAATAATAATAATAATAATAATAATGCAATAAAAGTCTGAAAATTAAGGGATTATGTCCATGAGTGTCATTTTTTTAAATGAAGGCCTGCCTCTTATATAAGCCTCTCTCTAATAAAGACCTGGTGCTGTTTGCAGCTGAGGTAAATACGAGACCTGTCCAATATTTGAGGATTTACGGTAATAGGTATTATGTTTCATCATGAATGCTTTGATGCTTTGATCGTCACCAACGGCATACGTTCTGGAGTATGTTACACATGGTCGTTTACGATCGATGTGAAATCCTGGTTGGATCAAAGCAGGATTGATATCATATAGTCCTTACCTTCACTAGGAGGTACCCCAAAAAGAATATTCCAATTGTCTGATCGCGATTTCCAGTATTGGCGTCCATCGTGTCGCCAACATAATCCACCACAACACATGCATCGGGGGCATTGGACGCGTTTCAATGCCATCGAGTGAACCGCTAGACTCGCCTGACCAAAAAAAATGCGCCCGTAGTGAATTAAACGTAACACCGGGTGTAAAAAAAAGATTTCGAAGGGTGGGAGATACTGCCACCTATCAGGATGCAGCCGGTATTGCACTCTAGCAATCTCAGAGTGGTTCCCAATGGTAACCCCGAGGTCCATGTGAGAGAAATTAATAGAAATATAGAATAAAAGAAATAACGATGAAAACCCGACTATCAATCAAATCAATGAATGAATGAATGAATGAAAACTTTATTTAACAGATTGCAGAATGGGTACAATACAGTACGGCTCAATACATACAATTGTTAAGGGGATGCAGACCTGAGAAAGACGTTTGTCTTGTTTCCATCAGGGTCCCCCATTTTCAATTCATATAGACATATATGACATACATGACATACAGATAGTCAGTACTGCTACATCTATACATTTATGACATACCAGATTTGCAAATACAGTACTGTTTGTGATACAGAAGGAGTCAAGAAAAGGGAGTATATACATTTGACGTAGAAACTGTACATTGGAGGTTGGGTGGGGGGGGTTGGGTACATTGGGATATTGACAACCATACTGGGTAATTTACATTGGAGGTGGTTGGGGGGGGGGGGGGGGGGGCGGGGGGCATACTGTATAAACAAGTAACACTGTACATTGAGGGGGGGGGGGGAGGAGACACTGTACAAACAAACACAATTGTACATTGAACTATTGACAAAACCATACTAGGTAAATGACTGTACATTGGAGGGGGTTGGAATGATTGGGTTAGGATATTTACAGGGGCCAGTGTTGAATTGCAGTCTCCCGTAGGTGTCCCTTGAGAGAGGTTTTGAAAGTGGGTAGTGATCCACATTCCTTTACAGCTTTGGGTAGGGCGTTCCACATTGATGTGGCATAATTGCGAAACGTGTTTAGTCCCTTATTTGAGCCGAATCTGGGTTTGACATGATTTGTGGAGCTCCCTCTGGTGTTGTGATCGTGGTATTCACTGACCTTTGGGAAGTATTTTGACATGTACATGGGTACCTTGGTCGTGTAGTGTATCTTGTAGACCAGGCCCATTGCAAGTTGTTGTACTCTGTCGTCTACTCTAAGCCATCCTAGGTTGTCGAAGTGGGCAGGGGTGAGGTGGGTTCTAGGAGTAAGGTCAAGCAGTAGTCTGACCAGTTTGTTTTGAGATGTTTGTAATTTTGTTTTTAGCGCCTTTGAGGTGCTTTGGTACCATGAGGTGCAAGCATAGTCGTAGTACCCCTGAATGAGTGCTCCTGCCAGAGTCTTCAGGGTGTTCTTGTTTACCAGAGAGGAGATCCGGTACAAGAATCGAGTTCGTTGGTTGACTTTTTTTATTACATTGGATGCCATTTTGTCACAGGAGAGATTAGCCTCTAGGATGGACCCCAGGTAGGTAATTTCATCTTTCCTTGTGACAATATTGTCACCCACTGTAACTGAGAAGCCGTCGGTCTTGCTGAGTTTGTTATTTGAACCGAAGAGAATGGACTCTGTTTTGCCCATGTGTAATGATAGTTTGTTATCAGCGAGCCATATGCAGATTCTGCCTAGTTCCGAGCTGAGGGTTTTTTCAACCTGTAACTTGTTCTTGTCAGAGACCAGCAGGGCTGAGTCGTCCGCAAACAGGAACAAGTTGCAGTCACAAGCTGACGACATGTCATTTGCATAAATTAGGAACAGTAGCGGTCCTAGTATGCTTCCTTGTGGAACACCACAGCTCACTGTGAGGGGGGGGGATAGGGTACCGTTTACCTCCACCATCTGTTCCCTCCCCTCAAGGTAGGATTGCATCCAGCTCACTGATAGACTATCAAAACCAATTGCTTTTAGCTTGTCAATCAGAATGGAGTGATTGACCGTGTCAAAGGCCTTTTGTAGGTCCAGCATGACCATGCCGCAGTATTTGCCTGCGTCCACCTCTTGTTTGATGTGGTCATTCAAATAGAGAAGGCATGTGTCAGTGGAGTGGGATGTTCTGAAGCCAGATTGGAATTCGTAGATTAGATTTTTTTCCGCTAGGTACTTTTCGACCTGTTCGTAGACTATTTTTTCCATGACTTTCGAGATGGAGGTGAGAATAGAAACAGGGCGGTAGTTGCCTGGGTCTAATTTGCTGCCCTTTTTGTGCAGAGGGGTCACCCTCGCAATTTTGAAGTCCTTGGGGACGTGTCCCTGTTTTATGGAGAGGTTTATTATGTGTGTGATGATTGGTGTGATGGCGGCTGCTGAGTCTCTGAGGAATTTGGAGGGGATGTTGTCATGGCCAGTGGCCTTGTTAGGTTGGAGGGCGCTCAGTTTATTGAGTACCTCATCTGTTGTTACCGTTTCCAGCTTGAAGTCGTCCTTGCGGACCCCTAGGTTTTTGTAGAAAGCTACTATGTGTTCTACCCCATAAAGCCCTGAGTGGGAGGGTAGTTTGTTTACCAGTGTTGTGGCTATGTTTGTGAAGAAAATGTTTAAGTAATTGGCTACATCCAGCTTGTCTGTGATGAGCGTGTTGTCAGTTTTTATGTTTATGTTTGAGAATCTGGTTTTAAGTTTTTTACTGCATCCTAGTTGATTATTGAGTAATTTCCAAAGTTCACGTGGTTTGTTTTTGTTTTCCTCAGTTTTGTCATTGATGAAATTCTTTTTTGCAGTTTTGATCATGGAGTTTACGTCGTTTCTTAGTCTGTTTCTTTCTAGTTTGAGTTCAGTCACGTGGGCTTGGAGTTCACTGCTCGTGCTTTTAGTAAGCTTTGACTGACTTTTACGAAACTCAGAGCATTTTTTGTCTCTGGTTTTCATAGCGGCCAGTATTTCGGAGTGCATCCACGGCTCAGCGCGATTTTTTACCCTGGTGGTTCTTAGGGGGGCCATGTCGTTTAGTATTGCTGAGAATTTGGTTTTGAAACCAAGCCATGTTTCGTCAACCAGTGTACCATTGAGTTCATCTGACCAGTCCAGACTCTCCAGTTCAAGGTTGAAGGCCTCGCTAGAGTAGGTTTTGAGGTCTCTAGATGTGACTGTTTTGTGGCAGCCAGCCTTTTGTTTTAGTTTTTTTCGGGTACAGAATATCATATAATGATCACTTAACCCACATGCTATAACCCCTTTATTTGAGATCTTGGACTTGTCGGAGGTCAGAATGAGGTCAATGGTAGTCTGAGTTGATTCACATACACGTGTGGGTTGGGTGATTAGCTGGCTGAGGCCATGCAGATCACAAAACCTACTGAAGGCCTTGAAGACGGGTGCATCTTTTCGTTGTATATCCGTGTTCCAGTCTCCAATAAGAATTTTGTCTACATCCTCAACTCCAGCTAAACACCCATCCATTGTATCATAAAAGCCACTGTGATCTGGCGGCCTGTAGACTGTGCCAACCAGTAGGGATTTCGCCCTTTCGAATAGGATTTCCACCCATACAGTTTCAATTGATTTATGATTCAGGTCATTTCTGTTGATGAATTTGGTGTCCTTGTGTATGTACATACAGACACCACCTCCATGTTTGTTCCTATCATTCCTGATTATTGAGTAGTTCTCAATCTCTATCTCTGGATCTTTTACAGAATCGTCGAGCTTAGTTTCTGAGAAGCACAGTATGTTTGCCTTACCATTTATGAATATTTGCTTGATTTCATCCAATTTGTTTTTTAAGCTGTTAATGTTAATGTGAAAAATGTTCAGTCCATTGGCGTTGGTTATTTCATTTATGTTGGCAGGTTCGAAGTATTGTCCGTTTGTAATCTGTTCCTCTGTGTTGTTGTGGGTGGGAAGGGGGGAGGGGGGCGTCGGGTCCCGCGCCGTGTTGGAACAACAAAGAAGGGGGGAGGGGGGTGTCGGGTCCCGCGCCGTGCTGGGACAACAAAGGACTCGTTCCTGGTTGTTTTTGTTGTTAGCTCTGCTAGCTAGCCGGCTATCCTTTATTTAACCAGATAAGCATCATTGAGATTAAAATCTCTTTTTCAAGAGCGATCTGGCCAAGCAAGGCAGCAGAAAGTTTCAACATAAAAAAGAACATCACAATTATAAAATACAGATAAAACATTTACATCAAGCTCCAATTTCAGGCAAGTTATCAAACAGGCAAATGATCAAACACAGTTGCACTGACCAAGGGAACTGAGTTCGTAGGATTTTAAAATGGCTATACTCGGGTCTGGCGCTGAACGGTTGGCGAGTTAACCTGACTTTCTTCGGGTCTGTTGCTGATTGAGTTAAGCACCCCCACGGCCCAAATGGAATGATAAAAAAAATATAATGTAAATGGTTCTTATTGTTTTTTTTATAATTTATTTATCAGTCGACTATCTGCGAATTTTGGCCAATAAAAGTCGACTATACAAATCCTTAGTCGGCGACAGCCCTACTCTCCAGTATAACCATGATGACGTCTTCCCTGGTGTCTATTTTGACCTGGGTGTTTTGGTTGAACGGGCTGAGCGTAGCTGTCCAAGGTCTTATCTGAGTCTGCTCCAACAGAGCCCAGAAATGCAATCTGGAGTCTCATCTTCACCCAGGAGGAGCTCTGACACTGTAGATTGTGATCTGCAGACTGTAGCGACCCCTTTTCTGACATTTCCCATAGAACCCCTCTCTGGCAGTGGGCACATTCGCCTGTTATAGGGACCTTTTCACCTTTTTCGACCTAAACATTCTGTTGTCGTCAACTTCTGTCACCATGTTATGTTGTATTGAGAGGCAGTGGGGACTTTGGGTTCACTTGACTGACTTTATTCCTCAACCTTCTGCCCCCACGGTGTCAGGGTTCAATGGTCACAAATGTATCATCATGGAATAAAAATAAATAAATAAAGGCTACTGTATATAAAGGCTAGATGACTAACCCGCGCTGCTGGCCAATGGAGACCGACGTTGCCACATGGCGGCCATCTTGCCACAGGCAGCACACCCACTCATAACATGAATGTCTATGGTGCATGTACTATTAAAATAACCATAGCTTGCTAAATATTCAACCGATTTTCAAACGGTTTGGTTTCTTATAAACGTCAGAGATGGGCGGTTAGGTGGCCGAGCGGAGATTGCGTTTGTCACCAGCCCCGGAGCTGTGAGCTGGATTCGCCTGTTCGAATCCAGCTCACAGCTCCGGGGTTGTCACCAGCTTGGCTGGCCGTTCACACTAATACAATTGGCTGTATTAGAGGGTGGGAGAAGCTGGAGGGGTGGGTCCGGGTCGTTGTAAACAGCGACTCCTACAGTTCGGTCGGGGCGCCTGCTAAGCGCGGATAGGACTCGAGGGGGATAGTGTGGTCCTCCCACACGCTACGCCCTCTCGATGAGAATCCGCGCTGCCAGGTGAAAAGAAGCGGTGATTGGCTGGACGTGTGTCGGAGGAAGCACGTGATAGCCTCCACTCTCCCAGATGATCTGACTGTGGGGGGTAAGTGCGCAGCGACCAGGAAGGGACTGGGAATTGGCATACGACTAACATTGGGATGGGAGAAAATCGGAGGAAAATGGAGGGGAAAAAAGACCAAAAAAAAAATTAAAAATAAACGTTAGAGATGTAGTTATCATACTGCATACTCATTTATTTTTGTATCCTCTTTTTCTCCGCCTGATTTTCTATGCTTTTCTCCCCATCCCAATTTAGTCGTTTTGCCAATTCCCCCCCCCCCCCTCCCCTACCTGGTTGTTGTGCGCATGTTCCTCCTACTGGTCGGTACAAGGGAACTCTGAAGTCTACCACACGCTTCCTCCGACACATGCGGAGACAGCCAGCGGCTCTCTTTTCACCTGGCAGCGAGGACTCTCATTGGTGAAGTATAACGAGTGGGAGGTCACGCTGCCTTCACCACTTCCTGTCTTTCGCTGAGCAGGCGCCCAGACCTGACCTGTAGGCGTCGCTGTCCACAACGCCAGATTCCCACCCACGACGTCCTTCCCGCTAACTCAGCCAAACGAGTTAGTATGACGATCGGCCCGAGCCGCAGCCTCTTGCATTGGTGACAAGTGCAATCTCCGCTACGCCACCCGACCGCCTCATACTGCATACTTATAATGGACTATGGGCGGCTAAGTGGCGCAGTGGGCAAGGCGCTCGCCACTAATGCAGGAGATGCTGGGTTCGAGCCCAGCTCTCGGCATTGCTACCAGCTTGGCTGGTCGTTCATACTAATACAATTGGCAGTATTAGGGGGTGGGAAGCTGGTGGGTGGGGATCGGACGTTGTGGACAGCGACTCCTACAGGTCGGTTGGTGCGCCTGCGCAGCAGAATCAGGAAGCAACGAGGGCGGCGTGTCCCTCCCACGCAGACCCTCGCCGCTGAGAGATCGCGCTGTGCAGGTGAAAAGATGCGACAGCTGCCTCCTCGTGTACCGGAGGGGACACGTGATGCAAGGCTTGGTCCACATTGCAGCCCACCTGTGGGAGGCATGGCCTAACAGCGTTCGAGACAGGGGAGGGTAGAATTGGACAATACGAAATTGGGATGGGAGAAAAATAGAAAATGGAAGAAAAAGTAGATAAAAAAAAAATACTTATAATGGACTTTCATATGAAAATTATTTCAACATGTCCAAGCATCCTGAATCATAGCCACGTTAATAACGTTTTTGTAATAAACCAAACCGTTTGTAAATCGGTTGAAAATTGAGCAAGCTATGGTTATTTCAATAGTACATGCACCATAGACATTCATGTTATGAGTGGGCGTGCTGCCTGTGACAAGATGGCCGCCGGTGAACTATGCTGGAGACTCCGCCTTGCACCATCTAGTTATATTTATATATATATATATATATATATATATATATTTTTTATTATTGCAGAACAAAAATTATTAAAAGTCAGTACTCAACACATAATGCATAATGAAACTTTCAGTCAAGGTGGTTAAAATTACATGCAAGTACAATATTTATATATATCTATGGACACGACTGCCTGCTATGGACTTGTACTTGACTTTTTCCGGTCCAGAGAAACTATTGACATTGACTGTGATTAGGTTAACATGGGACAGCTGAGTGGGAATTGTGGGGACTGTATCTTTTCCACATGGATTAGCTGGTGTGCTTATCGCTTATGTGCCTGCTTATCTCCCCTCCCTCTGCTGTTCTTTCAAGCTTCCCTATATCTGATCCTGATGACATGATGGGCCGGTACCTGGGGTTTAAAACCAGGAAAGAGATAATGCGGATGTCTCACCACAACAACACCACAGTTAAGTTAAGTCAAGTTAACTTAAGTAGCGTTCTTTTCTGCAATATATTGGTATTGGATGTGAACGAATGCACCACCAGCTATCCTTTGACAGGTAGACTGAAACGGCTACTACATCCAAGGAAGAGTGGTCTTTTTGTCGCTGGCTTTATAACTGTATATTGACCATGGCTTTTTGTTGTTGCACAACAGTTGACCCCCACTCTCCTCCACCTCCTCTGGCTCCCGGTCGAGTCGTATCTCATATAAGATCCTCGTCCTTACCTACAAATCCCTCTATGCCCTTGCCCCATAGCACCTATCTGACCTCCTCCACCCCTACAACCCCCTGGAGGCAGTGATCCTCAGACACAGATTTGGGGGACAGAGCCTTTAGTGTGGCCCTCACCCTCTGGAACTCTCTCCTCATGGCTGAGATCCGCCCTGTCGCATCTTTTAATTCCTTTAAAGACAGCCCTGAAAACCCACCTGTTTATGAAAGCCAAGGGCCTCTAGTTGTCTCCCTGTCCATTGTTAATACTATTTCTATTGCGTACAGTATGTGTCTTTTTGTTGCTTTGTAAAGTGTCCTTGGGTTTCACGAAAGGCGCTATATATATATCCAAGCTATTATTATTATTAGTTCCCTAGGGTTAACCATTATTGTTGGGCTAGCTGGCTAAATGTACCTCTGGGCTGTTGTTAGCTGACCCAGGGTCAGAGGAAGTTGTATCACCCTTCCCTCGTCCTACTGGCTGTATATGCCCAGTATTTGTGCCTTTCCCTTCCCCTTCCCCCCAGTGTTGTAGTCGAGTCACTAAATCTCAAGTCCAAGTCGAGTCTCGAGTCCCCAGTGTTAGAGTCCGAGTCCAAATCCGAGTCACCAAAGAAGAGCCTGAGTCGAGTCCGAGTCGAGTCCCCATTACCCAAGCTATGAAACCAGCTTCCCCTGGAGCTTCCCCTGGAGATCCGATCTGCCCCCTCGCTGGAGACATTTAAGGCCCGTCTAAAAACCCACTTCTATTCCCTGGCCTTCAATAAACCCTGATTCTCCCACAACCTAACTCACACACTCCCATGTCATTTTATTCTGCCCCCTCCCTCTTGTATCTCTTCTTATGCTCCTCTGTCCCCTGTGTGCTACTGTACATTGTGTTCCCCTATCCGTGTGTTGTCCTACTGTCCTATTCTCTGAATGTACTGTCTTGCTGCTGTGCCTTTTTGTATTTTTGTATTTGTGTATTTTATATTAGGACATTGATTTTAAGCTTTGATTGTACAGCACTTTGGTTGGCTCTTGTGCTTTTAAACGTGCTATATAAATAAATTACTTGACTTGGCCTAGTCCGAGTCCAAGTCATCAAGGTTGAGTCCACTCCACTCTGGCAGTTGGAGTGGAGTTGTTTTGTCTGTACCCTGAGCATGGTTCATGACAAATGACATTTTCTTTCCGTAACTTTTTTGCCAACAAACCAGAGGTTATTTGCTGCCAAACTGCTCCAGCCCATATCTCTGGTTATTTGCTGCCAAACTGCTCCAGCCCCTATCTCTGGTTATTTGCTGCCAAACTGCTCCAGCCCCTATCTCTGGTTATTTGCTGCCAAACAGCTCCAGCAGCCTATTTCTGGTTATTTGGTGCCAAGCTGTCCCTCTCTCTCCGTCACGCTGTAAGTCACCCGGCGACCTTCAGTTGTCTCCTCTGACTGAGAAGTGAAGCGAAGTATCTCTGTTCACCTCTGACTCTCTCTATATCTATGAATCTATCTCTGCAGCGAGTAGAGAGCAGCGGTGCTGTGCGTCCTGTGTGGCCTCTCTGGCAGAGCTCCGGTGACAAATGTGGGGACAGAAAATCCAAGACACACTCTCCTGTGCAAACAAGATGGATAGTCTAACAGCGGAGCAGACGTAGGATCGTCAACCCACCGGGTTTGGTCCAGAGACTCCGGTAATCAGCCTCTGTCTCCGGGAAAGGAGAGAAAAATGAGTTTTACTTACTTTATAAAATGAAATATTAATGGTGGATGGACAATGGTGGAATGAACTTCCCACCACAGTCAGGACAGCCGAATCCCGACCGATCTTTCGCTGTCGACTAAAAACACACTTCTTCAATCAATATCTGAAATTTTATTTAAAAAAGAAACTCTTCCTACTATACTATATGTCTTATGTCTATCTATGCACTCAATACTGCAGCACCCAAGTTTCAGCACTGTTTGATCATTGTTACTCAGCTAAAAGAGTTGTACCCTTCCTGCTGACTTGTCGTGCAGAACTTGTAAGTTGCTTTGGAGTGTCAGCTAAATGACTAAATGCGTTACAGTGTTATACATGTACCCAACGTTTGTATTATCCACCCTTGACTGATGATTATGAAAAGGAATGTCATTCTTCATTATTGAAAAATAGATTTTTAAAAAGGTAGCGGCTCTGATGTTGATGATTGCACATGGAAAGGACAGATGGATGAAAGGATGAGGTTGCTTTAAAAGCACCGGTGTTGGGGAGAATCAGCCATTTGCTTACGAGGGTGTATGCCTGACATAAATTTAATAAATAAATAAAAAAGTGTATGTGTGTATACATTGAGTAGACAGCATGTTTCACATTGTGGCTTCCTCAAGTGGCCTCTGGCTTCCTCACGATGTGAAACATGTTGTTTGCTGCTCCTATGTTTGATATGAATTGAACAAAACGAAAAAAGAAAAAAAAGGCAATTTGAACACTCCTGGTGTGCTCTGGATTACTTTGATCTTGAAAGGCATTAATCCTGCTCTGGCTCCTCCATGGGTGAGTAGTAGGGCTGTGCACAGGGCACCCACTGATTCTCATATACTGTATATATATATAACATTTTATATACTGTATATTATTTGTCAAAAGGCCAAATAAAATACGTAAAAAGAAAAACATATAATTATGTAGTACAAATGGAATACATCTTTGGTTGCTATGGCATTGCTATGTGATCAGCGTTGATGTAATATTGTCATAATCACAGCAAGAGCATTCTTCCCTCGTCCTCATCCCCCCTTTACATTCACCACACACCTTCCTCACTCCTCTTCATCCTCCCTTCCATCCACCAGGGAAGCCTCTTCATCCTCCCTCCACCCACCACGGAAGCCTCACACCCATATGTGGTCAGCACTCCTTCACCCCCTGTCACTCAACTCAGCTGCACCTCATCCCCTGATTCGCATGCTGCCAGGCACCTCACTCTTCACAGCTGTATCCCATTCCCTGATCACCAAGACCATACTTCTACCGGAGGATGCTGACCAGAAGTCGTTGTGGTGTTATTATCATTACCTAGGTACGACACCTCAGTCCGAAGACCTGCTAGACACTCTTGTGTGATTATTCCCTGTTCTAACATTCCTTCTCTTGTGCCCAGGATCTCCGTTCCAGCGAGCCCCTGTCTGGACCCCTGGAGCTATACTAAGGAGTTCCTGCTCACTCTCTCGACACGGACCTGTGTCTTCCGTCCGCAGTAGCACTGGAGTGCACCTGCTCTCATTGCCCCAAGAACATTCCCAATTCCTATCAATTTCTGGATGTAACTCTTGTCTGCTTGGGGAATACTATTAAATATCCTGAAACGCTCCATTCTCTCTTCTCCTGTGTTCAGCGATTGGGCTCTGCTTAAAACCCATTCTCACAAATATGAATGATATAAACCAATTGTCGAGAATCAACTGTAGAGAATCCTTGACAATGCCCGTCTCTTAAATTGGTCAGACTGGAAGCACTTTCAGACTGAAATTTTTAATGAAACGGCATGAAATTCAGTCCGATTATCAGGCGACTCTTTATCAGCAATTAATGTTATCTTTACGACTGGACTGGCTGTGTCTCATGACATGGCTGACTTTCAAACATTGGTACTGTGTACATAATGTTTATACACGGGTGAAACTATCAGGTGCTAAGCCTTTTAAATGGCTCTGTCTGTGTGCATGTGCAGCAGATATCCCCTGACAATACCCCATGGTTTATCTGGCTGAATTGCCTCACCAGACTAATCCAATGAGAGTGTCTATGTGGCACGGGGGGCGGGCTGATGACTAATCCAATGAGAGTGTCTACGTGGCACGGGGGCGGGCTGATGACCAATGAGAGTGTCTATGTGGCACGGCGGCGGGCTGATGCGAGGACACAGCTGGAGACACTTCGGCCGGACAGGTAAAGCGCTGTGTGCAGACAGAGCGGCCTCGTCAGACCAGAGTATACACAGAGCAGCACAAAACTCACTCCCAGGATTAGAGCCATTTGCATTGAGCGTGACCTCCTTTAATCCGACGAGCTACCTCTCATGGCTCCCCTGTGCATTCATTAAGGCTGAGCGGTGTAAACAGATCGATGGCATTGGCACAGGTAGAAATAAGAGATGCAAACAGGGGGTCAAGTGCATTTCTGTGTTTCATATGCAAAGGCGCACAGACGGCGAGGGGGGGGGGGGGGCTTACAAAGCCATGTTGTGTTGTCATTTCATCTATTGTCTGTTTTGTATGGTTGTGAAGTTTTTGTACATTTGTAATTCATCTGATCTGTTAACATCAACACTCTGCATGCTCCCTCGCAGCCAACTGTGTAACCTCTCTCTCTCTCTCTCTCTCTCTCTCTCGCTCTCTCTCTCTCTCTCTCTCTCTCTCTCTCTCTCTCTCTCTCTCTCTCTCTCTCTCTCTCTCTCAATTCAATTCAATGGGGCTTTATTGACATTGGAAACATACTTTACATTGCCAAAGCCAAACAAAACAAAGCAAAACAATAAAACAGAGAAATCTGAAGAAATCAGTACAGTACAGAAGGAGTTATTTGCCATGTTTTCAAAGTCTCTTTGGGTGTTTGCAATTTATGGGAAGTATGTCTCTGATGTCTTGGTATAGTGGGCAGGTTGTTAGGAAGTGTAGCTCGGTTTCCACCTCGTCTTGTGTGCAGTGGGTGCGCAGTCTGTCTTCTCTTGGGAGCCAGGTCTCTCCCTCTCTCTCTCTCTCTCTGTTTCAGATCAAAGATTTGCGTGCCTGGAGGTTCAGGCTATTACTGTATGTCTGTAGTTGTCTCTCTGCTCTCATGTTGCATTTTCAGTCCACAGGATAATTGCAGGCTTGTTTGACAGGCCCCCGAAAACAGAGGGGCGGGTTCCCTTGTGTTTTGTAAACAATGAGTAAGAGACGGAAACAACTAGCGAATGCATGCTTCCTGCATTCCATTGAGGGAAGACTTTGGGAAAGAACGTCTCAGGAGATAGAGAGAGAGAGAGAGAGAGAGAGAGAGAGAGAGAGAGAGAGAGAGAGAGAGAGAGAGAGAGAGAGAGAGAGAGAGAGAGAGAGAGAGAGAGAGAGAGAGAGAGAGAGGTTAAGTTAAGTTGTACTTTTATTAATCCCCTGGGGGAAATTCGTCCTCTGCATTTGACCCATCCTAACTATGTAGAGCAGTGGGCAGCCACACAGTGCGGTGCCCGAGGGACCGACTCCAGCTGTGATGCCAGTGCCTTGGTCAAGGACAGTGGCAGGATGTACCTAGCATGAGACAGTGTGTGTGTGTGTGTGTTGTGTGTGTGTGTGTGTGTGGTGTGTGTGTGTGTGTGTGTGTGTGTGTGTGTGTGTGTGTGTGTGTGTGTGTGTGTGTGTGTGTGTGTGTGTGTGTGTGTGTGTGTGTGTGTTGTGTGTGTGTGTGTGTGTGTGTGTGTGTGTATGTGTGTGTGTGTGTGTGTGTGTGTGTGTGTGTGTGTTGTGTGTGTGTGTGTGTGTGTGTGTGTGTGTGTGTGTGTGTGTGTGTGTGTGTGTGTGTGTGTGTGTGTGTGTGTGTGTGTGTGTGTGTGAAGCACCAATACATCAGTTATTTTTGCCTGTTGTGTGTAATTTTATATAGGTTGTGTATGTTTTATTAGATTTTTTTTGTATCTGGACCATGAGTCTGTATTAAAGTTTGAATTGAAATTGAATTGAATTAGAGTCATTTCAAGATACTTGTTTATTTATTTATAATTCTTTTGCCTTTCCATCTTTTTCTCCCATCACCCAATTTAGTCGTTATGCCAATTCCCTTCCAAGCATTGCCCTACTGTCGGTCTGGGAAGGGTGTAGAACTACCACATGCCTCCTCTGATTGCTCTGATTGGCCGAGCGTTCGCATGCGCATGAGCCGCGACACGCTCCTCTGCCAGGCAGGAATCTTAACGCAATTTATACAAATGGAAGTATTGATTTCGCCGTAACGAATCATTAAAGAAATATACCGTTAACTGGAATATGTTGTGCCTTTACACATATGTTGGATTATGTAATTGGTTTGTCATGACAAACCAATAAAAAATCGCAAATTAACCGGTGGCTACAACAACACACAGTAACTACATGCATCATTGTTTACAATGAACGGTGGGGCTAATCGAAAGGACTGGACAAGGACGCGTTAGTTGTTCACCAACAATCTACAGACACAAACAAACACAGAACCGGACTGTTATATTAAATTAATTGATTGCTGTTTAACGCGTCCGTGTCCAGTCCTTTCGATTAGCCCCACCGTTCATTGTAAACAATGATGATCATGACAAACAAATTACATAATCCAACATATGTGTAAAGGCACAACATATTCCAGTTAACTGTATATTCTTCCAATACTTCCATTTGTATAAATTGCGTTAAGCGGAGCTTAGTATTCCTGCCTGGCAGAGGAGCGTGTCGCGGCTCATGCGCGCGCTCGGCCAATCAGAGCAACGCGGAAGGGCATGTTGGCTGCCGAAAGTATTCACGCGACCAGGACACATACCCCACCGGCTTCCCACCCGCTAACAAGTTCAAGTTTCAAGTTCAAGTTTCTTTATTAGTTGTCATACAGAAATACAGAATACTTTGCATGAAATGCTTCTTTCTGTTTTGCTCCTGAGAGTGTGCTGCTAGATAATAAAAAGATAGTATAAAATAAGTATAATATAAGTATAAAATAGAAAGTCAAGTACGTAAACAAGTGTAAACAACAAAAATTTTCAATATACCTATATACAGTACATACAGTGCAGGTACAGTACAGTGTAGAAATGGTGAGGTATAGCTTAGCTTGTGGTGCCACCTTGTGGTGGTGGGGTGCAATGAGGTGCAATAAGGAATGAGATTGATGTGCACATTTCCTTACCAATAAATATAAAGTGTGTTAGTGTCTAAAGTGGTAAAGTGGGTCCTACAGTGTGTTGTTTATTTAAAGTGAGTGTGTGCGTGTGGATGTGTGTGCTGTGGGTGTATTGATGGTTTGTTATTGTTCATTGTTCATTGAGCATCCTGATGGCCTGGGGATAGAAGCTCCTTCTGAGTCTCTCTGTGCTTGCCATGAGACTCCGGTATCGCTTGCCTGACCGCAGCAGTTCAAAGAGGCAGTTGTTTGGGTGGCTGGGGTCTTTGATTATTCTCTTAGCCTTACCCATGCAGCGCTTGTTGTAAATGTCTTGGAGAGTGGGAAGCCCACCTCCAATTGTGCGTTCGGCTGACACTGCCAATTGTGTTAGTAGGGACGACAGACCAAGCCGGAGGTACCTCTGACAGCTGGATTCGAACCCAGAGTATCTGCGGTGGTAGGCAAGTGCTTAGACCTCTACGCTACCCATAATTGGCCATCATTGAAGATACTTTCCCTCTGTAGTATCATTGTTTCCCAATGTGAATGGTGGGTGGCTCTTCAGCTGTAGATTATCTCAACTTTAATGTTACAGCTGGGAAGTTAGCACTAGTTAGCAAGCGCTAGTTTGAGCGTGGATCATTGTAGTGAACTGATACCTGCTCTAAATCTGCAGACGTGGTAAACACCACCCCATCTGAAGGCACCAACAGAGAGGCAAATCCTGAGTCCATTCTGCCCGGATTAGATTAGGAAGTGACAGGCCATAGTGACTCCCTATTCTCATGTGTGTGTGTGTGTGTGTGTGTGTGCGTGCGTGCGTGCGTGCGTGCGTGCGTGCGTGCGTGCGTGCGTGCGTGTGTGTGTGTGTGTGTGTGTGTGTGTGTGTGTGTGTGTGTGTGTGTGTGTGTGTGTGTGTGTGTGTGTGTGTGCGTGTGTGTGTGTGTGTGTGTCCGTGTGTGTGCGTGCCTGTTGGTGTGTGTTTGGAGGCTGGCTGCCTGGTGGTGACTTTGACGGCAGGGGGATTTAAACGCCTGGGCTCTTAGTGTTCTCTCCCCTCTGATGGATGGATTAGACAAGCTGCCGTATCGGCGCTGAGGAGAGAGCTGCTCCGGTTCTCACTCCCCGTAACACCATGGTTCCATGGTTCATTTCCAAAGCAGCAGTGAGGGAAACAAGTGTGTGCGTGTGCGTGTGCGTTTGTGTGCGTGCGTGCGTGCGTGCGTGCGTGCGTGCGTGCGTGCGTGCGTGCGTGCGTGCGTGCGTGCGTGTGTGCGTGCGTGTGTGTGTGTGTACTATTGTGCATGTGTGAATAGTTGGGCCGGCCTGCCCTCATGATTGTGAGTGTAAGAAATGCATTGCTTGCAGGAAAAAGCTTGCCGGCTTATTTGATGATGGCACAATATAGCGTTGTACAGTCAATACTCCTGGAGCAGACCAGCCCTTCGCACCGGGGCATTGCATCGCAAGAACTATCAGAATCAATAAGGGGGTAAATAAATGTAAGAGCCGATGGGTCAGGAAATACATTTCCAGACGGCGAAAAAACGTCAAGCGTGGTGTTGAAATGAAAAAAAGGGAGAGAGAGAGAGAGCTCTCCTTTGTTAGCGCAGGCAGAATTAATGTCCCATTCCATGCCTTTGAACGGTTAAAACACGTGAGGTTGATGGGAGCGTGTGGGCGAGAGACATCCGCTCCTCATGTAAAAATAAGCAAATGCGCACAGACAGATTGCCGCAGAGGTCGGGTCCCAATGGTATTGATCCAGTCACATAGTATCAGTGCGTCTCATGGCCAACACTGAATAAATTAAGAAATAATCTTGTTGAGGTTGTTTTACAGCTATGTTATGATGATTTTTCTATGGCTGGTTAATTCATTATAAAAGGAATACTTATAATCAAGAGATGATATCTATAATTCGATACAAAGGTTTATTAGTCATTCGGATCCTTCTACAAGCTTATGAATATAAGTACAGAGAAGAAAAGTGATGAGGTCAAAGAGCAAGATAGCAAGATAGCAAGCGAGCCAGAGAGCAAGAGAGAGAGAGAAAGTGAGTTGCTCTGAGTTAGGTCTTTTGTAGCTCTCTCACAGACAACTCTCTCACTATACCATATCTGGTATCAGTGTTTGGTACTGTACACTTCTAATTAAGTCATGTTTCTATACAAGGCATTGTATCATTCCTTGGTATGTGAGCTTAAGAGGCTTTGATCCTTATTTGGTCTCAATATACATCACATGTACAGTACCATTCTCGGATCACATGTGTAACGAATGGTACCGCGAAGCGCAGTCATGATGGACTTCAGATGTTGTGAAGTGACTGGGGCGAGTAGCGGTGCTACTGTATGGGTTAAACTCACTCTCACCCTTAAAAGACACATAGACACGTTACAAAGCAGTGAGTTCACTTCTTGGTATAGCAGTCTGTGCTGTTGCCCGCAGTGTGGGAGACCACAGGTTCGAAACTCCCTCAGGGCATCGAAGTTTAAGGTGACGACGTCACTACCATTACACATGTATAGTAGTTTCTGGGATGAGATGGCTAGATAGTGCATTCAACAGACTTACAGGTAGATACATTATTTCTTTTTTAATTCATACATGTTACTGAACATGAATCTTCTCCCAAATTTTTAAAGGAGAGTGCTAAAACCCAAATATGTGTTGTCGCCGGGTATACCCAGTTTAATCACCTGTACATTGTATATTACTATTGCACTTTACTGTTACATTTGCACTCTGGTTGGGATTCCAAACGTCCTTTCATTGTACTGTACTTCTGCTGTATAATGACAATACATTTGAATCGTACAGCTCATGTTCATGATCATTACCAAACAATATTAGGGAAGCCAATACGTTAGACATTTTCAATGAATGGAAGCGGACATGGCCGCTAACCGGCACTGTCCGCTTCCATTCATTGTGCTAAGCTAGGCTAATATGCCGCCAGATAGCTTTCCACTGAACGCACAGAGAGAAAACTGGTATCTATCTTCTTGTCTCTCTCTGGAGAAGACGGTAAGCTAATTTCCCCAAATGTTGGCGTGTTCGTGTAAGGAGTGTCAGCTAGCAGCCAGACGAAGGTTAGCGTGTCTCTCCATATTCGAGATACCCAGCGTGAGCGGACGGAGGCCCGGGAGAGACGACCGAGAGATCAGATCCGGGGTGTAGAGACAGAGGACGACAAGCCACCTTGACAGAGGGTCGTTCAAGGCCAGGAGGAAGGATCTGTTTCTTGATAGAGAGCAGGCTCTGCGGAGGAGGGGATGCGGGGTGGAGAGGCCTGTCACAAAACGAAAACCAGCGAGGATATGATGTGTCAGGTGAGGTTGCCTGACATGTGATAGTCTTAGAGAAGGGAGAAAGAATAAATAAATATATATATAAGAGAGATATACGCCAAGCCAGTTTCCTGCAGCCAACGAGTTCCTGCAACAATTCAATACTCTGGAACCAAGGTGAGAAAGAACATTGGAATTTGAGACATAATGGATTTTTTTGGTGAAATATTCCTTGTTATACAACAGGTAGGTCCGACAACGCATTGTGATTGGTCAAGAGCGCTCTAAGCCGTGAGTATATTCATGATACACTCACGGTTAAATCACCATGAATATATATACCACTGCGCTGGCTTTAGAATGTCGTAGAGAGTTTCAACTGCCATTCATCAAATGGAAACTGTCAACATGACCTACTCCGTGGACAACGTTACGTTTGATTTAACGTACCCGTTAACTATAAACGATTACCCTCTTAACCTACGCCCCCAAAATTTGCCATTTTAGTTTTAGTTTTTTTATTGCTGTTTAACGCGTCCGTGTCCAGTCCTTTCGATTAGCCCCACCGTTTGGGTGGCTAGGGTCTTTGATTATTCTCTTAGCCTTACCCATGCAGCGCTTGTTGTAAATGTCTTGGAGAGTGGGAAGCCCACCTCCAATTGTGCGTTCGGCTGACACTGCCAATTGTGTTAGTAGGGACGACAGACCAAGCCGGAGGTACCGCTGACAGCTGGATTCGAACCCAGAGTATCTGCGGTGGTAGGTGAGTGCTTAGACCTCTACGCTACCCATCATTGGCCACCATTGAAGATACTTTCCCTCTGTAGTATCATTGTTTCCCAATGTGAATGGTGGGTGGCTCTTCAGCTGTAGATTATCTCAACTTTAATGTTACAGCTGGGAAGTTAGCACTAGTTAGCAAGCGCTAGTTTGAGCGTGGATCATTGTAGTGAACTGATACCTGCTCTAAATCTGCAGACGTGGTAAACACCACCCCATCTGAAGGCACCAACAGAGAGGCAAATCCTGAGTCCATTCTGCCCGGATTAGATAGGAAGTGACAGGCCATACTTTTTTTGCAAACCAAAACAACATACTTTATATTAAAATTCACTTTTAGTGCTAATGAAATAGAGTAACATAGGTCTGAACTTGAGTTGTAGAAAAACTTGTTACTCAAGTTTTTCTGTAGTAGTTAGTAGTCCAGAGGTAGTATTTCCCCAGGCTTAGAGAGAGAGAGAGAGAGAGAGAGAGAGAGAGAGAGAGAGAGAGAGAGAGAGAGAGAGAGAGAGAGAGAGAGAGAGAGAGAGAGAGAGAGAGAGAGAGAGTTAGCGCAGACAGAATTAATGTCCCATTCCATGCCTTTGAACGGTTAAAACATGTGAGGTTGATGGGAGTGTGTGGGCGAGAGACATCCGCTCCTCATGTAAAAATATGCAAATTCACACAGACAGATTGCTGCAGAGGTCGGGTCCCAATTGTATTGATCCAGTCGCATAGTATCAGTGCGTCTCATGGCCAACACTGAATAAATTAAGAAATAATCTTGATGAAAATTCACTTTTAGTGCTAATGAAAGGTCTGAACTTGAGTTGTAGAAAAACTTGTTACTCAAGTTTTTCTGTAGTAGTTAGTAGTCCAGAGCTAGAATTTCCCCAGGCTTACAAATCCATACGGACCCATAGCCCTAAGCCTTATAATGCATAATGCAGGACCTGCTCAGAGGTCTTTAATTGGCATTGGCAATTATCCTCAACACACACACACACACACACCGGAACACACACGCATGCATTGTCTGTAGGATCGCTGATGCGATTCGTCTTTGCGATTAACCCATCCCGTCGTCCTTCCCCCCCAAGGGCAGCCGGGAGCAGACAGGCGTCAACGTGAGCCGCGCCAGGGGACCAATCCAAGTGCTCCTGTCCGTCTTCGTCAAGGACGCTACAGCGTTAGCGATCTGTTGTTGTGCATGTTTTTCCATTGGGTTTATCTTATCGGGGGGGAAACCCTTGCGAGCACGGGGAGAACATGCAAACTCCACACAGAAAGGCCTGGGAGATACCCCACCTGGGTACCTGGCATCATGGAAACCTGGTCCCCAAGCGGGAATCGAACCCTGGACCTTCTTGCTGTGAGGCGACAGTGTTAACCACTACACCACCGTGCCGCTTATGTAGTACATGTCCAAATTTCATAAAGATCCATTCAGAAATGAGTGATTAGGAGTGATTTTGGTAAACTGTGTACAATGAAAAACTCAGTTTTCTCATAGACTTCAATTCATTCGGCTGTTTTTCTCTTCCTATTTTTGCTCGTTCGTTTTTCACCTAGATCCTAGATCATACATCCCCAGATGGGGTATCATTGGAAAGCCACACTCATTGGCTACAACCCTCCATAACCCTCCGAGATTGCCAAATGATTGACGGAACTAGAGCCCCAAGAGTCGGGAGTGGTATTTTGCGCAATACCGTTTATTTTGCACAAGCCTCAAATACCGGCATGTAACTCCAGAACCGCTGAACGGATTTTGTCGGATTTTGTCGCTATCGACAGGCAACAAATAAGCCTTCAATTCGATATATATTGTATTACAAAATATGCACACCCGAGCCACTAGTGTCGCCAAAGTGCCGGTGGGCAAATCGTCCTAAAAAGGGCCCACATGTGTGCCTAAATTAGACTCCCGGGCACGGAACGGGCACGGAACGATTCAAGTGTGGACACAACTGTACCAAAACACGGAAGAGGCTTGCTGTAACAAGTGCTTCTGTCTGGGTTTAAGGAGGAGGGTGCTAACCTGCTTGCCCAGGGCCAGAATAGAGTTGTATTCATACTTCAATTTTAACATATTATTTAGGTCCGTTTGGGATCGTGAGAGTCTGTAAACCTGCTCCAACGAGGGAAGCTGTGTTTCAATTTCAGCCAAGCGTTTACGTCTTTCTCTCTTTTCAGAGGCTTCATAAGATATAATGTGGCCTCTCAATACCACCTCAACATACTCCCACAATGTAGCGTCAGAGACATCACCGGCATCATTCATTTCCATAAACTCAATGAGATTGAGTCGAGATCTCGTTGTTTTTGTCTACCTAAATGTTTACTGGTTACTGTGAGCGATTTGTAGTGTCAAATTTCCCTTGTGAGAAATGTGAGAAAGAACATTGGAATTTAAGACATAATGGATTTTTTGGTGAAACATTCCTTGTTAACATTCCACTTGGTAATGGAAGGTGCAGGAGTAATGAGGCTCGGAGAGCCATGACGCATGTACAGTATATCCTCATTTAAAGGTCCGTTCTTCTTCTCTCTCTCCAGGGGTGAGTGCTGCTCAGTATCTCCTATCTTTGTTATCATCCTATCGCCTCGCTGCAGTAATGCAATATTAAACCAGTGAAAGATGAGCAGTGCAGAGTGAGGACAATCGACAGTTTATTCTCCAAAACACTCTGCTGCAGTTTCACTCATCAAAAGAGTCTTATAGGAAGGCAGAAAGGAATGTGTGTGTAATATAGAAAGAGATTGTGTGTGTGTGTGTGTGTGTGTGTGTGTGTATGTGTGTGTGTGTGTGTGTGTGTGTGTGTGTGTGTGTGTGTGTGTGTGTGTGTGTGTGTGTGTGTGCGTGTGTGTGTGTGTGTGTGTGTGCGTGCGTGCGTGCGTGTGAATGAAGACACAAGTGTCCTGTAGTTTGATCCCAAAAACATCCATTGTAACTGCTATTGTTAAATCTCCTCAGGTTTAGTTATATCTCATCTGTGATAGTTAGGTAGCCAGACAGATTTAGTTATATCTCCTCTGTGATAGGTAGGTAGCCAGACAGGGTTAGTTATATCTCCTCTGTGATAGGTAGGCAGACAGATTTAGTTATCCTCTGTGATATCCTCTGTGATAGGTAGGTAGCCAGACACTGTGGTGGTAAAATCATGTTGAACCTCTGTGATATTTGAATCCCATGCATCATGTGATTTAATCTGCGTTGCAGTGCTATTTTTGGAAGTGGGGGAGTGCACCTACTGACGGTGCCTACATTTGGTTTATCATCTGACAGCACAAAGAAGCCCCCCCCCCAACACACACACACACACACACACACACACACACACACACACACACACACACACACACACACACCTACACACACACACACACACACACACACACACACACACACACACACACACAGTCACACACACACACACACACACACACACACATATTACATTCCAGAAATCTATTAATTCCATAATTCCATGCTACAGTCTGTATACTAGCTTCCATGTTAGTTGTTATTTGATTGATTGAATAGTTTATTGGTTTAGAATGGAAAATCACACATATACATTTGATCACAATATGAAACAGGTATACATTTTCTCCATTTACCAATAGGATTTCATAAAACACAATAAAGCCATAGGCTTGTTTCCATTGTGGTCCTTCATCATTGGTGTCAGTGGATTTATGTACTGGTGTGTGGACGTGGGTGTTTGTAGTGTCTGTATGTCAGGATGTGTGGTATAAAAACAAAAGAATACATACAATAATATTCCATTTTATAGACAATAAAAGAATAAAAAGGGAACAACACATATTAAAAACCCTTTGTTCACTACTCCCAGCTTCTGCTACTTATGATTGTAGAGGTTTAGAACACACTTTCTGGGCAACAACAGAAAGTTACATAAGATTACCCTGAGGTGCAAATGCAAGAGTGATGGGTAGAACTAGTGCCTGCAGCAAAAAGCACACACATACGCACACACATGTGCACACTCATACACACGCACGCACGCACGCACGCACAACCACACACCCACGCACACACACCACAAGCCCATCTTCACCATTCCCTCCCCATCACACCAACAATCCCTGCTGAGATTGACAGAAAGCTGCCGAGCCTTCTTGCTTCTTGCTCTCTGTCTAAACTCCTCACTAGGCTTCTCCTAACAGTTCCTCTGGGCCTTCACTCCTCGTTAAAGAGAGGAAGACACTGACGGAGATACAGGGAACAGATGAGGGAATAGGGGGAAGAAGAAGAAGAAATAAGTCTGTTTCTATCCGTAATTAGGAGAGAGAGAGAGATAGAGAGAGAGAGAGAGAGAGAGAGAGAGAGAGAGAGAGAGAGAGAGAGAGAGAGAGAGAGAGAGACAGACAGACAGACAGACAGACAGACAGACAGACAGACAGACAGACAGACAGACAGACAGACAGACAGACAGACAGACAGACAGACAGACAGACAGACAGACAGACAGAGGGCCATAGAGACATAGACAGAGGGCTATAGAGAGACAGACAGAGGGCCATAGAGAGAGAGAGAGAGAGAGAGAGAGAGAGAGAGAGAGAGAGAGAGAGAGAGAGAGAGAGAGAGAGAGAGAGAGAGAGAGAGAGAGAGAGAGAGAGAGAGAGAGAGAGAGAGAGAGAGAGAGAGAGAGAGAGAGAGAGAGAGGGTAAATGGGAGGTAAACACGGGGGCGACAGCGAGCTGCACGTCAACATGGGCGTGATCAGGTCCTTGAAGTGTAATTGCACTGGGGAATATTTCGGGGAAATTTTGTACGTCAGAGATCGAGGGACTTCCTGGAGGGCAGCTGTAGGGGCACGGAGAACATCGCAGCACGTGTGCCCGTGTGTTTGCGTGCCCAGTGCCCACCCATCCTCCGTGTTCACCACAGCGCAGGCTACTATACTTGGAAGAAACAATAGCCGGGTTCAAAGAATGGCGCCCGTAGGGCCGAGTGAAGGAGCAGAGCGCGCTCACCGCTGATAAACTGCAGCCGACCATCTGCCGTTTATTTCCCCTGTGTTACCTGGAAAGAGAGTGAGGCAAACACAAGAGAGCCAATCTATCCACTCAGATTAAAAGACCTGTTTTTCCCATCCCCACTATTCCCCAGAGTGTGCTCTCAGTTACGTCCCTCACTTCACATTAGTCGACACCAGTGAATCCAGCGGCTCTACGTCGGTGTGGCTGACCTTCAGCAGCCACCAGCCACAACCACACGCAAGTTCTCAAACGTTGTTTTTACATTTACATTTACATTTAGTCATTTAGCTGACTATTTTATCCAAAGCGACTTACAAGTGCTGTACGACAAGTAGTGATGCACGATATATCGGCCGCCGATATAATATCGGCCGATATGGCCGTTTTTTTACACATCGGTATCGGTCCGATATCAAGATAGGGCCGATATTAAAAAAAATTAAACATTTTAATTATTTTTTTTTTAATCTTTTTTTCTTTAATTTTTACATGGCCTTAAATCGTTTCAAAATATCAGTCATTTCTGAAAATAAGTTACAAAAGTAAAAAAAATGATGCGTTTTGGAAAATAGCTCTTTATTTAATTATCATAAAAAAGTGTTTTCTATACAGAGATATCGGCATCGGTAAATATCGGTATCGGCCAGAACAGCAATATTAATATCGGTTATCGGTATCGGCCACAATTTTCACATCGGTGCATCACTAACGACAAGTCATCAGGAAGGAAGGGCACAACTCTATCAGCTGAGTAACAATGTTCATCAAAGGATTGAGTGCTACAGTGTAGGTTAGTCTATTAGTAAGGTTAGTTAGGGTGAGATTTGTTTATTATTTAAAAGAAATTATTATTTCAGATAATGGTTGAAGAAGTGCGTCTTTAGTCGACGGCGAACGATTGGACGGGTTTCGGCTGTCCTAACTGGGGTGGGCAGTTCATTCCACCAAGAGCAACTGAGTTCAGCAGATGTCCCCGCTGAGAGGAATAGGCTATCGCTCACAAATGTTGGAAGTGATTCAGAATTCATTTTAACGTGTCTGTCCTCCTGGTGGCAAAAGGTTAAAGTGAGAATGTGTCTGAGCTCGCTGGGCCTCTGCGGCGACGGACGTGCCGTGCCTGAAATCAGACGGTGTGCTCGTGCGTGAGGACAGAGCCCGATCGGTGAGCAGGAAGGGGATTGGAGCAAGGCACTGGCGTCTAGATCCACGCCTGGCCTGCCTACTATAGTTGGAAGTCAGAGAGAGAGAGAGAGAGAGAGAGAGAGAGAGAGAGAGAGAGAGAGAGAGAGAGAGAGAGAGAGAGAGAGAGAGAGAGAGAGAGAGAGAGAGAGAGGAGAACATGATCACTTCTACTGTATATACCTGTAGATATTGCTTTCTGTCAGTCATCTCACCTGTGTATCCCTGATGGATCAGCAAGGCCTCTGGCTGCATCGTATCCATGTTCATCAACATAACATGCATCACACACACACACACACACACACACACACACACACACACACACACACACACACACACACACACACACACACACGTTCATAAGTGGACTTCACTCAAGATGTATGACAATACTGAAACACATTAATTCAACCGCTGTAACTGCTGATGCCTACAACATGTGTTCCTAAAACTCTTTTCAAAAGGTTTTGAAATCAACAACATTCATAGCCAATAGGTTGTGAGTTAAATTACGTTTGCAAATGTCTGAATTTGATCTACTGTGCCTGATGGTACAGTGTATTCTTGTGAATGAATGAATGAATGAATGAATGAATGAATGAATGAATGAATGAATGAATGAATGAATTACATTTTATTTTCGTGTCATGTCCGACGACCCATCCCTTACGGGATTATAAGACACCAAAAACAACAATTGAACATAACAATCACTTCCCAAGGTTTGTAAACTACACCGTGCACACTATCAAGTGCAAATACCCTGTGATCAAAAATCTATTTTAACCTATCTGCATCACTAAACCACATTAACTCAAGGTTTTTACACCTGTCAAATAACTTTTGACACAACTCATAATATAATGGACAATAAAACATAAAATGAAACTCATTCTCAATATCGATACCACAGTAAATACAGATCTGCTCCTGCTTCTGTGACCCCCCGGTAACGTCCGGTCTCGAGGTGCAGGGGCAAAATCCCAGAGCGGAGCTGGGCACATAATGACCTTTGTCTTTTTGATAATGGAGCACACACATATTTTTCATTTCTATAACAACTTTGAATATTTTCATTTCCATGGTTCCAACACGATTGCGTTTTCTCCCCCTCCGTTCACTGCAGCTGATGGGAGAATGTATTCCTTCCTCAGACAGAATGACCTTCATTTGAGAATTTAACCACTTCCATCGAGAACACAAAATCAAGCCTAGTATAGGAGCACTCCTCCAGGAAATCTGTGGGTTATACATTTCAAGAGCAGGAGGCCTGATATGGAATTTGGGAGCAGAATTGATCTCCTCTTTAACTCATGGAGCGCCAGGCTGTTTTTCCACCTGTACTGCCTGGCGCCAGCGTTATTGACAATTTTCACGATGTTTGCGGACCCATCGTATATTCTATATTATAGCTATGGAGACAATAGTATGGCTCATTTGACAGGCACTATTTATAGTCCAACATTGACGAACCAGTTCATTTCTACATACTTTCGTTTGTGCGCTATTCCATGCTAAACATTGCCCCGTTTAAAAATAATCCAGTCTTGTTTTCTAGATAGTGAGATATGACGTGTTATATGCATATGCGCAAATCGTTCGGGTTGCTCGCCTGAAACCTATATTATTTGCAAATAAAAGGTATATACCATTTCTTCACAAAGTCATCAAGGGGGGGGGGGGGGGGGGTGTCATTGTACGAAGCTGCGATCTTTACCAAAAGCATATTTTAGGTTCGGTAAAATACGACGCTGTGATCAATACAAAAGCATGTTTAGGTTCTGTAAAATATACCTGAAATAGACCTTACCTTAGTCAGAAGGTACTCCAAAATGAATAATCCATGTAGTTCCAACGCGATCGCCATTACTCGTGTGCATTGGGTCTGGCTAGAACATGGAAAACAATAGGTTTCAGGCAAGCAAATCTCCGACAGATGGCTGTGTACTGCTTCACTTTGTGCCTCTGGCTGCAGAAATCCCCTCCCCCTCGGAGGCAATGAGAGACACCTTAGAGACCCAGTTCAAAAGGTAGGCGATACTGCCACCTGTCGGGATTCGATCGTCGTTGCAATTATAACGTAGGCAGCGGTGCCAGGGAGTGTTTAGAATGAAAAAAAAATTAAAAATCTAAAAACTCATTTTTGCCGCTCAATGGTTGGATTTGAAAAACGTGAAATCTACTGGCAACGCGGCGACCTGGTCCCTAAGCAGGAATTGAACCCTGGACCTTCTAGTTGTGAAGCGGCAGTGTTAACCACTACACCACCGTGCCACCACTGCGATGCACCATACACCTGCACTCTAAAGGGGGGATCAAACATGGTACATGACCTACAAGGGTCATTCCCTAAGCGTGTCATATTTCACTTCCTTTTATCATCCCTACTGGCTACTTAATCTTCACTACAGGCCCGTTTTCTCCTCTTGATTAGCCACGGAGCTCACTGCAGTGACCAATCAAGTCTCACGTGAACATAGTTAGGGCAATCAGAAGGATTCATGTGAGTTAATATCAAGGATAATCATAAGGACGACCACATGCATCTTAATTTAATGCACATGAATACATGGAAATGGCTGTGATAATGTCCCACAGTATAGACACTGAAATTGGCATGAAAATGGACTTAACTGATATCAGTGAGTATGAAGGCAAGTCAATGGAAAGGACCGGTTGATTGATCTAACCTTCTAAAAAGGTTCAAAGTCAGAGGAATACATGTGTGAGTGAATGGGTAAAATGTGAGGAAGAAATAGTAAAGTGCTTTGGATAAAAGCTCTATATAAATGCAGCCATTTACCATTTAAATAGAGCAAGCTCTGCATCACTTTTCAAGGCCTTATGCAACAAAGGGTTTTCCACAGACTCCCAGAGGCACCAGCAGCTTTAAGCTGAATTAAAAAAAGAAATACAAATAATTATTATAATATTATATTATAATTTATATTATAATAATATTATATTATAATAATTATTTCCCAGCCTCTGATCGGCAGGTGGTTTTGCACATTGCGTACCTTTTGACAAGGAACACAGTGGTGGTCTTAGTTTTCCCAAGCGACCCCCGTGAACACCACTTAGCAGGCCGAAGATATCTGATTGGCCAAAAACATCAACCCCCCGCATCAGCAACCAATCGGATGTTCTTGGCGTGCCAAATGGTGTTCACAGGGTCGCATCGGAAAACTAAGAGCACCAGTCACGTTCCTCATCAAAAAGCAGGGGGATACTTCCTCAGATACTGTATAACGTCACGATGGCAACACTTTTCACAAAACAAGTGACACGTAAGATGGTATTTTAATCAAATGTTCCAAGCAGAACTTTCTCCTCTTCCAAATATTTTAGTTTTTGAGCTTCCTGTCATTCTCTTAAGAATGTTCTCTAAAAAATGTATATTGCTTTTATTCACTCCGTTGCACATTGTCACCCAACGCCGCCTCCAACAAATAGAAGCCATAACTTTTTCAGCGAGAGAGAGAAGGAATCCCATCTTGCTGAAATAAAAAGGACGAAAGCCTTATGCCAGGCACCTCTGATATATGTCCCACTCACGTACATGTTCAGGACATGTCCCACTCACATACATGTTCAAGACATGTCCCACTCACGTACATGTTCAAGACATGTTTATTTGTTTGTTTATTGTTATTTGCACTTACAAACATACATTCTGGAATAAAATAAGTAAAAGAAGAACAGTTCAAATGTGCAGGAAAGGTAAAAAAAAAAAAAACCAAGGGCTTATAAGCGACCTCCCCTCTTAATTTAAACCTATATAGGATAACTACATAGGTACAAACACATGCGCATATCCCTCTCTCAAACACACAGATACATACAATACAGCATTATACAACTATTATAATGTTGGGGGGGGGGGAATAAAAAAGACTTTACACAAATACACATGGATACTATAGACTACAGGATCTGTAGTTATTTTTTAAGCTTACTTTTAAATATATTTAAAGTGGAACATGTTTCTATTAGATTTTGTATATCATTCCACATCACTGCACCTTGATAAACAAATGAGAATTTGGCAACAGAGGTCCTACAGAAAGAAATGCGTAAGTCTTTATTAGATGTGCATGATAATGAGAATTAAACTCAAAATAAGTTTGAAAAAAATTAGGCAAAGATAAAGGAAGACCAATTACTTTGTACATAAGAACCCCTGTTTGATACTTCATTTTGACCTCATAAATTGTGAGTAGTTGCAGTTGTTTAAATAATGGTTTGGTTGGGGCTAAATAAGAAGAGTTGGTTGCAATTCTTACAAAGGATTTCTGAGCTCTATATGGATTGTTTGTAAGTAAGATGGGTAAGTGCTGGCCCAAATTATATTGCAGTAAGAGATGTGAGGATAAATTAAACTGTAATACAAAGTTAGTAATGTGCTCTTTTTTAATTGTTTTTTAACCCTTTTTATAATGCCCAACGATTTTGAAACCTTCTTGCAAACAATTTCACAATGATTCTTAAAGCAGAGTTTCTCATCGATATTGACACCTAAGAATTTCACTGATGAAACTTGTGCAAGTTCATTGTTACTTACTCACGTACATGTTCAAGACATGTCTCACTCAGATACATGTTCAGGACATGTCCCACTCACATACATGTTCAAGACATGTCTCACTCACATACATGTTCAAGACATGTCCCACTCACATACATGTTCAGGACATGTCCCACTCACATACATGTTCAGGACTGTTCACAGATAAGCCTGATGACACTTTCTGGCATGAAAGGTGACATACAGTATTCCTTTTTAAATATTTTAAACACTTTAATGGGACTACCTTGAATCTGTGGAACATGTTACATTGTTGTGTTAAACTTCTGAATGTAATTTTAAGCACTTTTATTTTCCGGCACCTCTTTCCTCTTTAATATTTAACGGGCCGTTTTTGGTGGGTTGAGCACACACACACCACATTTTAGATAAATGATTCCCTTTGCTGCCTGGCTGTCCCACAACAACCAAGAGTAATAACCTTTACAAACTATCCCCCAACACGTAAGAATGTTGTTCTTTTTTTTTTTTTTTTATTGATCTTTTGTCCCCTCCATTTTCCTCCGATCCCAATGTTAGTCGTTATGCCAATTCCCAATCCCCTTCCTGGTCGCTGCGCACTTACCCCCCACAGTCGGTCTGGGAGAGTGGAGGCTATCACGACGTGCTTCCTCCGACACACGTCCAGCCAATCAACCGCTTCTTTTCACCTGGCAGCGCGGATTCTCATTGAGAGGGCGTAGCGTGTGGAAGGATCACACTATCCCACTCAAGTCCTATCCGCGCTTAGCAGGCGCCCCGACCGAACTGTAGGAGTCGCTGTTTACAACGACCCGGACCCACCCCGCCAGCTTCTCCCACCCTCTAATACTGCCAATTGTATTAGTGTGAACGGCCAGCCAAGCTGGTGACAACCCCCGGAGCTGTGAGCTGGATTCGAACAGGCGAATCTAGCCGCTCCGGGGTTTGGTGAGTGACAAACGCAATCTCCGTTACGCCACCTGACCGCCCTAAGAATGCTGTTCTTAATACTGGAGGCACCCTCTGGCCAGTAAGTAAATGGGGCCACACAGTGGCTACATGAGTAGAGCTCCGGACTCGTGATTGGAAGATCACCGGTCCGAGCCCCGGTCATGGCTGTTGTCGGAAAGTGTTGTTGTTGTCCAGCAGGGGACACTCTGGACGAGTCAGTATACCCCTCTTATGGTGATAGGGACACTGTATAGCTGCGAGTGCCGTCCTTCGGATGAGACGCTAAACCGAGATCCTGACTGAATCTCGGCCATTAAAGAACCCAGGGCGCCTATCGCAAAGAGTAGGGGGTTCCCCGACGTTCCTGGCCAAATTCCCAATCAGGTCTCTGATCATCAAGGCCACCTAATCATCCCTCCCCCTTATTTGGCTGATATCAATCCCTATCTCCTGAGCCGTTCAGCCATTGTGTAGTGTGATGTGTGCCTGGTGCCAGTGTGTATAGCAGCCATTGAGCCTGCATAGCCCAAGGTTGGGTGCTGCCAGTGGTGGTGAAGGAGGCAATTTCCACCCTACATTGTGGCGCTTTGAGTGTCTAGAAAAGCGCTATATAAATGTAATGAATTATTATTATTATTATTATTATTATTATTATTATTATTATTATTATTAGTATTATTATTATTATTACAGTCTGTACAGTCTGGTAGTCTTTACCAGCCCTTAAATAAACGTTGAAACCTACTCCACAGTGGACCCAAAGCAAAGATGTTTGTTTTCGAGTATGTTTTTGAGTATATGTTTAAAGCCACAATGTGTACTTTTCTATTAATTAATCAAGTTCTGGAGCCTGTACAGGACGTGGTTGTCAGAAACATATTTTAGGTTCAACTTTATGTAGAAAAGAGAAGATTTTACGAGGGAGCTGGCATCATTTACACACACTTTATCAAGATATCTTCACACACACACACATACACACACACAAACACACACACGCACGCACACACACACACACACACACTACGTTTTTAACTATGGCAATTGTGGCTGCAATTCTGAATGGCTTGAACTGCAGAAAAGGCACAAGGGACATATTCCTGTGTTGGGACAATCCCTTATTCTGTAAAAACAATGCAAAACACAGGAAAAGGCCATTCTAACAATAGGTCCGATTTGAGTGTTTTTAACCATGGCCCCATTAATTTTACATTCGTTTTGTGGCTAACTAGGGAGGAGCTGGATATCCAGCATGAAGCACAGCGTGGGTCGTGCTGAGAAAGGACTCTACCCTTCGACGACATCATCAATGAGTAGGCAAATACCGCTAGGGGTCCAAAGTTCTGCACTTTAACCAGTCATTTCAATGATACATCATGCGACTCATCTGTCTGTTCATATGGATACTAGGGGCGACAGTGGCTGAGGAGGTAGAGCAGTCGTCTGGTAATCCAGATGTTCCCAGTTCGATTCCCGCTCCTCCCAGGCAGCGTGTCGAAGTGTCCTTGAGAGCAAGACACTTAAACCCCTAATTGCTCCCGATGAGCAGGTCGGCGCCTTGCATGGTTGTCTCCGCCGTCGGTCGTGTGAATGTGTGAGTGAATGGATAAAAATGTGAGGAACAAATTGTAAAGCACTTTGGATAAAAGCGCTATATAAATGCAGCCATTTACCATTTACTATATAGCTTTAGCACAGAGAAAAGGCAGAAGGAGGCACGACACTCGCTCCGTTAGAAAAATGGACAATCTTTTGATTGTATTAATGAAAAGTGTGAAGGTTTCTGCCAGAATGGCCTTCATCAGATAAAAGACGGACATGAAAAGGTCCTGTCCTGTCTTTGTCTTTTTCCTGGCGATAGCCGTTCTGGCTGAAAGGTTGCGCTTGTAATCGAATGAAAACATTATACATATTATTTGTAATGGAGAGAGTGTCGTTGTCTCGTTGGCTTTGTCTACACAGGAATATATTTGAAGGCGGCACTGCGACTCTGGCAACCTCCCTCGCCTTCTCTTCAGCATAGAGACAAAGACATGAAGGAGCCTGTGTCCCCCGTGTCTTGAGTAAAATTGTATCTGTCACATACACATTATACATGTCCAAGGGCAGCGGAATGCTTCCTCTGCAAGGGAATCTGGGCAGGGGAAGTGAATAGTTTGTACTCTCCCTTCCTGCAGTGACTACCGCTGAAGTGCCCTTGAGCAAGGCACAGAGCCAGTGCTCCAGTGGAACTACTTGGTTGCCTGTAGTAGAAGACCATGGTTTTACTGGGCAGATCCCAGGTGTGAGTGTGTGTGTGTGTGGCGACAGGTTATGTCGTGTTTCAGGGGGATTTGACATTCTGAAAGTTCCAAGTTGAAAGAGATCATTTTCCATCAGCACTTTGTCTATTTTGCCATACACTAATATATGGGCAGTACCCCAAGACAGACTGCCCATATAAAAATGATCTTGGTGGTCTGAGGGCAGTAGCCCCCTCCCTTTGTTCCCTCCCTGGGGCAGCACTTAAGTTAAGTACCCTCCCTTTGTTCACTTTGGGAGCTAGCCACCATCCCCCCAAATATAACACCTGAGTGCTAGTTCTATAGTGGCAGAGGAGCAGCAGAAGTGGTTTGAATTTTCAGTGCTGCATCTGTAACTGAGGTCACTAGAAACCTGCACTCAGGCAGCAGCCACACATTACTCTCTCTCTCACAGAGCAAACAAACACACCTACAATATTTAACAAATGCAGACACCATCTATATTCCCATTCATTATGATTACCTGTATACACTCGCATAACATACACAGAGATCATCCACTGTCTTCGGGGGGAAAAACTGTGTTGACAAGTCAATAGGCAACAAAGAACCATAGACCAATGAAAGCAGCTTCCTGCACTATTCCTTTTACACTATCACATTATTACCTTATTACACTATCACATTATTACACTATTACACTATCACATTATTACCTTATTACACTATCACATTATTACCTTATTACACTATCACATTATTACACTATTACACTCACATTATTACATTATTACACTATCACATTATTACCTTATTACACTATCACATTATTACACTATCACATTATTACCTTATTACACTATCACATTATTACCTTATTACACGATCACATTATTACACTATCACATTATTACCTTATTACACTATCACATTATTACTAGTGCCGTCAGGCGATAAACAAAATGTATCTAATTAATTACAGGATTTGTAATTAATTAATCTAATTAATCACATTTTAACCGCATAACCATTTTAGGCCTGATATTCTATATTCTATAATCATATTTCAAATGGCATGTGTCCGGATGGCATAATTCAGTACTGTATCTAAAAAACCTTCTGTTTAACCATCTTCCATTTATTCATTTGCTTAGATTTTTCAGGTCTGGTAAATTTTAGCATGGTGTTATTCACAGTCAAAGATAAAGAAAAAAATTTATTGAATTGATATTCTCATTTGGTTCATTACAATTTACTCAAGCCTAGTAACAGACACATGCACTAGATCCACAAAGAATGGATTGCACGGAGCAAGTTGCACCCTTACTTAAAATTCATTATGAATTGAAAATGGGGGACCCTGGTCTGCATCCCCTTAACAATTGTATGTATTGAGCTGTACTGTATTGTACCCATTCTGCAATCTGTTAATAAAGTTTTCATTCAATCAATCAATCTGCACGTGATTGATTGAATGAAAATTGTATTAGCAGATTGCAGAATGGGTACAATACAGTACAGCTCAATACATACAATTGTTAAGGGGATGCAGACCAGGGTCCCCCATTTTCAATTCATAATGAATTGTAAGTAAGGGTGCAACTTGCTCCGTGCAATCCATTCTTTGTGGATCTAGCCCACAGTATTTCTGACACTGGGAATACATTCCCTGAGATCCATAGATGTCCCTAGAATCAGATCACATTACTACACTATTATAATATCACATTATTACCGTATTACACCATCACATTATTACACTATTATAATATCACATTATTACCTTATTACACTATTACCCTATCACATTACCTAATGACATTATTACACTATCACATTATTACACTATCACATTATTACCTTATTACATTATTACACTATTACACTATCACATTATTACCTTATTACACTATCACATTATTACCATATTACACTATCACATTATTACACTATTATAATATCACATTATTACACTATTACACTATCACATGATTACACTGTTACACTATCACAAGAAAGAAAGAAAGAAAGAAAGAAAGAAAGAAAGAAAGAAAAGAAAGAAAGAAAGAAAGAAAGAAAGAAAGAAAGAAAGAAAGAAAGAAAGAAAGAAAGAAAGAAAGAAAGAAAGAAAGAAAGAAGAAAGAAAGAAAGAAAAGAAAGAAAGAAAGAAAGAAAGAAAGAAAAAGAAAGAAAGAGAAAAGAAAGAAAGAAAGAAAGAAAGAAAGAAAAAAAGAAACATTTTAAACGTGGCAGCTGAAGTAAAGGAAGTGTGTGGACTGCTGGGGGCTGTGATTGTACTCTGCATGTGGTTGTCATTAGTGGCTATAAATAGGGCTATAAATAGAAATAGAGGTGGTTTTGCTGGAACAAAGGTAACTGCAATTGGTCCTGGTGGAGAGTGTTAATTACCTCCCTGACATAATATCAATAAATATTTGAGAAAGGCACAGAAGAGGTACCTGAGGGGAAACAATTAAAGCTAACGACACTCTTGCCCATTTGACCCTACACAAATGGGCTGGCCCATATGGAAAAAATATCTCACCATAATGAGAAAGGAATTCTTTATATTATACTATAAAGACATATATATATCTTTATATTTATATATAAAGCGACATATACAGTATATATTCCCATATGCCTTTCATTTGAGTTAAATGTGATCTAAATATGAGCTTTTTCATTCATAATCAGACAACTAAATCCAAAACACAATGAGTGTATGTATTGACCCCTGACCCCAGATCAGCCATCCTACTTGTGTGATCAAATGCAGGGCCCTGGACCAGAAGATATGATCACATTAACCCTTTCACTACCACACTACCAAAGGGTTAACCCTTTCACTGCGACAATACAGAAGGTTAACCCTTTCACTCGGTTAACCGTCTGTGGTAGTGAAAGGTTAACCGTCTGTAGTGTGGTAGTGAAAGGGTTAACCGTCTGTAGTGTGGTTGTGAAAGGGTTAACCCAGTCTTGACCTCCCAGCTAATCCCTGCCGGAGCTGATAAGATAAGATATTCCTTTATTGATCTCCTTGGGGAAATTCAGGAAGATCTCAAGGTAGTCCTGTTAACATACTAAACACTACATGGACTTGTACCAGCTTATACACACCATCCAGGGCTCTCTGCTCTCACAATGTACATCTCCTGCTATTCCCTCATGCTGACTCAGTGCTGATCTTTTAAAATCAGACATGCCTGTTCTCACGATCATATGATCTATCCCTTTTGGCTTATACAATAGTGACCAAACTGTATTTTAAATCTTAATTGACCATCCATTTTATTTTATTTAAATTGACTGATATTTTAATCTCTGTGAAGTCCTTTGTTGAGGCATACTTTGTGATGTTGGACTTTGGTCCCATCAGTGGTTATCATGAGATAATGACATAATGATAATGGAGATAAAACCCTGTGAGGTCCTCGGTTGCAAAATTACAACATCATACCCGTACCCGTTGCACCTGACGTGGGGAGACATGAGAAAACACGTTGCACTCTTCTTCTGCACCTAAAATGAAGACCGCTGGAGACCTCGTGGGTTTAAGAGTCTTTTTTTTTTAATGTCACACACTTTTTTTTTTTTTTTTTATGGTTCACCAAAACAGCTGCTCGTGTCGTCGACTCCCGACACCAACAGAGAGACTACTACAGGAAGTTTACAGCACTGACAAACACGCAGGCACAGAAATGACAAGCCTCCCTCCCCTCCTCACACCCATCACATCGCCCATAGAGTTTCTGCAAAATGAAACATACACGTCGTTTCGGATAGAAAATCAACTACAGTACAGGCTAACAGGCTGGACATTAGAGGCCGTTCTCTCTATCTCTCTGTTTCTCCTAATTACAGAATTAGTCTTTTTTTTTATGTGTCAAAAACTGGTGCAAAAAATTAAGGGGATTCAAATGTACAGTTTTACCATTGGTCCTCTTTCACTGCAGAATGATGTAATTGAACAGGGAAAGGGTAGTCATGACAACAGCAAATGAAAAGAAAGCAAGAAAATGCATATTCAAACCGTTGCATTCCTTGGCTTTGCGTTTTTTCAAATCAAAAAGAGCGCTAAACGCTGTGTTTGTTCCACATGCGTTAAAAAAATAACTGAACCGACCTCGTACAGCATACTGTATATCAACGGTACATAACGGTATAGCAACTACACATCCATCGCATCTACTGTACGATGATTGATTGGTACAGAGTAAGGACTTCGACGGCTTCATCCATCATGAATCGACTGCATGACCACGGCCCCCCGGAGTTGGAATCGACCCATGGCGCAGCTGGAGGGGTGCGGGGGGGGGGGGGGCAGTCACCAAGGTTATATTATTGCTGTTTGTATTGGTATCAGCACACGCTGTCATTCCTGCTTAGGGTTTGTGTGTGTGTCATTAGAGCCCCTGCCGGTGACTGAAATCCTCTACTGCTTCCACTGCCTCTCAGGAACCACTGAAAGAGCGGTCGCTATATAGACCACAGGAAGTGACATTCCATTTGGACCCACCCCCCCCCTCGTTCAAAAGCTTTACTATTTACTATGGAGACGGCATGATATTTAGCGATATAAAACACTGAATCGGCTTAAAACATTTCCTCCCATTGATAAGTGCATAAAACTATGAATACAATCAAATAAAATATAATAAAATAAAACCTTCCCAGAGGCTCCAGTTTGCTTGATCTGACCCCCCCCCCCCCCAGGAAACAGCCGTGAATACTGTAAATGTAGCTATTCCCCCACCCTTTTGTTGTCCTTTCCGGGGGAGCTATTCATCTAGAATCTGGATCGAGCAAAATGGATAACAGCTGTGTCTGGGAAACACACAAATGTTTTTTGATTTTAGTTTAGTTTGTTTAGTTTTTTATTCATTTGGGGGGGGGGGGGGGGGGGGGAACGGAATGTCACTTCCTGCAGTGCAATGGAGGCACGTGGTGAACCATTAGGCCCCCTATACTCACCTCCACTCAGTCCATTCAACATCTCCATGACGATTGGAAGCCACCGCAGGGGGAGGAGTCATGGAGATGCTGCAGGTGACTGATCATCACTCTCTCAACAGGTGCACGGTAATAGGGAGGTGTAGTCTGACGTCACTGGTTGTTCCACCCGTATAGGGATTTATCATTGGGAAAATGGATTATCGGCTATTGTAACAATTCTGCCTCGTGAACATTGAAAAGCTTTACATTTTGCACAAAACGAGTTCCCTTCTATCACTAACATTATTGTTTAAAAATGTTGGTTGAAATAAAATTTCGCGTTTATTTTTTTTATGATTAATTGCGAATATTTTCATGTTGAGTTATAGATTGTGGATGAATAAGCACAGAAAGGTACACCGTGCCAATGTTAATGCTTTATTTGTTTTAAACGAGGCGATTTAGAAATGGGCAATGGGGAAATACATTGCGTTGGACAGAGGGTGGAACACGAAAAACGGCAATGACGTCACCACTACACCTCCCTATTAGCCTGGCCATACTGGTGATTACTCATGCCTTAAACACAGCAGTCTGTAAAAACAACCAGAACCACAGTCCTAATGGAGGCTGGTGGTCGGACCTCCAGAACAGGTAATATAGGGGACTCATTGAATGGACTCTATGTTTTTATTTTTTTTTAAGGTCCCATATTATACTCCTTTTCAACAAGTGAATATAGGTCTCTGATGTGGCCCCCGAAACAGTCTTTGACGTTTTCTCGTTGAAAATACCGTCCAGATTATTCTTTCTAGCATGCCTCTATACCCCTCCGTTTCACACAAATGGGTAAAATGTTGTCAGAAACATATTCTAGGTTCAAAGGAGAAGGTTTATGAGAAAGCCGCCATTTTTACAGAAAGGAACTCAAGGAATGCGCATTGCAATGAGCTTATTTTGTGTGACATCACATAAAGACAGTCAGTCCACATGGCTCGTTTAAAGGCACATTTTCTGAATACGGGCTACTGTGTGTAAAATGTGACTGGGTTGTCTTATTTCACAGTTTGTGTGTTAGCAGGGCCCATCAGAGACCCACATGTATGTACTGCACAAAAATGAGTTTTTCATAATATGGGAGCTTTAAAACATTCAAGCAGCCATATTACTGAGTTGGGAGGATTCTCACCGGCGGTCATGTTACTTGTCGCTGCTGTCGGGACGAAACCTCATAACTCCATTTTTTGAATTTTTTTTTATTATATAAATCAACTCCGTAGATCATCCTCCATATGTGTGTGTGGGTTTTACAAAGTTTAAACAATGGAAAGCATTAAACCGATCATCTGTCTAAACCTCCTAACTCTAATCACCCTCAAATCTGTGTTAGTTTTTTTCATCTGCTGAAAAGTTGGGTTTTTGGAGTTTATGAGGTTTTGTCCCGACAGCAGCGTTGTGTTACTTGTGTTACACCCACTCCCAGTACCTAAACGGTACTGAAGGAGCTGCTGCTATCTTTGAAAGACCAAACATACAGTGAGAGCCCTGATCCTAGATCAGACTCCTATTACTAACCGAATAAAACATGTAAACAAAAACAAACAAGGAAACATCAGTAAGAACCAGGAAATTACAATCATTCTGTACATGACTATACAAGAGTTCACCCTGTCTGTTGTGTGTGTGTGTGTGTGTGTGTGTGGTGTGTGTGTGTGTGTGTGTGTGTGTGTGTGTGTGTGTGTGTGTGTGTGTGTGTGTGTGTGTGTGTACTGTACACTTAATCGCTTCAGTAATACTCTAAAGGACCATACCAGTCTTAATTTTGACTTCTCTCCATTACTAGAGATCGTCCCTGTCTTTAACTAATGTTGTGTTCTTCATAGGTGTATAAAGTGTATGTTTTGGTAGATCTCAGCCTACCTTTCACACTGCCCTTGATGTTGAAAAGTGGTGGAAATATATTCCATGAAACTTGAAAATCGCTAGACATACAGTAGGTAATTCACCCTTCTGAAAACAATTGCACCTTCACGTTCACAAAATGTTACCAAATGACGCAAATCTTCAAATTCGCACAGCAACGGTGAGACAATGACAAGCGCACCCAACTGAATGAAGTTCAAAGTGTGCGGGGCTTGCAGTAAAAAGTGTTCAACTCAGTGGTTTTCAGAAGGCTGAGTTACATTATGCCTAGCAACTTTCAAACAACTTTCAAGTCTCGCAGGGTATTTTCCACTAGCCTAGGGCTGCAGAATATATAGTTTCAGCATCGATTCAGTGCACATACGCAATAGTGACATTAGCGAAGGGCGCAATTTCTTTGTTTGTTTTTTTGTGAAGGACGTTAAGGTTGTTCATTGTAAATGTAATGCTTTAACTGGGAAGCAGCGAGAAACAGCCTGGATCTCTCCTGGATCTCTGGAGTATTCTCACAATACAATGGTGTCACGGTGAGTCAGTATTAAACAACTGCCTAATTTCCCTCCAGAATCACCCCAATCATTGCTAGAGCGACTCATTCGTCCCCAAATGGAGCTCTTGGAAGTTAAAAGCTGCATAGATCTGCTGAAATGATGGTGCTCCTGTATTTTATCACATCGCAATATATTATCGCAAAGAAATCAAATGTACTGTATATATATTGCAATGTAATTTTCCCTCCAATATCATGCAGGCCTAATATCATCCACCCCTATTCAACATCAACGGCAGCGTGAATGGTGCTCAGTAGTGTAAGCTGGGGTTAGCTAAAACACACCGTATACACCTACTAAATGAGTTAAAGACAGGGGCAATTTTCCAGGGGTGTAAATTACTTGAGTAATTGTACTTCGTTACAATACTTAAGTACTGTTTTTGGGGATTTGTACTTTACTCGAGTATTATTAGGTTTGTATACTTGTACTTTTACTAGGGATGCTCGATATTGTCTTTTTTACAGATACGATATACCGATATTGTCCAACTCTTAATTTCCGATACCGATATCAACCGATATCACATTTGAATGCCGATATCGGCCGAAAATATGGGTAGGCCGATAATATCGGACATCCCTAACTTTTGCTACTTTTGCTCAATTACATTTCAGAGAGAAAAAAACATACTCTACATTTAAAATGCAGACCTACAAAGTACAAAGTACAAATCTCGCAGGTCCAACTATTTTAATTAGTATATTTGTTTCTCTGGCCGAACTAACGTTAACGTTATTAATCCTGCGGCCGCACTTTATTTAAAAACAGCCAATCAAATCCCCATCAATGGAAAATGAACCCGCCCATACCCATGCTGATTGGTCCTTGTGCAAGACTAGAAAGCAGGGATCTTTGATTAAACACCTGCTATCAGAAGAATAGACGAAGTTTAGTACTTAAGTACATTTAAAAGTAGAAACTTTTAAAACTTTTACTCAAGTGTGTTTTTAAGTATAATTTCTGGGTACTTTTTACACCCCTGGCAATTTGTGGTAACGGCGAGCGCAGTCATAATTAGACTTGTACAGTCCTTTAAAACGGATGAATCACCACAACGTATACAAAAGGAAAACAGAAAGGGAAAAAAACAGACCTTCATCTCTGCAGAGAGACGCCAAAGATATTCAAAGCCAATAAATCCATGAGGTCATTATGGAAAACTAAACCCTGTGACCACCCACTCTGAACCCATTATTTGAAACCCCTCCCCCTCCCTGACACACACACACACACACACACACATGGAAATACACACAAAAGAAACACACACAATCTCAGTCGATTCCGGTAGCCAGCGATTCTGGATCAAAGACAGTATTAAGATGAGGAGAATCGATGGCGAATAGGCGGCAGTGGTGGTGACCTGGTCCCCGTTAAAGAGAATCCGTCATGAGGAGCATAATGGTTGTCTGGTCGGATGAGCAGGAACAACGGAACATTCTAATCCTCGCCATGGCAACAGAACCCTCATTTACCCTACTGTATCTAATACTAAAACCCAGTGCTTTTAGAGTTAGATCATAAAATAGGCTGGCATATAACATAATCCATGTTTAATGTGTGTGTTTACAAAAGAATATGTATTTTTATCTCCAAATGGAGTTACTTTTTTTTTAACACTGTTTTTACTCTGAATGAGAAAGAGAGGGGGGGGGGATAAAGGATAAAATAGGAAGAGTCCCTCACGACTGAATGGAGCTCAGAGGCCCGGAGCTCTGGGGTTTACATGGTTAATTACTGCAGCAGTCGAAGAAGCGGAAAAGCAGCCAAGTCTCCGCGCGGTGTGTCGCTGCTGCGCCCACCGGGGAGACACTCTGCAGCACCGGCGCTCTGAACACCGTGACACCCCTGCACTCCATCACCCAGACACTAAACGGGGCGGCAAGCCGCCTGTGGTGTGTGTGTGTGCGTGCGCGTGTGCGTGTGCGTGTGTGTGTGTGTGTGTGTGCGTGTGCGTGTGTGTGTGTGTGTGTGTGTGTGTGTGTGTGTGTGTGTGTGTGTGTGTGTGTTTCAGACCAGTCCCCTGGTAATAGGCTACCAGGGCAGGGAAGTAAAAAAACAAAGGGGGGGGGGGGGTCAAGGTCAGCATAAGAGTGGGGTGGGGGTTGAACGTGTTCATAATGTATCTCCATTGCGTCCAGGTATTACCAGCGTCCTCCAAAACATCAAAACATGGGGAGGCAATGACATGGTTTCCCAGTTTGTGGTTCTGTTTTGTGCCATCTCTCTGTATCTCTCTCTCTCTCTCTCTCTCTCTCTCTCTCTCTCTCTCTCTCTCTCTCTGTCTCTCTCGTCTCTCTCGCTCTCTCTCTCTCTCTCTCTCTCTCTCTCTCTCTCTCTCTCTCTCTCTCTCTCTCTCTCTCTCTCTCTCTCTGACATGTGTCTAGTAGTCCCCTCCCCTCGGGAGAGTCTTGGGCTACGGAGAGGCAGGGAGTTCGGGGGGGTCTGGGTGGGGATCGGTTGTGGTGTGGTGGGGGGGAGACGGGGGGGGGGTCCTGCGGGGGGCGCTCCCCTCAGCCACAGGAGATGACGGTGAAGCGCTTGGAGATGCAGGACATGTTGTGCAGCACGATGCCCAGCAGGAAGAGCAGCACGCAGGCCACCAGGATGACCGTGCACACCCCGGACCACGTGGAGCCTTTACCCCCTCCTCCGCCTCCCCCCACCACGCCCCCGGGACCCCCTCTCCTCTCCACCACCATCTCCCCTCCCTCCATGTCCACCCGCAGGCCCTCCAGGCCCATGGCCAGGCCCAGCGCGTGATGCTGCTGCTCGGGCAGCACCGTCACCAGCGCCACCCCGCCCCCCTTCTGCTGCCCGCCGGCGGCCAGGAAGCGGCAGCCCAGGTCCCCCGGCAGGCCCAGCGCGCGCTCCTTGGACAGCGGCAGGGGCAGCATGTAGCAGCCGTTGCTCGGCAGCCGGATGAACACGGGCGTGTGCTCGGAGGCGTGCGGGATGGCGATGACGGTGATGATGTCGGGGTCGTCGGGCAGCTGGGAGACGGAGACGCCGGCGGGCAGCCGGGTGACGCCGCGGCACCACGGGCAGCGGATCTCCTTCTGGCTGCTGCGCATCTGCGTCAGGCACACGGAGCAGCAGGTGTGGCGGCAGTCCAGCAGCTTGGGCCGCCGCCGCGGGCTGTAGTAGTTGAAGCAGATCTGACACTCCAAGATGGAGTCCTGGGACAGGGTGTCCATTTTGTTTTGGTGGTGGTGGTGGTGGAAGGTCGGGCCGGCCCGCCTGCTCCTCCTCCTCCTGCTGCTCTAAAATTCAACCCGAATATCCGGGATGGTATAGGAGGAAGACTCTGGTGGTAATTTATTCGGCCGAATAGGTCGAATAGTAAAACAGATATCTCCCAATGTTGTGTGTGTCGTAATCCTTTTGCCGAGCTCGGTTTGGGAAAACCGCAGTTAGCTCCTCCTCCGCCGCTGGGCCTCTGCAGCTGTACGTCACAGTCCCTGGCTGGCCACACGGTACTTCATCTGGGAGAGGAGACAGAGAGGAGACGGCGTTAATGAGACGAAGCGGGGGGAGGGGACCGGGGGCGCGCGCCGATTTAAACATCAACATCACATGAGAGACATATCCTCGTATAATGTGTACTTGTTCTGTTGTGTTTTTGTATGTGTCCTTTGTTTATTTTTTTGTTGTGTGTTATCTGTGTTCTGATTCTGTATTACATCATTGCACAAAATGTGGGACCCTCTCGAAAACGAGATACTGTATCTCAATGTGGTTTTCCCCAATAAAGAATTTCAATATATCAACGCGCGAACGCCGCCACACCCAGACGGAAGAGCAGACACAACGCTTGGATGTTTCGGCCTGTGTGCGTGGCGTGTGCGTGTGTGTGTATGTGTGTAGTGTATGTGTTGTTTGTGTGCCTCATCATCACCCTGCATCTCCCTCATTCATCACCCCACAGATTAGTCAGATGGCTGACCTACCCCGATCAACACTCATCACATCAGTGCCACATCACCACACCATCTCTCTCACACTTATCTCACCTCCATGTCTCTCACCCTTTCTGTCTGTCTCTCACACACACACACACACACACACACATGCTGTACACACACACACACACACACACACACACACACACACACACACACACACACACACACACACACACACACACACACACACACACACACACACACACACACACACACACACACACACACACACACACACACACACACACACACACACACACACACACACACACACACACACACACACACAATACAATGCTGTCTCAGACACATTCATGTACTGCACATAGATGACACATGCATATACACACATATACACAGGTGCACATACAGGTGTACTATACACAGTGTCAGTATCATCAGTATCAACCTGTGTAGCTCAAGGCATAGAGTAGGCATGGCACGCTGAGCATGGCACTAACACTGCCAGGGTTTGGGGTTTGATTCCTGACTGTGATTCCACCCAGTATGGAAAAATGGTCTAAGCACTGGAGCGGCTGGGTAGTGTAGAGGTCTAAGCACTGCTGTGGCTGGGTAGTGTAGAGGTCTAAGCACTGCTGTGGCTGGGTAGTGTAGAGGTCTAAGCACTGCTGTGGCTGGGTAGTGTAGAGGTCTAAGTACTGCTGTGGCTGGGTAGTGTAGAGGTCTAAGCACTGCTGTGGCTGGGTAGTGTAGAGGTCTAAGCACTGCTGTGGCTGGGTAGTGTAGAGGTCTAAGCACTGGAGCGGCTGGGTAGTGTAGAGGTCTAAGCACTGCTGTGGCTGGGTAGTGTAGAGGTCTAAGCACTGCTGTGGCTGGGTAGTGTAGAGGTCTAAGCACTGCTGTGGCTGGGTAGTGTAGAGGTCTAAGTACTGCTGTGGCTGGGTAGTGTAGAGGTCTAAGTACTGCTGTGGCTGGGTAGTGTAGAGGTCTAAGTACTGCTGTGGCTGGGTAGTGTAGAGGTCTAAGCACTGCTGTGGCTGGGTAGTGTAGAGGTCTCATATGTTCCCGTAACTCCAGCATCATTAACACCACGGTAACTCCCCTACATGTATCTGACCATTCCTTCATATCCTTCTCACTAACTCTCATGCTTAACCGAAAGGTCTTCACCCCAACTCAAACCGTCTCACTCAGACGCAACCTGGCCTCCCTATCCCCCTCCACCCTCTCCTCTGACATACTATCCGCTCTACCTTTGAGTGACACCTTCTCTGCTCTCCCCACAGAGATGGCAACCTCCACCCTCCTCTCAGCCCTTGCAACCTCCTTCGACAAGCTCTGTCCCCTCGTTGAGAAACCTGCCCGCCGTTCCCCACCCAGTCCATGGCTGACGGATGCAGTGAGAGAACAAAGACAGGTCCTGAGAGCGGCTGAGAGGAAGTATAGAAAGTCACGCCTCACTGCTGACATCGACACATATCATAACCTCTTGTTAACATTCTCCAAAACCATTACTAATGCCAAAGCTTCTTTCTTTCACCATAGGATCGAGGCCTCTGCCAAGAATCTTCGCAAACTGCATGCTACCATGTCCTCTCTCCTCACCCCCCCCCCCCCCCCCACCCCCTCCTCCCTCATCTTTTTCTGCCGAAGACTTTGCTGTCTTCTTTGAGGAAAAAGTGGAGAACATCCGCAGCTCCTTCTCCCAACCCCCACCCATTCCAAACGCTGAATCGAGAACCTCATCCTTGACTCTGTCATCTTTCTCTCCCATTACAGAAGCCGAGACCCTGACACTGGTAACGTCGAACCGTCCGACTACATGCCAGCTGGACCAGCTACCCTCCCCACTCCTCCAGACCATAGCACCGGACATCCTCCCATTCCTAACTGCAACCATCAACTCCTCACTCAACTCGGGGGTGGTCCCCACCTCCCTAAAACAAGCCAGAGTCACGCCCCTCATAAAAAAAACAACCCTGAACCCCACCGTCATAGCCAACTATCGTCCTGTCTCTCTTCTCTCCTTCCTTTCTAAAACACTTGAACGTGCTGTATCCAACCAACTTACTGCTTATCTCTTACAGAATGACCTCCTAGACCCCAATCAGTCTGGCTTCCGGACTGGCCACTCCACAGAAACGGCCCTCATTGCGGTCACAGAGGCTCTTCACTTAGCAAAAGCGAAAGGCCTCTCCTCTGTCCTGATTCTCCTAGATCTATCTGCAGCCTTCGACACAGTCAACCATCAGATCCTCCTCGCGGCCCTCGCAGGAATGGGAGTGGCTGGATCTGCGCTGACATGGCTGACATCATACCTCAACGACCGCTCCTACCAAGTGTCATGGAGAGGGACTCTGTCGGCCACCCGCCCCCTCCGGACGTGTGTCCCCCAGGGCTCGGTCCTAGGACCCCTTCTCTTCTCCCTCTACACTAAATCACTGGGTAACATTATCACGTCTCATGGCTTCTCATATCATTGTTATGCCGATGATACTCAACTCTTCCTCTCCTTCCCTCCCTCAGATATCCACGTCTCTGAGCGGATCTCGGCCTGTCTGTCCGACATCTCCGCCTGGATGACGACCAACCACCTCAAACTGAACCTAAGCAAAACAGAATTGCTCCACCTGCCGGCCAAATCCTCCCCCCTGACCGACCTCTCCATCACAGTCGAGAATGCAGCTGTGACCGCGTCCCCGACCGCAAAGAACCTTGGTGTTGTCCTCGATGACCAGTTGAACTTCTCTGCTCACATCGCAGCAACAACCAGAACCTGCAGATTCCTCCTGAGCAACGTCAGAAGGATCCGCCCCTTCCTGACAAAAGAAGCCACCCAACTCCTCGTCCAATCAACAGTCATCTCCCGCCTCGACTACTGCAACGCACTGCTAGCTGGCCTCCCGGCCACTGCCACCAAGCCTCTTCAACTCATTCAAAACGCAGCGGCCCGCCTGATCTCAAACCTACCGAAGTCGGCCCATGTCACCCCACTTCTTAGGGACCTGCACTGGCTCCCCATTGCTGCACGGATCCGTTTCAAGGCCCTCGACCTAGCATACCGTGCGGCAAAGGGAACCGCTCCCGCCTACCTCCGGTCAATGGTCTCTAACTACACACCCTCAAGACCCCTACGCTCTGCATCTTCTGGCCGCCTCAGACCTACTCCTATCCAAGCTCCCGGAGGGTCATCAAAGAGAAGCCGCCTATTCTCAGTCCTTGCCCCACAATGGTGGAATGAACTACCCATCCCAGTTAGGACAGCCGAATCCCGTCCAATCTTTCGCCGTCGACTAAAGACTCACTTCTTCAACCATTATCTGAAATGATATATAAATTTTTTTTTTAAATCTAACCCTGACTAACCTTACTGTCATGCACTTGTCCTAATAAACTAACCTACACTGTAACACGCAACACTTTGATGAGCATTGTTACTCAGCTGATAGAGTTGTACCCTTCTTGCTGTCTTGTCGTACAGAACTTGTAAGTCGCTTTGGATAAAAGCGTCAGCTAAATGACTAAATGTAAATGTAAATGTAAGTACTGCTGTGGCTGTGTAGTGTAGAGGTCTAAGCACTGCTGTGGCTGTGTAGTGTAGAGGTCTAAGCACTGCTGTGGCTGGGTAGTGTAGAGGTCTAAGTACTGCTGTGGCTGGGTAGTGTAGAGGTCTAATCCTAGCTGTCAGGTGAAACGAACTGGCTGGCAACTCCACAAGTATCGGATAAGGCATGTGGTCGTCTACACCCTCCCCGGACCGACAGTAGAGCAGTGCAATGACCAGGAAGGGAACATAAATTGAGGGATGGGTGAAAATGATAAAAAAAAAAACTAAGAAATTGAATCATAGCCAAGGTCTAGTTTTATATCCACACACACACACACACACACACACACACACACACACACACACACACACACACACACACACTCAGTTCTCTCTCAATCTACCAGTCGCTCCACACACACACACACACACACACACACACACACACACACACACACACACACACACACACACACACACACACACACACACACACACACACACACTCATTTATCTCTCATTCTACCAGTCGCTCCACACACACACTCCCTCTGGAGCCCACAGCTGAGTTTGAGAACCGACACTACTATACAGACCACTTATCTCACCACAGGAGCCCCACATGACCTGAGGCACACGCACACACACACACACACACACACACACACACACACACACACACACACACACACACACACACACACACACACACACACACACACACACACACACACACACACACACACACACACACACACACACACACACACACACACACACACACACACACACACACACACACACACACACACACACACACACAGATCCCCAGTGATACAGAGGCAGTTGTGAAATTGCTACCATGCAGCATAATAGATGGGGAGACATTACTGTGTATGACACATACTGTGCCTTTGAGACACCAGAGGACCACTGACAGTGATGATGAAGTCGACTCTGACGAAGCTCGGATTCCGATTGGTTCGATTATTTCGGTGTGTATCGGCCAATACCGAGTACTGATCCGAACAGTTTTTTTTTTTTTTTACTGAACAGTGCAGACAATCGCTTTGGAGTCACTGGATAAAAATGATTGAGATAACAATCCATTGTTTCTCCATTAGAAAGATCTAACGTGCTTCTATGAATAAAATTTAACTAAATAAATGTATTCCTGGCGCGTTACACATGGTTTTTTGGTATCAGATGTTAGTACCGGGTAAATTCTCCGGTACCAACACCCTGCTTCCGCCTGATATCAGACCGGTATTTGATACCGCTATCACTACAGGTACATCCATAGTATTTGTGTAGAAATTTAACTGGACTGACAGTCAGTGACAACTGAGCATTTGCCATTAAAACCTTATGTCGTGGTTTTCGTTCAAAGCATTACATTTAGCCTACACATGAATGGCAATAGATAAACACACATTTGTTTTGATTTAAAAGAGGAATGCCACCCATGTTAAAAGGCCCACATTAAATTGACATTAGCAACTTCAGAGGCCAGAATGTGGGACCTATAAACACATTTACTATCCACTAGCAGTCACTTTAACATGAACACACACACACACACACACACACACACACACACACACACACACACACACACACACACACACACACACACACACACACACACACACACACACACACACACACACACACACACACACACACACACACACACACACACACACACATATGCTGCACACGCTCACACTATGGTCACTTTACAAAATGAAAGGTCACTTTAAAAACAAGAACAGGAGTGGTTCTTGTATAGTAAATAGATGGATAGCAAGCTAGCATAAGGACACATAGTATAACTGTAGATTGTATAGTAAAGCATGTATAGTAGTGTACACATAAGACCCAGTGCCCCATCCGTAGCTAACAGTGTACTATCACAGGACCTAGCATGCCTTACCACGCTTTTGAAAAACGCATGTACATATACCTATGTCTTTACTCTTACGACTTGTATTATTGCACAAATGTCGCATTCTCATCCCTTGGATTCTTATTATTGTATTATTGTACTATGCCCAATCGTTGCGGGCAAGACCCCCCGCATTTCACTGTATACTTGTTGTATGCCGTGACAAATAAAACTCTTGACTTGACTTGATAGCATTGTGAGGCTGAACAACAGGACACATTGACTATGTAAATGTGCACAAAAAAAATTATATAAACATTTACACTTTTTTTAAATAGCTAAAAGCTAAAAGTGATTTTTGCAACCGAGGGCCTCACAAGGTTAAGGCTTCATATGATGTTGTTCCTGTTTCCCTGCGCAAGTCAGTGATTATTTGTGAATGTAGATCTGAAGTAAAAGAGAGAGGACCCTGAAATAGGTTCTTCCATTCATCCTCTAATATAAAATCTGGGGCTGCTCCTTAGACACCGACTTCACGGAGCCATAAAGCATTGAGTTCTTTTCACCCCCCCCTATGAGGTCTATATTCTATTATTGCTTACAGGTTTGAATCAGAATGAAAAGCTGATTTGGGGCGCGAGAGCTTCACACAAATATTTGATGGCCTCGTAAAGTTGGAGCACCCCATTCATTGTCTGTGGACTTTACATCCCGGTGACATCACTGATCGGAGGTCGCTCAGATATCGACTGAACTGTCGCAGGAATAACATACGCGTGTGAATTCTTAACGGCTTCCATCCCCCCTAGACCGATGAGCTATATTTTACAGACTGATGCGGTTGGATTTCATATCGATGCGTCCGTTATTGTCTTTACATAATAAGTAGGGGTGAATTATTTTCAACCTCTCCTATTGGCCACAGACTCCATAACATATGTGTTACTCCTCCTCCTCCTTGCATAATCTATGATGTTAATCTGCGAAGAAGCTGCCGTGATCGTTTGCCTTTACAGATGATTATGTCCGGTCAAAACAGCAGAGGAGATATTAAATCCGGCGGAGGGGCATTCCTGTACTTTCCTTCTCTGTGCATATTTTTTCAAGTGCGAAAACTGCTGAGGGGTGGGTGTCTAATCGTGGCTAGGTTTTTCTCTCCACATTCATCTCGACTGTAGTGATACCCCCCTCCCTCCAGATGCCTCTGTGGATAGGTAGGCTACAACAGACAGGGAGACAGATGGAACAGGCAGAAAGAGAGAGGGAGAAGGTGTTAGGGATGGGGGGGGGTGGTGGCAATAGATTGCCCTGCAAAACTGCACATCTCAGTCCCTTTATCAAAATGAGATCTTGTCCAATTAAACTTCTCACAGCTCCTCGCAGGAACACTAATATAGCTGTGACAGTTATCCGTTATGGCAAGGCCCGTGCAGACCAGTGCAGTTCAGTGAATTCCATTAGTCTGCTAAATCTACAGTAAACTCAAAACCCATTTACGGTGGTTAGGACCACCTGCTTCACTGATCAAGCACCCACCCCTCTCCAATTATCCTCCCTGCCCACCCCTCTCCAGTTCTCCCTGCTGCCCACCCCTCTCCAGTTCTCCTTGCTGCCCACCCCTCTCCAATTATCTCCCCTGCCCACCCTCTCCAATTCTCCCCCCTTCCCACCCCTCTCCAATTCTCCCCCAGCCCACCCTCTCCAATTCTCCCCCCTTCCCACCCCTCTCCAGTTCTCCCCCCTGCCCACCCCTCTCCAGTTCTCCCCCCAGCCCACCCTCTCCAATTCTCCCCCTGCCCACCCCACTCCAATTCTCCCCCCTTCCCACCCCTCTCCAATTCTCCCCCTGCCCACCCCTCTCCAATTCTCCCCCCTTCCCACTCCTCTCCAATTCTCCCCCCTTCCCACCCCTCTCCAATTCTCCCCCTGCCCACCCCTCTCCAATTCTCCCCACTGCTAAAATTCTTCCCACTACTACTACTACTATCACTACCACTGCTATCACTACTACCACCACCACTACTACTACCACTACTACTATCAGTACTACCACCACCACTACTACCACTACTACTATCACTACTACTGTAACTGAGGGGTACAATTCCCTGACTGTATTGAATAAGTATGGTATCATTAAACCACTACTGAGTTATGTACATTACTACTGGCCATACAGTACACATGTATATGAGATGAACACCCACACAATAACACGGCTTAACAAGGAAAGTACTGTTTATAATATTTATTAGAAGAGCACCAAGATTATCTTACATTTATTAAGAATGAGAGTTGCGCTTGTAAGGCGAAGAATGTGCATGAATAGGTCAAGAGCGTAAGTCCATGAGCATATTACGAAGGGGATAATTAATACCACCTGTAGCATAAGAATTATATAAGGTACACTCGTAGGTCAGCTGGAGATACTAGGGGGGTTCCCTCCGGTTGTAAGCCAGCAGGGGGGAGGATTTGTCGGTAGCAAAAGTCTGGATCAACGAGGAATAAGGAGACTCCAGGTACAGGAGACGGTGCAATAATCCCTTGATCCGTAGACAAAGCAACAGCTATTCTCCGGTATGCACTGCCGCATGGATGAAAGCTAGCCAGCCTCAGAGTCCTAGAGGCGGGCTCGACGGGGCTCCTCACAGGGTAAATCCCACACGGTAGTGGGGGTAGACGATTCTCTGCTCCAGCAGCCACAGGACCAAAGCAATATAATCCAGCCGAAAATGGCTCTGTAGTCGTCGGTGTAGGTTATCCAGTGTACATATCCACACGGTTCTCGTCTAGGGCTCCTCGGATGACGGCACAAGGTTAGGCCGCCCAGCCTGGATAAGCACACTAGCTCGGTACGATGAAACGTTGGTAATGCTGGTCACTGTAGAACGGTAGCCGCACGATACACTATACATAATAGACTATTACTTAATAATAGAATAGGTCGAACTCGACGATACAGCGTTAAACTCTGACACTTCAGCTATCAATTCGCACGCGGTCTCAAGGCTCTATTTCGGGGCAAAACGGGCCCACTTCACAGCACGTTGTATCGTGGTGAAGGCTTCAACTTATTGGGTTAACTAAGATTAGACTACTGCTGTATCCACCTGCGACGTATTTATACGTAAGGTGAATAATCTAGTACCAGCCTTATTTCTGTCTCGTATTACTGCGCAAATCTGGGCATGTTGAGACATGTCTTAGCGGTGACTTTGAACTAGACATTGGGGGTATGGTCGTGGCGCCTAGGGGTTCGCTGTCCAATAGGAGAACGAATATTATGGTCTGGCCTGTACTAGGTAAAGGGATATTCCGTGTATATGTACAAAGAATATACAAGGGATATACAAATACTATACAATATATCTCAAGTAATAAATATATATATTCGGTTTAATCTGACCCTTTGTAACAACTACCACCACCACTACTACTACCACTACTACTACTACCACCACCACCACCACTACCACTACTACTATCACTACTACCACCACCACTACTACCACTACTACTATCACTACTACCACCACTACCACTACTACCACTACTACTATCACTACTACCACCACCACTACTACCACTACTACTATCACTACCACCACCACTACTACTACCACTACTACTACCACTACTACTACCACTACTACTATCACTACTACCACCACCACTACTACCACTACTACTATCACTACTACCACCACCACTACTACCACTACTACTATCACTACTACCACCACCACTACTACTACCACTACTACCACCACCACTACTACCACTACTACTATCACTACTACCACCACCACTACTACCACTACTACTATCACTACCACCACCACCACCACTACTACCACTACTACCACCACCACCACCACTACTACCACCACTACCACTACTACTATCAATACTACCACCACCACTACTATCACCACTACTACTATCAATACTACCACCACCACTACTATCACTACTACTACTACTACTACTACTACTACTACTACTACTACTACTACTACTACTACTACTACTACTACTACTACTACTACTACTACTACTACTACTACTACTACTATTAGGGGTGACAGTGAGTGGCTCAGGAGTTAGAGCCGTCATCTGGTAATCCGGAGATTCCTGGTTCGATTCCCACTCCTCCCGAGCAGCATGTTGAAGTGTCCAAGACACTTAACCCCTAATTGCTCCCGATGTGCAGGTTGGCAGCTTGCATGGTTGCCTCAGCCATCGGTGTGTGAATGTGTGAGTGAATGGGTAAAATGTGAGGAACAAATTGTAAAGCACTTTGGATAAAAGCTGCTATATAAATGCAGCCATTTACCTTTTATCCAAAGCGACTTGTCAAAACAACGAGCCAGCAAAAGAGGTACCTCTCTGGCAATTGTCTAGAGCTTGAGAGTCTCTGAGTGCATAGTAGTATAGACATATTAGCATGCTAAGTAGTAGTATAAGTATAGTAGTAGGGTACATAATAGTAATATTTTTTGGCTCAGTCCACTGCATTCAGCACTGCCATGTTGGACAGCTCCGTCCAGAGTGTAATCAGGGGTTCCAACGTGCCGGCCCACATAACTAAAAAGATTGAGATTAATGCATTTGTAATGAAATAGTGTAGAATTCCGCCGCTACACTAAAGCAAAGCAACACCGACGTTCATCTCCCAGCCTCTCCTCTTTGTCTCCTTTCTCGTCTCCCTCCTTCCTGCTTCCATCCTCCTTTCTTTTATGGACATGTGCTGCTGTGTGTTTGACAGCAAGTGATGGTGGGGGAAAGAGAGAGTGAAACAGAGAAATAAATGGTGTGAGGGAAAGAGAGGTAGAGAAAGAAAGGTATAGAGATCGGGGGGGCTTTGGATAAAAGTGCTATATAAATGCAGCCATTTACCATTTACTATCACCACCACCACCACCACCACCACTACTATTATCACTACCTCCACCATTATCACCACCTTATTTTACTCCTCTTTCTCTGGGGGACCTAGTTCCTCCACACCCATACCATGTCAAAGTCAAGGAAAGTGTAGAGAAATCCTAGTAATTTCACGGCAAGAGGAGACAGAGAGAGAAAGAGAGTCTCTGTACTGTTGCCTATCATTGTATGTTGTTACTGTGTGCTGTTGTATGTGCTGTTTGATACTATTGTTGTTGTATGTACTGTTGTTCTGAAGGAATTACCCCCGGAGGACAATAAAGTCTAAAGTCTAAAGAGAGAGAGAGAGAGAGAGAGAGAGAGAGAGAGAGAGAGAGAGAGAGAGAGAGAGAGAGAGAGAGAGAGAGAGAGAGAGAGCGGGAGCGAGAGCGAGAGCGCGAGAGAGAGGGGGGTCTACCTTTGAGGGGGTGAGACAGCCCAGGGAATTACTGAATCCTTTTTCTAAAGATAAGGATTAGCTTTGATCTGACATACCGGTAAATGCATTGTGGCTCAATATTCCTCCCACTCTCTCTCTGTTTCTCTCACTCTGTTTCTCCATCTCTCTCTCTGTTTATCTCTCTCGGTCTCTGTCTCTCTGTGTTTCTCTCTCTCTTTCGTCATCCGCTCTCTTCTCTTCCTCCATCCTCCACTCGCTCCTCCTCCTCCTTCTTCTTCTCCTCCTCATTCCCTCGCTACTTTACCTCTACCTTCTTTCCTCTCTCCTCCTGTCTCTTTCAAGTCGCCGGCTGCACTTAAGATTCCGCTCCTCTGTGGCCCCCGATGACACACCATTCAGCCGGGCAGAGCAGGCCATGCAGAGCCACCACCACAATGCCTGAAGTGCTAGAGCCCGTTCAAAGTCTTGAATGGCCATGGATAAATCAGTGTTCCATGTTTTTTAAATAGAAAGGATTAGGGCAATTTCCAAGGAAATGTCTGTCTTCAGTGTATCAACAGATGTATAGTAACGGTTATCAGAAATTCAAGCTCACCAAAAATACCTCCTCGAACAAGAACAAGAACAGCGTACCGATAGCGTTAAAGGAGCGCGCCAACATTGGGAACACACATGGGAAAACGCTTACCGTCTTCTCCAGAGTCATACCAATTTCCTCTCTGTGCGTTCAGTAGAAATCTATCCAGCTCGAAGCTAGGCTAGCTTAGCACAAATTAATGGAAGCGGATACAGCGGATACTAGCCGTAGCCTATAGTCGGATAGCTTTCTACTAAACGCACAGAGAGGAAGCGCATTTCCCAAAACGTTGGCGTATTCCTCCTTGCTCCTTGTTAGGTAACTGACAGAGTTGTCACGTTAGTGCATGAAAAGATTGCATCACGTTCAAGGTCATAAAAAACTTAATTTATAATATTTCGTTCCAATTCCTTTCTTATGAATACCACTATGAACCTAACTCAACATATCTATCAAAGATTCCAAATATTTTCGTTTGTAGGGTTAGGGGTTGGGGTTAGGGTTGGGGTTAGGGTTAGGTTAGGGGACTGTTCCCCAACACTGAGCAAGCACGGGCACAGGGATGAGATTTTACCTTTTCCTAATCTTTCTGTCTGGGTAACCCTAACCCTAACCCTAACCCTAACCATAACCCTACAAACGGAAATATTTGGAATCTTTGATAGATATGTTGAGTTAGGTTCATAGTGGTATTCATAAAAAAGGAATTGGAACTAAATATTACAAATTAAGTTTTTTATTACCTTGAACGTGATGCAATTTTTTCATGCACTAACGTGACAACTCTGTCAGTTACCTAACAAGGCACAAGGGTTAAGGGTACAGACCAAATGACATCGGTACAACCGAGTACCGATTCATGCTAGATCAATTGGTACCAAATTTCAGTATCTTTTCATAGTTTAGTACAAGAGTGTATATGAGCCTTTTCCACAAATATATCTCTTGGGGTCTTTGGAAAGACCAGACAAGGCCAGATAATGTTGATATAAATAAATTTTTTAACATAATACATGATCATGCGATTTATTTTGTGTGGTGTGTTACAACAATACATAACAAAATGTTCTAAATAAATAACAAAATGTTCTACATAAATAACAATGTTGAAATTGAGAAGTTTGGACTTGTTTTTTTTTTACAACTGAAATAAAAAATTTCTTTTTATCTTGTTATTACAGAGAGAGTTAAGTACGGGAAAAAAAGTACCGTTGGGTACCCATACCGAATTCCAGGAACTGTTACAGCAGGTACCGGTATCGGTTCAAATGTGAGCGGTACCCATCCCTACTGCCACCGGGCCAAACAACCTCTCTGGGGGAAACCCTGACTTGCCAGGATATTGTGGAGGAATTTAACCCGGATCAATGAATGTAGTTAGTCAAATATAGACTTAGTTAACACGGGTTTATTTAGCTCAAACAGAGTAACAAAGTACAAAATAGGTTGTGAGTTATTGCTGGATGACTCCAGGAGAGACACGGGCCTAGTATGCCCCAAAGAGCTCTAGGATCCAGTAAAACGTAGGTCTTTATAGTAGAGAGGAAAGGGGTTGTGCCCAGGTCAAAGGGGTTGATTGGGTTGCGGAAGTGAAGGAGGGAGGAGGGGTGAGTTAGGAGGAGGGGTGTGGTCTGGTCTGCCCAGGTGGGAGTGAGAAGGGGGAGGGGTGACGGGATGGTGGGCTAGGAGGGGGAGGAGGGGGTAGACGTGAGGGGGGGATGCTAGACAATGGGAAACGTGTATTTGAGGGAAGAGCCAGACCGACGGCCTTCCACCACAATATCCAATAGGCATATACAAATATATACCATTGGCTATGAGGTAAATTAGTCAATAAAAAATTTAAAACTACTGTAATCTATGTGCATACAGTTCCTGACTCTCCGTTTTCAGCACAGGGATTTGAGTTAATTTCACAAGACTTCATGTGTAGCCTGTGTATACAATTAGAAACCGTTCTCAAAAAACTAGAAAATTAGATATTGACTGATTTATTTATTTAATATTACACTCCTAACTGCGTCTCTGGGGTAAAGGATAATGAGTCCTAGCGTTGTCCCTACCCTGCATATTAGTTGCAGTAATAAACAGTTGGGCATGTTTTAATGAAAATAAAACAAATGGAGATAAATAGTCACACAGCCTGTTCCCCATCGTCGGCGAACACACAGCAATGTAATTAAAAGTGTTTCTAATTGAAATTGGACCAAAGACCAAAAGGTGTACACTACATTAAAGCCAAGGGTCTGGTTGCTAGGCAATGGTGGTAAGAGAGGGGGGGGGGGGGTTGCACTAACAACACAGGCAGAATTATTATGCGACTACATTCTACCAATCAAATGACGGTGACCTTGTAATAAAAATAAAAATAAAACAGTTAATAAACGACTCTGCTGTCATAAAACAATGCGTATTCCCCTGACAACGTTATGAATTTTTTTTTTAGAAGCCATCTATTGTAGTGAAAGCTCCCTCTCCCTCCTTTCATCTGGTTTTGATAGTCTCTCTCCAGACAGAGACCTTTGACCTGCACTCCGAAGGCAGACAGACTGTAAAGCTTTCACTTGAAATAAAACCGACCACGGTGAGCTGCATCCTAGTTGGTTGACATAAACAGGACACCAACCTCAAAGATATATAACCAGCAGTCTCCTCACAGCTGGACCCAGTTATATTGTGTCCTCACATAGTCACATGATTTGGGACGAACACAGTGAGAAGGTAGTGAAATAATGAACTAAACATGAAATCTTCATGTTTCTGCAGGGCTCGACATTTTGCATTTGCGACTACAAATAAATGATGTGCGAACTGGGAAAATGATTTAAGAGCACGGTGTGCCAGTAAAGATTACAAATCTACCATAGTCTTTTACACAGCGAATCGTGCTGTGTTGATGTGTGAGTGCCATGCACTTCCACCAGCAGCATTCGTTTACAGAAAGGAGACATGCTGTGAAAACAGCAGAGGGAACTAACATCCCAGCCTTATATCGGCAAAAGGTGCCTTAAATCGGTAGTGTGGGAGCATTACAGACAGGTGCAGGGATGCAGTCGTAATATCAGAACTGCCTGGACGCCACGTGCACGCGCATACATGTTCCCTCGCGGTCGCACAGAACAGATGATTATTATGCATAAATAGTAGGAAACATGTTTGTATAGGAAATTACTAGTTTTAGTTTAGTTTTTGTAAATATTGCCTTGAAATAGAGAAGCTGAAAAATGTAGCAGGATGTATAGATGTAGCAGTACTGACTATCTGTATGTCATGTATGTCATATATGTCCTGATGAATTGAAAATGGGGGACCCTGATGTAAACAAGACGAAAGTCTTTCTCTGGTCTGCATCCCCTTAACAATTGTGTGTATTGAGCTGTACTGTATTGTACCCATTCTGCAATCTGTTAATAAAGTTTTCAATCAATCAATCAATCAATGTAGCCTTCAATATAAAAATTAATTATATTGTCAACAGATATGGTTGAAAAACAAACAATGTTTTAAATGTAATTGTAGATACAATATTGTAGTTACAATTTCTTTAATTGAATTAACTTAAACTAGAAAAGTAAATACAAACTAAATTAACAATGTAACTTACAGTTTACAGAAGGACAGTTTCCTTCTGAAGCACAACTTAAGAAATTTCTCTCCTTCCTTTTGTCACATAGTGAGAGCTCCACAGCTCAAGAAGCAAACCCCCACAGGGCTTGTATTTTGGTTTGGCTCTTCTCGTTCTTTGTTATGTTAGTATTGATATCTTATTATTATGCAAAGTCTAGGTGATAGATAAGTGCCGGGTAGTGTAGTCGAAGACACCTGACGACCTGCGCTATTGTTATAAGACGGTGGGTACTTAGCGCACAACGAGTGGAGCGCATTTTTGTCTGCGCGCGCGTGCACATCCGTGCGCGATTGCGCGCACTTCTGCTCAGCGAACTGCTAGGACGGCGTGGTACAGAGTGGTACCACCACTGCATCACTGGACAGATGGATATATATATGGTAAGAAACTAAGAATACATATATACAGCCCTATTGTACATGCTATCATACTGAGTTATATGGTTTATATGCTGGTGTGTAAGTAGGTATATATAGGAGGATTATATGCAAGCAGATATGGATACATATGCAGTAAATATAAACATAATAATGTTTATATGCAATATGTACAGCACTGTTGTATACATGCTATCATACAGAGTATATAGGTAGATTATTGTGGGGTGGGTATAGTCAAGATTAGAAGAAGTAAAGAAGCTGTCCCTCAGTCTGCTTGACATGGAGCGGAGGTTCCTGTAGCGTCTCCCGGAGGAGAGAAGGGCAAACAGTCCATGATTGGGACGAGAGGTGTCCTTGACAATGCTGCATGTTTGTGATGGATGGACTCAATTGCAGAGAGTGATGTACCGGTGATGCGTTGGGCGGTTTTTTCACCGCCCTCTGCAGTAGTGTTGTCACGATACTGGAATTTCGAACTTCGATACGATACCTTGAAAAGTATCGATATTCGATACCATTTTCGATACCACAGGGAAAAAGGTTCAATCTTAAAATGAAAAAAAAAAAAAAAAAATTGTTTTTGTTGCTGGTTGATTCTCCTCAGCTTCTCTCTGGTACTATAAGAGAAGATAAATATAACACTTTTAAAACCCTTTGTTTATCTTTAGATCACACATTTAAAAATAACTGTTCATCTGACTTCAATCATTTTTATTGCAGAACATGGTATTTTCTCAAGCAGACAGATGTAAACACTGTGTTGCATGTACCTGACAAACTGAACTGTTTGTATTACAGTCATATTCCGACTTAACTGAATGCACATGCACGTGTGTGTGTGTGTGTGTGTGTGTGTGTGTGTGTGTGTGTGTGTGTGTGTGTGTGTGTGTGTGTGTGTGTGTGTGTGTGTGGACTACTGTACTATTACAGGTATTGAAATGAACAATGCAACTTCCTTATACAAAAAAAAAAAAATATTATGAACAATTAAATATCGATATTTCGGGAAATTAGTATTGAAACCGTTTTAAATATTCAGAATCGATATGTATCGATTTTTCGATATTTTTGACAACACTACTCTGCAGTGCGTTCTGATCAGAGGCAGTGCAGTTGCCGGACTGTGGTGCAGTTGGTGAGCAGGCCTATGCTTTGTTTCTATTGCACATCGGTAGAAGTTAACCAGAATCTGAGGAGACAGGTGGGCTTTCCTCAGTCTCCTCAAGAAGAAGAGGCGCTGGTGAGCCTTCTTGACCAGTGCCGAGGTGTTGAGGTTCCAAGAGAGGTCATCGGGTATATGTGGACTCCCAGGAATATGAAGCTGCAGAGACACACTCGACCTCCACCACCCCACCCCGTTGATGCCATGTATAGGAGTGCAGTCGTGGGTGAAGAGGGAGTAAGCAGGGGGCTCGGCACGCAGCCTTGGTGTCCCCAAGGTCAGTTTGTAGGGGATGATGGTGTTGAATGCTGAGCTGATGTCGATGAACAGCTAACATGCTTCACACATCCTCATGATCACCATCCATCCATGTATAGGCACAAGTCACGGTAAAAACCTCAACTAGCTGCTAACTAAGCCCCAAAACAGTTAAACAAAACCTGGGGGCAGCTCACAACGGAGCAATCCTCCTCCAGGCGAGATTACTTTCATTTTCTCTGTGTGCATTCAATGATTTGTAAGTAGTCAAAACGTTGCACTGTAAAAATGAACTGGGATATTTGATGATAATAAATATTTCAATTCATTAGCTATATTTGAAATATTCGAAAATCACCAAAGGGTTTCACTGTGCTCCTAAATCTCTTTGTGTGCTATTTTTTTCATTTAGGAGCACATGTGATGTGATCCTTGGGAAAAGTGTTAGTGTCAAGCCCTGTTCTACTTCTTCACAAAGAATGAAATAACTTCCCAGCATGTGGTCTCATAAGTATATTGTGTTGTCAACAACACCCCATACAGTATAACGTTGATAAATAAAGCTCAACATTAATAATCTCTCGGGCTAAACTCATACATTTGAGGGCGCTTTCACACCTGACACCTGAGTTCGTTTGAAATGGCCTGACTCAAAAGTTAAATAGTTACCTTTGTTGCAGCTTTTGTCGGATCCCGAAGTTAACTGACATTCGCGTGGTTTTTCACAGACTCCTGATCAGAGGCCGGGAAATATATACTGTATATACATTAGGGGTGGGACAATACATCGATCCAGATCGATATATCGATCTATTATCAATAATCAAATAGGATCGACGCAACGTAAAAAGATCGATTCATATTGCGATACTCTTATTTTGAAAATCCCCGCGAGTCATATCCGCCGGCGCCCAGTATTGTGAAACTCCGTGTAGAAATTACAGCAGTGTTTGCGTCTGCTGTAAAGCACTACAGAGCGTCTATTTTGCGAGCCGATAAAAGTCTGTGCAGTTTTTTCCCCGCAACGGGTCAAATGCATATAACAGGCGTTGCATCGTCGCCATTCCTTTATGCCAACGTCGCGTTAAATATCTAAATGAACGTCGCGTTGGCTGCTAAAAGCTAAGCAGCTAACCGTGAGAGAGAACAGGAGAGTGGAAAGGGGACTTGGAAGGAGGAGGGGTGGGGGCTGTGGGGGACTGTGTGTGTGTGTGTCTGTGTGTGTCTGTGTGTGTGGTAAAGCTCAATATATAAAAACAAAAGTGAACAGGAGGTCTATTTGTATTAAAAACAATAGATTGTTTTTCATTTAAATGTCTGGAAGAGCTCAAAAATAAATACATCAATTGATATTTCCGTAGCCTTTTTTTAGTTGATCTAAATGTGACTGATTGTGTTAAATGGGCACATAATATCGCCTCATATCGATCGCAGACACCTGAATTGAATCGTATCGTATCGTATCGTGGCAGACTTTGTGATATCGGCAAATATCGTATCGTTGTCCAAAGAATCGATATCGTATCGTATCGTGATGAAACTGATGATTCCCACCCCTAATATACATACTGTATTAAAAAATATATATTCAGCTTAAAGCTGCTGGTGCCTCTGGGAGTCTGTGGAAAACCTTTGTTTTGCACGTGCACGGGCTCGAAACATGATGCAGAGCTTGCTCTATTTCTGCCTACTGCAGATTTAAGACTCAAACGTGTATAAGTAAGTCTGGAGCTGCTGATTTTGTGGATCTACAGAATTGTCTTTATTTTTTTATACCTAAATGAGCTTTATCCTGTAGTAGTGTTCTCAGTTCTGAGCAGAACATGTACCTGTATGATCAGAACATTCCCCTGGGTGCTCCCAAGTGTCATCATTACCATCTCTCCCAGTTCATTGCCAATGGAGCAGCTTCAGACTTTATACCCGATGACATCACGAATTAGAGTTTTAGCACTCTAGTTACATTCTCTCAAATGTAAACTCTCACTAACATTTTCGGACTGGCTGTGTGCAGGCGCCCCGACCGAACTGTAGGAGTCGCTGTTTACAACGACCAGGACCCACCCTCGCCGGGTTTCCCACCCGCTGACACTGCCAATTGTGTTAGTATGGACGGTCGACCAAGCCGGAGGTACCGCCAGCAGCTGGATTCGATCCCACTGTCTCTGCGGTGGTAGACAGACGCTTAGTCCGCTGCGCTACCCGGCCGCCCCCCCCCCCCCCCCCCCCCGCCTTCTTTTCTTGATCCTCCGATCGCATACTTCACATGAAGGAGAGAAAGAAGGCTCTAGAGGCGATTTGGCAATCTTTCAGATTTAAACCGCTCGGAGGATTGGTCCAGACCAACAACAGTATGCAATACACTAAAGAACAGCTACTATATTGATCCGTCAGATAGAAAATCTGATAAAAACAGGCTAGACACAGCGGATCAATGTAGCCAGCCGCATAATGGTAAATGGTAAATGGCTGCATTTATATAGCGCTTTTATCCAAAGTGCTTTACAATTTGTTCCTCACATTTGACACTCACACATTCACACACCGACGGCGAAGGCGACCATGCAAGGTGCCAACCTGCACATCGGGAGCAATTAGGGGTTAAGTGTCTTACTCAAGGACACCTCGACACAGGAGTTTATTAGCCATGGAAAATTTCACATGGCAACCCTAGTATTGTCTCATTATTCCCGACACATGATTCTGACAAATCCACATGCAGACTGATGCATTGTTAGCAATCAGTCACCTGGCGTCATATGCAGATTGCAGACGGGTTTATTGATTTTAAATTCTCAAAAGAAAAATCACGACTGTGTTGCACTTGACTATGTTAACGTACTGTATGCTAGCACTGAAATGCATTCCAATGTATTTAACCTGAAAGTCTTATGAATAGATTTTTTTTTTATATAAAACTAATCGTCATATTGACCTGCCGAATCCAATTTGACAAAGAAACTTCTGAGTCAGGCACAGCCCTAACGTCTACTATCCACATTTACATTACATTTTAGATTTAGTCATTTAGCTGACGCTTTTATCCAAAGCGACTTACAAGTTCTGTACGACAAATCATCAGGAAGGGCACAACTCTATCAGCTGAGCAACAATGTTCATCAAAGTGTTGAATTCTACAGTGTAGGTTAGTGTATTAGGACAAGTGCATGACAGTAAGGTTAGTTAGGGTTAGATTATTATAATTTTTTTTAAATTCAGATAATGGTTGAAGAAGTGCGTCTTTAGTCGACGGCGAAAGAGTGTAGCACTCAAGCTCAACACTGCTAGACGACATCCCTGCCTGGTTGTGACGACTGAGTCCCCCCCCCCCCCCCCCCCTCTGTTTTTTCCCTATTTTTATTTCTTAAAATGTTTTGTCTTTTCGTCTCAGTTATATTAGTATCATAGTTTTTTTAATTTTTTATTTATATTTTCACCTATTTTTATTTTTTATTTTCGTATTTATATGTATGTTTGTTGTCGCTCTTCGTGGGGGGGATGGGGTGGGGTTAGGGGATAGGAAAGGGAAATGGGGGGGGGGGGAAGAAAAAAAATGGAAGATGTATAATATGTATAACTGTCTGCATCATTTTGAAAACTCTTCCAATAAAGAAAGTTATTAAAAAAAAAACACTGCTAGACGAACAATACCACTTACCCTTAGCGTTAGCCCTTATCCAACCTACTGACTTGTTGCACACTCGCTCTGGTGACTCACAAGTCGCTCTGGTTAAAAACGTATCCACGACTAACCACAGCTCACTGGCCACGGTTGTCATTTAATGATAATCACCTGATTACTATCTCGTTGTTTGCATTGCAACCAAGATGTCTGCGGTTGACTACTGTATGTATTCATCATCATAACCTCTATTCACTACACTGTGTGCCAATGGAAAACAACACTAAACAAAAAGGCTATTCCTATCCATCCGAGGTCTGTGGCTGTAAATAAAGGCAATAAGAAAAAAAAAATAAGAAATACATGGCCATCAGCTGATATTCTCTTGGAAAAGAAGGAAAGAACACTCCCACTCCCACTCCGAGTGCTCTGAGGTCACGGAACACGGCTGGATTCGAGAGAGCGACCGCGGAAGCAACTAAAGAACATGATTTATGGGTTCAACTAAGCTGTAACCAGGACGACCTGAGTTTGCGGGTGAAAAAGCTCAGTTTGTGACCCATTTTCCACCTAGACTGTTTCAGAAATTCAGACAACACAAAGCCCCCAAGGTCTGGCAGCAGCCAGCGCATACAAACACAGCTTCCGCGGGAAGACTTATCTGAGCCGAGGTTTGCGATGGCACACTTAAAAAAAAACGGAGACAAATCAGTCCTACTCCTCCAAGCTAGTAAAGTAGTAGTATAGTATAGTATTCCTGCCGTGCTCCTAGAGATACACACAACATATGCCGAGACATGTCATGTTATTATTCCCTGGAGGAGAAATGACTCAAGCTATTTTGATCTTGTGAAGCATCATGTCATGTGGGAGTCCATGATTTGACAAGGGAGGGACCATGATTTGACGTGAGAGAGTGCCCTAAGAGTGCCCTGTAAGTGGCCCCTGTACTATCTCTAGTACATGCCACTGGTCCTGGTCCACTGGGACCAGCCCTGTACCACCTCAACATGCCACTGGCAGACTGGGATGAGGCTGCAATCCATTACCTGGAAGACAATAGGCCAGGCAGGGAGGAGACTAACAAACCAACTCCAAAACACCAGAAGCCAGAAATGGTGGAAGGTTGGGCTTGGGGCCAGCGACCCCATCCTGTAAAAACATCAGACTGGGACTAGAACTGTACTATCTCATCATGCCACTGGGACCAGTCCTGTACTATCCCAACATGCCACTGGGACCAGTCCTGTACTATCCCAACATGCCACTGGCAGCCTGGGACCAGCCCAAGAGCAAACGGACAGAATGGACCAGGGCAGAGTACACAAATACAAACACACACAATCAGCTCTTCTTAAGTGGTTGAAAATAGGCTACCCTGCACACAGTGAGAAACACACACACACGCACACACACACATTGATTCAAGTCTGGCAATTTAATAAATGAGCAGGGACGGCAGAGGATGGGGGAGTGAGGTGAACAGCATATATAGTTCACCCTCACCTCTCTCACTTCAACCCCTAGGGGGGTGGAGGTTGTTTAAAAAGAGGGTTGTGGTGTATGTATAAAGTACTTAAAAGCCATACTTGAGTAAATATATCTTATTTGAAAGTGACTCCAGTCAAAGTTAAAGTCACCCTTAAGAAAATCACTTGAGTAAAAGTCAAGGTTCTTTTTCTCTCTAAACTGTATTAATTAAGCATTACATCACGCGCAGGAATGTGTTATACTCGTTAGACCCCCCCTAGGTGTGATCTAATGAGTATAACACACGACTTCAAGTGATGTAATGCTTTTATACAATGGCCCAATTCACCCAACCGTATTGCTATACAATAAACACAGTAATTTAAGCATAATGGAGATTCACAAAACCATCCACAGAGAAAGTAGATCCAATAGTAGATCCACTAGTAGACACCAGAGGGAGCTCCACAAACCATGTTAACCCCAGATTCGGCTAAAACAAGGGACTAAACACATTTTGTAATTATGCCACATCAATGTGGAACGCCCTACCCACAGCTGTAAAGGAATGTGAATCATTACCCACTTTCAAAACCACTCTTAAAGAGCACCCACGGGAGACTGCAATTCGAAACTGGCCCCTGTAAATGTCCTAACCCAACCCCCTCCAATGTACAGTAAATGTCCTAACTAGGGATGTCCGATATTTAACTTTTATTTACCCAGGCAAGCAAGTAAGAACTAATTCTGATTTTATTTATTGTCAAAAGTATGCATAATGCTGTGTTAATTCCACGACAAGAGATATGTAATGTTAATTACCTGAAATTATTCAGTTTGGGGGGGGGGGGGGGGGAAACCCTGCATATATCGGTATCGGTTGATATCGGTATCGGAAATTAAGAGTTGGACAATATCGGTATATCGGTATCGGTAAAAAAGCCAATATCGAACATCCCTAGTCCTAACCCAATAATACACGAGACCCTCTTCTTGGGACCAAGTAAGGTTTCGTCGATAATCCAATGTACAGTTACCCCCCACCCCCCACCCAACCACCTCCAATGTACATTTCAGCTAGGTTCATCACCACACCGCTATGGCGCTAATAATAATAATAATAATTAATAATGAGCATGCAGGCGTGCGATATTCAACGTGAAACAGTGTGTCAACATTTGTAATGCAGTTGCCGTGGTGATTTCCTTTGCTGATCTATAATGAGATTTAATGAACTTTCCATGGGAGTCAACATCTGTTCCAAGGCACATTTAACGGCCAAGGCAGACTGGTGTGTAGGAGTGTAGTGACCGAGTGGCCAATTGCTTTTCACGCTCTGTCGTCCAGCCTCCATGGTAATCCGACGCTCATCAATTAATTTAAATTGCATTTTTTCATATAGGCTACATATTAACTTAACGGCACTGGCCAACAGTTTGCCCTTGAGGGAGGTGTGCGGCTGATGGAAGGAGTGTGTGTGTGCGTACGTCGTGCATGTATGTGTTGTGTGTGAGTGTGTGTGTGTGTGAGTGTGTGTGTGTGTGTGTTGTGTGTGTTGTGTGAGTGTGTGTGTGTGTGTGTGTGTGTGTGTGTGTGTGTGTGTGTGTGTGTGTGTGTGTGTGTGTGTGTGTGTGTGTGTGTGTGTGTGTGTGTGTGTGTGTGTGTGTGTGTGTGTGTGTGTGTGTGTGTGTGTGTGTGTGTGTTATTGCATATGGATGATTGAGTTGCTCTACCATTCTGTGTGCCTTTGTCCATGTGCAGCTGGGTATGTGTGTGCGTGTTAGAGAATTGGTGCGTATATTCCATGTGTGTTGCAGAGTTGGTGTGTGCGTATGTGTATGTGTGTATTGCAGAGTTGAGGTGTGTGTGTGTGTGTGTGTCCAGCACAGATGGATCCTGATAGAGGCATGTGCAGCAGACCGCCGCAGGACACATTATGGCAATTTCCAGCGTGAGCAGCCAGCCTCCCAGTCATCTGCCAGACCTACTCTATACGCCTGTGGCCACGGCACTAACCCCACTCCACTCACACCACTACCGCTGAGACAGAGCACATCCAGGAGGTGGGGAGAACTGGGGGTTGGGGGCGGGCAGGGTGTCTAGTCTACCTACCTCCCTACTAGATCCTTTTCTAATCCTCCAGAGCCAATATTTGACCAAGGCTACACCTGCCACTTCGATCCACAACAACCGAGTGGGTGAGCAGAGATAGAAGGAGAGACGCGCTCCTTGATTGAACTCCCTCCATGGCCCAGTAGTATGACCAGCTCTTTAATGCCCTCTCTTCTGTCTTGGTCACGGGCCGTGCTGCTGCAGTTGTCATCACGGCTTGAAAATGGTTCAAGGGAGGAAAGTGGAAAAGAATATAGATTTTCTTTTCTCAGAAACAAAAACATAATTGAGAATAGTGTTCCCGGGAACAAAACAAAAAAAAGCCATTTAAAGATAGAATCTGTAACAGCGTCAAACAGAGCCCCTGCTTGGTTTTGCACTTTGTTTACATATTATGTGTGGGTTGGAGTTGAGTGGGGATAGGGGGTAGGGGTTGCTATTGCTGGCCACACCTCTGCCAAGAGACATCTGGGGAAATTCACAGTATACTGTAATAAGTTACATATATATATATATAATATAATATAATATAATATAATATAATATATATAATATACAATAAGTATATTATAGTTACAGTAAGTTGTTATACCGACCTCTCTCGTCGCTGTTTGACAGCATGACAGATTCTACCTTTAACCAAAATGTCTTTTTTTGTTCCTAACCGGATTGGGAACGTCATTACCGTTATGTCCTGAAAGCACGAATGAATGCTATTTCTATTTCCGAACAGTCGGATTGGAAAATTATTTTGTTTTCAAACCCTAGTTGTCATTAGGCTATACTGTAAATAAAAGAAAAATACAATTCACGAGGTTGTGGATGGGAGGAGTGTGTACACAGTACATGTACCTTGAGACTTCTGTGTTTTTCTTACTGGAGACAACTGCAGAGAAGGATAATGTGACAACTGAGGGCTGGTGCATAAATCTCCCTTTCAAGTTTGACATGCTTTGCTATGGTGTTTGCATGGATTTGTGGACATGTATGTGTGTGTGTGTGTGTGTGTGTGTGTGTGTGTGTGTGTGTGTGTGTGTGTGTGTGTGTGTGTGTGTGTGTGTGTGTGTGTGTGTGTGTGTGTGACGTGTGTGTGTGTGTGTGTGTGTGTGTGTGTGTGTGTGTGTGTGTGTGTGTGTGTGTGTGTGTATATGTGGACACACTCTCTTGTGCATGTGTGTTCCCACCATGTGTGTATGTGCGTGCATGATTATGTGTGTGTGTGATGATGACACAAAAACAGCCACCTTGCCGACGATCAAACAAGCAGTGCAATATGCAGATATCTCACCAGTCCACAGGCAGGTAACACAGAGTCAAACAGTCTCGTCGGCAAAACGAATTACAGGCCGCTCTGTGTTGATGAAAGGCATCCCTGGAATCAGAAAATGTTGTGTGATTTGAAAGGTGGGGAACGAGTGGGAGGGCGGTGATTTCATCAGCCAGAGGAACAATCTCTACATGTTTCAAATAGAAACCCAGGAGGTCCCAGATGAAGGTGAACAGCGAAGGTGAATCTTCAAACAACCTGACTCTCTTAATAATATAGCTGATCCATAACAGCAAGGAGTCCGGACATGTCAGGTTGTGTATAATAGTCTAATGCAATGACAATGTCTTTAAAGTAATAATCGTGAACATTTTCTATATAAGTAAATATCTGTTTCGCTATACACTCGATTGCCGACCGATATTGCACAAAGTGATTCCACCTGCCTTCGAGCAACATTGTACTATTGTACTTATTTTATGCCTATTCTTATGTCTGCACATTTACGTTGCACTACTTTTATTGTCTTTTATACCTATTCTTATGTCGGCAATTTATGCATTGTTTTTTATTCTTTCAATTGTGTGCTGATTTTATGCCTATGTTAATTTATGCTAATAGCCGTGGGGCACTCTGGACTGCGGTCCATGTGTGAAAAAGTGCTATATAGATAGTTATTCATATGTATTATTATTATATTGTAAAAATGTATGCATTGAAATGTCTGTAAAGTCTCGAAGACACTGAAAATGAGGGTGACCTCGATTGTCTTTTCGAGAATAAATAAATGTTTGACCTGTACTCAGTTCATGAACACATTTACATTTAGATTTGCTGTTCTCGGCTGTTGTCTGATGTCTGGTAGAACCTTCTCAGGAACATCACCAACCACACAGGAAGTAATGCATTTTACATACCCAGCTACAACAGCGGTTTGTTTGTAATAAAGAGAAAACGGGCATTCATTCTCCAGATGGAAAGCAATAAGTGCAGTGCCAAAATGCAACAGCAATGACCACTTATCACTGAACAAATCGAGGACTTTGTGGATTGCCACTTTAAACAAATTCAAGTTACATACCATACCGTATGAAGATTTTACTCATTGAACATGATTTCAAATAAATATATTTCCGAGGCAGTCTAAACCAAACATAAGCCTAGAAGATACTTCTTTGTATAATAAATATGTAAACACGTACATTCTAGGGTAGCTTTATAGCTTCAAACAGTTTCCAGGGACCCAGTTTTCCTATGAGGACAGTTTGTAAAAATATAATGTGCTCAGTTTGGCAAATTCCCTGTTAAAAAAAATAACTCTGTTCACACAATTGAATCACATTACCCCATTTGATCCCAACCGCCTCTCTTAAAGGAACACACCAAAATTTGGGGAAATTAGCTTACTGCCTTCTCCAGAGAGAGACAAGAAGGCTAACCGGCACTGTCTGCTTCCATTCATTGTGCTAAGCTAGGCTAACATGCAGCCAGATAGCTTTCTACTGAACGCACAGAGAGGAAACTGGTATCTACCTTCTTGTCTCTCTCTGGAGAAGACGATAAGCTAATTTCCCAAAATGATGGCGTGTTCCTTTAACTTCAAAAGCAAGCTGTGGTGGGCAGTGTGTTTACCTTCCTGATCCCTCTGACATGCAAACCTGTAGAGTTTTGATTGACCAGACATCCCCTGAATGGCAGATTTCATTATACAAAGTTTCCGCACAGGGTTACGGATTAAACCGTGTTGAACAGATGCCTTTCCACCTAAGCAACGGGTTTGAAGTACCGTCAAAGTCATTATATATAGAGTCTCTCCGGTACCGTCTACAGGCCGAGCTAAGTTAACGCTATCTTCGCTAATGATGCTAGCGGTGTTGTTCCAGGGCCCTTCCAAAAGGAGCCGTCTGTGATCAAAGCTGTTACATCAAGGAACACGTTCATTCACAAAACGGATCGCCATTCAACGATATTGGACTCCTGTGACCAATAAGTAATTATTATTACTTCCTCTAACCACTTTGTCATGCATTTCTTCATTACCACAGCCCCGACGGATGCATTTTGTCTTGTATTGTATTGCGATGAATCACAGCGTGTGATTATTTACGGGAATACCAGCTACATTTCAATATGTTAGTTCCATGGCCTAGGAAGGTTCAATCAATATTTGTGAACATGAGCTACTCTTTCTCTCTCTCTCAAAGCCAGACACCAGAGAAGTATCTAAGAGAGTCCCAAACTTGTATAAAGTACAACGTCTGGAAACTGCTCCAGGCATAGATGATGACCCACAGAATTTTGTTTTATATATTTTTTTATACCCAAACAAGCTTTATTCTATTGTAGTATCAGTTCTGGAGCAGAAAATGTGCCCGTATACTCAGAACATTCTCCTGCGTGTTCTCAGTGTCTCCTACAGCGTCATCTGTCCCCAAGTCACTGTCTCTGGAACAGCTTCAGTGTCTCCTACAGCGTCATCTGTCCCCAAGTCACTGTCTCTGGAACAGCTTCAGTGTCTCCTACAGCGTCATCTGTCCCCAAGTCACTGTCTCTGGAACAGCTTCAGTGTCTCCTACAGCGTCATCTGTCCCCAAGTCACTGTCTCTGGAACAGCTTCAGTGTCTCCTACAGCGTCATCTGTCCCCAAGTCACTGTCTCTGGAACAGCTTCAGTGTCTCCTACAGCGTCATCTGTCCCCAAGTCACTGTCTCTGGAACAGCTTCAGTGTCTCCTACAGCGTCATCTGTCCCCAAGTCACTGTCTCTGGAACAGCTTCAGTGTCTCCTACAGCGTCATCTGTCCCCAAGTCCCTGTCTCTGGAACAGCTTCAAGATTCAAGATTCAAGATTCAAGAGGTTTATTCATCACAATAATATATATATATATATATTTCATATATAGTGAAATGAAGGTGGCCATGCCCGCTTCGATTGTGCAAAAAATACAAATAATAATAATAGAATAAAAGAATAAAATAGAATAGAAATCAAATAAAATAGACATGATAAAAATAAAGATAAAATACAAAAGGCAATGAGTCCTATGTACACTTTCTATACAATATATACTTATATTATATATATACTTATAACTTATACTTATATATACTATACTTCAGTGTCTCCTACAGTGGCATCTGTCCCCAAGTCCCTGTCTCTGGAACAGCTTCAGACATCAGGCTCACCGCTTACTCATATCTTTGGGCCGTCTTCGACCAACAGGAAAAGGGCGTGTAGTTCTCCTTTAATGCGTCGAGACGACCGTAATCTTTGGAAAGAAGCCATTATTGGCAGATGTGGTCTGTGGGGCTCCACACCTATCCTCCTTTTTAAAAACGTTCTTGAGTTTTTAAACAATATTAGCTGAAGTCTTTCAACAGAAAATGTTTAAACAAAAAAAAAGATGGGATTCCGAAGCGAGATTCAACCAACAGGTGTATGGTTTTATATAACACCTTGCCAAAAAGGACTACAGTTGCGAATTAGCCAGCTGGCTAAAAAAACTGGCACATTTTACAGAAATGTTGATTAATGTGTGTACTGTAAATAAACTGAAACTGAAACTGATTCTCTATCTCTCTCTCTATCCAAACCACAAGGTTCAGGTTGATAGGAGAAGACGACGGTGAATACCAAGCAGCGATGGTGGCACCCGGCAGGCCGGCTTCTAACACAGAGCGCCCTCCCCTGCTGCTGTCAGTCTCTCTCTCGCCAGCATGGAGCAACAACACACAGCAGGCCTGCGCCCACACCCACCAACCACGTCTCATCTGACTCCAGATCAGTCACACGTCGGTGGGCAACGCAGCAGGGGTGTGTGTGTGTGCGTGTGTGTGTGCGTGTGTGTGTGTGTGTGTGTGTGTGTGTGTGTGTGCGTACGCGTGCGTGTGCGTGTGTGTGTGTGTGTGTGTGTGCGTGTGCGCGTGTGTGTGTGTGTGCGTGCGTGCGTGCGTGCGTGCATGCGCGCGTGTGTGTGTGTGCATGTGCATGCGAGCGTTGGAGCCCAGCTTGAGCCTCCCTGAAGACAGGAGACGACTTCCACTTGATGTTCATTCGCTACCTGATCTTTTCTCTCTTTCCCGACGGGCTCTTCTCCCACCATTAGACATTCATCACACGCCGCCTCTTCCAGCTCCGGCAGCTATACATCTGTGTGACGCTGACTGGGTGTCGCTGACTCTGCATGGGCGATGCCTCCTATACAGACAATCCGATGACATTTGGAAACGAGGCTGTTAACCTGTCAATATACAGTATGGTGTTCGGGGAGGGTCCTGGAATAGGGGTTTGGCAGAGTGTGGCACGTTTTCTTTTTTTTATTCGCCCCCAGGGTGTTTCTTCTCGTCACCTTGTCAACACCTTGTCATCGTCTGGGTCACATTAGCACCCTAACAGGTAGGGGTGGGTGGGAGTCACCAGAGGGCCCCCGTGGTACGATATTATCACAACCCCCTTAAGAGCCATGATATTGTAATGATATTGGGATATAATTTGCAATGTATTGTCTTTTTTCAACGGCAAATGATGTCCGCGATGAAAAACCTGGTCAACAGCTGCAATAGAAATAGATCTGCTTCATCGCCTAATATAACGTCTGTTCACTTCAAGCAAAGAAAATATGTTATATAATTTCAATCGATCTTGCCATCACTGTATTGATATTATTACAGGCACGCAAAATATCGCGATGTATCGCTGTATACATTTTTTACAGGCAACCCAAGTAAACAAAAACATGGCATATGATCCACCCCTCAAAACACACACACACACACACTATTGTTTCTAAAACTTAAGCAAAGCTACCATTTAAACATGCCTTTAAAACACATGTAACAAAGGTTTCCGGTTCCAATTAAAAAACGCTCATTATGATCAAGAATATTCAAAGGGCTCAAGGTCACGCTAAGTTTAGTCATCACAGCAGTGGCCGAGGCTGATGGAGTGGCTGCTGTTGCCAAGCGATAGAGAATGGAAAGCGCTGTGGAGAGAGAACCAATCATGTGTCTCTTACCTCAGAAACACACCGGTTCCTCACTACAAGCTATTAGCAGCACCATAAGTGATATACGTTATACACTGAGCCCACAGAGCCAGAACCCCTATCCTTGCTCAATGACAGGAGAGCGATTAGAGATGATACACAGCAGCCATCTAGCAGATTACTATGAACCGACAAACGCACTCTTTATTAAATCTAATACCATAAAATTGGAAGATCTTGTTGATCTTAGCACTGCAATAATAATGTATAAAGCACATAAACCACTCACTTCCTAGCTGGATTCAGGAGTTGTTCCAAACTAGAGAGAGCTGGTATAAACTCAGGGGAAATGTTGTCTTCAATATCACAAAGGCAAGGACAAATATAAAAACTAGATGTATCTGTTAAAGGGGTAAAACTATGGAATAACTGTGACAACGAACTAAAAATGTGTAGTACGATACATACTTTTAAGAAATGATTCAAATATAAGGTGATTCATAAATATAAAACCTTATTATACTCCTAATTATATTTTATTATAACATAACTGTATTCAAATCGTAATACACTTTCGTACAAACTTTCGTAACCTTTTTTTGTGTGCAAAATGTTGTATGGAATTATGTTTTTGGTTTCTTTTTTTATTAATAATGTAATGTAAAAATGGTAGGCAATATAAGTCTCGGCTTCAGCCTACACCTTTTCGGTTGTTTTATTTCTTTTTTTTATACATTTCCTACTACTGTACATTGCTTTGTAAAAGAAGACCAAAATAAAAATCATTCATTCATTCAATTCATCTATTCTCTATACTGGCTGCCTGCGATCATTACGGGGAATAGAGTAGCGGCTAGAGGTACATCACAATTAGCCGGCTTACTTTAACGACCAGGGGATCGTCAGTGTAACGAGGTAACGGGTCTTTATCCAGCGAACACAATGGAAGGAGCCATATCACTGTTCTCCACAAAAGGCTGGTCCACGCTGGAGGGGCTCAGAGGCGGCTATCAATGAGGATTCAATACAATAGCTTCATTGATTGACTGGTAATTATCAATCAATGCTGCTTCTCAACAGCGGGAGGATTAAGGACTATTTCCAGGGGAAAATCCCATTGCTTGCTGACTGTCCCTGTGCGCTTGAAGATAAATGAAGCGAGACGTTTGAAATTCGAAAACATTTACAGTTTTTTTATGTTTTGAATTTTTGTATCTATCAAGCAGCAAGTTGAAACAATTGTTAATCCTCTCGGAGAAAAAAACAATTAAGAATACTAATCCCCGGGGCGGCTGGGTAGCGCAGTGGACTAAGCACTCGCCTACCACCGCAGAGACTCTGGGATCGAATCCAGCTGTCAGCGGTACCTCCGGCTTGGTCAGTCATCCCTACTAACACAATTGGCAGTGTTAGCGGGTGGGAAGCCGGTGGGGTATGTGTCCTGGTCGTTGCAAACAGCGACTCCTACTGGTCGGTCGGGGCGCCTGTTCAGCAGGGAGGGGATCTGGGGGAAATAGCGTGAACCTCAGCACGCGTTACGTTCCCCCAGTGAAACTCCTCACTGTCGGGTGAAAAGAAGCGGCTGGCGACTCCACATGTATCGCAGGAGGCGTGTGGTAGTTCTACACCCTCCCCAGGCCGACAGTGGGGCAATGCGCGCAACGACCAGGAAGGGAATTGGCATAACGACTAAATTGGGATGGGTGAAAAACAGAAAGCCCAAAAAATAAACTGAATACAAAATTTTTAATAAATAATAAAACATTTGAATGCTAATCCCCTAACCTTAAACTGACCTTTTAAATCTTAGACATTCATTTTCTTCAGTAAACTCTGAACAAATCAACACAATAGGTAAAATACGGGAAAGGAATGAAAGAACGAGCTGTGTGTGTACGCATGTCCCTGGACAACCTGCCCTGGAAGAACAAAGGAATGGAGGCTACCTTGTAAACTAAGATGCATAATAGAGAGTAGAGCAGTGTGATATACTTCAAGTCTTCAACGACACATTACTTTATATGTTAATCAATTAAGTTCTACGTTGCTGACTAATAGAGGTCAACATCCGTAGACAGAGCCGGCAAGTACTGTCTGAAAAAGGAAAAGCATTGTCCCTACTTAAACACATACTGACTGGTGTGTTATGTAGGGAGGGGCAAGTAATCGAGTACTCCTTATTTAACCCTTTCACTACCACACTACAGACGGTTAACCCTTTCACTACCACACTACCGAAGGTTAACCTTTCACTACCACACTACCGAAGGTTAACCTTTCACTACCACACTACCGAAGGTTAACCTTTCACTACCACACTACCGAAGGTTAACCTTTCACCAATACATAATTTGTATTTTCATGACAAAGGAGTGATGTGCTTTGGGGGAACTACCGTATATAGCATTGCACACAGGAGTCATCAGCCATGGCTGGAGTTGGTAGCTGCCATCACAATACAAAAGCACATACTTTTCCCCCACACATTTACAATGAATATATATATATATATTTTTTTAATCCTCTCTTTCTCCGCCTGATTTTCTATTTTTCTCCCCATCCCAATTTAGTCGTTATGCCAATTCCCCCCCCCCCCCCCCCTCCCCTACCTGGTTGTTGTGCGCATGTTCCTCCTACTGGTCGATACAAGGGAACCCTGAAGTATCCGCACACTTCCTCCGACACGTGCGGCGACAGCCAGTGGCTCTCTTCTCATCTGGCAGCGAGGACTCTCATTGGTGAAGTGTAACGCGTGGGAGGTCGCTGCCTTCACCATTTCCTGCCTTTCGCTGAGCAGGCGCCCAGACCTGACCTGTAGGCGTCGCTGTCCACAACGCCACATTACCACCCTCGACTTCCCTCCCGCTAACTCAGCCAAACGAGTTAGTATGACGATCGGCCTGAGCCGCAGGGCAATGCTGACTCCGGGAGTCGAGACCGCAGCCTCTTGCATTGGTGACGAGCGCAATCTCCGCTACGCCATCCGACCGCCATTTGCAATGAATATTACAGCACAAACGTTTGTGTCTTGCATCATTCCGTATAGACATGCTGTTCCTAAAAATGTTGCTGTTGTGCACAGACCCAGGGAATTTGGCAACCACATTCGTTATTATATTACTGCCGTTGGTTGCACACTACCTGGGTGTTGATTGAATACGTTTGCTTCCTATTTCTAAAAACATGTTCGTTTTTCGCTTCGTGGTACAATTGGAACATATAGCAAACAATAGCGCCGGCAACATTGGGGAAGCCGACAACGTTAAATAACAATATTGAAATAATCAATTAGATTGCATGGGATCTCTGGGTGGCTGGCTCAATATATTCCTTGATTTCATCGAGTAGATCAAGAATAGCTTGAGCTGGCAACCTGTGTCTCCGGATGATTTCGGTCTCGCTTAAATCAAAAAGTGATATTCTCATTAGAAATATTCTTTCATGAGCACGCCTGGCATTACGATGCTTTCGCCTGGCAACAATTATTGCTGCCTGAGACGCTGGCAATGACACCCCTTTATAAATGTGCTTAGTTACCACCAAATCTCTGAAGACGTAAATAGCGTTGCTTTAACTGCGTGTGGAAATTAGCGCCGATCTTTGTGAAATGGAGTGTTTTTGCGATGAGGCTCATTTGCATAGAAAGGGGAACATGTTCCGCCCATATTAGGCCTACCTCATTTAAATACCCGCAAATAGCACCGACGCACAGAGTTACCGACCGCATTTCACCCTTTGCGCTTGCTTTGTGAATAAATAGCAACGTTTCTGAGCTATTTGCACAGGCATAGTGTCAGAAAAAGCTGCGCAATTCCTTTGTGAATTCGCCACTAATTGTTATGCGTACAGTAGGTTGCAAATCAACACAAACTGTAAAGACACTTTCTAACTGCTGCTGTGACCCATTGTCACGTCCACTTTATACTGTAAACACTGTGAATAGGAACGTGCAATGTTACTCACTGTGCCTTGTATATATCTTATACCCTTTTAAAAAAATATCTATTTTTACCTTACTTTTTAACACTCGCTTGTATTTAAATTGTAAAAAAAAGAAAATTTAAGTAGTGTGATTTTTGTGTGAAGGGCGGACTAGCAAAGTAAGATTTTCATTGTACGGCAAACTGTCTGTTTTGATTGATTGATTGATTGATTGATTGATTGATTGATTGATTGATTGATTGAAAACTTTATTAACAGATTGCAGAATGGGTACAATACAGTACAGCTCAATACACACAATTGTTAAGGGGATGCAGACCAGAGAAAGACTTTCGTCTTGTTTACATCAGGGTCCCCCATTTTCAATTCATCAGGACATATATGACATACATGACATACAGATAGACAGTACTGCTACATCTATACATTATGACATACCAGATTTGCAAATACAGTACTGTTTGTGATACAAAAAGAGTCCAGAAAAGAGAGTATATACATTTGACGTAAAAACTGTACATTGGAGGAGGTTGGGTGGGGTTGGGTGGGGGGGGTTGGGTAGGAGGGGTTGGGGGGGGGGGGGGGGAACACTGTACAACTGTACAAGCAAAACTGTACATTGGAATATTGACAACCATACTAGGTAATTTACTGTACATTGGAGGGGGTTGGGGGGAATCAAAGGTTGCGAGGTAAAACATTATTTTAAGTTGGGGACAACAACACATCCCTATCCTGTAGTGTAAGAGTTCCCAGAAAAGGGACATTAGGTTTTGGGGGAAACTGCCAGGGACACGTGCTGCTGCTTCTACAACAGTTTGAGCAATGACCGTGATGTTGTCTATATAGGTTATTTCCACACGCACACACGCCCTCTCTCCTCTCTCATCTATTTAAGCCAAAAAGAAATGGTTGGGGGGGAGGGAGGCAGGGGGGGGGCATGTTTGATGCACCGCCAAGGCGAGCAATATTTCACAGAGACTGATGTCAGCGCGGACACCTCTGGCTGGTGAAAACACAAGCGGATCGATAAGATGACTGGCACGGCTCCCAAGTCACGGGGCCGGGTCTCCTTTTGACAGCGACCGAGACAAATTCATCAGGGCATGGCTCTCACATCATCACACCTCACATCTTCATACACCCACTCACGCCGCACCCTTCAGGATCATAATAAACACCCGCGTCAGACGATGCTTGTTTAAACACTTCCCCTCATTACCACCTGCTCTCTCAGCCTCTCCTGCACATTAACACGCACAGCAGCGCAACACACCGTGGCAGCGGCCACGGAACCGCCTCTCTTTCCTCAAGAGGATATTGAAGTCAAAATACAGCCTAGAGCATGTTTTGAAATCTAGTACAGTCGTGTGTATATGACAGCAATACGTTATTATAGCTCTGTTGTTGGTGGTTTAAAACTGCACTATAGAACTTTTTCATGAAAATATAATTGCTGATGAACAACTCTCCCAACAGTGGTGCATGAAACACAACAAAATTGCCCATAATGAGCTCTTTTGGTCAAACACGACCAGTGCAGAGGAATCTATAAAAGACTACGGTCTAATTTCTAGAGCAGGGGTCTCAAACTCGCGGCCCGCGGGCCAATTGCGGCCCGCTGGATGTTATGTTGCGGCCCCCCAGATGATTTCCAAAAAATAAATAAAAAGATTTCCCAAAAAAAGATTTTTTTTTATTTTTATTTTTTGCAGTCATGTCAACACAAACACTGGCATTTAAAGGGTACAAATAAAACAATTCCTGCACCAGAATGCAGGAAATGAAGTCTGTGTAACACAAAATCTCCTGGTGGGGGACCCCCCGCTTAAAAAGTGGCCTGACTGGGGCTATATTTCGCACTATATTTCCTGGCCTGAATGATTTCCCCAGTCTGGCCCTGGTTAAAAGCCTCCAATGCTTATTAATGTGTGTGCGTTTGAACGTTTGCATGTTTCAACCATACATTTCCATAAAAAATCTAAAAAAAATACTTGAAACCCCTTTTGTGTGGAATATTTGATGCAGCCCAGCCTCACCCAGACTCTACCTCCAGCGGCCCCCAGGTAAATTGAGTTTGAGACCCCTGTTCTAGAGCATAAAATGTGAACGACACACAAAATGTGAACCAAATGGCGGCGCTAGAGGAAGAGTGATGGATGGATGTCAAGAATCGACATGTTAACCTGCCAGTGTAGAATGTCCTATGTGAGGTTGATGTTGTATTGTATGGTTTCAGTCATCAGTTGTCAGATACTATTTTGTATGTCCTTATTGTAAGCATAGTTATAACGGGGGGGGGGAAACTGAAATAATTTATTAAATAAACTAACCTTACTGTCATGCACTCCACTCATCCTAATAATACTAACCTACACTGTAGCACTCAACACTTTGATGAACATTGTTAGATAGAGTTGTAGCCTTCCTGCTGACTTGACGTACAAAACTTGTAAGTCGCTTTGGATAAAAGCGTGGGCTAAATGACAAAATGTAAATGTAAATGAGTCAGCATGCATGATGTCAGTTAGCGTGTATCTTCTCTCCACAGATAAAGAATATACATGAATTTACTCCGCTATTGCACTTTACTGTTACATTTGCACACAAAACAGTGCAGCTCACAAATGACTCCCATTGTACACATTGTATATAAAGAGAGGAGAGCGTGCCTCTCAGCATCCTTTCCACATACACTTAACCCTTTCATAGTACCACACTACAGAAGGTTAACCGTCTCTAGTGTGGTAGTGAAAGGGTTCTGTAGCGTGGTAGTGAAAGGGTTAACCCATTGTCGTGTGGCAGTGAAAGGGTTAACATTCTGTATTGTCGCGGTGAAAGGGTTAACCCTTTTGTAGTGTGGTAGTGAAAGGGTTAAGATAATGGGCCCTGTTGGCTGTGATAAAGAACAAACCTCTGTGCCTCTGTGTGCTGGGAAGAGATAGCAGGGTGGGGGGGGGGTCAGATAAAAGCTTTCAAAAGTGACTCTGCCGTGTTGTAGCAATTTGTCGGGATCAGAGTTGGATGGTGTCTGTGCCAGTGTGTGTATGTCAGTGTGTGTGTGTCAGTGTGTGTGCGTCAGTGTGTGTGTGTCAGTGTGTGTGTGTGTGCGTGTGCGTGTGCGTGTGTGTGTGTGTGTGTGTGTGTGTGTGTGTGTGTGTGTGTGTGTGTGTGTGTGTGTGTGTGTGTGTGTGTGTGTGGGTTCATGATGATGCTGTGGCTGTCAAGGTGTCGTCTCAGTGATCTACGGCACGCAGAGGCCGTCTGAGGCCACATCCTTTCATCTCACACACACACACACACACACACACACACACACACACACACACACATATACACACACACACACACACAGATGATTCTATATTCAACATCATGTTGAGAGGATGAAGGGGAAAGGGAGAGACAGAAAGATAGTCTGTGTGTGTGTGTGTGTGTGTGTGTGTGTGTGTGTGTGTGTGTGTGTGTGTGTGTGTGTGTGTGTGTGTGTGTGTGTGTGTGTGTGTGTGTGTGTGTGTGTGTGTGTGTGTGTGTGTGTGTGTGTGTGTGTGTGTGTGTGTGAGAGAGAGAGAGAGAGAGAGAGAGACATTTACATTCAAATGTTTTCATTTAGCTGACGCTTTTATCCAAAGCGACTTTTTGTACGACAAGTCAGTAGGAAGGGTACGACTCTATCAGCTGAGTAACAATGTTCATCAAAGTGTTCAGACTTGAGTGCTGCAGAGAGAAGAGAGAGAGAGAGAGCGAGAGAGAGAGAGAGAGAGAGAGAGAGAGCGAGAGAGAGAGAGAGAGAGAGAGAGAGAGAGAGAGAGAGAGAGAGAGAGAGAGAGTGAATGGGCACCAGTGCTTCTCCTCTATATTCAGCAGGATTTAAATGACGCCATCTGACCTAGAGACACTACATCACATATACAGCCTCTCTCACCGTCCAATTACCACTCTCCCTCTCCCTCTCTCTCTCTCTCTCTCTCAGTCTCTCTCTCCCTCACACGCATACACATTGGCCGTAGCCTACAAGAGCCCCGGGGGGGAGACAGATGTCAAAAGTAAAAACATACAAACACGCACATATACACACGCACATATATACACACGCACGGACAAACACACACACACACGCTCACGCACGTACATACAGTACAGCAACACAGTACATACATTCACAGCCAACACATCTGACCTTCTACACACATCTCTTGAGGCTACATGTGTTCCACCAGACTCCTCTCAGCTGATTAGCGCGTGTTCTTTAACGCTGGAGATTGAGCTTGTTAGTCTCCTCTGTGTGGTGTGTGTGTTCCGCTTCACAAGCCACGCAGCAGCGAGGAAGGACTACAGGAGGGAGTGGGTGGATGGTTCTGACTGCAGGAGGGAGTTGGTGGGTGGTTCTGACTGCAGGAGGGAGTGGGTGAATGGTTCTGACTGCAGGAGGGAGTGGGTGGATGGTTCTGACTGCAGGAGGGAGTGGGTGGATGGTTCTGACTGCAGGAGGGAGTGGGTGGATGGTTCTGACTGCAGGAGGGAGTGGGTGGATGGTTCTGACTGCAGGAGGGAGTGGGTGGATGGTTCTGACTGCAGGAGGGAGTGGGTGGATGGTTCTGACTGCAGGAGGGAGTGGGTGAATGGTTCTGACTGCAGGAGGGAGTGGGAGGATGGTTCTGACTGCAGGAGGGAGTTGGTGGGTGGTTCTGACTGCAGGAGGGAGTGGGTGGATGGTTCTGACTGCAGGAGGGAGTGGGTGGATGGTTCTGACTGCAGGAGGGAGTGGGTGGGTGGTTCTGACTGCAGGAGGGAGTGGGTGGATGGTTCTGACTGCAGGAGGGAGTGGGTGGATGGTTCTGACTGCAGGAGGGAGTGGGTGGATGGTTCTGACTGCAGGAGGGAGTGGGTGGATGGTTCTGACTGCAGGAGGGAGTGGGTGGATGGTTCTGACTGCAGGAGGGAGTGGGTGGATCGTTCTGACTGCAGGAGGGAGTGGGTGGATGGTTCTGACGCATCACTGTGAAGGAAGGGTGCGCTGCATTTACAATAGCGCAATAATAATTGTATCTCGATTATCTTGCTTTCATGATCGTGAGAAGCCAAAATACTACTTTACAGTCTACGGGAGTGAAGTAGTTAGAAACTTTGGAACGACAGTTTTGCGGCGCGGCCATGAGAAACAGACCATGGGAACGCATTTGCAGAAGGGGCACTAGCTTTGATATTTTGCAATTGGCAAAGCTTCATCTTAGAAAAAAACGTTTGCTTCAGTTCCTGAAACATATTCCCACACTCATCCTTGTGCCTCTGTAACTATAATAGCACAGGCTGATCGGCCCTATAGTTTGTGAGATATTGCACGGATTCACACACCCACCACACACTCACCCACAGATGCTACTAAATTCATAATATATAATATAATTATAATATAATAATAATAAGCTCTGCCTACTGCGGACATTACAATTACATTATTTCATATGGAATAAATTAGTCTACGTCGACTATTCAACGCGGAGAGAAAAAAACACTGAACCGAGTGTAATATGTGACATGGTTTTGATTTGAAATGTATACACCTGCGTGCCACGCACACGTGCACCTGTATGCCCGCAGCATGTGTGTGTGTGTGAGTGTGTGTGTGTGTGTGTGTGTGTGTGCGGATGGCTGCCTGCCAAGTGAATCTAGTACGAGCCGGCTGAGAGACAATCAAATACAGCGCAGTGGGTTTGACACAGCGGCACAGCGCCATGTGTGTGCTGTCGTTCACACGTTAAGCTCCATTGTCTGACAGCGGTGTGCAGGTGTGTCGACACTCTGGTGGTGAGGGAGAAGAGCTCGTCAGCAGCACCTGCCGCATTGTTCCTCGCGGTTGGACCTAAATGGACCTATCGTTTCCTTTGTCTGAAGGAACAGCGGCGGTTGTGATTGGAGGATTTGAGAAATGAGGGCGGGTTTTGAGATGGGGTCAATTGTTAACTTCAGCGATTGGCAAGAAAGATGGACAGGATAACGAGCCCAGACAAGGGTCACAGTGTTAATCAATGACATCCGATAAGCTAGTCGTTAAGAACCCACACACACACAGAGACACACAGAGACACACAGAGACACACCCACACATATACATACATACACACATACATACATACACACATACATACATACATACATACATACATACATACATACATACATACATACATACATACATACATACATACATACATACATACATACATACATACATACATACATACATACATACATACATACATACATACATACATACATACATACATACATACATACATACATACATTTGGCCAGGTCTTGTTCGAAAAAGAGATCTTTGATCTCAAGTGACTACCTGGTAAAATAAAGGTTAAATAAAACATACATACATACACATAAAGACACAGTGGCTGGGAAGTACTCAGTCAATGAAAGGCACAATGCAAACTCAGCAAGGGACAGATCACTAAAGCTCATACCCTGCAGCACAATGATACGTAGACAATGCATGCACACACACATGCTCTAGCACACACACACACACACACACACACACAAACACACACACATGCTCTAGCACACACACACAAACACACACATGCTCTAGCACACACACACATGCTCTAGCACACACACACACACACACACATGCTCTAGCACACACACACAAACACACACACACATGCTCTAGCACACACACACATGCTCGTCTAGGACACACACACACACACACACATTCAGTCATAAATCAGTGAAACAGTTGTATGTGTACAGTACAGTACGCCCCTCACTGTCAGGTCTCAAGCACGTTTCAGTCAACAAGCCGCCAGCCACACTGACAAGGCCAAGACTAGAGACACCATAGTTCAAACACCATGCATTTATTTGTATTTATTAGTTTATTGAATAAATCCACTGTGTTTGCATGGAGTCTCTACTGGTATACATTGATATTTACCTCTCCTTTCAACTATTCAAGATGATTTACTGTAGGTTTTCGACTACAGCTGGCGATTTGATGTGTCAACCAGTCATGCACTGGGCAGCGTTTTAATATTCTATTAAAAACGTTTTAATAGATGGTGTCCCACAACAAAAAATGCAAGTAATGGGTTTAAATTTTTTTTTAAATAATACATTATCAACCAAAACTTTTTCATAGATCAGCAGTTCTCAAATTACGGGTTGCGACCCAAAGTGGGGTTGCGGGTAGGTGACAGTGGGGTCAAAAAAATTAATAACTGGAAGCTGTTTGTATTTGCCATGTCTCGCGGCTCGCCCCTTCATCAACGGAGGCCGACACAGTATTCCAATACACATCTCACTACATCCTGCGCATATATAATCGTGGAGACCACGTCTCGTCTTTTGTGTGTAACCTTGACACTCGCAATGGATAGGTTTGTTGTCAGAAGCGCGGAGAGTGAGAAGAAGCACGGATTTTCCTTGCAGACAAAAACAACCCAATTGGCAGAGAAATGTGCTGATAATGAATGGCTGGCATAGTGGCTAGCCGAGATCTTTGACCGCCTCAATGCGTTCAATCTGGGACTACAAGGTCGGGACACAGACCTCTTTGGACTCGCAACTAAAATGGAGAGCTGTTAAGGAACTGCGTTTGTGGCACTCCAGGATAATCAGCGGAGATTTGGGGGTATTTACTCAGCTTGATGGCTTTTTTGGAGGAACAGAATGTTGCAAAATATTATCATCTGTAGCCACATAGAAGGGCTCATTGAATAATTTTTCTGAACTATTACATGGAGAGCACGGACAATTTGGACAACTGGATCCTAGATCCGTTCATTACGCAACAGGCCTCCCACTGTCTGAGCAGGAGGCGCAGATTGATATTTCGTGTGACGAGAAAGTCATGTTCACTGGACAGGCCGGATTTAAATTTAAATAAATACAGATCTCGCCTCAGAGTAGAAGCGGATCTGCGCCTCTTTCTCAGCACAACGCAGCCACGTATCATGGAACGGTTCAAATGTACAAACAAGCACACCCTTCCCATTAAGTCTAATTGTTTTATTCTTGAAAAGCGCATGTGAACGCATTTTCCTTTCTTTTTTTATGTCGGGCAAAATATGCCTCGTTTTTATAAATGTGTATACAGAAACAATTCCGTTGCTTTTGTTGATAATATGCATTAATTTGATTTGATAACATAGTGCTGTAATTTCATTTTCGAATAAATATGCACGATCAAGTTCAACAACGTGTGCTTTTATTTTGTTATTCCTTATTCCCACGTTGAAATTACGCGATTAAAGTGTGGGCTCGCCAAAAAGAAAAAAAAATCCAAAATAAAATGGGGTTGTGGTATAAAAAAGTTTGAGAACCCCTGTGTGACATAGATTATTTGAATATCGATACGCCCCCTTCCAATGCCCATCCCTTCCACCGCAACCATACCGAGACACTCAAGGACTGAGGGTCGGTTTGTAATTGAGGTACGTCGAGGAGGCAGGTGGAAGGCAGGCCATAGATCACGCTGTGTTACCAGAAGACAGAGAGGGACACACGACTTGAGGTCGAGTGAACCTGGGTCTCCAGAAGAATGGGAGAGAACGTGCCGACGCCGCGTCTGTTGAAGTGTTGATGCGGGTCATATTTCACAAGGGAGGGTTATTAATGGTCGTTTTAACACATCGCTCTCACACACACACACACACACACACACACATCAAATGGCCCCTCCATCTCTCCCGCTCTTTCTAGAGCTCATCATTCTCCTGTCATGCCGCTTGGCCCTTTGCCCCCCCCCCCCCCCCCCCCCCTCCATCTCTCTGTTCTGCCGAGCTCACAGAAACAGAAACATCCCTCCGGTTGGTTCTTCTCCCACATCAACCAGACCCCCTGACTGCTGCCTCATATAGCTCCTGTCTGTCTGCCTTACCTGTCTGCGTGAAGGATAGGCCTGTCTGTCTGCCATACCTGTCTGCCTGAAGGATAGGCCTGTCTGTCTGCCATACCTGTCTGCCTGAAGGATAGGCCTGTCTGTCTGCCATACCTGTCTGCCTGAAGGAAAGGCCTGTCTGTCTGCCATACCTGTCTGCCTGATGGATAGACCTGTCTGTCTGCCATACCTGTCTGCATGAAGGAAAGGCCTGTCTGTCTGCCATACCTGTCTGCCTGAAGGAAAGGCCTGTCTGTCTGCCATACCTGTCTGCCTAAAGGATAGGCCTGTCTGTCTGCCATACCTGTCTGTGTGAAGGATAGGCATGTCTGTCTGTCATACCTGTCTGCCTGAAGGATAGGCCTGTCTGTCTGCCATACCTGTCTGCCTGAAGGATAGGCCTGTCTGTCTGCCATACCTGTCTGCGTGAAGGATAGACCTGTCTGCCGTACCTGTCTGCCTGAAGGATAGGCCTGTCTGCCATACCTGTCTGCCTAAAGGATAGGCCTCTCTGTCTGCCATACCCGTCTGCCTGACTGCTGCCTCATATAGCTCCTGAAGACTGCCATACCTGTCTGTGTAAAGAATAGGCCTGTCTGACATACCTGTCTGCCTAAACTGTAAAGGATAGGCCTGTCTGCCTGAAGGATAGGCCTGTCTGACATACCTGTCTGCCTAAACTGTAAAGGATAGGCCTGTCTGCCTGAAGGATAGGCCTGTCTGACATACCTGTCTGCCTAAACTGTAAAGGATAGGCCTGTCTGCCTGAAGGATAGGCCTGTCTGCCGTATCTGTCATCCTTAAAGGATGGGCCTGTCTGCCATACCTGTCTGCCATACCTGTCTGTCTAAAAGGATAGACCTGTCTGCCTAAAGGATAGGCCTGTCTGCCATACCTGTCTGTCTATAAGAATAGACCTGTCTGCCTGTCTAACCTGTCCTCGCCGGGTTATCTGTCCCCCTCAGACGTGTCGACGTAGCGCGAACACACAGAAACGTGTCATCCTGTGATAGAGCGGGTAAGTGAGCAATGGAGATGGTGTGTTTGATCAGCTAGTATAGCCAGCTCCGCCTTTTGACTCCGACCACCCGGAGAGCTCAGAGATTATATCATCTGCTGCCCGGGCGGAAAAAGCTAGAGCCCACCGGATTAGTCCCCGAGCCACACAGGTTAGCCCTCTCTAGACGCAGATAATGCCTGCCTCTTATTATCAGAGCTGCTGCTCTCAGTGCCTCGGCTTTCCTCACTGTGAGAAACCAATCCCCGAACACACGGGCGCGATAACGCTGGACTGTCAGAGAGCTGTGGTACCACTCGCATAGAAAGTGGTCCAATTACAGTATGAGAGATGCAATGACAATGAGTATCGTGGGGTGGGGGCCGAGAGGGGGGGGGGGGGGCATTCAAAAAGTGCCGCTTCAGTGGGGGGGGGGCACTGCGTACCAATTAGCCTCAGGATACTGCGGTCAGGCTTTCAAATTCTGCAGCGGTCGGACTAGGGCTGTCTTAAATACTTCGAAGCTTCGAAGCTTCGTTCGATGGGCATGGGATTGATTCGAATTTTTTTGCAAAATCAACTCTGCCTCTCCTTTGTTAATTACAACAAGCAATGCTGTTTGTTATTTAAGATGAGGTCGGACTCGGCACGGACAGATTTGTGTTCATTGTGCTGCTTTTATAAAGCCTCAAATGACGGCTTACAATATTTCATGAAAGCAAAGTGTTTTGTTTGTCTAAGATTTAAAAAGGTTTAAACTTTACAGCACTGACAAAGTTGAGCAAAGTGCTGTACAACTCCCACAACAGATTTTTTTTTGTAATTTAAAAAGAAAATTACAAAAGAAATGTTATTGATTTTTTTTTATTTTAATTTTTTTATTTCGACGCTTCGAATTAAAATCGAATCTCGGCCCCGAAGCTTCGAATCCCCAAAAAAAATCGAAGGTCAACCCTAAGCTGTCCCAGATCCAGTCCCACGGCCGTGGCTGAAAGGCACCACACTGTGTACAAACAACACCTGGCACGGACCGCCGCGGCTGGAGCCCACGGCCACTCGAGGGGTAACTAACTAACTAGGGAAAAGACATCAATATGGACACCTGTGGGCCGCAGCGTTGCCATGACCACAGACGGCCAGCGTTTAGAATCGCTCCCTCGACCGTCGTCAGCGGTTATCGGGGGGAATCAGCGTCTCCTAAACAAATTAGCCTGGAAAAGCTGCTGAGGCCCACAGTCCTTAATTACATCAACTTAAAACCAAATTATAGGCCAATTCTGCGGTGTGTAATAACTAATGCAAACCGCCTCCTTCCCGGCCTCTCCTCTCCTCGATCCGTTTCCTCCTCCTCCTCTTCTCCTGCCCCCTTCCATCATTAGTTTGGATGGTTTATATACGCCGGTATTCACTCCCGAGGGAGATGAGAGAGAGAAAATGTGAAGGCCGCTGGACCGTGGCTCGTCCTCCATCCATCCACTGGCCTTTTCACTTCTCCTCCTTCTTTCCATTCTTTGCTTTCCACCTTCCATTCCCGTCCCCCACGTTCCCGTCCCCCACGTTCCCGTCCTCCCCGTTCCGTCCCCCACGCCTCTTTCTCCCCTCGGCCCGTCGTCCACGGTGGCCCCATAGAGAGAGTTAGAGACGGAGGCACTGCGGTCAGAATGGGAAAGGATCCAAGGTGACATCTGTAGTCTCTCCGGTACCGGATTCTACCACCTGGCAAATATACTGTATGTTAACAGCATACATTTTTTTAGGGCTGGGACTTTATCGCGTTCATTACGATTAATTAACTACCAGAAAAAAGTTTATGTAAAAAGAAATTCGCTGCACTTTCGTCTGTTGGCTCTGGGCTGCATTTTCACCGATCAACCAATACATTGTTGCAAATTTAATTTGCCGCCTTTCGATCGTCACCCGACTCAACCTATTATTGCGTGCTTCGTGTCTCGAGTTAGAAGACGAAACATCCGGCAAGCGTCATTTGACAAGCCGTTCGGACGAGTGATGTCCGGTTGTGAATGGTCCTGTACTGACCGGTGACCAGTCACCGCTGATGGCCGAAAATGATTGACCACCGTTGTAGCCAAGGAGCGTCTGCTCCGAAAACGATCCCAGACGGGCGCTCAGAGTGGGAGAAGGTGACACAAGGAGACGAAGAAGTCCTTTGTTTTGACTCGAGAGGCAGTGGACGGACATTTTGGATAATCACGCTGAATTATTGCGGTACACACATTGATTTTATTTTATTTACCTTTGTGAAATATTCATTTTCTGTGGGATTTTTATAAACTTTGGACCTGTATGACTATAAGACTTCAGGCTATGGAAACGGTATGTTTTCCAGCTCCTACCTCTCAGCTGGAACTTAAAAACAGGCATCTGGCAACAAGTAAACAGGAATGTGAGTATACAAAACTTTTACTTCAGTGTGTTCAAACCTCTGTTACTCTATTTCATTAGCACTCAAAGTGATTTTTCTTTATTGTGTAAGAAACTTCGGAATGTTACCTTTCAAAAGAGAAAAGGTCCTTTGCGCTATATATATATATTATTCCTAAAATTGCTGCAATTTGTTGAAAATTGCATTGATCTGACTGTTGGTCTGTGTAGTAGCTAATAAACAAGATTTCACTGCATATGTGTAATGTATATTCATTGATTCACTCGTATACCAAAACCCATTTGAATTGAAAAATGTAGCTTTTCGCATCAAATATTGATATGCGTTTAAAATGCGATTATTATGCGACATTAACTTTAAAGTCTTGAATTAATCTGATTACATTTTTTAATCAAGTCCCACCACACAGTTTTATTTTGCTCCTCCACCAACAACAATTAGTACTCACAGAATGTCTCTCATCCAATCACAATGTATTATAATTTATAATGGACATCATCGTGTCACGCAGTGTCAACAGATGCATAAAACATTTTAAAAACGCTCTATTGGCATCATATCCTCCCACTAACCTTCCTGAATGGAACGAATGACCATGGGGTTGTGACAACACCTTGTGAAGGCAAGTCAAATTGTTTATCTTCAAACCATTACAGCGCTGTCCAGCCACTAAGGCAATCAATTACTGAATTATAACACGCCGGTGCACAGTGAATCCAATAGGCCCTGGGGGCTTTTTCTCATTACCAGGTACACACTGTCCTACACGGGGGAAGAGGGGAAGGCTTTTAATAACATTTAGTATTCAGATTAAACTGTTGTATTCAGCCCGAGTCACAGACACTCTGCAGCTGCGAGGTGGGATCAATTTGCAATCAAATTAAAATACTGTGCAAACAACCTGCATGCTAGAAAGACAAAAACAATTGGTTAAAAAGGTTCATGTTTGGTTTGGCAGATGGAGAGGCCAGGTCTGTTATGATGCCCTGGCAGGGCTACTTTAACCCTTTGATCGCCAGGCTTAAATTCATAATTTACCATCCTCCGCCAGCCCTATTTATTATTTAATATGGAGAAGTTCCCCTTCTTTGCAGGGCTATAACTTTTTAAATTGTATTGCTAAATTGACATTACTATGGCCCATTCAACGTCCTATATCTATTGTTCAGGGTGTAGCAACATTATACTTTTTCATTCACATATTCATACTAAAATACGGTCTAAAGTATAAGTCTGTTTTTATCATTTTCTGCAGCTTTCTCCAGAACGTGATTTATAGCCCCAAATGCATTATATTGATGATGAAATACAGTTTGATAGGAATCTGCGCGAGATAAAAAATGTCAAATGGACGTGCTTCTAGAAGTTACTACTGATCATTTGATGTTGACCGGATGGGGGGGGGGGTCGTTTATAACTCCGTGGCCAACGTTATATGATTCATCTAGTGTGGGTGATATGATCATTAGAGCAGTTAGTATCGAACACGTTAAAAAATAACGCTGCATCTTACCGTAGCTTCCTCATAGCGTTGGGCGATGAGCGTGGAACAGAAATGTTCCTATTATGGGATGTAGAAATATGCGATCCATTTCCAGGTTGTATAATAGTATATACGTCCAAATCATGTTGATAAACTGGGTTTGGATCCTGATGCAACAAATCAGTAGCATACCATGTGTTGTGAAGGGCCAGATTAAACCGAATATATATATTTATTTATATATATATATTTAATTGTATTTGTATATTCTCTAATATTCCCTGATATCCCTTGTATATTCCTTGTACAATATGCATTGAATATCCATTCTAGCCTACTGAACATCCCATAATAGTCTCCATTCTACTATTGGTCGAGACCTTGGTGCCAGGCTGCCATACCCCTCAGACCCAGTTCAAACGTACCGCTCCACATGTACGAACAAGTCCTAGTTCCGCGTAGGAATCTGACTACCGCACCACTAATGGGACTATTTGTTCATAGTGCGTATATATACTGCGCTACTAAAGTAGGACTTCCTTTTTCAGTCCAGTTTCTTACCCTCCAATAGAGTCACAGACGTAAAGCCTCCCCGCGACGCCACGTGTGGGAGTAAGGCCAAGTTCGCCTACCATCGGTATTGAGACATCGTGTATATTAATATTTGAATAGTCATATTTGGCACTATATCGTCGAGTTGGACGTAGTCTATTAAGCTAATAATAGTCTGTTAATATATAGTGCTTCGTGCGGTGAGAATACTACCGTAGTCAGTACCCCATCGTTTCGGGCAGAGAACTGGCTGCTTATCCAGGGTGGTTGACCCCACGTGAAGCTGCACCCGAGGAGCCCCAGAGCCGACGAGCGAGTGGACCTGTATACCGGATTATTCTACCGACGACAGCCCGCCTTCCCAGGCACGGATTATGCTTTGTATACTTTGATTATTCCATGGATAAAGACCCCCGACACTGCCGTGTGTTGGAAACCCCCCCCCTGGAGAGGACGCAAGGTGAGGAGACGCTCTGCAAGACGAGGTCGCTTCACGTCTCTCCTCCGTGGACCGGAGTACGCCGGCCCACAAAGAGTCCACCTGCTTTCATCTGTGGTCCAAGGATCGCCGGCGCATTGAACGGCACTACAGTGGGTTCACCTGGGATACCCTTAGCCGGATGAGGCAGCCGGATTCTACCCCCCCCCCCCTTCCTACTCCTGTCGGCTTACAAGCGACCGGATTAACCCCCCCTAGTGTGTCCAGTATATAATCATTAAAGTATCATTGCTGTTATTCCTTAAACTATTCCAGGTCGTATATGTACCACCTGCGCCTTCAGAGATTGGACATTCTCTATTGATATACCGACGAATACTCTTGCCATAAAAGTGCATACTAATTCCCATTCATAAATGTGATTGATTTGATTAAGTGCTTGCTCTACACACCATCGCTGTGTAGAAATAAAGACCTATTTCTAATTCGTACATTTGTGTTGGATCCGTTTCATCTACGTGACAGTGTTCATCATAATATATTTATGCCGTGTACTGGGTGGCCGAATATTAAGTACAAAGGTAGTGGTAGTAAGTATCATATCTAGTAATACAGTCAGGGAATTGTACCCCTCAGTTACAATTGGTCCTTCGAGCCGGATGGTAATTAATGTAATATTAATATAGTGTTATTAATATTGAAATGGCCTATGATGAACACTCCACGAAACGATCCTCCTAACCAACGCCCGCAGCGCGAACGACGGCTCCCTCAGTACTTAGAGGCTTACGCTGTCAGTCAACAACCTAGTCTTCTACTAACAGTAAACGCGGTAAAACTAGAAAGTAAAAGTATGTCTAACCCCAACGCCCAGACTACCCCGACCATAGAGGCCCCTACGGGCTCTAATGTAACTGACCAAGTTCACGGTGGGGACCAGTGGGAACCAGACATGACTTCACACCCCGCCAGTACTGAAGAAGTAGTCCCCGATGAGTCCCGGGAGGAATACAACGCTACCGAGAGAGAACTCGGCACGGAAGAAGACGGGGAGAGCACCGTGGAGATAGAGCTCCAAGGCTCCGCAAGGAGTACCCCGAGGGAAGGCTCCCCTATACAACCGCCTTCTCCCAGCGAGGCAGAGAGGACCCTACAGCAGGCCTTCCTCATCAGCCTGAACGCCGCTGCTGAACGCGACCGACTGCAGATCCAGCAGCGGAGCGAAGAAGAGCATATACGTCTAGAACTAAGACGCATTCAGAGAGAAGAGAATGTGGCCCGAGACCGAGCAGACAGCCAGCGAGCAGCTGCTGGTGCTCTACGGGACGCAGAGCGCGACAGACAGCAAGCGCAACTAATAGAACAGCTGATCAGACGGACAACACCCTCTCCCTCCGCCAGAGGCTCCAGGAACTCGTCTAGACACACCTCCAGGGCGGCATCCCCTAGCCGAGTAAACAACCCTGAACTTGACCAACAGACGAGGTCTATACCCCCCACAGACCACCTCCCCCCACCGGTCCAAGCGAGACCTAGCAACCGGGAAGGAGCAGCATATCCTGTGGAGAGGCTAAACCAGAGACTACAAGCACTGGATGACCTAACTGAAGACGAAGAGGAAGAGGAGGAGAACCACGCCCGACGACAGCACAGTACTCTACCGGACCAGGAGGTCCAGTACAGCCCAGGCTATACTCCCGCGGAGCTGCGCTACAGACCCCCGACTCTATACACGGGTGAGCACGACGCACGACCCGCACCGAGGAACAGCACCTGGACAAGCGGGCCATGGTACACTGCCGGTACCAGCCCATACCAAGGAGCGGGAGGAGACTCGCCTAGGAGGCCTCTCCCCCAACGCTTGCCGATGTATCCACAGTCAGCGTCATACATTGGCCCGCCTATGGTACCCGACTTCACCCAAGAGAACCGGGCCCAGTATACGGAACTCCGCATGTGTCTGGAGACCATGTTGGTGGATGTATTGGATGAACGCCATAAATACGCCATCCTACTGAAGCACTTAAAGGTGCCCCGCGCACATAATATAGCGCTCGCCTACGCAACTTCCACCACCCCATACACAGCAGCGCTGGTAGCATTGGACCAGAGGTATGGGCGCATATGGGATTACGTGATCCAGGAGATCCGACACATCGACCGCTTACCCCCAGCAATAGACAATCGAGCACTGGACGACCTGTCCATCAGAGTGCAGTCCCTGGTAGGGATGTTGGGAGCGCAGAGAGAGAAGGGGAGGCATGAACTTTACGCCAACTCAAATGTGGAAAGGATCTTGGAGAAGCTGCCGCCCGCTCGACAGGAGCGTTTTAGGCGACAGAGGGACCACCGAGACCCGAATGGCCCCGAACCGAACCTCCTCGATCTAGCAGACTTCCTGGCGAGAGAAGTCAGCAGCCTACGGCTAGATACATTCGGACGGAGCACCCCTGGCTCCAGAGAAGGAACCAGACGACTAAATGATGGAAGAAGATCGGTGACTGTGATGCACCAATCGGAGTCAGTACCAAGCAGCAGGAGCCACAGTACCCCCTCCAGAACGGAGAAGTGGAAGATAGTGTGCCCCTACTGTGAGAAAGAACACTGGCTAGCGCAATGTGACTCCTTCCCCAAGCTGAACGCGGAGGAAGCAAGTCAATGGATAAAGTCCAACAAGCGCTGTTTTCGCTGTGCGCGCTCACACATGGCAGCCGAATGCCGCTTAAAGAAAAGGTGCACCAAGTGCGATGGAGCCCATCTGGACATACTTCACGACAGTAACAGACGGCGCCCTTCACCCGCACCATCCAGCAGCAAAGCGAGCGTCATGTACATCGATCCCGCCAGCAGCAGTGGAGCCCGAGTACTCCTAAAAGTAGTGCGTGTGACACTAAGCTACCAGAATAAAGTCCTGGACACTTACGCCGTCCTCGATGACGGGTCAGAGAAGACCCTTCTGCTCGCCTCCGCTGCGGCCCAGCTAGGGCTGCGGGGAAGCGAAACCCAAATGACAATTCGGACAATAAGACGAGATTTGAAGACGATAAAGGGCGAGAATGTCTCATTCTCTATCGCAGCAAGCGGCCAGCCTGAGCGACGGTACCAGATTACAGACGCTTTCACCAGCCAAGAAATAGGACTGTCGCGGTACACATACCCCGTCGCCAAGCTGATGGAGAAATATGCACATCTGCGCAAGTTACCGATCCCGCTCATAGACAATGCTATGCCGACCCTGTTGATAGGCTCCGACCATGCAGACCTCATTGTCCCGATAGACCGGGTTCATACCGGACCCCGAGGCTGTCCTGCAGCAGTCGAGACCCGTTTGGGATGGACTCTCCAAGGCCCGCTCGCCAAATCTCTCAACCGAAGTACAGCCACTAGATGTCTCCACTCCCGAGTCACAGAGGGAGAAACCGCACTCCTGCAACACGTAGAGCGGCTATGGACCTTGGAACAAATGCCCTTTAAGAACGGAAAGAAAGACATTCACTCTAAAGATGACATTTACGCCATTCACCTCCTCGAGACAGGGACCAAGAGAGTCCCGGTCAACGGCGTGTTGAGATACGCCACGCCACTCCTGCGGCGAGAAGGAATGCCTACTTTCCACGCCAAGACAGACGCCACAGAACGGTACCTGCTGAACACGGAGCGGCGCTTAGCCAAGAACCCCGCCCAAGAGAGTGTATACCGCGCTGAGATTGAGAAGCTCATCACAGCGGGACACGTCACAAAGATGGACATTAAAGAGGTTGACCAGACCACTGAATCGTGGTACGTGCCTCACCACAAGGTCCATCACAACGGTAAAGACCGCATAGTATTTAACTGCAGCTACCAGATCGGATCCCAAAATCTGAATAAAGAGTTACTGCCCGGTCCCACACTCGGCCCCTCCCTACTCGGCGTTCTACTCCGCTTCCGCCAGGAAAAGGTGGCCATCAGCGGGGACATTAAAGGAATGTTCCTGCAGGTGAGACTAGTAGAGGCGGACAAGCCCCTGTTACGGTTCCTATGGAGAGAGAAGCCAGGAGATGAGCACCCAGCCATCTACCAATGGGAAGTCCTCCCCTTCAGAACGACGTGCAGCCCCTGCTGTGCTACATTTGCACTACAGAAACATGTAGCAGAGGACCCAGCAGCGGACGAAGAGGTCCGACACAGCGTAAAGAACAGCTTCTACGTAGACAACTGTCTACAAAGCCTTTCAACCCAGGAAAAAGCCGAGGCTCTCCTGATTAAACTCCGCGCCTCATTGATCAAAGGCGGCTTTGATCTCAGGCAGTGGGCCAGCAGCGATCCGCAAGTACTGCGCAGCCTCTCCTCCGAGGACAAGGCAGCCAGCAGCGAGACCTGGATGGCTACAATCCCGGGAGAAGCCCAGGAGATGACCCTGGGATTGGTGTGGCGATTCAAAACAGATTCGCTTCACTACAGACACAAGCCCCTGACTACGGAGCAGGGAAGGCCGGCGGCGGCGCCGACCACCAGACGGAGTGTGTACACAACACTCGCCCGACAATATGACCCGCTAGGATGTATTCTACCGTACACCACCAGGGCAAAAATGATTGTACGAGCATTGTGGGACAAGGACCAGGGCTGGGACGACCCCATTCCCGCACACCTTGCATCCACCTGGAGAGAGTGGGAGATGGAGCTCCACTCACTCCCAGGCGTTAATATGCGCCGAAGCTACTTCCCACCCACGGTGAGGCCAGAGACATGTAAAATGGACTTACACGTCTTCAGTGACGCCTCAGAGGTTGCATACGGATCAGTAGCCTACTTGCGGGCCCAAGAGAAGGGGGGAGAGATCTACACAGCATTTGTCCTCGCCCGCTCGAGAATAGCCCCACGCAAGCAACAATCTATCCCACGTCTAGAGCTCTGCGCAGCCCTAGCCGGAGCGCACCTAGCCACGCTCATCCAACGTGAGCTCACCATACCGGTGTCTAGAACAATCCTGTGGTCAGATTCCACGACGGTACTCGCCTGGATCAAATCGGACTCATGCAAGTACAAAGTCTTCGTGGGAGTCAGAGTCACCGAGATTCAAGACTTAACCGAAGAGTTAACCGGAGAAACAGAGTGGCGCTACGTTGATACAAAACAGAACCCAGCTGACGTCATCACCCGGGGGATGCCCCTGGATGACCTCACCCGTCGCAATGTCTACAGTGACGGCCCCGCATTCCTAAGACTCCCGGAAGGACAGTGGCCCATGCCTATCCCGAGGGAAGCAAGTCCAGAGGAGGTGGAAAATAAGAAGTCTGTGTTCTGTGGATTGAGCACCGTAGCCTCCACCGACCCTAACATAGACGATTGCACGTCCATAGAGAGTGCACAACAAAGAACATTCCTGCGGTACCACCCGGAGTGCAAGTCCCCCGCTGATATGTCAGCAGCTAACTACGAGGAAGCAGAATTGCTTCTACTGCAGCGAGCCCAGAGAGACTCGTTCCCCGATGAATTGGCCTGTCTACAGGGAGGAAAGCCCGTCCCATCCGACAGCAGATTAATTCATCTGGCCCCCGAGAGCGACGCTCATACCCTCATCAGAGTGGGTGGTCGCCTACGCAGAGCCCCCAATCTACCGGATGACATTAAATACCCGATCGTATTGAACAGCCGACACAAGGTCACAGAGCTGATTATAAAGAAATACGATGAGGATGTACATCACGCAGGAGCAGAAAGAGTCTTCGCGGAAATCAGACGTCGTTACTGGATCCTACAAGGAAGAGAGGCGGTACGACGCTTCCAGCGAACATGTCTAGACTGCCGCAAGTGGCGCGCGCAGCCCAGCATACCAAGGATGGCTGACCTTCCTCCATGTCGCCTCCGAATCGGTGACAAGCCATTCCACTCAACGGGTATGGACTGCTTTGGCCCGCTGCACATAAAGAAAGGAAGAGGAACCGAGAAGCGGTGGGGTATTGTATTCAAATGCATGACCACCAGAGCGATACACATCGAGCTTCTCCCGACCATGAGCACAGACTCATTCCTTATGGCCTTCCGTAGATTCACATCACGGAAAGGAAGACCGTCTACCCTATTGTCCGATCATGGGACAAACTTCAAAGGCGGCGAAAGAGAGCTGAGAGAGAGCTTCCAAGCTATGGGCCCAGAACTTAAGACCCACCTCGCTCCAGCACAGGTTGATTTCCAATTCAACCCCCCAAACGCACCCCACTTCGGTGGCACTTGGGAACGAGAAGTGCGCTCCATAAAGACAGCCCTGTACGCAGTACTTGGGGCCCAGACTGTGGCGGAAGAAGTCCTAATGACAGTCCTCACGGAGATTGAGGGAGTACTTAACTCGAAGCCCCTCGGATATGTCTCCAGTGATGTGGCGGATATCGACCCAGTTACCCCCAACACACTCCTGATGGGGCGGCTAGATCCTGCATTACCCCAGACAATGTACCGGCCTGAAGAAGCGAACGGCCGACGAATGTGGAGGTACAGCCAAGTATTAGCCGACAAGTTTTGGAGCAGTTTCCTACTGCACTACCTACCGTCTCTACAGACCCGCCAGAAGTGGGTAAAGGAGAGAGACAATTTGACAGAAGGAACAGTCGTCATGATTATTGATCAATCACTGCCCAGAGCTATGTGGCCGGCCGGCCGCGTAAGCAAAGTGATCACCGGTGCCGACGGCAAGGTCCGAGCAGCTGAAGTGCTCGTCCAGGGTCGCACTTACACCCGTCCCGTGGCGAGGCTCATAGAACTGCCTCGACTCCCAGACACAATCGATGATGACCATGACCCTATAACCCTATGACTTTGTGAAGTTGACTGACCCCTACAGCAAACCCTTATGTGTAAATAGACAACGCGATTAATCTGTCTCTGTTTAACTGATTAGGTCTGGGACCAATCAGGGGTGGCTGTTGTGAAGGGCCAGATTAAACCGAATATATATATTTATTTATATATATATATTTAATTGTATTTGTATATTCTCTAATATTCCCTGATATCCCTTGTATATTCCTTGTACAATATGCATTGAATATCCATTCTAGCCTACTGAACATCCCATAATAGTCTCCATTCTACTATTGGTCGAGACCTTGGTGCCAGGCTGCCATACCCCTCAGACCCAGTTCAAACGTACCGCTCCACATGTACGAACAAGTCCTAGTTCCGCGTAGGAATCTGACTACCGCACCACTAATGGGACTATTTGTTCATAGTGCGTATATATACTGCGCTACTAAAGTAGGACTTCCTTTTTCAGTCCAGTTTCTTACCCTCCAATAGAGTCACAGACGTAAAGCCTCCCCGCGACGCCACGTGTGGGAGTAAGGCCAAGTTCGCCTACCATCGGTATTGAGACATCGTGTATATTAATATTTGAATAGTCATATTTGGCACTATATCGTCGAGTTGGACGTAGTCTATTAAGCTAATAATAGTCTGTTAATATATAGTGCTTCGTGCGGTGAGAATACTACCGTAGTCAGTACCCCATCGTTTCGGGCAGAGAACTGGCTGCTTATCCAGGGTGGTTGACCCCACGTGAAGCTGCACCCGAGGAGCCCCAGAGCCGACGAGCGAGTGGACCTGTATACCGGATTATTCTACCGACGACAGCCCGCCTTCCCAGGCACGGATTATGCTTTGTATACTTTGATTATTCCATGGATAAAGACCCCCGACACTGCCGTGTGTTGGAAACCCCCCCCCTGGAGAGGACGCAAGGTGAGGAGACGCTCTGCAAGACGAGGTCGCTTCACGTCTCTCCTCCGTGGACCGGAGTACGCCGGCCCACAAAGAGTCCACCTGCTTTCATCTGTGGTCCAAGGATCGCCGGCGCATTGAACGGCACTACAGTGGGTTCACCTGGGATACCCTTGGCCGGATGAGGCAGCCGGATTCTACCCCCCCCCCCTTCCTACTCCTGTCGGCTTACAAGCGACCGGATTAACCCCCCCTAGTGTGTCCAGTATATATTTAATCATTAAAGTATCATTGCTGTTATTCCTTAAACTATTCCAGGTCGTATATGTACCACCTGCGCCTTCAGAGATTGGACATTCTCTATTGATATACCGACGAATACTCTTGCCATAAAAGTGCATACTAATTCCCATTCATAAATGTGATTGATTTGATTAAGTGCTTGCTCTACACACCATCGCTGTGTAGAAATAAAGACCTATTTCTAATTCGTACATTTGTGTTGGATCCGTTTCATCTACGTGACAGTGTTCATCATAATATATTTATGCCGTGTACTGGGTGGCCGAATATTAAGTACAAAGGTAGTGGTAGTAAGTATCATATCTAGTAATACAGTCAGGGAATTGTACCCCTCAGTTACACCATGAATATAAACTACTATACGTTCCTGGCCAAATTCCCAATCAGGTCGCTGACATCAAGGCCACCTAATCATCCCTCCCCCTTAATTGGCTGATATCAATCCCTGTCTCCTGAGCCGTTCAGCCATGTAGTGTGATGTGTGCCTGGTGCCAGTGTGTATGGCAGCCATTGAGCCTGCGTAGCCCAAGGTTGGGTGCTGCCAGTGGTGGTGAAGGAGGCAATTTCCACCCTACATTGTGGGGAGCACTTTAAGTGTCTACGGCTATATAAATGTAATGATCATTCGTTCATACTTTTCAAACTTTGTTCTGGGACAGTTTATCTAGTTGTATTGTATCTGTATTTCAGTTGTTTCACTCATATTAACCATTTCACTGCCACACGACAAAGGGTTAACCCTTTCACTGCCACACTACTAACCATCTGTAGTGTGATAGTAAAGGGTTCTGTAGTGTGGCAGTGAAAGGGTTAATACACATGTTTCATCTTCCCCATCAGTACCCCTTCAGTCCCTTACCCCCAATATTTCTAACCGTACATTAATATAACCCACTGCTAGTGTGTGTGTGTGTGTGCGTGCGTGCGTGTGTGTGCGTGTGTGTGTGTGTGTGTGTGTGTGTGCCTTGTTTGTGTGTAACAATTAGGACAATGTCAAGACCCCACACTCACAAAATCAGGACATGCTACCAGATGAGGACATTTTTGATGTTTTGATTTAGTTTGACAAGCTATTGTAGTGCGATGGTTAATAAGGTTAGGGTTAGGTTTCATCCAGGAGCATCATCCAGGAGGTGGCACAGCAGCATCATCCACCTCCCCCCTGGCAAGGTAGTGGCCTGGGCACCACTGTGCTGGCTGCAACAGAGACAGACACCTGGTGCGGCGCACATACTAAACACCTAATATGCATGATGATATGCATTTTATTCCCCTGTCTTACCCTTGCTATTATTTTACTATTTATTATTAAAAAAATATATTTCTACCGGCCCCACTATCCGCTGGAAGCCTATTGGAACGTCAGGTTCTAATATGATGTTGATTAATATATCTGCATTATTTCATCCCACTTTATGCTTTGCTCTTGCTGCTTGTTTTACACTGATTGTATGTCTTATTTCTTACTTATTTCGCACTTTGAACTGCAATCCGCGGTATGAAAGGTGTTATACAAATAAAGTTTATTATTATTATTATTATTATTATTATTATGATGGGGGAAATGGGACAGCAATCTTTTTTCTCCACTATCCTGTCTGTGTGCAGAATCAGACGAGCTAACTGGTAAAGCAAAGTCAATGAAGCCCTTTCCGAGGGCAGTTTAGAGGTACATTAGACTGAGGCCCCCTGGCTGTTTATTGGGAGGATTCTAGGAGGCAACAAAAAGACCCCTACTAGAGAAAACCCTTTGTTATTACTGCGTTTCTACACGGAGACAGGGGACAGAGCTCGCGGCGATGTGGCGGAGCTACGTTTATACACCGTTATACACCTACGTTTTGGTCTTGGCCGACCGACACTTTGCTAGTCGACTAGTTGCTTCTTTAATGCTTTTGTTCCACATGGAATGATTTTACAGATTCATTTTACAGACGAATCGATCATTAGCCGATAAATCCCAAAGACAGCCATCAATCGCCATCAGACATCTACCTCTCCGCAACCCTTCTCCGTATTCACACCCCTCTGAGC